>NC_083426.1:36466171-37121921 GCF_020745735.1 Hemiscyllium ocellatum | reverse complement strand
AGGTGGCTGAGGAAATAGCAGAGGCATTGGTTGAGATCTTTCAAGAGTCACTGGAGTCAGGAAAGGTCCCGGATGATTGGAAGATGGCTGTTGTAACCCCCTTGTTCAAGAAAGGATCAAGACAAAAGTTGGAAAATTATAGGCCAATTAGCTTAACCTCGGTTGTTGGTAAAATTCTAGAATCCATCATTAAGGATGACGTTTCTAAATTCTTGGAAGAGCAGAGTCTGATTAGAACAAGTCAACATGGATTTAGTAAGGGGAGGTCATGCCTGACAAACCTGTTGGAATTCTTTGAAGAGGTGACAAGTAGGTTAGACCAGGGAAACCCAGTGGATGTGGTCTATCTAGACTTTCAAAAGGCCTTTGATAAGGTGCCACACGAGAGGCTGCTGAGCAAGGTGAGGGCCCATGGTGTTCGAGGTGAGCTGCTGGGATGGATTGAGGATTGGCTGTCTAACAGAAGGCAGAGAGTTGGGATAAAAGGTTCTTTTTCAGAATGGCAGCCGGTGATAAGCAGTGTCCCGCAGGGTTCGGTGTTGGGGCCACAGCTATTCGCATTATATATTAATGATTTGGATGAGGGGACAGGGGGCATTCTAGCGAAGTTTGCAGATGATACGAAGTTAGGTGGACAGACAGGTAGTACTGAGGAAGTGGGGAGGCTACAGAAGGATCTAGACAGTTTGGGAGAGTGGTCCAGGAAATGGCTGATGGAATTTAACGTGAGCAAGTGCGAGGTCTTGCACTTTGGCAAAAAGAATAAAAGCATAGACTACTTTTTAAATGGTGAGAAAATTAGTAAAGCCAAAGTACAAAGGGATCTGGAAGTGCTAGTCGAGGATTCTCTAAAGGTAAACATGCAGGTTGAGTCCGTGATTAAGAAAGCGAATGTAATGTTGTCTCTTATCTCAAGAGGGTTGGAATATAAAAGCAGAGATGTGCTACTGAGACTTTATAAAGCTCTGGTTAGGCCCCATTTAGAGTACTGTGTCCAGTTTTGGTCCCCACACCTCAGGAAGGACATACTGGCACTGGAGCATGTCCAGCGGAGATTCTCACGGATGATCCCTGGAATGGTAGGTCTAACGTATGAGGAACGGCTGAGGATCCTGGGATTGTATTCATTGGAGTTTAGAAGATTAAGGGGAGACTTAATAGAGACGTACAAGATAATACATGGCTTGGAAAAGGTGGACGCTAGGAAATTGTTTCCATTAGGCGAGGAGACTACGACCCGTGGACACAGCCTTAGAATTAGAGGGGGTCAATTCAGAACAGAAATGCGGAGACATTTCTTCAGCCAGAGGGTGGTGGGCCTGTGGAATTCATTGCCACGGAGTGCAGTGGAGGCCGGGACGATAAATGTCTTCAAGACAGAAATTGATAGATTCTTGTTGTCTCGAGGAATTAAGGGCTACGGGGAGAACGCTGGTAAGTGGAGTTGAAATGCCCATCAGCCATGATTGAATGGCGGAGTGGACTCGATGGGCCGAATGGCCTTACTTCCACTCCTTTGTCTTATGGTCTTATGGTCTTACTCCCAGTGGTTATATGCTGAGGCTTTTCATTGGTCCTTATTTGGCTTCACTGGCAACTAGGCAGACAGGTTGCCCAGTTGCCATTGAAGCCAAATAAGGACCAATGAAATAAGGACCAAACAATGGGGCATTCCTTTCGTAGACTTCACTCCAGTGAAGATGAGAATGTGGTGGTGTTTGGCACCCTGCCTCAGTACATGCCCTTCCTATCTTCAAGCTAACCACCTCCAGAAGATTCCGCCCTCTATTGTAATAATTATGGCTGCCTAGGTTTTGTCATCATGTATGCATTGAAAACCCAATCACTTCTGCTTTTGGATGTTGGAAGTGATCTGAAGTCTCATTCTGCATTGACTCACAATCCAATTTCTCTCAGGAGGATAGATATCGATGCAGGAGCTGAGTTGAAGTCAGAGCTGAATAACTGAGAATTAAAATTCGTTTATGGCATTCTGCAAATTTGATCTGAGATATCAGAACAAGTTTAATAGCAAAGGACCCAAGGGAAACTACCACTTATTATTGAGTGATTGTATTTGGGTATCTCAGGCATGACGATGAACCTAAGTGCTCTGTGGATGAGTGATGGCTTTAAGTGCAGTGACTGAACCAGAACAGTTGTGACTTTGACGAGTGAGTGACTCAAATATATATGGTACATTTATTTTGAAACTACTGCTATAATCTTAAAGCAGTTTAATAGGTTTTGATCTGGCAGGGTTGTTCAACGATTATTCAAATGTGCACTTACATTTTCTATTGAGTCATTAACCTTCACAAAATGACTGAATATAATATATTATAAAATAATATAATTTGTACCTGACTTCTGCTGTAAGACAAGTGAATGTCATATCATGTAAGCCCATGCAATATGATACTAACATTAAGTCAGAGACCCAAGTTATGATATGCAATTCGATTTATACAATAAGTTTTTTTCTTGGAAAATTCCAGGAACTTTGAGGTAGTGCATATTCATCAGCCATTCATAATCCTATATTGATGTGATCCACTCTCCAGTGCGTTTCAATGCAGTCTGAATCTCCCTAAGGGAGAAGCTATAACTTAAAAATGAAGTGCCTTTCTCACTTTCTTTAATTTTTATCCTTGACTGGTGCATACATACTGAGCTGAAAATATTACTTAAATAGATTTTTTGAGATGTAGGCTTCTTTTCTCTGCAGAATCCACTAATAGCATGTGTAATCATCTCTAGCTGTCAACCCCAGCTCCACATTAATAAGGTCTTGCATGCACAATAATGGCTTCCTTTCGTCTAAAGATGAAAAGAAATCTTTAGCTGCTGGAATATACTTATCTTAATTTTGCAGTCTTCATTAAGGTCAACTTTGTAAATCATTGAATTCAACTTTTATTTCCTTTCTAATTGTACTGGATTTGTTAACAATAACTGGCAGAATGTGGGTCTCCCTCAGTTGATACAGGGGATCGTTTAGACCACAATATGTGTACGACATTCATGAACTGACTAAATTAAATATAGTGCGTGGAACTATTCAAGGTCACGGGTTGCAGACTAAATAATGGGTTTATGCAGCATGTTGCCAGAACTAATCAGAGACCCAAGTTGTAAAATGTCAATAAATGTCTAATACTAAGTTACTCTAAAAAAATCTCCATTATCTTTGAGCTAGGCTTAATTGCAAGTGAGGACAAAATCACTGCTCTGTTCCTGCTGTTATTCCACTTGCCACAACCTTGCAGTAAGCAAGGAAATAGGTATCCAGGTCACATTCTGGATGCAGACAGGACCCTCTTTAGTGTATATAAATTAAGCTCTTATGCACATGACCTACATAACTGACTTCACTTTAAAAGTATTTCACTGATTGTGAATCTTTTATAGTGTAGTTTGATGCTACACTAAGAGTTTGGGACTGAGAATGACAGGTCAAGGAGAAGCCAAAGTTAAGCTTCGTCTTCAGGCTTTAAACTTTAAAATTATCTAAAAACTGCTATACATAAATATGTCAGGCTCTGAATTCTAGTTGCATTTGTTAAGGACTAATCTATCTTCCTGTGTGTTCATGTCCATGTGCTCTCAAGAATTTCTCTCATTCTAGACTCAACTATTGGAGTCTTCTTTTATAGTAAGAATACTCCATGCACACTTTGCTGTTAATGCTGTCACAAAGCTGGCCCTTTTTTTCTAAAAGATGTTCCTTTTCTCATGGATACTGGGTTCTTGTTTTTTTTCAGAGGGGTTGTAAAAAGGCCAGGCTCCAAAACACTTGGGTTTGGTAAAAAGATGAAAGGCCTTTTTGTTTATACTTAAGCAGATGAGTCTTTAGGCCAAAGCTTTTATGTTTGCCGAAGTAACCTGTATGAGTCAAGGGGTGTGGCCAGCTCTCCAGCTGAGCAGTTCAGTCCTGAACTAGTTAGGGAGTTCAGCTGTGGGCTGTGTGGAGACAGGCTGCTAGACTCTCTCTCCTTCTGCCCTTCTAACTTTGACCTGTAAGCCTTTGTTTTATTTTTATTGTGGTTAAGGGGTTTGTTTATTGGGACTATTGTGCGTATTCAGAACAGCATAGTTAAGTCTAGTTTGGATAGACTGAGTTCTGCAGGTGTCCTTTATTTTATTCTTTGAGTTTCATTGTGTAATTCTGTGAATAAATCTTTGTCTGTTTGAAAACCTGGTAGTCAACCTAGCTAACTTACTCCGGGTAATTTTCACTGTACACTTATCAAAACAAATTGCAAACTTATGGTCTAGGCTGCCTGCTTAAGAATGTTTTGAGTGGCCTGGTTTAATCCATAACAATGCTCAGCAATGTGCAACTCCATGGAATCATCACAAGGTTACTGCACGGTCTTGAAACCCTTACACAGCACCTTTCTCAAAGCTTTACCCCACCCCACTTCATAAACATTGATTAACAATTATAAACTTGCTTAAATGAGTTACCAAGATTACTTACTTTTACAGCATTTATTGTACTTTTTTTGCTTTTTCTTACTGGTGGTTTCCATTATATGAGAGATCTGGTCGATCTGGCTGAAGGACTTGTGGTGATGTAACTGTGAAGTGAATGAGGATTACGAGTTGGTTATACTTTTTCAGCTCCACTATTAGCATCAGATACAATTATTAGATTTTCTTGGAAAGGAAATGAAGTCATTCATCTAAGTGTTATTTCTCATGCAAAAAGTCTTGTTCCCTTGTGGTATCAAATCGACCTTCACGCTTCTGTTCCAAAAAATGTACATGTTGCATCTGGAATGGTTTGAGTTGTTATTTGGTATGTTCCCATGCGGAGTAGCTTCTTTTGTCACAATGAGCACATTACTGGTGTAAGATTGGACAGTTTTGACTTCACTGATGTGGAGTTTTGGATCCATGTCTGTAACAAAATACTCTGGTATTAAATTGCTTAGAATTTCATGTTGATGTCAATTGCAGTATTTTGTTCAGATGAGAGGTCTGACTCCTCTGGTCAAATGGTTTATTGTACTCTGAATACTCAACAGTTATTGTGAAGCATTGTACAATAAATGGAACTGAATTCAGAGATGAATGTGTTATCTGCATCAGATTACGTTTTGTGAGCAAGTTTCCTCACAAGTGTCACCAGCCAAGTTTAAAGTGGAAATCCCTTTGTCTCCCTGCAGTAACCATATATTTCGGGTTGGACTTGTGGAGTTTATTGAGATTGGACTACTGCAGAATGAAACCTTCATGGCAGTTCTATGGATTTGTAGTCAATCTTGTCCTATATTAGTAGGATGTGAGCTAAATTCAAAGTAAAATTTCAATAAATATCATCACAAATCCAGTTGGCACAATTGTCAGCTTTAACAGGTAACACATCAGAGAATTGATAAGAGATCCTGCATTTATTTGGGTTAACCCCTTGAAATAACTACACAAAGGCTGGGTCCCATCACCATATCACCCTTTATGTACTAGTCCACAGTACACTGGGTATGGCCAGCCAGCTGGGAGTTAATTCTCAGTTTGGGAGTTTATAATCTCTCGGTTATGTTGGTGAGCCGAGGATTGCCTGCTTGGCCCAGATGAACAACCCCAATCAAGCGCTTCATAGCTAACAAGGTCAACCTGATCCCAATCACTACACCCCTTGAGCATGGTGGTGTCTATCATAGTAACGTATGACCACAATGTCCGGCAAGGAACAGGTTTCTTTCCTGAAGGCTGCAGTTGTCTTCCATCACCTGACAATGTGAATCTCCAGAAATAGTACTCTTCAAAACATCAGGGAAATTGAACACCCATCTGTTCATACAGTTACATAAATCATATCTCCTGCAAATTGTACCATTCAGTTGCTAACCACCCCGTCCCCACCCTCCCTCCCCCACTCACATTCCACTGACTATTACATATCTGGTGACAATGGACAGTTTATTTTAAATGTTTCACTTCCTATGCTCAAGTTCCCTTTAATGCGTTGCCTTACTAAATTTCTAATATCCTACTGAATTGAACATTAATTGTTTAGAGTTATAAAAAGTTCAGAGTTTTGTAAAGAAAGAGAAACAAAGTTCTATTTCACTCTTGACAGCTGACTGACAAGGCTTTATGATGGTATACCTCTGCAAGTATTTGATTTTTTCTTATAATCTACATTATTTTAAAGAATTAACACAATTACATCATCATTGTCAGTGAATAAATTCCTATCATTGTGTAAGAACCATTATCACAAGCATTGACAATGATTCAAAGGGAATATCCACCTGCTCAGGGCCTTTAAGGAGGTGTAATAAGAGCAGACTTGCCAATAATGTTTTCTCTTCAAATATTATACAAAAATTAATGTACCATTGCCAATTTAAATGACAGATGTTTAAAGATAATTTTGCCAACCAGCTTCTCTATTTTAATGCAATACCATATGTGCAATGTTTGGTTTCCAATTTCTATCTTATTAATATTTTTGTCAGCTCTACATTACTTTTATTTATTAGAGTTTATCATTTCATGCAACACTTAAACCAAGCATCTATTTCAAAAGTGTCATATTATTGCTAAAGGACTCTACATTCTTCCTGTTTAATAGAGCTTAAATCTCATCAAAGTCTAATTCATGCCAAGTAAACATCAGGCAAGTCTGGAAAGATTAAATGCTATCAGACAGGAAATCAGAATTATGTCATAGAGGTGTTGCAGTTGTTGTAGCTATGTATTTGAATACTTAGCAGCAGATGGTGAAAGTGAAGCAGGACACTGAACAGGTTTTGTGAAGGAGTTGTGTTGGAATCTTCAGAGACAGATGGTGATGGTGAAGCAGGGCAACTGGAGCAATTGTACCAGCATTGCCAGCTGCAGGTGGCAAAACTAAGGTAAGGTACTGAGAAAGGCCGTTAGAACAGTCAAACAAACCCTCCCTGGAGAAAAGTGATTCTTCTGGGGAAGGAGGCAGCTTGGAGAGAAGGGACAGACAGACAAAGGATTTCCTTAGTCAGATTTAGAACACATGCTTAATTTCCTGTAAATACCATGTATTTCTTGTTTACTCTTAATTTCCCTTTATATTGGAATGACCTAATGCCAATGGAATAAACAATGTCTGCTTCATGACCTTTGAGCTGTCCAATTAAGTCTCATGTATGGCTCTGTAGCTTTATATTCCTTCCATACATTAGAAATCACTGTCACTCAGAACACAGAAAACAAATGCAAAATATAAAACAAAAGGAGAAAATCTTTCTTGTGCAATGTATGATGAGGATTTGCAATACAGTATGTGAGATTGTGGGGTGGAGTTTAAATGAAAGCATTCTGAAGGGAATTAGATATATTGCTGAAAGGAACAAAGTGCAATGTTACAGACAGGGAACAGGACAGTGGCACTAAATGAATTCTAAGGAAGGGTCACTGGACCCAAAAGATTAACTCTGACTTCTCTCCGCAGATACTGCCAGACCTGCTAAGCTTTTCCAACAATTTCTGCTTTTGTTTCTGATTTACAGTATCCGATGTTCTTTTGGTTTTTATTAAGCACTAAATGAATTGTCCATTCAATATATGTACAATATACAATAATGTTGTGCTTCTGTGAACTGGAAAGTAACATTGGGCCATTTCTGGTGGTAGTGGGATGGACAGAAAGCATGTGCATATGTAAAGGTTTTATAACAATATTGGTAGGTCTTCTATGACACTGTTCCTGATGAAAGTATTGATAAGCTACTTTATGTAATGTCATCTCGAGGCCAATGATTTAAAGTGATAGAAGCAATCAAAACAAACCTTGTCTCACAGTATTGTTGGAGTGCTTGTGAAATTTTGGGGCTTGAATTTCAAGGTGATAATTATCTTTGTAAATCAGCAGTATGGATGATAGTTAAATGATCACTTAAGTCCCTTTTCCTCAATAGTCCCGTGAGAATAAGGATGACTTATTTCAAATCTAGTTTGATGGGCTCTGAAAAAGCTGTAAACTTTGCTACATGTGCAACAGGTGATGCTCGAAGGGATAGGTAGAGGAGTTACATAGAACATAGAACATTACCGCGTAGTATAGGCCCTCAGCCTCGATGTTGCGCCGCCCTGTCATACTAATCTGAAGTCCATCTCACCTACACTATTCCATGTACATCCATATCCCTGTCCAATGACGACTTAAATGCACTTAAGCGTGGCAAATCTACTACAGTTGTAGGCAAAGCATTCCATATCCATACTACTCTCTGAGTTGGTTGGTTGTTCATACTCTCCCTCTGAGGCTTCAACTTTCACCTCTTCAAATTCCTGGCAAAGTCACACAAAGTGTTTGATTACTTCTGAAATGAATCTTTTCCATTATGGAAGGCCACAAGTTCACATCCCTCATGAGTCAGTGACGTGTCTGACCTCTTCATGAATGTTTTGAAAACACCCCTGAAGTGTTACTGGTGATCTCCTATCTGACTGAGTTAGAATCATAGAATCCCTACAGTGCAGAAAAAGGCCAGTCAGCCCCATTGAGTCAGCACTGACCCTCTGAAGAGCATCCCACTTAGACCCAGTCCCCCAATAATTCCCATAACCCTGGTTAATATGGCTAACATTTAACATGGCTAATCCACTTAACCTGCAGAACTTTGGACTGTGAGAGGAAACAGAGCACCCAGATGTGAAGAGAATGTACAAACACCGTGCAGACAGTCACCCGAGGCTAGAATTGAACCCAGGTGTGAGACAACAGTGTTGATCACTGAGCCACTATGCTCCCTGTATTTGAGGTAGTGAAGATGTTTAAGGAGTCAGGCATACAAATGATATTAATACATTTGTCATCTGTGTCTTCGAAAGCCCAAGGTATCGAGGAAGATGACAGGGAAGATGTTTTGGATTGCAGGTAGGCAGGAAGCAGGGACCAGTGAAAGATGACTATGTGAGAAAGCACAGTTGTGACTACAGTCTCAGAGTATGGGACAATTTGAAGTGGATCACGGAGTTTACAAAAATTAGGAAGCAGGGACGCAGGTGACAGAGGTAACCAGAATGTAGATTGTGTAATGGGGCAAGATAGTCAGACATCATCAATGTGGATTTGGGAGTAAATAATGCCAGTGTTTAGGAACACTAGGGTAAGACAGTGAGCTGTTGAGATGTAGGATCTATTGAGATGCTGCTGGTGAGGTAAGGACCAGGATATCACCAGGCAGCAACATTCCAGACTAATTATATGCCCATTAGTTTCTATGTAACTGCAAGTGCGCAGGATGATTGTTAAGTAGACCTATTTGAGATTGCCGAATAAATTGAATCTATACTTGGACCGTCATTTCAGAAAAATAGCATGAGAGTTTAAAAAAAATGTTGTAAACATCGAGAACAGATTCTGACAAGGTTGTCCCCAGAAAGAAACTCAATTTAAAATGTGAAAGCTTTTCACATTGATTCTATTCCTGGAAATATTGTATTGACCTTGCAAAGAAAAACACATTGCCATTGTATATTGCTGAACGTTACATGACCTCAGGACATAACCAGTTCCATAGTAGCCCTAATAATTCCAGCACTGGGAGTATCATCTGTCTGTCATTAACATCTACTTGGAACTTACAGCTTGACACTGTACAAATTATCAGTTTGACTGGGTGTGATGTTCAGCTTTGTGTTTTTTGTTTCAGAAAAGAAAAGGTTGTGGCTAATTTCACTAAGAAATCAGGAAGTACGGGCTTCAGTTTGTTCGATGTTCCTTACAAAAATGTTTGATCAGATCTTCACAGAATTCCACAGATCTTTAAAAACAGTGGGTGAGACCTGGATCAGCCATCATTTCTGAAAGGTCCCATTTCCATGAGTAAGGGAAAAGGGGAAGGGTGTGATTCACATATATGGGATTCCTGAACACATCAGAGCGGTCTAAAAACTTCCGGAGTCCTGTTCTCACTGTTGCAATGGACTTAACCAAGAGATATTTAAGAGAATGAAAATTCTCATGGAGGTCCTCGCCTGTATAACTGCCAACCTGTGAAGTTATATAAAACTCCAGCCCTTGAAAAACATTATGAGTGTTTTGTAAAGATGGTGATCAGGAAAGAAAGAATCAAAGCTGTAAAGTTATTTAAGTTACCACCCTTTGAATATACGGAAAAAGTTGGCCTGATGTGAGCCATCCTAAAATAGACTCTCCGTATGTGAAAAAGATCTGTTCTAGCAGTTACAATACCTTTTTATTGATGACTTGGATATGCCAGTGTTCAACTGGGGTGTACAAAATTAAAACAGGTTATAGTCCAACAAGTTTATTTGTAAGCACTAGCTTTCAGGGTATACTCCACAACCACGTGATGAAGGAGCAGCACTCCGAAAGCCAGTGCTTCCAAATATAAACCTGTTGAACTATAACCTGGTGTTGTGTGATTTTTAATTCTTTATTGACATTTTCGATGGAATATCATTATTAATGCTTAGCTGCTTCCTACAACCTACAATTATCTAAGCATGAGTTTATAAGTATATAGTTTGATTAATTGTTTAAAGAAGCTGATAAAGGTTTATCTACCTTTAATAGTGTAAATGTAAAAAAAAACTTATGGAAATTAAATCTTTTGAATGGCCTTTCAAGAATGGAAGGAATTTTGATCAAGTAAAGGCTATAATAGATAATTAGATTTTTCTTTTATTTCAACTCAGTATGGCTGTTGAGCTATCTCCACAGATGCTGAGCGATTCCAGCAATTTTTGTTTTTGTGACTTTTGAATTGTCCATTGTTGATATTGGGTGAGAAATCATAAAATATACAATGGGAAGCATGGATTGCCATATGTTGTTATCGCGATCTGGAGGTGGCAAATGGTTTGGGTGAGGGAGTGAGAGATGTGTGAGGAATGAGGGATAGTGGGTCTGGATATTAAGGAAACAAGAGATGCAGAAAGGCAGATCTTTAAACAGATTGCCACAGCACTCGGCACCCCTCATAGCCTCTTCCAATCCTTGTACTCTGTTGGTGAGCCAGACTCCATTTGTAACTATCGCCACTGAATGAACACTAAGTCTGATGGAGCACCTCCCTCCTAACTTACATTAGTTAGCCTACAATGGCCAGTGTACAATATAATTTAATTTAGAAAACAACATATAGAGGGGGACTGGAAAATCTGTTTTATCATTGCACAGCACCAATCCTCTAGGCCATGATTAATTCTTCCTGTGATGGTTGGAATTGAGTCATGCTCATGATATCATTGCTTTCTCATAGCATGTCGTCTGAGACGATGAATATCTTAACCAGAGCCATTTGAAGCATGAGACACTGCTGGAAGTGTTTTAACATTTGTAACCAAATAGCTCAGTATTAGCCCACATGCTGAAGAACCTCTGGCTCGAGATACTTTCAGTACTTCCAAATTTTCAGTATTAATTTACCCACATCTAGTTCTTACATTTTGGGACCTAACATCATCAGATAAAAATACGCCGCTGAAAGCAAAAGCCCGATCATAGTGATGGATCATGGTGGTAACACAGTTGCATTGTAAAATAATCCAATTTCACAGTGGAAAACATTTGGAGCCTCACTAAAAATCAGCGTAATAAGAGCCGTGGCATTCAAAGCATACAGGAAATCCACAGCAGCAATTTCAGTGAGTAGGATCTACAGATTAAACAGCCAGGAAGCAGATTTGTCTTCCAGAATCCCTACAGTATGGAAACAGGCCCTTCAGCCCAACAAATCCACATCAAACCTCTGAAAAGTAATCCCCTATATTTACCCCTGACTAACGCACCTAACCTACACATCCCTGAACACTATAGGCAATTTAGCATGGCCAATTTACCTAACTTGCACATCTTTGGACTGTAGGAGGTAACCAAAGCACCCAGAAGAGGCCCACGCTGGTACAGAAAGAATATGCAAACTCTACACAGTCACCCAAGGCTGGAATTGAAACCAGATTTGTGGTGCTATGAGGCAGCAGTGCTAACCACTGAGCTACCATGCCATTACAGCTGCTTACTGCTTATAATATAAATCCTACCAATCCAGAAATCCTGACGGTCTTTCAACAGAGGCAAAGCATCAGCCTGCTTCCTGACTTAAAAGTAATAAAACAGCAGTCAAAGATTTCATGCAGCTTAAAAACAATGCCCTCCCAATTGGAAATACAACTTTTCAAACAATAAGACATATGGTTTTTTTTAGACAAAGAAGGCTTACCTTTGTGCAGGTAGCAGATGGTTCCATTTTGTCATCACAATTCAACGCCAGTACATAAGGAAGTCCCATGATATCTTTTTTCCTTATTTAAAATGTCATAGCAATGCCACATTGATGTGGTTGCAAGCCTGTAGAGGCAGACATTTTCTGCTACAGGCCTTAAAGAACCAACCCGGAAGATCCAGCAATATTCTGTATTTGGATACAGTTCTTCTGATGCAATGGTAGTACCTCTACCTCAGCCAGGAGGCCTGGGTTCATATCTATCTCCCCCAGAGGAGTATGCTAATATCTCTGAACAATTAGCTGGAGCTAATTGAACAATAGGAGGGCTATTGTAGCACAGTAGAAGTGTCACTATCTCTGAACCAAGAGGTCAAGATTCAATTTGAACCTTCTCCACTAGTGTTGTATGAAAACACAGCAATGCAAAAAAACCTTTTCTTGCTGCTCAACTCTTGGTGAAAATGTAATAACATCTCTGAACAGATTAACTATTTTTTTTAAAAAATGGAACTGTAACAGTGTAAATGAAGTATAGCAGTTGCAAAAGTGAGGAAATAAATGAAAGTCAAGCGAAAGAAACAAACCAACTTTGCTTAAAAAAAAGCAACAGATGTTCAATGAGAAATGGAAGCAAATGTTCCTGAGACCAATTGATCACCTTGGCCAAATAGAGAATAAAGAGCAGTTAGTCATATTCAAGAATATTGTTTCAAAGCATAATGCCTGGATATCATGACTATCTCACACCAGGGACACATGGATATTGAATGTATAAGACAGCTAGGACATGAGACTGTGTACTGGCCAGGGATGAATCAAATATTCAAAGACTCGTGAATGTATCTGAGGGATGTCACATGGATCAGCCCCAGCAGTGTAGAAAGTTTCTACACCCAAACAACATTCCATCCACTCCTGGAGTGAAAATAGCAATAGACTTATTCGTAGCATACAGGAAAGATTACCTGACAGATTATGTTTGAGACATTACTTCTCTATAATATGCATTCTTTGCTGATTTAACAGTACAATGAGTGCAGCCAGCACTGAAACGATAAGCACTATTATAAGTTTATTCTGAGTACTGGATTGGGTATTGTCTGTCAACACATTGCAGCTCATTGGCAAAGCATTTCAAGAAGTGTCAGGAGTAAGCTATGTTACACACCACCCACCATCATCGCTCAAATTGTCAAGCAGAACGTATGTTATGTACTGTCAAATTTATGATCATCACGTGTCAAGTAGCAAGAAAAGATGTTTGTATTGCTTTGCTTTAGTTTCACGTAATTGAGAAGGAATTATCCTCCCTGGCACAACATATACTCTGAAGGCAAGTGTGAATGACCTTTCTCAGCAGTTTTTCCATTCTGAGATACAAACCTTTCTTCTTCAAAGACAGAAGGAGAATGAAAGAGATACACCATCAGCAAACAGGTTGAGAATTGCCACAGCTATGTGCTGGGGACATACTGGGAGTCAAAAGTACAGTCACAAGTACTTGAATACCAAGAAAAGTTTCTGAAGTATGCAACCACATTATACAAAATCATTGCTGATTATGGTGTTATACAATAAAGGAACAGAAGCAAGCTCAGATTAATGTAAGACATGTAAATCTTGCTGCATCTTTGGAGAATGAAACAGAATTAATATTTAGGCTTGGTGACCTTTTTATGAATTCTGATGATGATCTGGAGCAATGGGTGGAATCATGTGTTCTCTCCATGAGGGGCTTGGAGATGGCAGGGTATTTAATTAGTGGGTGAGGTAATGGGTGAACTTCCTACCTCAAACCTGATTAAGACCAGAGCAGGAAGGACACCACAACTCTTCTTACTGCTTGCTGCCAATTGAGACTTAGTGAATGATTAGAGCCCTCATCCCATGGCCACTGGTATTAACCCAACTGTGGTAAGGGATGAGTGACGAATAGAGGAACTCAACTGGAAGTCCCAATGGGGTCAGCCATGTCATCTATGGCTCTTGTTTGTCTTAATAGTTATGTTAACCTAGCTAATGTATCATCTATCCATTATTAAAATCATGATTGAAATCAGGCTTAAACAAGTAATTTTTGTCAAAATTCATGAATGGTCAGCCTCTAGCATTGCCAACCAAACAGGTCCTTGAGAATAATCTTCTGTTAATCTTTTGATTTCTGTGATAAGCCTCACAAAAGGCTGTCTGACCCATTCAATGTTTTATTTGAAAGAATAGGAAGGAGGATTGGTGGCAATACTCTAACCAAGCCACAAGCTGCCAGTGATTGTCGTATGTTTGCTGAAACAGTGAATATTATTTTTATGATTTTCTGAGACAATGGAAACTTAAATCACTTTTGAATGTAATGACTTAGATTTATAAGTGCAGAAGCCAATTACTGTACTGCAAAGTGCCATGAATAACAATGAGTTGGCTAAACTTTCTGTGATTGTCCCTCGAAAGAATGCTAATTTGAATACAAGCAGAATGACCTACTTTTTATGAAGGGCAATGTAATCTTTAAATATACCCAAGGATCTACATGTGAGAATTGCAGGCCTGATGCTACAACATCACGCTGGATGCCAGACTAGATAAGGCACTAGAAACCATAACTTTGAGGTAAGTACCAATTTACACCAAGTGAGATGAGGGACTGACTTGAATTTAAATATGTTCTTTAATTATTTGGATGAATGTTTCAAATCAAATAGTAATTTAATACAGTTTGATTTTATTCATTTGTGATGACAAATTCCTGAAGTTCAAAGTCTTATTGAAAACTTTGAGAAGTACAATCAAAACTTTTCATTTAAGAACATAAGAAATAGGTGCAGGAGTAGGCCATTTAGCCCTCAGGACTGCACCATCATTCACCAAGATCATGGCTAAATAATATCAGACATTTACTCTTCTCTCATGCCAGCTCCTCATGACCCTCAACTCCTCAAAGTTTCTAAAATATATCTACTTCCAGCTTAAACGCATTCAGTGATCTAGCCTCCACCACTTCCTGGGCTAGAGCATTCCAGACTTTCACTACCGTCTGGGAGAAGAAATGTCTGTATATCTCAGTTTACAAATTAATTTCCTCTTATTCTGCAACTATGGTCCATAGTTCAAGATTGGCCACTATGCTGGGGAACTCCTGCAGATGTGACCCGGAGATAGATGATTGACCTTCAACCACCACAACCACATTCCTTTTGCCAGATATGACTCCAATAAGCAGAGAGATTTCCCCTGATTCCCATTGACTTTAGTTTTGCTAGAAAGTCAAATGTTCCTTATATGTCAGAGGTAGAACAATAATTTATAAACACATATATTCCTTTCTCACATGAGGGCAACAATGAGCATAGTGACAATACATAATCATGTCATGACAAATTGTGTTTTATTTCAAAGCCAATTAGGTTGCATTAGAAGCATCATTAATATTCAAATTAGGAATAAAATCTAAGTCAGCATGCTGACTGTGTTTAAAGCATAGATGAGGAGTTAATTCAACATCTCTGACTTTTCCTTGTTCAAAAAAACACTTTGTCCAGCATAGTATCAAACGATCTATTGGATGTTTGTAGAACTGCTCCAGCAACTTCACCTACAAGAATCTGTGCCTTTTATGTGTGCAGGTTTCAGAAAGAATGTCAGATTTGGAGCTGGGCCAGCAACGATCAGAACTCCTAATGATGAAATATTTAAAATGAGTATGCAGAAGACACTAGAATTGCAGGAGCCCAAAGATTTAAGAATTATAGGGCCTGAGGAGAATTGAAATTGGAAAGACTGAGGCCATGGACGGATTTAGGAAAGAAGCATTTTAAAACGGTGATGTGCTGGATTATTAGTCTTATGTATGTCAGCGAACACAGGAGTGATAAGCAAACAAATCTTGTTGTGTATTTGTAAAAGGCAGCAATGCTTTGGATATGCTTGAGTTAATGACAAGTGGTAAAAGAATGGTTAGCCAATCTAGAGAAAACAAAGGTTTAGATGAAGACTTCAGCTGAGGCATCAATGGAGTGAGGTAATGTTACAGATGTAGACGTATAATGTCATAGCAATGTCACATTGATGTGGTTGCAAGCTTACCTCTGGGTGATATTAACATCAAGTGTTGTAGATAACCTGGTTCATTCTCAACAAGCAGGAAGAGGGATTGGGGTCATTGCTAGGTAACAGGTTTTGTGGCAGGACAAAGATAATACCTTCAAACCTTTCGATGTTTTAGATGCAAATGCACTCATTAAAAATAATGAGGCATGAAGGAAAGTTTATTTAACTTAGGACACCTTTTTGGAGCAGATGTAGCCGTGGTTTTGATCCCGAATGCATGCGTGCATAGTTGGGGAATTTGCTGGCTCTTCACCTGAAGTCAAGAGAGAGGAGTGTGATTGGATGCTCACATCAGGCCAATCTTTTCCAGATACAAAACAGCCACAAGGGCTGGCAAGTGCCCAGGTGAACTAACTAAAAGGCACCCCTCAGTTATTTTGGATGGCATCCTAGCTATGTTGTTTAAATATTAGGTCGTCTGGGTCTCAACCCTTGCCTTCGATCCAGTTCCTATGCCCTATGTATGTCAACCCAGAGCCCTATAACCACCCCATATGAATCTTATACCCCCTGAGCTAACTTAATGCCAACCTATTGCCCCTGTGTCAATGTTTGCCAACCCATGTCCGTACTTACTACCTTTTGTCCTAAACCTAACATACCAAGTCTCCTTTGGAAAACAAATAAAGAGCTATATTGAGATTGAGAAAAAAATTCTAAAACTCTATATTACAAACTTCACTCTAAAAATCATTGTCATTCATTAAAACCAATTCAATACGGTTGAACTTTCTTTGTCTTTATCCAATTTAAAAACAGGGACAATTAATCCATTAATAAATTTTTGAAGCTATCAATCAAACTATGAACTTACAACCCTGCACTTCCCACACCCCTATGATAATGACAGGTTGGGAAATCAATCAAAAAATAATATTGCTGATATGATAACACTTGGGGTTATGTTATTAAACATCAAATTAACTGTTACACAGATAATTTTCGATTCTTAACTTCAGGCTGTATCCTTTGCAAGGTTTAAAGAGTGGGACATTTAAAATGGTTGACCATTCTACAGACTTCTTTTTTTGTCTTTTATGAGCATCTGCATCCACTCATACTATTAGTATTTACACTTCTATTGTAGTATCAGGTATTTTCCAGTGAACATGGGGTCTATTTGAAATTAGCAATATGCTTTCCTCCATGTTAGAGTCATATACTTTCTTCATTCCCCAGCTAGTTAAAAAAAGATGTATTATAAATTGGATCGAAGAGTGTGGTGCTGGAAAAGCACAGCTAGTCAGGCAGCATCCGAGAAGCAGGAGAATCGACATTTTAAGCATAAGCTCTTCAGCTTTCCTAATGAAGAACTTATGCTTGAAACGTCAACTCTCCTGCTCCTCTGATGTTGTCTGACTGGCTGTGCTTTTCCAGTATCACACTCTTTGACTCTGATCTCCAGCATCGGCAGTCATCCTCACTTTCTCCTAGTACGTTTGGATCCCCATACCCAGTGGTACCTCTGGTAGGCTGAGAAATCTCCATGACTAAGAAAACAGCCATTCAAATGAGAGAATCTTGGACCTACAGCTGCATGATTCTTATCTGTCAGGTCAGCAACAACTATTTAAATTTTGGAAGTCTGAAATTTACCAAGTATTTGATACGACTTTGTGGCTATATTGTTCAGATTTAGCATATAAGAAAAGGCAAATAACACTTGAATATGAAAGTCAACTGAGGGTTTAGGATTAATTAGCAGAATGCTATGCTTCTGGACATAATTGCTAGCAAGAAATCTGAAATGATGTTCAACAAGGAGAGATTTTAAAAATCAAGAAAAATATTTCCTCTGGCTTTCAATGATTAATTAGTAGGTACAATTTTAGTGTGACAGGTCTAAAGACACGTGAGGCAGAAAGTTACTTTTTTATGTGGAATACTGAAGCACAGGTGGAATCGGAAATCATGAATGTTTTTAAAAATTGAATTGAGTAGATGTATCAGAATAGAAAAGACTAAATGAACCTAAATGACGAGCTCTTCAGGAAGCTGCAGAAGACAGAATAGATTGAATGGCTTCCTCCTGTGTTTGGAAATACTCTAATTATATGTAACTAGTGTAGTTAGATTCATCGTGTTTTGCCTATAATAGGCAAAAAAAAGAGACCTTTAGAATAAAATAAAATGTGGAGGAGGGGGTGGATTTCAGTTAGCTCAGCTGGTTGCATAGCTAGGCAGAAGTGGGTACTGCAGATGCTGGAGATTAGAGTCAAGATTAGAGTGGTGCTGGAAAAGTACAGCAGGTCAGGCAGCATCCGAGGAGTTTTGTGATACAGAGTGTTGCTAACAGCGTAGCTTTGATTCCCATTCTGGCTGAAGATACCATGAAGGATTCTCCTTCTGAATCTCACCCTCGCCTGAGGCATGGTGACCCCCTCAGGTTAAACCACTATCAGTTGTCTCTCTCTAACGAGAGAGTAGGACTGTAGTAATTTTCCCTTTGTTCAGTGAATCTGTAAATGTCTTCATCAGTATGTAGGAACAGATGACCAAGTTAGGAAAGCTGTCTCCACAAGTTATTCAAGCAACAACTTGACAGTTGTTAGCTTTATCCATTCAGTTTGCTACGCAATTTCAGAAGAACGTGTCACAGCTTGAGGTGGTGGATGAAAGTAGTTGTTTGGATTATTTACAGTAAATAGGTATTTATAATGTTGCACCTGTTTTCAGGCACAGTTCAGTTTAATAACAGTACATTCAGTAAAGTTGAAGTTTACCTTGATTCCTGTTGATTAACCACAGCAGGCACCAATATTATTGCACAATGTCACATTGTGTTTTATTTTCAGTACCTTTGCATACAAGTGCATTTTGTGAATTTCTGCTTTCAGAATTAAATTTCCTTGCTTCCATCACCAATTATTTTGATTCAAATAAGATTAGATCATCTTTGCAGTTGAAGAATAAATACTGATGAAATCAGCACAAAACCTGATGGGAGAACTGGCAAGATCTTCAAATTCCATGCATCAATAAAGCTGGTTTGGTGTTTCATTGATTAAGGCTCTGATTTAAGATTTATTTATAGAGCTCTGCATAAAAGGTAGAGGAGGAATGCTAAGCACAACAAAGCACATAAAATAATTTTTACAGCTCAATGAATCCGAAAGCGGATTGGAAAATTAATCAAATGAAAGAAAGGTCAGCTATGAGCATGTTTAGGTTCATTCCGTTGTTTGTTGTTCTCTACAAAGAAAAACAAGTTGGTTGACAGGGAATGGGCAAAATTTAAAGGCTGTCTTACTAATCTTTCCTCCATAAAGGATGAATAAGAAAGCGTTTGTCTTCATTGCTCAGACCTTTAAGTGTACGAGTTGGGATCGCATGTTGATGCTGTATAGGAAATCATGTTGAAGTCAGGAATCTAGGGCCAGTTTAATAATAGGGCACTTTAAGACTGTAAATAGGAATTAATTTTCTTAGAGGCTGTCTTTAGAGTTGTCATCTGGAGACAACAGTGAATTTGGGGTCATTGAGTGTTTTCAAGGCTGTGTTTGAGATATTGTGGTATCAAGTATCATAGAGGATGGAAAGGAAAGTGGAGTTAGCATAACATTCAATCAGCCATGATCATATTGAATGGCAGAATGGAATTAAGGAACCAAATGGTCAGTTCTTGTTCCTTTTTCTTACGATCATCTGATCCATTGGGACTGTATTTGGAATTCCAGATGTGAGTTGAGAGGGACAGCTATTAACATTTGATTGAGTGTAGGGAGCTCTAGCAAAATTGGAGATAGCTTTACCAAATATTGGCAAAGGTTCATCAGTGTAGATATTTTAAATCAACCTGTTCAGACACACCTGAGGAGCAGGTCGGACTTGAACCCAGATCTCCTGTCTTGTTGTGGTGTTTGTGTGGGGGGGTGGGGGGGTGGCGGTGGCGAGGAGGGAATCTATCACAGTACCACAACAGCCTAGTTCATCAGTGTACTGTCCTGGGATTAACCATCTTCAGCTGCTTCATCAATGACAATGAATGGTCTTAAACCTTTCTGCAAGCATTCTCACTTTTGATCTTGTAATGAAGACCATTCCATTCATTACTTCTCAGATAATGAAGCAGTCCATGTTCAGCCAACAATCTGGCTTAAGATGACAAGTGGCAAGTAATACTCATGTTTGACAAAAGTCAAGCAAAGACTACCTCTAACACCAAAGAGCCTACTTACCTTCCCTTAGCACTACCATCATTTGAGTCCCCACTCTCAATCGAATTCATTTCCTGGGATAGGGTACTGCAGATATTACTATTGATGATGAGACATTTAAGTCTTTTGTGTTTGTCTTTGAACAGGAGGGAACTCTGTCAGCAAATGACTCCACTGCATCTCTGCATCTTCCCAATGGTTGACTACACCACCCATTCCCAACTGCACTGCTGGACTCTGGGGTATCCTCTTATGACAATACACCCAACTTTCACTGGCCCTTCTTGTTGCCTGTTTGTCTGGTAGGAAACTTCTTTCCTCACTGGGTTTGGTTATCCAAATGCCCTCCTGGCTAGCTCACACTGAGCACTGATGTCCTGTTTCCCCTTTCCTTTGTTTTTCTGAGCTGCAGTTATGAGATGTCTGCATGACTAGAGAACACTCTTTATCATGATCTATTTGTCCTTCTGTATGACATCTTCTACAGGCAGTTCCTGATTTGTATCTAAGTTCTGTTCTTGACTCCGTTTGCATGTCGAGTTGTATGCAAGTCTAAACACAATGCAGGATAATATAAAAGCTGTTCATAAATACAGAAAATGTTCAATGTCAAGTCTTTAAAGTGACAACCCTGTATGAGATCACATTGATAAATACAGATGTTTATAAATTAGTGATTCCCTATATTGTAAATTATCCCTTTTAGTTGTCCATTTCTAACTATCCAAATTGCAAAGAAGTTTTAGCAGCTTGCTCTGATCTTAGTGATTCAGTGCAACATGCAGAATTAATTCTACTTTATTGTGAAATAAATGCTTCAACAATCAGGCTGGGTTTGTGATTAGACTGTTGTATAAACGAGCCAAGGTTTTTGTAATCTCATTATTCCAGTTACTCATTAACAACTGAAAAATGTAACCAATTCAACATTCAATAATTTCCAATTACTTCATCAACATGTACAAAATTGCTGTCATTAAATCCAGTCAATTACTATAAAGCTATTAACTTATCCCATGACAAATTATAAAATTGTAATATACTCTCAATTGCAAAGTATGAGCAATATATTCTTGGCTTTGCCGACACAACAACATCCAAGATGTTCAGCACCATCTAGAACAAAGCAGCGATTTAAACATTCAATCACTCTATCACGGGCACAAAGTGGCCTCAGTGTGTCCCATCTACAAGGTGAACCATATCAGGGCTTCTTCGGCAGCTCCTTTCAAACCTCTGGTCTATATCACAATACGGCGGGGGGGGGGGGGGGGGGGGGTATGGTGACACAGTGGTTAGCACTGCTATCTCACAGCACCAGAGACCCGGGTTCAATTCCTGCCTCAGGCAACTGTGTGGAGTTTGCACATTCTTCCCGTGTCTACGTGGGTTTCCTCCCACAGTCCAAAGATGTGAACTGGCCATGCTAAATTACCCATAGAGTTAGGTGAAGGGGTAAATTTAGAGGAATGGTTCTGGGTGGGTTGCTCTTCGGTGGGTCGGTGTGGACTTGTTGGGTCGAAGGGCCTATTTCCACACTGTAAGTAATCTAATCTAAAAACAGTGAACATATTGAAGTAATTTTCCTTCCAAGTCATGCACCAGCATGTTTTGAAATATAACTCTGTCTTCCCATCATCAATGGGTCAAAGTCCTGGAACTCCTGATGGAACACTGCCAAGTACTTCTACCACACAGCAATGCAACAGTTCGAGAGGTTAGATCATCACTCGCTTCCCAAGTACAATTATGGAACATCAATAAATCCTAGCCTTGATGTGGCATCCACAAGCCTTGAATTACTGAATGAAATGAAAATACAACTGAGCTGGCATACTTCCTGCTGAAGTTGAAGCATTCATACTTTCTTTGAATAAGTAAAATTGCTTTTAAAAACTTGCAGAGTTTGGAAAATAGTCAATGTAACATTTGTAGCTACTAAATTGTCTTAAACATATTCCTTTGAAATTTACTCTTATCTGTAAGGTACTCATAATTTAAACGTGCTATATGTTAAAGTTAACCACACTGCATGTTTGAGAAATATATCCTGAAGATCACAGCGAGTTCCCAGTTTGCAGATCGGTTCTATTCTTGAGTCCATTCGCAAGGCAGACCACCGTGCAGGACAATGTAAAATAGCTGTTCATGAGTTCAGGAAAAAGATGCATGTCAGATCTTTAAAATTTTGCCCATGTACAAGGCCATGTTCGTAAATATGAGCAGTCATAAATCAGACATTTGTAAATTGGCGACCCTCTGTATTTTAAATGACCTTTTTATTTGTCCATTTGTAACTACCAATATTTAAATTGCAAAGAAGGTTTCACAGCAGTTGGACTGCTTACTTCTGGTCTCAATGATTCAATATAACACACAGAATTATGTCTAGTTTATTGTGAAATCAGAGCTTTAATAAGAAGAGTTTCTATTGATGGAGCAATTAGTCAGCTCCATTGGTGGCCACAGATTTAATGCCCTTAGCAATTAAGATATTACCTGAAACAAATCTCAACTTTAACTTTATTTTCTTGTTTATCCTGGAAGGCAAATGCATGGTCAGGAAAACAACAACTGAGCAATTGCAGAAGAATTACACTGGGGCAACTGCAGTATACTAATGAATGCAAGGCATATGTCATCCATGAAAGGATGATCTAGGTTATATGAAGATGACAATTGGCACTCAGAGTCAGGTATTGTTACTGGTAACAATTGATTTTGGAATCCTGCCAGAGCAAAAGATCAGTTGTCTGATACCAGCTACTAGCCAATAGTACTCAAATAAAGATCGAAGTTCAATCCTTTAAATAAAAGAGATTCAATCCATGAGTTTGCTGAACTCTATAGGATTAATATTTACCATTATAATGCCCTGATTGGACCTGAACACAAATGGTCGCTGAAGTCTGCAGCAATTAAGGCTTTTGGAAATTACTGTTCAGTTTAAGCCTTTTAAAATTACTGGACAGATACTGACTGAGAATTTCGGTTAGAGACAAAAAAATCTGCAGATGCTAGAATCCAAAGTAGACAGGTTGGAGGCTGGAAGAATACAACAAGCCGGCAACATCGGGAGGTGGAAAAGCCAATGTTTTGGCTGTAACCCGGTCTACTGACAGAGAATTTCAGCGGAGGAATTATTCCCAAAAGCATATTTACTTCTCCTCATGGGTTGACTTTTTCAGGCAGTAGCAATCTCACCTGGATTCTTTCTGACAAATGAAGGGAGTTTAGCTTTCTGATAGGAGATTCCACTCAGAGCTCCATCAGAAATATGCAGCCATGCTTCGATTCTGACAGTACTTTTTGTCACAGGATCTGTCAGATGAAAATACTTCTAACCCCCTTTCTACAACAGTCAGCTGCTATGAAATTGCAAGGCACAGGCCACCACTTTGACAGCTGATGTCGAGTCATAACTATTTAAGGTAAATGTTTAGGTGCTGTGAGTCCGGGGTGATTTAAGGTGTCAGGTAGGTAGTCTGCCAGCTGAGTAGGGGTAAGGATGCCAGGGACAGAATGCCATAATAGTAAGGTATACGTTGCTAGCGTACCAGATGTCTACAATGCTAATTTAATAGGATGAGAAGTTAGGGTGCCAGGTAGTCAGCTGAGTAGATGGTGTGGGTGCCATCCTGCAAGGTGAGAAGATAGGGAATGCAGCTTTTAAAAACATCAGGGTGGTCTGGACCACAGGACAGACTGACCCCATAACCCTGGCTAATCTGGCTAACCTACACATCTGTGGATCCAATGAGTCAATTTACTCCAGCCAGTCTATCCAACCTGCACACTTTTGGACTGTGCAAGGATACCAGAGCATCCAGAGGAAACTCACACAGACACAAGAAGAATGTACAAACTCCACACAGTCACCCAAGGTGGAATTGAACCCAGGTCCCTGGTGCTGTGAGCCACCATGCCAATATAAATCTATATAAAGCATTACAAAAATATTTTGTCGATTTTCTTGTGCGCTGAATTCTTCCAGTAAACTTGGCTATTTCCAAAATCTTATTTGTGGTGAGGTTGAAGCAACTATTAATGCATTTTTAAAGCTTCGTCATCATTATTTGATTCTTCCTTCATTAAGTCACCTTCAATATCTCCAACAGAAGTGTATTAACTTGTAATGCTTCAGGCTTGTTGTCTTGATACAATTCTCTGCCTTAAGAAATTCTTTCTCGTCAATGCCCAAGCTTGTTAGAGATGTCGCTTTATTGTGCTCAAATCATCCAAAATGAACCTTTTTAAATTCATTTTTTTGTCTAATTTTGCTCTGCATACCTGTTGCTTTAAACCATTTCCTAGCAATGGAATATTTTCCCTTAATTCTGAACCTCAGTATGACTTGATTTTATTCAATATTTTACTGTTAGATTTTGTTCTGCATTCAAAGCATATTAATTTTAAAAACATCTGAAAGTGTCAAGAGTGTGGTGCTAGAAAAGCACAGCAAGTCAGGCAACATCCAAGAATTCCTGATGAAGGGCTTATGCCCGAAACATCGATTCTCCTGCTCCTCTGATACTGCCTGACCTACTGTGCTTTTCCAGCATTACACTCTCAACTCTGATCTCCAACATCTGCAGTCCTCACTTTCTCCTAATTAACTTCTAAAAAACCAATCTTCTATTTTTCTTGTCTGTGCTTTCAATAATATTTTAATTGACATTCTTCATGCTATAAATGACTTCCAAACATGACAACCATCTAAATGGGCAGAAGCAGCACATACCTGAGAACACCACCATGTGCAAGTTCCCCTCCAAACCACTCACCATTATCCTTTGGAAGTATATCACCATTCCTTCAGCGTCACTGGGTCGAAATAAAATTCCCTCCCAAACGACACAATGGCTGTCCCTACACCAAATGGACTACGGCAGTTCAAGAAGGTAGCTCACCACCATCTTCTCAAGGGCAGCTAGAGATGGATAATAGATGCTGGCCAGCCTGCAACACTCATAATCCATCAACAAATGAAGAAAAATATTCTAAACTGTGATCCCCAAGTCTCACCCTCATGGTTTTGCCCCATGATTCTGTTGGTATCAGAATTTTTAAAGTATACGATTTAACATTATTTTCCAAGCCTTTTTTTGTGTTTTTTTAGCATCTATTTATCGATCCTTACTTCTGACATAAATCTGGAATCAGGGCACTCAGTGAGCTTTACTTTTGTGTTCTTTACTTCTCACTTCAGGTCAGTCTATAGTTCTTCTTTTCAGCTCAGTGAAAGTGAGTATTGCAGATGTTGAGATGAGAGCCAAGAGCACAGCTTTTCCGGCACCAAACTCTTAGTTCTTCTTTTCAGTTGGTTCTGTGAATGTTTTCTTTCTTCACTGTTATACATATGTTTCTTTAGTTGGTTCCACTACTATTATGTTGCAAAATCTTCTTGTTGACCATGTTGCAAAGTTTCAACCTAAGACTGGTCTCCTTCATTATCACTCTGATCCAATTAAAGATGAAGAGTCTTCAGTACTTTAAAAAATAATTGTTTTATTACCAACTGTTAGTTAGTTGTGTCCTTTTCTATTCTTGTTTGTATTCTTTGCATTCCTCACTCTGTTCACCACAGTGGAAAATGTTGCTCAGATTAAAACCATCCTGATGTGCTGAATGTTTCCAGCATTTATGGTTTTACCTCAAGTTCTTTGTTTCTAGATCCTCACAGACTGTCACATTTTCAGTCCACATTTGTTGCAGTTCACAGAATCCTTTCTTGGTAAAGCCATTAGTTCCATCACTTCCTACATGGATATCTGAAAGCAGCAGGAAGTCTACATTTGAACATGTGCTTCTAATTTCAACGCCCCCAGGATACCTCATAAGCTCATATAAAAAATTCTTCATGAATCACAATTGTAATGTACAACTGGTGCGTTATCACCAGCAGTAAGTCATGCCCATTGCGTTGATTATGCTTTTAACCTGGATTCATCTACCATTCCATCCGTTCCTTCTAAATTGGAGAAAGGCCAATTTTGACAGTATTGGGCAAGAACGTTCGAAAGCTGATTGTGGGCAGATGTTTGCAGGTGAAGGGACAGGTGGAAAATGGGAAGCCTTCAGAAATGAGATAACGAGAATCCAGAGACAGTATATTTCTGTTAGGGTAAAAGGAAAGGCTGGTAGGTGTAGGGAATGCTGGATGACTAAAGAAATTGAGGGTTTGGTTCAGAAAAAGAAGGAAACATATGTCAGGTACAGACTGGACAGATAGAGTGAATCCTTAGAAGAGTATAAAGGCAATAGGAGTATAATTAAGAGGGAATCAGGAGAGCAAAAAGGGGACATGAGATAGCTTTGGCAAATAGAATTAAGGAGAATCCAAAAAGTTTTTTACAAATATATTAAGGACAAAGGGGTAACTAGGGAGAGAATAGGGTCCCTCAAAGATCAGCAAGGCGGCCTTTGTGTGGAGCCACAAAAAATGGGGGAGATACTAAATGAATATTTTGCATCAGCATATACTGTGTGGAAAAGGACATGGAAGATATAGAATGTAAGGAAATAGATGGTGACACATTGCAAAATATCCAAATTACAGAGGAGGAAGTGCTAGATGTCTTGAAACGCATAAAGGTGGGTAAATCCCCAGAACCTGATCAGGTGTACCCCATAACTCTGTGGAAAGCTAGGGAAGTGATTGCTGGGCCTCTTGCTGAGATATTTGTATCATCGATTGTCACAGGTGAGGTGCCAGAAGACTGGAGGTTGGCTAACATGGTGCCACTGTTTAAGAAAGGTGGTAAGGACAAGCCAGGGAACTATAGACCAGTGAACCTGATCTCGGTGGTGGGCAAATTGTTGGAGGGAATCCTGAGGGACAGGATGTACATGTATTTGGAAAGGCAAGAACTGATTAGGGAGAGTCAACATGGCTTTGTGTGTGGGAAATCATGTCTCACAAACTTGATTGAGTTTTTTGAAGAAGTAACAAAGAGGATTGATGAGGGCAGAGCAGTAGATGTGATCCAAATGAACTTCAGTAAGGCTGAACAAGGTTCCCCATGGGAGACTGATTAGCAAGGTTAGAACTTATGGGATACAGAGAGAACTAGTCAATTGGATACAGAACTGGCTCAAAGGTAGAAGACAGATTATGGTGGTGCAGGGTTGTTTTTCAGACTGGAGGCCTGTGACCAGTGGAGTGCCACAAGGATCGGTGCTGAGTCCTCTACTTTTTGTCATTTACATAAATGATTTGGATGTGAGCATAAGAGGTACAGTTCGTAAGTTCGCAGATGACACCAAAATTGGAGGTGTTGTGGACAGCGAAGAGGGTTACCTCAGATTACAATGGAATCTTGACCAGATGGGCCAATAGGCAGAGAAGTGGCAGTTGGAGTTTAATTCAGATAAATGCGAGGTGCTGCATTTTGCGAAAGCAAATCTTAGCAGGACTTGTACACTTAATGGTAAGGTCCTAGGGAGTGTTGTTGAACAAAGAGACCTTGGAGTGCAAGTTCATAGCTCCTGGAAAGTGGAGTCGTAGGTAGATATGATAGTGAAGAAAATGTTTGGTATGCTTTCCTTTATTGGTCAGAGTATTGAGTACAGGAGTTGGGAGGTCATGTTGCGGCTATACAGGACATTGGTTAGGCCACTGTTGGAATATTGTGTGCAATGCTGGTCTCCTTCCAATTGGAAAGATGTTGTGAAACTTGAAAGGGTTCAGAAAAGATTTACAAGGATGTTGCCTGGGTTGGAGGATTTGAGCTATAGAGAGAGGCTGAACAGGTTGGGGCTGTTTTCCATGGAGCGTCGGAGGCTGAGGAGTGATCTTATAGAGGTTTACAAAATTATGAGGGGCATGGATAGGGTAAATAGACAAAGTCTTTTCATTGGGTCGGGGAGTCCAGAACTAGAGGGCATAGGATTAGGGTGAGAGGGGAAAGATATAAAAGGGACCTAAAAGGGGCAACCTTTTCACACAGAGGGTGGTACGTGTATAGAATGAGCTGCCTGAGGAAGTGGAGGAGGCTGGTACAATTGCAACATTTAAGTGAAATTTGAAGGGTTTGAAGGGATATGGGTCCGATGCTGGCAGGTGGAATTAGATTGTGTTGGGATATCTGGTTGGCATGGACAGGTTGGACCAAAGGATCTGTTTCCATGCTGTACATCTCTATGACTCTATGAAATGTGAAGCTGACATCTTGGGAACAAGAGCTTATCCTCTGAGAATTCCCTCAGCTATTCTGTTCCATGCTTTGAACAATATTATAATCAGACGATCATCAAACAAAGCATTGGAGTCCTCAGCAAATAATCACAATTTTTCACAAGGTTTGGTGGTTTCCTGGAACGCAGTCCTCTTCTGCCATCCAGGACAATCCTCTTTGCTTCGTAAAGAAGACAGTACATAGAGTGAGCAATAGACAAAAAAGCTTCTGTTTAATAAGGGTCTTGACAGGGATTAGTGAGGAAATGGGGGAGTCCTAACACTTAGCAATTGCTGCAGCTCTTCACCAACAGAATGATGCCCTCCTGCATTAATTCACAACTAACACACCTTCCAGTTCTTCTCTATCATTTAAATAAATTGCATTTGTCTGAAAGCTAACACCAATATTCACCTCAACCGACATTGCCAGGTTACCGACTCCATCAGGAATACTCAATGAATTGACATTACCTGTACCCTGTACAAACAATTGCACATTCAAGATCATACTGGTGTAAGCCTATGGTGTTTGTTTTATGTATGTTGTAGGAGCGTATTCTCCAACCGGGAACAAAGATTCAGGAGGCAGGCAGGAGTTAGGCAACTGGAAGATTATTATTCAAACAGAAACCAGTTAACGCAGGGAGAGGACCAAATTATCTTCTGAAATCTGGCCTCAATGTACAAACTCAATTATTTGCTTAATCTTTAACTCAGATCAGAAGAGACATCAATGACGCACTCTGATTTTATAGTAATATTCTGAAGTATTCCTAAAAACGAATTACTACAAAGGAACCTACGCTGTTGTTCTAATAGCTGCTTAGTGAATTAATGGGCTTGATCTCAGACGTCGTGTCTATTCATTTACCGGGACAATTATTGTTTCATTAATGTGGCTGGAATCCATCACTTGTCTCTTTTGTAGGCATGCTGTCATCAAAACTATCCAGAACAGGTTGTTTGTCTTATTTCTTTTCAACCATTTAGTATTTTAATGCTGGGAGAGGCAAATTCTACATAATCCGTGTCGGCCATTTTGTGTGAGCAGACATGGGCCATTTTGGTGTGAGCATGAACAGGGCACCCCTGCATATGTCTTTACCCAACTTCATGGTTCTTCAGAATACTTCCACCATTCCCACCCACCCTGCCAGTGGGGGAGTCGGAAGATTCGAATACCTCAATTCAGGGCTTAGGAGATAGTTGTCATTGGTGACCTGAGCAAGCATTGCTGCACAGTTCAGCAACATAGAGTGTCAGTGGGAGCCAGTAAATAGCACTCTTATCTTTGAATCAATCTCTTTCTTATCTACATTCACAGGATATGGATATTGCTGACCAGACCAGTATTCATTGTCCATCCCTAATTGCCCTAGGAGGTATTGAGCTGCCATCTTGAACTATTGCAGACCAAAAGACCTAGATACACCTACAGTGCTGTTAGGAAAGGAGTTGCAGGATTTCCATCTTCTCTTCGTCAACCTGATCCAATCATTCTTTCTTTTTCCCAATTTACTCTGCTGGGTACAATTCTTGTGGCAATGATATTCTCTAGACTAGATAATAGAAGCAAGAGGAAAGATTGATGAGACTAAGGCATATCAGTTAGCTGAGTTGGCCATGTGGGTGTGTGGTTTGCAATGCAGATTAGCACCAACAGTGTAGTGCAGCTGAGGTCACCATGAGGATCTGTCATTCTCAATCCTGGCACGGTGACCCTCAGGTTAAACTTACAACCATCTGCTCTCTGATGGGCAATGGTGACTGTTTTTTTTTCCTAGGATTTGGAACAGACCAGGCTGAGGACAGACCTAACTGAAGTGCTAAATGTTTTGTGAATTGAACACAAAATGAATAACAAGGCCCTATATTTTTTGGTCGAGCACAACCGGGGAGTATGGATTTAGAGGGAGGAGGTTTGGAGGGGATTCGGGAAGAGATTTTATCTTCCAGACTGTGGGGATCTTGAAGGCATTGATTCTGTCACTCTTTTATGCAGAGACATTCGTCACTTCAAAAATTCCTTCAATCTGTACTTGAAGTGTCATAAACTGCAAGATACTGACTGAGAGCGAGAAATTGGACTTAACCTGAATGACTACTTATCAACCATTGTGTACATGATGAATAGATTAGGATTACAATTTCTATGTTCCAATATTCTATGATCTCTCTATCTATCTATCTATCTATCTATCTATCTATCTATCTATCTATCTATCTATCTATCTATCTATCTATCTATCTATCTATCTATCTATCTATCTATCTATCTGTCTCTCTCTCTCTCTTTCCATCTGTTGACTGACTAGAAAGAAGATTCACTTTGTCAATTGATCCTGCATCAGAGAACCTGAAGTCCAGCTTAAAGTCACAAACACCTTTTATTGCATGTCATTGCTGTCAACTGTACACCACTAGAAAAGGAATTTTCCCAGAGCTTTTGCAGAATGCTTTTAGGAGCCTCAACATTGGATTTTTTGCCCTGCCAATTGATACTGTATTTTGAAGGAAAATAATTCATGTTTGCAGCTCATTATGAAAATGATTTGGACCTCAGCTGTGTCTTTGAGCCAGGCAATGTACGCATTGGATGTACACTGGGGATGAAATCTCCTATTACAATCCTCATTAATATTTCCAAATAGATGAAGTTTAAAATTTGCAAAGCATAGTTTAATTTTTCTCGAGGCATTGGCAGCTGAATCTATTATTTCCACTGTTCTGTAAACTGGTTGGAAGTTGAATTTTCAGTCTTTCTGTCATCTGTACAACCTGGCTGACTTAAATCAGTAAATAACATGGCAGTTTGAGCCCATTTTTCTGACAATCTAGCTCCAGGCAATTGATGACAGTAAAAATTCAGATCTTGTTCCAATCTCATTGCAATGTAGCCTTCGAATTTCCTGAAAGTGCCATTATTCAAAGATTACAGGAAATTGTGGTTCAATTGACTTGCATGATTATTAACACCATAGCACGTTTCTTGGGAATTTTGCAGATTTATCCTTATGCATACAATGAGAATTCACTAGATTTAACATAAATAAGAAAACCCCATTTTCAGTTTCAAACTGCATGCTTAGGTCCATTCTCAATGTATTTTTTGTTAATAAATGTATTTTTAAGACGATGCTCACATTAGGAGTAGACCTCGGCTTTTCAGATCAGGACCAGACATTTAGGATTACAATCACCTGATCAAGTTGGCAAGAGGGGTCAAGAAGAGCCTGTTGCTAAGAAAATGCACAACTGTTTCAAAAAATGCCCCACAGAGAGCATGGTGATTGGCAAACAGAAAATGGGTGCACTTCCAAATAATGTATTATGAAGCTGGTTTCAAAGTTGTGCATATGAACATATGAAATAGGTGGCAAAGCTGACCGTTTGGGCTATCAGGCTTATGTCATCTTTTGATTAGATCATGGCTGAATTGTTTCAGTTTTGCATTCTGCATTCCCATCTTCATTGATTTACCTTGCCTTCTCGGAATCTATCTACCTCTGCATTAAAACACCACCACCAACAGAGTTCCAAAGTTGCAAAATCCTTTGAGAGAAAACAAGTTCTGGTTATGAAATGGCAACTCCTAATTTTCAGTCGCGCCCTCTATTTCTCGACTGGCCTGTAGGAGGGACACTTTTTCCATGATCACCTTGTCAAGACCATTCAGGATATTATACATTTCAATTAAGTCACTGCTCACTCTTATAAAATCCAAAGTCAAAAGTCACGCAACACCAGGTTATAGTCCAGCAGGTTTTTATGAAATCACAATCTTTCGGAGCACTGCTCTTTCATCAGGTGAAGTCAGCAACGCTCTGCCAGTATAACACTGGCATCTACATATCATTATAAATTACAATGGAAACAAGTAAAATATATCCAACATATTCTCAAAAGACAACATGCTTATTCCAGCAATCAACCTCATAAAACTCCTCTGAACTGTCTCCAATGCAGTTACATTTTTCCTTAAATAAGGAGACCTAAACTTCACACAATATTTGAGATGTGGTTTCACCAATGCTCCATATAACTGAGCGTAACGTTCTTATTTTTCTTCTCATAACAACGGATAGCATTACATTAGCCTTCTTGATTATATGCTGTCGTCGAGGCTGATATTTTTTGTGACTTATGTGCCAGACATTAAATCCCTATGCACCTCAGAATTCTGAAGTCACTCTTGGTTTAAGTAATACATTTTTTTCCTTCCTGCCAAACATTTTCCCACATTGTAGTCCATCTGCCAGATTTTTGGTCACTCACTCAATATAACAATAACCACTTGCAATTTATGTCCTCTTCCCTACCTATCCTGGCTGCAAATTTAGCTAGTAGGTCTCTACTCCCCTCATCTAAAACATTGCCATAAGTTGCAAAATGTTGAAATCCTAGCATTGGATGTTGCAGAATTCCACTCATCATATACAGTAGAGTCATAGAGACATACAGCACAGAAACTGACCCTTTGGTCCAACCAGTCCAGGCCAATATAATCCCAAACTAAACTAGTCCCAACTATCTTATCCTGTCCTATATTCCTCAAAGGAGAAAGTGAGGACTGCAGATGCTGAAGATCAGAGCTGAAAATGTGTTGCTGGAAAAGCGCAGCAGGTCAGGCAGCATCCAAGGAGCAGAAGAATCAACGTTTCGGGCATGAGCCCTTCTTCAGGAATTCCTGAAGAAGGGCTCATGCTTGAAACGTTGATTCTCCTGCTCCTTGGATGCTGCCTGACCTGCTGCGCTTTTCCAGCAACACATTTTCAGCTCTATATTCCTCCAAACCTGCCTTACTCACATATTTATCTAAATGTCTTTCAAACATTGCAATTGTGCCCACATCCATCACTCCCTCAGAAGTTCATTCCACCCTCTGTATAAAAAAAATTGCCTCTCATGTCTTTTTTTTAAAAATCTCTGTCCTCTCACCTTAGAAAATGTGTCCCCTACTCTTGAAATCACCCATTCTAGGGAAAAGTCAACTACCATTTCCAAGCATGCAAAAACTCATTTATGCATGTGTTCTGTTTTCTGACAGTCAGCCAAACTTCTATCTATGCTAATATGTCTCCCATTACACTATGAAGTTTATTTTCTACTTTGGATCTAGCAGATTTGCTGCTTCATCAAATAACTGAACTGTGGCAATGGATGTTTGTGAAAAACTTATGCAAGAACGATAAAAGACAGCATTCATCCTGAAGATGAAGCTCAAATTTAAATGCTGTTAAGAACCAGGAAGCAAACTGATCTTGAGAAACCTGTATGAGAATGAATCCTCAAAAATTATCAGAATGGTTACATAGGCAACGTAGATGAAATTAATTCCAATACAATAAGCAACTGACAGTGGAGTGGAAATGTTCAAAAATAGCCAGCCGTGCTCTCACAGGACATGAGAGGACAAGATTCATGGTTGGACTATGCAGTACAGCCAAAGGAGCAAAATTAAAGCTGACATTAATTTTCCAATATAGAATTATTCCAAAATTCAAGCTTACTACAGAAGATGTTGCATGTGTTCCTGAGAATGGGTCGATGGAAGAGAACACATTGTGGATCAGTAATCTGTGGAATAGGCATCATTGACGTACTCAATGCATGTAGCTTATTTACGTGGAGAAAGTGAGGACTGCAGATGCTGGAGATCAGAGCTGAAAATGTGTTGCTGGAAAAGTGCAGCAGGTCAGGCAGCATCAAAGGAGCAGGAGAATCGACGTTTCGGGCATATGCCTGACCTGCTGCGCTTTTCCAGCAACACATTTTTCAGCTTATTTATGTGGACATGTTCAGGTTCCTCATAGCAAATTAGATCATGAGAGGTCTGAAAAGAAGTAACACCCAAAATGCAGTGATACCAAGGGTTCTAATGTCCATAGTTCAACCTTTAGACATGTCCCTCTTAGTCATTCAAGGATTATATTCATATCAGCTGCAGTAGGTTGATCATTAATATAGAAAAGATTGTCACAGTGAGTGGAATTATGCATTCTGTTCTGCTTAATGTTTTTTCATTGGAATGCTGTCAATACACAAACTGTCTTCCAGTTGTTTAAATACTAGAATGTCCAGTCACTGGGTTGAAAAGAAAATGACATTTTGCAGGGATGACTCTGAAGCTGAAAGTGCCATAACTGACCCAGAATGGGATTCTGACAAGGATGCCTTAACCAAAGTAACTCTGAATAAATTTAATTAACCCTTTGCATTGGGTATTGAATTTGATAGTTTTTAAAATATTGACCCAAATCTCCTTGTTTGAGTTGGATTCCTTACTTCAGACCCAGATCAGGCAACATTTCTTCCACCTCACCTTCCTATGATGTTTTGAGCCCTGCTTCCAATCAGGGCCGATGCCAACAGACACGATGCAGCATACTACAGAGGTTCCTCCAGAATGAATTGGTACAGAAGTCTTACGCTCTTATTACAGCAATAGTTGGCATATTCCAGTAAGTAACAGCTTACAAGTTGAAAAACCTCTTTGATAAACCATTGAAAGAAGCTGTGTCAGGTAGGTGAGCGAGGAGATTGGGTGGCAGATGGGTCAGTGATGCGGTAAGGTATGGAAGGGAATAACTGCCAGGTGAGTGAGTATGGTGACAAATGGGTTCATAGATATGCATAGAATCACTATAGTGTGGAAGAAGGCCATTCAGTCCATCAAGTCCACACTGGCCTTCTGAAAAATAACCTCATCCAGATTATTACACTATAGTCCTAGATTCCCAAAGCTAATCCATTCTAGCCAGACATCCCTGAACGCTATGAGCAATTCAGTGTGGTCAATTCACCAGACCTGCACATCTTTGCACTTTGGGAGGAAACCGGAGTACCTGGACATGGGGAGAATGTGCAAACTCCACACAGACAGTCACCCAAGGCTGGAATCGAACCCAGGTCCCTGGCGCTGTGACGCAGCAATGCTAACCACTGAACCAGCGTGTTGCGTGAGTACAGGGAGCAGATAGGGTTTCAGAGATCCGAGTGTAGAGCAAGTTCAAGTATTGTTGGGTAAGGATGTCTGAGACGGGGATTAGGTTGCCAGTTGTGGGATGGCATGTCAGTGTGAATGATTGGAGAGTCAGTTTTATTGTTGGGTAATTTCTGTATAATCAAAGCATTAAGACATCCAAGGGATCCTAAGGGATCCCAATGCACATCTAACTGAGGAGTATAGGATTGAGCACAAAACCCTGGTCTTTTCAAAAACTTTTTTAAAAAAGTGGACAACTGAGCTGAGCTGAGCTCTGGGAAAATACACAGGCATAGAGATGGCAACCTGAAACCATTGTTCAACACAAAAGTCCAATTTACATCTGTGCTTGAAAAGAACAATCAACCAGACCTAACTCTCTGAAATGAAACTAACTTTCACACCTTGGGCTACCTAGCCCAGACCTTATGAAACTTATATAGATACTGGACATTCAACCTCAATCAATATTCATTCATAGAGATACCAGGCATTTAATTTCAGTCAAAATACATTTACACATTTTCGTCAACGACCAGGAAGCTAATTGACTTCACCAGTAACACAATGGCAAACACAGATGTGGCACCAAGATAATAGGCCTGCAATTGCAGGCCCCGATCTCACCTGATGGAGCTAACTCCCTGAGGGCTATCTGCAAAGCTATCTACAAAAGAGAGATTCTAATGGCAATTCTGAAACCTACCAATGCAGACCTGTTCCACACCAGGAGAACCAGCAGTGACTGACCATGACCAGCACACCTAAAAACTGACAACCTCTGAAAATTACCAACCAGTCCGACACCAAAGGCCCCAGAGATATCCTGAGGTGAAAACCGATCTGCAACACCACCAAAAAGTAAGGAAAACCAAGTACTCACCCGATAAATCCATATATGCGTCCAACCACATCAGCGGACGCGACCCAGATTGAAGGCCTACACAGTCCAAAGCTTTCGTTGAGGCACTGAGTACAGCAATCAGGGACACCCAGCTGCATTTTGAAATCATGTTTTTCCCCGGTGGTGATACTTAAACTTGCGAGATCGCAAAGTTCCAATCTAGCTAGCAGGGAGGGGAAGGTGGTGACAGTGCAGGAACCCCAAGAGTAGGAAGCCTGATTAAAGTTTCTGTGATTCAAATTCCTGTTTAGCTTCAATTAGTGTTTAATCTGTTTAATTTTAATAGAGTATTTAATTACTGTCCTCTGTATAGTTTGTGTCAATTTCACTGTTGGTCACATTTGCCTTTTGTTTCTTGTATTATACTTACCTTTTGTATTTAATAAACACTGAAATTATTTTGCTCTGAAACACCTGTCTACAGCCTTCTTCATTTCACTTTCCTAAATAAGTCCAGTGTCAGAACCAGGGATCTGGGTGTGATTTGAACTACCCAAAAATCAGCAAATTACTGATTGTAAACCAGAAACCTTACAGTATGCCCTCTCCCCAGTTATCTGGAGACTGGAAGGTCCCTATCATTATGTCTGTGGCTCAAACTATGTTTGGAGAAGTGTTTCTTGAAATGAAATGTGACAGATAGACTTAAATTGAGCTACTGGCACAGTTTTTAAAGATTTCACAATGGCAGTCTCCCCCACTAACACCAGTGATTCACATTTTTCATTTCATGTCCAAGTCGAGCCATGTTTTGGGAATGTTTGTCAAAACTTCAAAGGTCAATGTGTACACTGCAGACTATAGGGATTACCATATCTCCAACCAACATTGAATTTTCTTCATTAAAACCTGTTTCCGTGCTGCTGTCATTCACAGTGACAATAATGCCACCAGGTTTCAGGGTGCTTTGTTGTATTTAAATGCATTATCTGATTTCATTGTAGGGATGTGTTCATATGGTTGCTGATTGGAGCTTGATGAAAAGTATTTCCATGTAAAATGTATGAATAAAAATTCCATTATTTTAAGTGCTTCGTGTTAATTATGTCTCTTTTAAAATAAATCATTCTTGGGATGTGTGGGCCACTTACAAGGCCGGCATGCGTTGCCCATGCCTAATTACAAATCATGTTTTTAACCTGCTGTGGAACAAGTCTGATTAGCTGGTTCTTTAAATTGGGGATAATGGGATGAAGCCAATTGTTATGGAACTAGCCATAATTAGGCCATACCGACCTTAGTGCTCAAATTGTGTTTAATGGGAATGAATAATGGATCACTTGAATACTGAATTGTGTACTTTTATATTCCAACTAGCTATCATTATGCACATTTCATTTTAACAGCTAATTGAAAAATTAAGCTCAATCTTACAGAACACCAGTGGTTTTACGTTCACTCTTTGTTTCGATTCAAAGCTTTAACTTTCCTTGTGAAAAACTCCAACAAAACATTTAACCTTTTAAGTGTCTACCCCACACACTCATATTCCTACAGACCCATACACTCATGCAGCTGCACTCTCATACACTCACATCCACACATTCACCCTCTCACAGACTTACCCCTTTACACTCACATTCACACATACACAAACACGATCTCACAAACACTCATACACACACAAAAAAGTTTGTTAAGTGAATTTGTACTTGCAGAATTACATTTTATTTTGATCAATAACTGCATGACTCAATGTAAGATTCTGTAAATCCGTTGTTTAGAATAGAATCAATCTGAACATTGGGGCACAGACAGCCTCATGCAGGGCACCTCACACCTTCAATGCATTATCTGGGATGACATGGCACCTATTGTTAACGTTCAGTTGAGAATGTAACTTTTAAAAAGTTCTGGGATTTACATACGAAAGAACTGAAACCATTCTAAAGGATAAGAGACTTAACAAGCAACCCAGGTCTTTTTCAATATATAATTTCAGTTACATCACACTGTAAACTTTTGCTATGAATTCTGTGTCTTACAATCTTATGCTCCACAACTACCTGATGAAGGAGTAGTGCTCCGAAAGCTAATGCTTCCAATTAAACCTGTTGGACTATAACCTGGTGTCATGTGATTTTTTAACTAAATGGCTAGTACCTTATTCTGAGACTGGTCCTTGGTTCTAATTGCTCTAACCAAGGAAAACATTGTTATTGTATCTGCATTGTTATACAAACATCTGAGCATATATTGTTAAACCCTGTAGCAACTGTGTTTCCTTCAGCAAGATTGATTCTCATTCTTCTAAATTCTGGAGATTAGAGACCGAGTCTCCTTAATCTCTCCTCATAAGGCAATCCTCCATTCCATGTTAATCTTTGTTGCACTCGCTGTATTGCATGTGTGTCCTCCTTCTATGAGGAGATACTTTTTTCATATGATGTTTTTTAGAATGCTGGTTTAGGGATCAGTTAACTTAAGTTTCACAACTGCATAATGTTAGAACAGCTTTAAAATGATTTTGAGCCCTCATCCCTGCTTCAATCCAAGAATTAATTTTCCTCTCGATGATTAACTGGAAGCATGAAAATTCTCAGGGAAATCTCTGTTATTATTTCTAGCAGCTAATATTTGCTTTTTATAGGTAAGATGCTTTACATTGATCTTACAGCAAGGATATGGTAGCACAAGGACTGACTTTAATTAAGTATAGGTAGTTTTTTTTAGTTTGATGATTCTCAGACATGAAAGAATGAAAATTATACGGATTCAAATTTTAACTGACTGCAGTCATGATGGAAAGTGCATAAATAAGGACAGATTACATTCTTTAAATTTCTATCATAAATTTAAGTGTTATTTATAGCCTGAATAGATTTAAGTAATTCAAAATGGACTCAACATATTGCAACAATTGCATGCATAAGTGATATTTTATCGACTAGAAACTGGTAGAAGAACATAATTTCAGTCACAAATAAACGCAATTATTATTTCTTGCAAGTACTAAAAATTGATAAATACTGGTGATTTTTGATTAGAGATTAGGAATGTATTACAATTCTTTCATTCTATTTCAAGTGTCATTCACACTTAGCACCAAAAAGTCATTGAAAATTTCTTTCATTGAACAATTTTCATTTAAAATTTGCTTGATGGTGGTCTGTTTGAATCAATTGTTGAATTATTTATTTTGTGGAATATTGAAGCAATATAATGCAAAAGAAAAACTGCCTAACAAATTGATAAAAGTTTCTGAATGGGAAGAGAGACTGTAGATAGTACATAAAGGTCATTAATTAAGGTACCTGAAGCATCAAACTGTGGAAACTTACAGCAAGAACACATTGATTTGTTGTTCTCTTAGTCACTAAGAACTTCTGCTTTGCCTTTTTGTCACTCATTTGAAACATATAACTTCACAATAATTCTGTCTTGTGTTGCCTTTTAGCACAGACTCCAAGCTAGGAAACTTATCACAGTTGCTTGCCACAGCACTGTGCCATTTCAATATCACAATTACTGCATGCGCCAGTGGTTTACACAGCAAACAAACTGCGTATACACTATCCGCATAATCCTGTCTCAGAATCTAAGGGGAGTAGACCTTAGATAATTCAAAGGCATCTGTTGTTAGTCAGGAGGTCCATCTGGTGGGTATAGGTATTAACTGATCTCAACACTGGGTTTGGATATGGTCAGTTGAGGCAATCAGGGGAGGGGTTTGGCATCATTGCAGTCTGAGGACTGAGCCTTGGTCAATCATGCAGATCCATTCCTTTTGACTTTTTTTATTGTGTTCCCTAATATTGAATATGTACTGTTCACATGTTATCTTCACTTGGAGCTGAAAGTGTACTTTCAAACCTTTTAGAATTTCTGCTCCATGTTATTCCTGCTCTTTGGAGAGTGTGAGTGTGGAAAAAGTTTTTAAACATGTAACAACTTCTGTCTGTTCTGGTTTGCTCCACAAATCCATTACTTTTCATGATTTTGTAATTGTGCCTAGAAAGAAATTCCAGTTTTGTTTCATCTCCAATCATTTGAGCATGAGCTGGTAGAAGAACACTTCCAATTATTTTTCTCTAAATCAGTGATTAAACTGTGGCTTTGGTTATTTCAGTGATAGCTGACATACCTGTGTCTCTATCAGTAGCAATGCTATCCTACAGCACTGCAGCAGCTTCATCTGACACAATGGGGTGAGTCTACAACATGGTAGTCTGTTCAACATGAAGGTTTTATTGAAGGGAGCTTAAATTCTCAGCCTAAACATGTGTGCCATAGAGATCAAATGAAGGTGGCAGACCAGGAAATAGATTTGTACATGATTGCTTTTCATTCCAAACAGAGTGGATGTAAGAAAGGAACATGAGGGTTTGGAGGGTTACACAGAATAACTGGCTGAAACTGTGACTCACCTTGCAAACTGTGACCTTTGCTGCCTTTCATCTTTATAAAACCATAAGATATAGGAGCAGAAGTATGCAATTCAGATCATTAAATCTGTTCTGTTAAGCAATGGGATCGTGGCTGACCCACTTTCCTGGTTTTTCCCTCTTTCGCTTGCTGATTAAGAATCTGTACCCTTATCTGGATGACAGATGTACAATATAAATGAAAAAGGCTACCAACACACCCAATGTGGAAGAGAGTGTGTGTCTTTCCATCTGTGAGTGATGAGACCCTTTCAAATGACAGTTACTTTAGTCAGGGGTATCCATATTACAGGTTAAAGATATCTGGAATCATCAAATTCTCCACATGAACAGTGACAGTAACTAATAATGTGGAATACAAATCCAGCCACAAGCAATGATTCCATCACTGGTCATTACAAATTGATCATACTCATCATTCTGAAGCAGGAGTAATCATAGCTAGCCTTAAAATTGCCATCAGTGGCAGCAATTTGCAAAAACAGTCAAAAATCCCACAGGCTTCACAATGGCATGGAGCTGATTTCCTCTCACCTTGACAACATGTCAAAGCTTTTTTTAGAACTCTGCTTTACTATTCTTGAGACCAAGGTGATAATCTCATCCTTCCTAGCACATTCATTTTTCCTTCTTCTAAACCCAAGGGTGCAGGCCATTGCCCATTCTTGCAATTTGTCAAATTTTAATCACTTAATGTTGACAAAATTTTTACTTATGATATTAATTTCCTTAATTCCCTCACACTTTTTAGTCCCCCGGTTACCATCTATTTCTAGAATGAAAGTTATATCTTCTGCTTTATAGACAAGCTCAATGCCTCTTCCTTATCTTTATTCCCTTTACAATTCCTACAGTCTTAGTTGCTAACTGACCAATTTTTACTTTAACCATTGGTTTCCTAGTTATACACTTATGAACAACCTTACCAGCTTTACTTCTATTTCTGGCTGGTTTAATGTTATATTGTACTTTTTAATCAACATCTTGGTAGCCCTCTTTTTAAAAATGCTGTCAGTCCTTAGATTGTTATTGTTTATTTTCCAGTATTATGAGCCTCAGCTAAATCTAAGACTAAGCTTTGAATACTTAGGGGTTTCATGCATCCGTTCGCTTGTTAAGTTTGCTGTTTACCTAAATGTCTGTTGAATATTATAATTTTTAAAATGTTTCTAACTGTTAATTTCCAACTGTAGATTTTAGTCTATTTACTCAAATAAACTTAATCATTTCTCATTTCATATCCCTGAAATTGGCCTAATTTAAGTGTTATCTGCATTCAATTTTAACTGGAATTCAAAAGTAAAACTGAAATTGAGTAAAAATTATTCACTCTGAAATTCAACAATATTATGATCACTCTTCCTGTGACGATCTTTTACCATGACATTACTAATCATCTAAGCTCCATTACACAATACTAATTCTAAGATATATTTTTCTTTTGTCAGGTCCATAGTGTTTTCTCCAAGAAGTTTTCACAAAAACATTCTGCAAACTCATGTTCTAGAGCACTCATCCCAATTTGATTTTCCCAATTTGATTTTACCAATCTACTTGAAGTTGAAGGCTGCTTCCAATTATCATATCACCTTTGTTTCAACCACCAATAATTTTTCTTTCCAACACATTAACTAGACAGTCTATAAAATATTCTCACTGTGGATGTAGGTTTGCTTGCTGAGCTGGAAGGTTCATTTTCAGACATTTCATCACCATATTAGGTAACATCAACAGCGAGCCTCTGGTGAAGCACTGGTATTATGGTCTGTTTTCTATTTATGTGTTTAGGTTTCCTTAGGTTGGTGATGTCATTTCCTGTGGTGATATCATTTCCTATGTTGATGATGCCATTTCCTGTTCTTTTTCTCAGAGGGTGATAAATGGGATCCAAATTGATTTGTTTGTTGTTAGGGTTCTGGTTGGAATGTCATTCTTCTAGGAATTCTCATGCTTGGCTCTGTTTGGCTTGTCCGAGGTTGGATGTGTTGTCCTAGTAAAAGTGGTGTCCTTCCTCATCTGTATGAAAGGATACTAGTGAAATCTTCTCCAAACTTGCTAATATTCTCACTATTTCTTTCTGATGCATAATGATACGACTTCATGAACTTCTGATACTAAATCCTTTCTCACTAACACCTGTAGGTTGACTTTTATTATCAAGGCTACCTCTCTGAAATATTGGGTACCCTGGAATATTTATTCCTCATGCTTGAGCACTTTATAACTACTTGTGATGGTGATCCGATCTAAATTTACTATTAATTCATCTATGTTACTGCAGGTGCTTTGTGCATTCAAATAAAGAATATTACATTTGTTTACCCAGTATTTACTTTAATCTTCATATTCACTGACGTATGACTTTTGTTAATCTTTTTGTCCTTTTCTGTCTCACTCTGTTTATCTTTCTATATCATTATAGCTGCAGTACTTTGACCCTTTCTCTTTGGCTATCCAATTCTTCCTTCAGCTGAACTCTGCCCCACTCCACCATCCCCACAACTTCCACTCCTCCCACCCCCCACCACCCACAGCACCCCTACATTATCACTCTATGCTCTAGCCCTTCTGTTAGTTTAAAAGTTCAGAGAAGACATTGAAGAAGCTTCAATTTATATCAGAATTGGAACAAGACTAAAAATAATTTGACAAGTGTTATGGTGCCATCTAAAGAATGTATTTGACACAACACAGTTAAGGTTCTGCAGATTTCTTTAGATATTAAATCCTTCATGATTAGTAACTGATGCAGGGTTTAACATGATGCTGTATAATTGCATGAATGTTCAACGTGTGACCAATAGTTATTCTCCTGAAGTCTTTCTAGATGGAAGCTAAAACAAGACAAAAATGTCAGATAAAGACACAAAGGCAGATTTTTTAACTTGCTCCAGAGTTGGTAAGAGCAAATCAAGTAAAATTTTACAATAAGGGACCATTTTCCCAAAGGCAGGATATGGGAAAGTAAGACTACATGCCGTCAAGTAGCATATAGTCTGTTGAACACATTAAAGGCCAAATAAAGCCAGCTTATAAAGATTTTCCAGGTGGTCTACAGATCCCAGAAAGTGGCAGGAGCACCAACTTTATAGGCTGAGTTTTGCCTCCAATGTGGTATCTTACCAGACATGAAATTGGTTTTATTATCTCCTATAAAATAAGAAACTGGGTATGGATATCATAGTATTGAAGAATCCAGCAGATTTGTAATAGCGATTACACCAATACAATCCAGCATTCCTGCCAACTATTACATACAAATATTACATTCGCAGGCACGTAAGTATCAGAGCTAACAGTAAGCGAGGAGATTACAAACAGCAGCGTGCTTCTATTTGAGTGTCATGCTACAAAATTCCAGGTAAGGGTGGAATCTGAGACTTTTATACCCTCAGGCTACATGTTGTGATACAATGTTGATGTCATGAGCATGTCTCTTAAAGGGGTATAATATACTGACCATGAGGCGTAACACAGAATATCCCTTTTACCAAAGATAATAAGATTGCTCCAAATTGATATGCATGATTGTACCTGAAAATGCATTGCCAATCAACACTCATGCAATTGGGTTAAACAAAGTTTAAGAGATGAGCATTTCAAATTTCCAAATAGCATTTAGAGGTTTGACAGCTTCCCCTGATCTAGTGGTTATCAGAGGAGGCCCACATTATTCACTGTTGCATTTGTTTGACAAATTTGTTTTCTTGCAGCTGGCTGCTGTCGTCCAATGACAATGCATCATCAGCGTTTTCTTTCTCATTCTCCTTGTATGTAATTGGTATTCTATGCCTTGGTCTGAGCTGGCTCTGTGCCCTCACAATGTAACACCATGACCAGTCATGTTTCTGTAGGATCTCAGCTGCTTGCATATTTTATACATCAATGCTGGGTTCCAAGTATTTATCTTGGAGTTCAACTCACGCTCCCTACTCTGCATACAGTTCTCTTCCTGCTCACACTTTGCATCCCTCTTTCTTTGTCATCTGTCCTTTAGTAAGAATGCACTGTGTCTCTAAATGGTGAAAATGCTGCATAATGTCATTCACATTTACCTTTCTAACATGATTTATGCTGGGACTGATAATCCCATGGTCAGTTGCGTTGCACAGCCATGCAGCAATTCAATTTAAGAATGGTTACTTTGTTGCTCAACACTTAATCATTGATTGGATAGTACATACCATTCATTCTGTTATACTATGTGAGCATGGATAGGGGATTGATGTGTAATATGCATTACTCCCTGCTTAGTACAGAGTTTAAAAATTATTTGCTAGTGTATCATAACCTGTTGTCAGACACTACTATTCCTGGATACAGAATAAACTACAAAAACTATTGAAAAAACTAAAATAGCATTCATTCTGTCAGTAATTGTCACACTTGTGTTGGTAAATCATTGAACAATGGGAAATTTGAAGAAGTAATCCACCAGGAGGCCATAATATTCCTTGTGCACTGTGAATAAATCAATCATTATTATGACCAGGGGTAGATGGAACATTGAATGGATGTAAAGGATCCCTTTGCTGCCAGAGGTCAGTGACACACTCTGATTTTTACAGTGAAATACAAAATGTTTATACATTTTGTGTTGCAATAATCACAGTGTGGTCACTGTGTCCTTTCCCTTTATTCCATTGACCTAATCCTGTGAAGCACCTAAGTAACAATGGGTATTCCTATGGTCAGCCCCCGGTTCCTATTATCTCATGGTGTTTAACATACATTGTAATTTCCAGACCTTGGGATCATTCTACACATCCTGTTAATTTGCATTCCACCAGTTCGGACAGGTGGCCACACCTCTGGTCTGTCCCAGACTTGCTTATCTCTGAGGACTGAGTGAATTCTGTTATTCATTGTATTCCATGTGCTATCTCTATCAATTTCAGTTATTCCTCTTATATTTTCCAATGTCCCAATTATGTATGTAAAAATATGAAAGTCAGTCAGTTTTAACTAACTGCAAAAGATTCATGATATTATTTCTGCTATAAAGTTAGTTATAAAGTGTAAAGTTATACTGCTGCTTCTACTGTGAGCACTGCGCGATGAATAAGTTACAATCTATTTCGTTCAGAGCATATTGTAATAGAAAATTAACAAATTTAACATTTACTGTGCAATCTGAAAAAAAAACCTTTCTAAATTTAACACTTTAGAAGTAAACAATACTTTGCTGAGCTCTGCAGTCAGGACACAGCTTGGTTTTGTTTGAATTCAACTTGACCTTGCGACTGTTGAATCCAGCAAAGGCATAAGAACAGTTATGTCCGCGACCAGGGGATGAGAAAATAAACAACTTGAGTTTTCCCAGTCTTTGCCCTTGAGAGCATGATAGGAAACAGTATGAGAAGAGTATTTGAATTATGCTCAAATATCCCTTACATGAGACATTTGGCTGAATGTATTGGGTCAATTCTGCAGAATTTAAGTAAAGCTCCCTTCTTTGCTCTTGCTAACAGTTGAGTTGAGTCTATTTAATTTCCACGACACATACCAGGCACCTTTTTAGAGAAAACAAAAATATTTCTTGGACTAATTAATTTTCACATCCAGGTTTAAGTGTTTTCCCCCTAACAATTCTGTTATACTTTGGCTATACCTGTATCAGTACTTGTGTTGAAATCTATCTCTATGATTATCTGATGAATCTTTAACTAGAAGCTATTTCTTAATATTGTGAATAACTTCAAAGAAACAACTAATTACTGCAAAATAACTTTAACTGTTGTTTTCACAGCTGCTTAATGAGTTAGTCTGGCTGGTTAATGGGCTGAGATTTACAACCCTTGTTCTAACTGGTGTTATTCACTTAATGGAACAGCATCCTTTCATTAATAAGATTGGAATCAATCGCTTGTCTATCCTTAGGCATCTTGTTATCAAACTGTTTTGGATGGTTGCTTGCAGGGCCTCCACGTTCTCATTGGAGTAATCCTGTTCAAAGGTACCATTATGTTTCACTTAAATGCTGTTTAATTCTACTTACCTCTCATTGGCCATTTTGTGTCTTATTGCTGGAGAAGGCTGTTTTATTTGGTTTAAGCCTTGTTGGCAATTTTGTGTCTTGTGAACATGAGCCACCATTACAAATACCCATCTTTCTTTGGTCTAACATGAACAGCTATCTTGGCGTAATGTTTTCTGTATTAGGACTTGTTTAATATTGAAAATGACTCATCATGATCTACCAAGATCTACCGAGATCATCTCTGTGGAGCCAAAATGAAAGAATCTTTCCAAATATGCCTGATACGCAGTCAGGCCATCCTGAAGAAGAATCATTTATAACTCTTGGAGTCACTCATCTTCAGCATTGCCTAGTACTACTGTTCGGACTGTCTCTGGTCAAAGGGTGACAGATAACCTGGAGAACATCTTCAAATTTATAGTCTAGAGCATTAACATACAGATCAAGAGGAATATCTTGGTCTTTGTGCAGGTTGGATAACTGTTTAGTGTGTGAGATGTAACCATCCTGGTATAGCCAATGGGTATTCATTTACTTATGGACCCTATTAGTAGCTTTTCTTTCTCCCTGGCTTACCATTATCTATCCCTTTGTCTGCCTAACAGTTTTTATTTCCCTCTGGGCTCCATCTCACCTACTGCTTACTCCTTTACCCCTCTGTCTTCATCATATATTCTACCTTTACTGAGCCAGTATCAGTCCTGGCCCCCATCCACAACTCTTTTTCCAGTATATTGATTACATTATTGCCGCTGCTTCCCTCTCTCATCCAGAATTGAGAAAGTTTATTAACTCTCTTTCCAATTTCGACCCTTCTCTCACCTTCACCTGCTCCATCCTTGACTCCTCTTTTCTTTGACATCTGTTTCCATTTCTGAGGATAGACTGGCAAGCAATATCCATTACAAATCCACTGACTCCCACAGTGAGTTATATGAAGTAAGAGTGTAGTTATCTGAATAATACATCCTCACATCCTGTTTCCTGTAAGGACTCCATTCCATTCCCCACGTTTCTCTACCTCTGTTACATCTGTTCTGATGATGCTACCTACTACAGCTGGGCATCAGAAATATTCACCATTTTTGTTGGCCAAAGATTCCCCACCCTTGGAATTGACAGGGCTGTCAACCATTTCCTGCACTTCTGCCCTCACCCCTTCACTGCCATCCCACAACACCGTTAGGGTCCCCCAATCATCACTCGCTGCCTACCAGCTTCTACATCCAGATGTCAAATCCAGCTGGACACCACCACCATGCCCATATTTCCCACCACTCTTATTAGCATTCTACAAGAACTGTTCCCCCCTGGACACCCTGGTGCACCCCTCCTCTGCTCACAACTCTTCCCCACAACTCCATGGCAAAACTTCCCCTGCAACTTTCAAAGGTGTAACACCTGCCCATTTACCTTCCCTTCTTCATTATCCAAGGCCCTAGACACACCTTCCAGATATATCAATGTTTTATCTGCCATTTCATTCAATCTATTCTACTGTATTGCTGTACACAATGTGATCTCCTCTACATTGGTTGGGAGACCAGTTTGCAGAAAACATACATTCTGCCCACAAAAAAGATGCTGAGCTTCCTGCCATTCAACACACCACCCTGTTCCCTGAACAACATCTCTGTCTCAGGCTTGCTGCAGTGCTCCAGTGAAGCTCAGTGCCAACTCAAAGAACAACATTTCATTTTCCATTTGGGGACCCTTCAGCCTTCAGGGCTCAATATTGAGATCAATACTTTTAGTACCTGAGCACATTCATCCTTTTATCCATTCCCAAACTCTCAGCTATGTGATGACATGGGCTGCTTTCAGAATAACCAACACATTTTCACCTACTTATGGGCCCCAGTAGCAGCTTTTCTTTCTCTCTGGCTTACCATAACCATATCTTTGTTTACCTAGCAGTCCTTCTGTCCTCTGGACTTCCTCTCCACCTATTGTTTGCTCCTTTAAAGCTGCCACCCATGTTTTTTTAATAGATCTGTTAGAAATTAAACTTTCTGGACAAGCTTTTGGTGCTAACAGTATTGCATAAAAGAAATATAAATCTTTTAATTGGAAGGCAAACTATTCACCAGATGCTAAGAAGCTGGTAAAATAGGAATAATAATCAATTGAGCTACCATTAATAGAAATAGATTTGCTTAAACCAGTAATATGAGATTTGCTGCAGGCTAGTACAACATGTAGTGAAGGCATAAAGAAAAATTAAAATCGATATCCAATCCCATGGTCATTATGATAATTGAACTTGTTTTGATTGCTCTATCTATCACATTCTTAATTTCAATCCAAAAACACTGGCTTAATCTCTGAGGGACCTTTTTGAATACTACAGTAAAACATCCTGTGGCATTATATATGATGCCCTGGTTACTTATTATTTTAAAGAAAGACAATAACCTTTAAAATTATCGTTTTTTTCTCTTCGAGTGAGTGATGTTTCTAGCTTGGCAAATAAACAAGTGCCAAGGTTCACTGGAAAAGGCTGATTGCAGAAATATCAACGTAGTCGAAGAAATAACCTGCATTTATATTGTATCTCAATGGCCTGACAGCATCACAAGGTGCTTTACAAACAACAAAAACCTTCCAAGAGTAGTCATGAAAAAAAATTGACAGCCAATTTGCACACTGCACTGAGATAGCCAGTCTTGCAATATTTGTTGAAGGTTAAGTATTTTCCAAGGTATTGAAGAGAGTTCCTGTGTTCTTCTTCCAAATGATGCTTTGGAACCTTTTAAAACCACTTGCAAAGAAAGACCGAAATTTAATCTTACACTCTTATCCAAAAGCAAAACATCTCTGTGAGTGCCACCCTTACTGGAATGCCAACCTGAATTACACACTGAAGGCTTGGGAATGGGGATTGAACATTGGCAGTGTTAGCGAATGAAGTGCAGTGGACACTTAAAGTTATCTTTTTGAATTTAAACTTGAAATCTGACAGTAATTTTTTGTCTCCAATTTCATACATCAAATCGATGTGTGAATGAATACATTCCAGATACTGAGCAATGTTTTGCCGTACATAGTCATTGTGAAAAAGACCAAAAATGGCAGAATAACATGGTTTTACTTCAGCTGAGTAAAAAATGAGGTCTGCAGATGCTGGAGATCACAGCTGCAAATGTGTTGCTGGTCAAAGCACAGCAGGTTAGGCAGCATCTCAGGAATAGAGAATTCGAAGTTTCGAGCATGAGCCCTTCATACTTCAGCTGACAATAGGATGTGAGACCACTGCTCACGCTGTGGAGAAAATTGTAACTCTCAAAAGCAGGAGGTTTGGGTTGAATAGGTTATTAACATATTAGAGTCATAGAGTCATAGAGATGAACAGCACAGAAACAGACCCTTCAGTCCAACTCATCCATTCCGCCCACATATCCCAACCTGATCTAATCCCACCTGCCAGCACCTGGCCCATACCCATCCACACCTTTCATATTCATATACCCATCCAGATGCCTTTTAAAGGTTGCATTTGTGCTGGCCATTCACATATCACCCTCTGCGTGAAAAAGTTGTCCCTTAGGTCTGTTTTATATCTTTCCCCTCTCACCCTAAACCTATGCCCCCTAGTTCTGGACTTCCCCACTCCAGGGAAGAGACTTCATCTAATTTACCCTATCCATGCCCCTCATGGTTTTATCAGCCTCTATAAGGTCACCCCGCAGTCTCCAATGCTCCTGGAAAAATAGCCCCAGCCTATTCAATCTCTCCCACAGCTCAAATCCTTCAACTCTGGCAACATCATTTCTGAATTCAAACCTGGACACAACTCAACTTGAAGCTGCTCATTTCACAGCTTTAATAAAGGAAATGTTGAAAAGATGGGTGTGCAGTTAACTGAGCTGCTCTAAAGAAGTACATACCCCATTTATTTCAACACGGTTACATGCCTCAAATTTGACCTCCATTTTAAAAGTAGTTGAGACTGACCAGGTTTTCCTGAAGAATGGTAGGAATTGCAGGATCCAGTGGATAACTGGATCAGAAGTAGTAGGAATGCTTTCCTCTGCATCCTAATGTAACTTGCTTCCTTTTCCTCCCCAAGCTACCCATGTAGCTGCTCCTTGAACCCCATAGTGCAACCACATCCACTGCCAGAGACATGATGTTTCTTAAAGGATGCCAGCACCTCCTACTACCCCCTCCCATCCTTCCAGGTCAATCCCTTCTCTGTGTTCCCCAGTAGTGGCCTTGGCTAATGCCAACCTCTGGTTTCATCTCAGTGGCCCTTGCCTTGTGACAGGATTAGATCCATGATGAATTTTCCCTATTTGCAAGCGATTCGTTATTGACTCAGTTTCCTCCAGACTGTACTGAAGGACACAGAGTAACACACTTACTCTGAGTTAAAATACTCAAGTCTTTGATTTTATGACAAATATGATATGAAGCAGTTATGACTAGAAAGTAATTCAGTTCGTATTTTCAAAACCAGAAAGCAGAGTTTGTTTCTTATTCTTACAAGGGGAGGTGAGGGAGTTAATATCAGAGTGCCAGAAAATTTTGATAATTTGATATTATAGCTGTTTTTTTTATTTTAAAAGCCTTAATCAGAATAAATAATGATCATAGTCATTTGTTTGATGATACGATACTTTCAGGGGTGTTTGAAAGGATCGAAGTAACTTTGATAGGTGAGTACAGCATTGAAGATAGATAAAACCGATGATGCTCTTAGAGTCTGGTACTTTGAAGGAGTCCAAAAATTCACATCCTGAAGTAATGAGAACTCATGCAGAAGAACAGAGAGTTAAAACTGCAAGAAATAGAAGATGATTATGAGTTCATTTATAAATGAATGTTTAGCTTCCGACATCCATCTGTGAGGGACAGAAATTAAGGGGAAAAAATCCTCAGATAGTAATGGGAAAAGAGATCTCATTGAAGGCAGTTAAGATAGTTATCACAGGTTAAAAAGGAAACCCATGAGGGTGGAAGAGAAGTCAGAAACCTCAGATTTTTTCACTGCGATAAAGTAGGACCCATGAAGTTAAAATTTTGCTGGTTTAAGAAAAGCATTTGGAAGATAGATGTTATAAAAGAGCTTAAACCTGTGGGGTTTATTAAAGTGGTAAAGGAGATCCCAGTAGAAGCTAAAGAGCTGCAAAAAAAAAAGCCCGATTAGAAAATGGTTAATAAGAAAGTATTAGATCTCTTTAAATAATTTACCTAAGTGGGTAAGGTTTACATTTGTGTACCAGGAGGAATATGTAGAGAGGTTAAATTTTAAGAGATACAGGAGCAAGTCGATCTTGGATGGTGAGAGATGAGGAGGCATGCACTTTGGAAACAACATTGCCAGAAAGGGGGGTAATATATGGAATTTAGAGTGGAACAGTTGAGTTCCATTGCATAAGGTGAGGTTGGAGAGTCCAGTGAAAAGTTGTGAAATGGTGCAAGGAGCAAAAGAGAAATTCCCTGTTCTGGTGATACAGTTTGTCCTTGAGAATGATTTAGCTGGGAGTGATGCTTAATGTGTTTGAAAAGCCAGTGGAATGTCAGGCAACTAAGATGTTACAAGAAGTATGTACGGGACTTTATTCTGACCATGTGGTAACAAGGTCACAAAGCCACAGGTTGAAGCAGAAGAAGAAATCAAAGAACAAAGATAAGGAAGTTGAAGCTCAATGATCAGAAACTATGTAAGAACAAATGGTTGTGAAAAAAAAACAAAAAGAGGTGGAGGACAAGTGGATATTTTTACTTCAGAGAAGTTATTCGACTTCCAACAAAAAAAAACAAAAAATAAAGCAATTGTACCAAAAAAGCAAATTGAAGAAAAATCTAAGTGTATACCTTTGTTACTATAAATGCTACTATCTTAAAAATGACGTCTTGATGAGGAAATGGAAACCATTACATATTCAAACAGATGAAAAATGGACAGAAGTTCATTGAGTTGTATTACCAGTGGGTTATAGAAAAGAGGTTTTGCGAGTAGCGCAAGAATTACCAGTAGGAGGTCATTTAGGAATAAGGAAGACTTGAACCAAAATACAAAAACATTTTTTGCTCCGGATTGCATAGAGATGTGGTTGAATTTTGCTGGGCATGTCATATGTGTCAGGTAATAGAAAAACCTCAGGCAGTGATAAAATCAGCACCATTAATACCCATTCTGTCATTTGGGAAATATTTTGCAAGAGTCTTAAGTGATTAGTAGGACCCCTTCCCGAAACAAAGTGTGGGAATCAGTATTTGTTGACCATAATGGATGTGACCACTAGATTTCCCAAAGCCATTCCATTACACAATATCGCAACTCAAAGGATTGTAGAAGACTTACTCTTTTGTTTTACTAGATACTGACTACCCACAGAGATACAGTCAGATCAAGGTTCAAATTTTATATCATAATTATTCAAGTAAATTATGGATAGCTTAGGAATAAAACAATTCAAATCATCTGCGTACCATCCAGAATTGCAGGAAGCTTTAGAATGATGGCATCAAACTCTAAAGACCATGTTGAGGGCTTTGGTCAAGATTATCTGGAGGGTTGTGATAAAGGAATTCCATTTGTATGTTTTGCAATTATGACTGCACCTAATGAATCATCTAAATTCAGCCTATTTGAATTAGTTTTTGGACATGAGTTGAGAACACCACTGAAATTAATTGAGGAAAAGTTGCTAAGTCAGAGTTCAGAGACCATATATTTGGACTATGTGTTAGATTTTAGGGAAAGATTAAATAAAGTGGGTGAGTTGGTTCAAGAGTATTTATAAGTAGCACAGCATATGATGAAACAGGAAGCAAACAAAAAAAATCAAAGAAATCAAAGCTGGAGGAGATAACATATTACTCCTTGTGGTAAGTGAACCTCTAAAAGCAACGTTTAATGGCCTTATCAAATCAAAAGAAAATTGAGAGATGTGAATTATTTGATAAGACATCCAGATTTAAGGAAAGCTCCTAAAGTGTGTCAGGTGAATATGCTCAAATAATATTTTTGTTAGGGAAGGAAAGCAAAAGGAGAATGTGGTACTGGTTAAAACCTCAGAGTGAAGAACTAAGTCCAGATAAATTTGAATTTAATATTTCTCAAAATAAATGGGATAATGAGGAAATTCTTTTATTTTCCAGGGGAAAATTGAAATGACCTTAAAGCATTATTACAATCTCATGGAGGGACATGTGGGAATAAACTGGGATGTATGATCATGATTATATGATTGTACATGATGTAGATATAAGAAATGCTATTCCAATTAAGCAACCTCCTTATAGACTTAACCCTCTAAAATTTACATAGGTTCAAAACGAGATTGAAAGCATGTTCAAGAACAGTATAATCAAAGTGAGTTGCAGTGAATGGAGCTTACCCATTGTGATGGTGCCGAAGGAAGATGGTACCCAATGTTTATGTATTGATTACCCCAAAGTCAATGCAGTTACAAAGTCTGACTCATATCTTACTCCACAACTGGAACGCTGGAATGAGAAGGTGGGACAAGAAGCTTATAGTTTGAAATTTGAATTACTCAAATAATACTGGCAGTCACTTTTATTCATGAGAAGGACATTTTGGCTTTTGTGACACTGAGTGGACTTTAGCAGTTATAAGTTATCCCATTTGGTATGAAAAATGCAGCAGCCATATTTCAAAGACTAATCAATGATGTCACTTTGGGATTTACCAATTGTGCAGTGTACGAAGTGTTGTGGACAGGCCAGACCCTATCAAAACATTTCAACAAAGTAGCCCAGACCCTAACATATCTAATTTTAAATAGGTACACAGTCGATATTCCAGGTGTGATGCCAATTTATTTTCTTGGGCTTAAGAGGAGAACATCAGTCATAATTTAAACTGTACACAGTATATGGTCTCATTAATTCTCTCTACAATTGCAGCTGTGTTTCTGCTTTATTCTTCCATTCAAATATCTTAATCCATTTACCCAACAAACAGTTCTGAAGAAGGATAACTAGACCTGAAACATTCACTCTGTTTTTCTCTGCAACAATGCGATTGGAAGTACAAGCTATCAGAGCGCTGTTCCTTTGTCAGGCATAAGCCCTTCAACATCGACTCTCTTGCTCCTCGGATGCTGTCTGACCTGTTGTGTTTTTCCAGAGCTGCACTTTTTCACTCAGTATCTGCAGTCCTCACTTTCCCCTGAGTATCAGCTAGAGGCAAGCTTCACATGCTCAAAACCAACAAGAAAAGAGCCTGAGCGAGATCACAGGTTTAGACTGTGATGAAGATCTTTGTAATGCCAGGGGAGATCACAGGAGATGTCCAGATAAATGGGGCCTCATTATTGATGTTCTGGAATGGCGTTCCTGCTCCTGACTGTCAAACGGAATTCCTAAAGCCCATTATCTTGTAGGTTCAGCCTTTTTTGGCTTCTTTAAGATGGCAAGTTTTCAGAGATTTAGTAACCCTGATCACCTCTGATTAAAAGTGAAAAGATTATTAAATGATGAGTTTACTTTTGTGATATTTGAATATCAACCTTAGACTACTGTGTTCAATTCTAGATTCCTTGCTATAGGGAAGATGTTGTTCAGCTTGAAAAGGTGCCAAAAAGATTTAAAGCATGTTGCTGGAACTGAAGCATTGAGCTATAGCGAGAGGGTGAATAGACTATGGCTATGTTGCCTGCAATTTCGGAGGCTGAGGGTTGACATTGTAGAGGTTTTAAAATCATGAAGGGCATGGATAGGATAAATAGCTGAGGTCTTAGATCATAGCTATGTCTGTAGTAAAGGTTGGTTGCTGGAAGAACTCTGACTCAGAGTCGATGAGTTGGAGTCTGAGCTTCAAACATTGCAACACATCAGGGAGGGGGAGAGTTACCTGGATGCTGTATTTCAGGAGACAGTCACACCCCTTATTCTAACTAACTCAAATTTGGCCAGTGTTTAGGGATACAGGGTGTGGCTGTGAGTGAGGCAGGTAGAGGGATCCAGGGGGTAAAGTTGCAGGAGCCTCAGCTCCCAGTCCTCATCCACAAGGTTTAACAGTTTTGCTCCCTCTAAGGATGAGAATGGATACTGCAGGGAGGATGAGCCAACTGACTGCAGCACTGTGGTACAAGGAGCCATTCTAGTCAGGGATGAGAAGGGAAATGTTGTTGTAATTGGGGATAGTATAGTTAGAGGCATAGACACTGTTGCCTGTGACCAGGATTGAGATTTCCAATGGTTGTGTTTCCTGTCTGGTGCTCAGGTAAGGAATATCTCATCTGGGCTGCAGAGAAACTTGGAGTGGGAGGATAAAGATCCAGTGGTCATGTTCCATGTAGGTAGCAACGACACAGATAAAACGAGGGCAGAGAGTAAGGGAGTATGAACAGCTAGGAGCTAGATTAAAAAGCAGAACCAAAAAGGTAATAATCTCTGGATTATTATCTGAGCTCTGTGAGCAAATTGGCACAGGGTTAATTAGATTAAGCAGGTAAATGCATAGCTTAAAGATTGTTGTGGGAGAAATGGGTTTGAAAGCATGGGACATTGGCACCTGTACTGGGGAAGAAAGGACCTGTTCCAATGGGATGGTCTTTACTTGAACCGTGCTGGAACCAGTGTCCTAATGAATCGGATAACTAGAGCTGTAGACGGGGCTTTCAACTAAATGGTGGTGGGGGAGTGGGGGGAGGGTTCAGTTATAGGGGAAATTAGAAAACCCGAATTAAAGAAGGAGATAAGAGTGCAGAACTCAGGAGAGGATATTAAAATCTCCAGCGCAGGCACAAGTAGGACAGAGCGTTTGAAAAGGTTAGCAATCAAAGTTCAAGCAGCCTTGACAAATGAATGACAATGAGAAGAGGGATGTTTAATACAGGACTGAAGCTGTTATAACTGAATGCACGCAGTATAAGGAATAAGGTAAATGAGCTTGTGGTGCAGATTGAAATTGGTAGGTATGACATGGTGGGAATCACGGAGTTTTGTCTATAAGGGGATCAGGATTGGGAGCTGAATATTCACAGATATACATCCTATCGAAAACATAGGCAGGTGGGTAGAGCAGTGGGGTTGCCTTATTAGTAAGAAATGAAATTAACTCAATAGTAAGAAATGAAGCAGGGTCAGATGGTGTAGAATCTGTGTGGGTATAATTGAGGAACCACAAAGGTAAAAAGAAACGTCGAGTTATGTACAGATCTCCAAATTGTAGTCAAGAGCTGGGAGAAAGATACACTAGGAGATAGAAAAGATGTGTAGGAAAGGCAAAATTACAAAAATCATTGGGGGATTTCAATATACAGGTGGACTGGCAAAATCAGCTTGGTAAAGGATTGTAAAAAACAGAATTTATGGAATATCTATGAGATGGTTTTTCAGAGCAGCTTGTGGCGGAGCCCACTAGGGAACAGGTAACACTGGATTTAGTGTTGTGCAAGAGGCAAACTTGATAAGGGAGCTCAAGGTGAAGGACTCTTAGGAGGTAGTGATCATAACATGATTGAATTTACTCTGCAATTTGACGGGAAGAAGATAGAATCAGAGGTAATGGTATTACAGCTGAATGAAGGCAACTACAGAGGCATGAGGAAGGAGCTGGGCAGAAGTGACTGGGAGAGGAGCAAGCAGGAAAGACAGTCGAACAGCAATGGCAGGAGTTTCTGGGAGTAATTCAGGAGACCCAGCAGAGATTCATCCTGAGGAAAACGAAGCATGGTACAGGGAGGATGAGGCAACCATGGCTGACTTGGGAAGTCAGGGATAGCATAAAAGCAAAAGAGAAAGTATATAACGTGGTGAAGGGCAGTGGGAAACCAGAGGATTGGGAAGCTTACAAAGACCAACAGAGGGCAAAAAAACGAAATAAGGAGGGAGAAGTTTAAATATGAGGGTGAGTTAGCCAGTAATATATAAAGGGTAAAAGAGAGGTAAGAGTGGACATTAGGCCACTGGAAATGATACAGGAGAGATAGTAGTGGGGGACAAGGAAATGGCTGAAGAACTGAATAATCACTTCACGTCAGTCTTCATGGTGGAATACACGATTAATATTCCAAAAATTCAAGCAAGTGAGAAGGCAGAGCTGAGTATGGTGGCCATCATCAAGAGGAAGGTGCTAGAAAAACTGAATGGCCTGACGGTGGATAAATCACCTGGACCAGATGGACTACATCCCAGAGTTCTAAGGGCGATAGCTGAAAAGATTATTGAAAGCGTTAGTGGTGATCTTTCAGAAATCGCTAGAATCAGGGAACATCCCAGATGACTGGAAAATCGCTAACATGACACCTTTGTTGAAGAAGAGAGTAAGGCAAAAGATGAAAAATTACAGACCAATTAGCCTAATCTTGGTCAAGGGTAAGATCCTGGAATCCATTGTGAAGAATGAGATTTCTGAATACTTGGAAAAGTATAGTAAAATAGGTCAAACTCAGCATGGTTTCATCAAGGGGAGGTCATGCCTGATAAATCTGTTAGAATTATTTGAGGAAGTAATGAGCAGGTTAGTCCAAGGAGAGCCAATGGGTGTTATCTACCTGAATTCCAAGAAGTCCTTAGACATGGTGCCGCACAGGAGGCTACTGAGTAAGATAGGGGCCGATGGTATCAGAGGAAAGGTGCTAGCATGGATAGAAGCTTGGGTGTCTGGCAGAAAGGAGAGAGTGGGGATAAAAAGGTCCTTCTCAGGATTGCAACTGGTGTCAAGTGGTGTTCTGCTAGGCTCAATGTTGGGACCACAACTTTTCACTTTATACTTGAACGATCTAGATGAAGGAACTAAAGGCATTCTGTTAAGGTTGGAAGATGATATAAAGATAAATAGAGAGACAGGTAGCATTGAGGAGGCGGGGGAGCTGCAGAAGGATTTGGATAGGTTGGGGGACTGGACAAAGAAGTAGCAGATGGAGTACGATGTGGGAAAGTGTGAGGTCATGCATTTGGTAGGAAGAATAGAGGCATGGACTATTTTCTAAACAGGGAGAAAATTCAGAAGTCTGAAGTGCTAAGGGACTTGGGAGTTCTAGTCCAGGATTCTCTCAAGATAAACTTGCAGGTTAAGTCAGTAGTTAGGAAGGAAAATGCAATAATTTATTTGAGAGGACTTGAATATAAAAGCAGGAATGTATTTCTAAGGCACTGGTCAGACCACATTTGGAGTATTGTATGCAGTTTTGGGCCCCGTATCTCAGGGAGGATGTACTGACCTTGGAGAATGTTCAGAGGAGATTCATGAGACTGGTCCTAGGAACGTAAAGCTTAACATTTGAGGAATGTTTGAGGACTCCAGGTTTATTAGCAATGGAGTGCAGAAGAATGAGGGTAGGTCTAATTGAAACATTCAGAATATTGAATGGTGTGGACAGAGTAGATGTTGGGAAGGTGTTTCATTGGTAGGAGAGACAATGACTCGAGAGCACAGGCTTAGAGCAAAGGGAAGACCTTTCAGAACGGAGATAAGGAGAACCCTCTTCAGCCAGAGAGTGGGTAATCTATGGAATTCATTGCCACAGAAGCTGTGGAGGCCAGGTCATTGAGTATATTTAAGACTGAGATAGATAGGTTCTTGAGTATCAAGGGGATCAAGGGTTACACGGAGTAAGTGAGAGAATGGGGTTGAGAAACTTATCAGCCATGATTGAATGGTGGTTCAGACTCAATGGCTTGAATGCCCTAGTTTCTGCTCATTTGTCTTATGGTCTTTTTCCCAGCTTAGCGGAGTCCAAAACTAGAGGGCATAGGTTTATGGTGAGAGGAGAAAGATATAAAACAGACTTGAGGTGCAACCTTTTCATGCAGAGGGTGGTGCGTGTATGGAATGAGCTGCCAAAGGAAATGGTAGAAACTGGTACAATTACAACACTTATAAGGCATCTAGATGGGTGTATGAATAGGAAGAGCTCAGAGTGAAATGGGCAAGTGCTGGCAATGGGCCTAAATTAATTTAGATTATCTGGTCTGCATGGACAAGTTGGACCAAAGGGTCTGATTCCGTGCTGTACAACTTTATGACTCTATGACTACTTAACTCTTTTCCATCAATATGTAAACAGTACACTAGCAGGCTTAGTTTTTAAAATCAATAAATTGATGTTGTCATTCCAATGCCAGGGACCAACTATAATCCATTTAGTGGTCTAACACCCCTTCAGATTTTCAGCACAAATGCAATGTCAAGCCTCCTTTGAAAGGTGTTAGGGAAGATGGTTGGATTTCCTTCACATTCTATAAACAAAATAATCTAAATTCTGAATGCTTCCATTCCATTCAACACTCATGAGGTGTTTAAAATATGTCATTTGAGGAAGAATTTTCTTGTATCTGAGTAAATATGTTTGATATATAGACAGCCCAAAGATTTAGGTTAAGCTATTGTTGGCTGCTTCCATTCTTAAGGCAAATAACTTACATAAACTGCAGCCTGTAACCTCTGTATCTAAAGAGAATAACCTTAATTATCTACATTCATCATATTGATCCAAAAACATGAGTCAGAAATCCTCTAAGTCACTTTTTTAATATTAAACAGCCCAAAGAGAAAGTGTACATAAATTGAGCCTGAGAAATTAGGAAACACGGAGCAGTGGACTTTCATTTGATGTTCCAAAAACCGATTGATCTGACTTTGACATGTGACTCTCAACATGAACCTTTGCCAACTCATTTTGCTGCTCCCGTTCTATTCTGCCTGAGGGTGATTCATATTTGCCAGAAAAATGCTTTGAAACTGATGCGCTGTCTGCACTCTCACTATCTCATAAATTTGTTGTCACCGTGACTTATCATCTATAAAGCAGTCAATATAAAGTTTGAAATTGTACAGGCACTTTCAAACTTGGCATTGTAAAGCAGGGTGCAATAAAGTAAAATTTTAAAGTGCCATGGATAGAGGGTATAAGATTAGCTGAGTTACTTCTGCAGGGAGCCAACATTGACACAATAGCTGAAACAGCCTCCTTCTGCATTCTAACAACTCATTGATTCGAATCAAATGATCAATTGTGACACAGGATCTTGGCAACAACAATGTTCAACACCAGAGGGCACTCACACCTCTTGTATACTTAGCACTTCATAGTTAAGGAGTACTGTATTGTGTACTCGACTACATCATCTTCAAACTTATGCTTACTTGCAACACAGGTTGTATTCGCTCGTTCTTTAAAACTCATAAGGAATGTAGAAAAATATAACCTAAAATATTGAGTATGTTTCTCCTTTTTGTCCTGCTTTGTGTTGATTGTGGAGCTGGGTTAACTCAATGACTCAAAAGTCTTCCTTACCTTGGGATCCATTGTTGTTTAATTTCTACTTTTCAAATGCAAATGTGTGTTTAACTGACCACTGTCTGGCCTATGTCTGGGTTAAATGACTATGCCTTAATTATGTATTAAACTAACTCAGATGCCATTCTGAAGATTTGTGGTGATATGTTTTTTTGGTTTAAACCCATCTGGTGGCATTTACTGCATGCAAGCCACTTCTCAACGCATACATTTATTTGTTGAAGTACATCTATTTTGATTTTTTTTCACAAACGATCTCCTTATGAGATTATCCACACAAGAATTAATTCGATGCTTTCCATCTTTGATCTTTATACCATCTTGCAGTGAAGTTCTTACTGAGGGACTTGCAGTTTGGGATTTGCTGTTGAAACATGTAGATGCAAACTTCAGGGGATTCAGACAAATGCAATTTCAAATTCAAAGCTGAAGAACATCTCCCACAAATTTTAAATGTATGCGCATGCGTGTGTGTATACACAAGAGAGATTTCTGCTTCACACGAGTAAATGATGTGTCTATGTTTCACCCACAAAAATGGTTATACATTCTAACATCTGCAGAATGATATTTGCAATGAGTTTTCAACTACTGTATCTAAAGATGCTGTCAATTATTGAAAACCGGTGAATGTTGGAGCAAAGGCAAAACATCAGATCAAGATGGTTATCTTGCAGATTTTATCAACATGGTTAAACCAGCAAGTTTCAAAGTAATAAGGCAAATGGCAGCAGGCCAAGTTTCCATGTTAAGTGTAATTTTTTTTGTATCTGCTCATGCAATGTGGTGTAGCTGACTGGCCAGCATTTATTGCTCATCCCTAGTTGCCCTTGCACGCACACACACGCACACACGCACAGATTTACAATTTGTGGGAGACCTTTATGAGTTTTGAATTCGAATTTAGGACGATGGTGATAAGCTGCCTTCATGAACTGCTGCAGTGCACATGCTTTAGGTAACAGCTCAAGGATTACTCTCACACTCAGGATGAGACATTTCAGTGAGAAATGTTGCTTTCAGCTCAACGTACCACAACTCCCAGTGGGTAAATGGGCAGCTCCCCATGTTATTATGTGCCCAACCTGTACAGCGTAAATCTTCAACATGTAGCTGCATGCACTGCATGACAAACACATGAGAAAGATGCTATCCTGACCCTACGCTGTCCAACAGACTCTTGTGATGCTGCCATATTAAAACTGGTTAACATAAGTCCTGATAACACCTCTGTTGTCCAGTGTCAATGTGGCTTGAAGGGACAGACATCTTGATTGTTAGTAAAATCTACATGACTGAAAAGTACATAGTTGTGTTTCTGCACATGTTCTTGAAGCTTCTGCTGAAAGTTGTTGCCCATCCTCACAGGAATGTTGGAGAAATAGATGACAAGTCCATGTGAAGTCTCCAACAGATATGGAGGCAACAGGAGACATTAGCTTGGCCAGTTTACTACAGGCACTTTCCTAACTGTCTGTGTGTGTGTGCCAATCATTCAAATAAGGACTCCTGATGGTATTATTCTTTTATAGATAATAGCCCACTGCTGAGGCAGTCCAATCATTTCATGGCGACTCCAACATGTGGAGGGATGAGGCTGGCATCCTCTCTCAGGTCAAAGAGGTACACCTCCATCGAAATTGTTGTGGCAGCAGAGGTTCCCGTCCCTGCCCCCACAGCCCCTTTTCTGGGTCATGGTCCTCCTGCTGTGATGACCCACCAGGCTACAATGAAGTTGGTAACATTTCCATATAGTTGGGGAAGGGGGATGGATTACCTCTGCTGTAGTAAAATGCCAACAGACAGATAAAATGGCCAATGAACAGAGGCTTTAATTCTGCAGATTGGTTGAGCCCTTCTTCCCTAATGTCAGGCCAGCAATATGAAGTCATCCTGACCAAGCTTCACAATATTTTCTAGACTTCCTCCCTCCCTCACCCAACTCCTCATCCCATACCCCCATGACAGGTAGGATTTTGCTGATCAGCTTACGATCATTAAATCACTAGAGATCCAAGTTCCTCCTCTAAAACCATGCAGTTTCCTTGGACAGAGCCACGTTGATTCGGTGTGCTACAGCCTGTGGCAACTAGGGTGAAGTCAATTTAAAAATGGAAAACTAAACGTTCTTATATGTGATTTTCAATCAGGCTGCAGTTAAACACTGGCCATATGACTCAAGTACTGTCAGTTCAGTTTACTGGAAGGTGAGTTCCTTAAATTAGTATGATAATCATGTGACACTGGGAAGTGCTTTCTTCCCTCTGCCAGCCCACAGCTGTTGAAGTTTCCTGAATGTATATTGCCTTGTGATTGCGATAGAGGTCATGTATACTGGAAATCAGTGCAGAAGTGCATAAGCTTGCAGTCGGTTTGCAATTACAACGGAGATTTTTAATCACTGAGGCCAAAACTTCCTCTGTTTCTGAAGAAAATCTGCAAGAAGAACAGTTTTCAACCCTCCAGGATAGTTCTGTGGTCTCCCAAAATTAAAGATTAATCTCCAGAACAGCACTGTGAGCAACCAAAGGGGAGGAAGAAAACAATGAAATGTTAAAAGTTTTTGTGCTTTCTTTGAACAATTATTCACTTGTTATAGATTGGGCAAAAAAGGACATTTTGACAAGATGAATTGAGCATTGAACATAGAAGCATAGAAACTAAGCCACCTCACAAGGTTATCTGAGATACTTGTTCAACCTAGCATTTAGAAGTCATTGACTGTGCAACTAAATGTTTAGAACGTAATTAAATCTATTTGTACTAAAATATTGTACCTCACCCATTTCATAATCAATTGGATGTCAGTTATGGTTCAGCTGCTAGCATTGGTGCACTTACGCTACAGTTTCAGTGAAACTCTACAAACTCAAGATTCAGTTCTTCCAAAATTTGAAAGACATGACGGTTCTTGAAAAAACATTTGAAGGTTGCTGATTTCACATCCCCATTCAGGGGCAGGATTTTTCCAGCAGGCTTTAGGGCTCCCAGTCAGGATCAAATAGCAATCAGAAAACACTTGAGGCATGATAGCCTGACTGGGGTCTTTTCCTCACTGGCCTGTTGATGGCCAGAGGCCAGCTTGTGTCACAACAGTAGGCCATAACCTTGGATTGCTTATGGACATTAAATTTTCAATTACAATATGTGAGGCTGAACAGCCAAAAGTTGTTGCCGATGTAAATTTTGTTGTTTTCTGATAAAGCCCTGTGTGAACCCATGGCATGCCACATCAGTTTAGTGTCAAACAAAGAGACTGAAAAGGAAGAGATAGTAACTGTTGACTACACAGACACCCCTCCCCTAATTCTCAGCAGTAAGCCATCCCCTGTGAATTATTTCCTAACTTGCAGACATGTTTATGTTTTACCCTTCCAAGAATACACAAAAACAATTTGAAAACCCTTGAAAATCCTGATGTATCTGTGTTAGCGGACTGATATGCTAGTGTGGATTAGTGTGCTGTTAAGGTCACAACTTGTGAACAGCCATTAGACACTCTTACATTGGAGGTAAAGAAATGTTGATCTTTCAGTCTGAGTTGAGGAAGTCACTGTTGAGGAGGAAACAGGACAAAAGCCTGTAAGCTAACTGCAAAACAAAGAATCCTGAAATCAATGTCTCCATTACCAATGTCAGTGTTACTACATGAAGGTCACAGCATTCCACCATCTCTCCTCATGGAACACAGCAATTGATTCAAATATTTACTTAACTGCTACCGAAAGTCACTGAAAGCAAGCATGCAGATATAGCAGGAAGTGAAGAAGGCAAATGGCATGTTGGCCTTCATAACGAGAGGAGTTGAGTAGATTAGATTCTATATAGTATGGAAACAGGCCCTTCGGCCTAACAAATCCATAACAACTCTCCAAAGAGAATCCACCCAGACCGATTCCCCTACCCTATGTTTACCCTTGACTAATGCACCTAATACTATTGGCAATTTAGCATGGTCAATTCACCTGACCTGCACATCTTTGGATTGTGGGAGGAAACCAGAGCACCAGGAGGGAACCCACACAGGTGCTAGGTGAATGTGAAAACTCCACACAGACAGCCGCCTGAGGTGGGAATCAAACACGGGTCCCTGGCACTGTGAAGCACTAAATACTGAGCCACCGTGCCACTCAGGACAAGCAACAGGAACACCTTGCTGCAATTGTACAGGTCCTTGGTGAGATCCCACTTACAGTATTGTATGAGGCTTAGGCCTCTTTATTTTAGAAAAGATGTTCTGGCTATCCAGGGATTGTAACAAAGGTCTACTGTTCTAATTCTTGGGCCGGTGGGACCAGCGTGTGAAGACGTACAGGATCAGTTAAGATTATATTCACTGGAGTTTAGAACAATAAAGCGGGGTGGGGATGCGATTTCATAGAAGCCTATAAATTTCTATCAGGACTAGGCAGAGTAAATGCAGGACGAATGTTCCTGGTGACCAGAGAATCCTGAACCAGGGGTCACAGTCTACTGACACAAGGTAGGCCATTTAGAAATGAGACAAGGTGGTTCAGTGGTTAGCACTGCTGTCTCACAGCACTAGGGAATTGGGTTTGATTCTAGTCTCAGGTGACTGTCTGTGTAGAGTTTGCACATTCTCCCTGTTGGTTTCCTCCAACAGTCCAAAGCTGTGCAGGGTAGGTGAATTGGCCATGCTAAATTGAATAGTGTTCAGGGACATATAGCTTTGGTGTATTAGTTAGGGCAATGGGTCTCGGTGGGTTAGTCTCATAGGGTCATCGTGGACTTGTTGGGCCGAAGAGCCTGTTTCCACACTATAGGGATTCAGAGAGTGGTGAACCTGTGGAATTTTGTGCCATAGCAAATAATCAGACTTTCTGCACTTATTCTATTTGCTTCAACCATTCCCTGTGGTAGTGACTTCCACATTCTTAGCTGTATTTTCTTTGTTTTCCAAAATGCAGATGTAATTATGAAATGAGAGTGATTTAGTTGCTGTGTGCCCAATGTTGTCAATATTACACCTGCTTTCACTTGTTCAGTGCTGCATAACATAACAGACATGATAACCAACTGCCAACATCAATGCTACCAGCTCCTTTCCTGCTTCATGTGCTGTATATCTGCTGGGCATGTTTTCTGTAAGAGAAAAATAATAAGATGTTGAACAATCTTCATCCTTCCTTTGTGACTGCTTGATGGATTTATTTCGCAAGTGAATTATAGCTGATGGAGGGAACTTGGAGACAAGCTATTTATAGAGTCAGAGAGTCATAGAGATGTACAGCATGGAAACAGACCCTTTGGTCTAAACTCTTCCATGCCCACCAGATATCCCAACCCAATCTAGTCCCACCTGCTAGCACCCAGCCCATATCCTTCCAAACCCTTCCTATTCATATACCCATCCAGATGCCTTTTAAATGTTGCAAATGTACTAGCCTCCACCACTTCCTCTGGCAGCTCATTCAACACACGTACCACCCTCAGTGTGAAAAAGTTGCCCCTTAGGTCTCTTTTATATCTTTCCCCTCTCATCCTAAACCTATGTCCTCTAGTTTGGACTCCCCCACCCCAGGGAAAAGACCTTGTCTGTTTACCCTGTCCATGCTCCTCTTGATTTTATAAACCTCTATAAGGTCACACCCCAGCCTCCAACACTCCAGAGAAAACAGTCTCAGCCTATTCAGCCTCTCCACATAACTCGAATTCTCCAACCTGGCAACATCCTTGTAAATCTTTTCTGAACCCTTTCAATTTCACAACATCCTTACGAAAGGAAGGAGACCAGAATTGCACACAATATTCCAACAGTGGCCTAAACAACGTCCTATCCAGCATTTCTCACCATGTCCTATTATTATGAGTGTTGACTTTAAGACAGTGAATGTTCAAAAATACACATCGTTCACGTTTGCTTCTGTGAAAATAGCCACGATGAGATCCATATCATCGAATGACTAATGAGGGGTAAACAGGCCAATAATCTTCCATCAGCTGGCTCACTGTCATCAAGCTTTTTGGTTCTTAATAAATAGATTTTACTTGGTAAATACCCAATGACTTCAAAACCACAGGTTTTGCATCTGAGCAAATGTTATTGCAAGTATTGGAAATAGATGTAATCTTCCTGTGCCTTTGGTGCTGCAGGAAAATTGAAGACAACAAATTGAATGGTTAGAAAAAATTGTCTGTTTTCATATCACAGGTGTTGTTTTGGTACTAATCAGTATTATCATAATGTTATACACATTAAGCCTTTAATTTCCAACACATATTTCTCTTTGAAGAGGGCTGCTACAGCCCAAAAGATGATGGCAGATTTCAATTCACTGGCTGTCTGGCAGGATCCTGTGTGGATTCATGGAATATTACACCTGTAGAGAATCAGGGAAACTTCAAATCGAAAGACTGATAAGGAACAGATCGCCTCCTCACCAACCCTTCCCACCACCGTTGGGAAGGCATCTTTTGCAGACAATTTTGGATTTTACGCTTACAAGCACATAAAAACACAAGGTTTAAAGACTGACTTCAGCCTCTGGTCTGTGTCTGCTTGTGGTCTGATGTGCTAATGAATGACTCTGTGTACTGTGAACTCACAGCTTGAGAACATCTAATATTCAGGCCTGCACTGCAGATAGTAAAGAAAAAGACTATTCACTCTGAGTGCTAACAGACAGAGTCAAAAGAAACGAGGAAGAATTTCAAACTGCAAAGCCAAAAGTTTTGGTATTAGCTGTTCAACGGCCAAAATCAATGCTACTAGTACTATCCGGTATAACCGATTTAATGTTCTACTTTTATATCTTCATAAACGACTTAAAGAAATTTTTAAGCTCTCTTCTTAATCCTAATCCCTGTATATGCATGTTAGTATATCGCCTTGTGTTCAGTAAGTATTAAACTGTTGTGGTTCTGTTCGCTGAGCTGGAAGTTTTTGTTGCAAACGTTTCGTCCCCTGGCTAGGTGACATCATCAGTGCTTTGGAGCCTCCTGCAAGGCGCTTCTTTGATGTTTCTTCCGGTATTTATAGTGGTCTGTCCTTGCCGCTTCCGGTTGTCAGACTGACAACCACAACAATGAGCACCCGAGCTACAAATCTTCGCACAAACTTTGAAGTATTAAACTCTTGTGTTAGCTCAAAAAAGCCTGGTTAAATTGATTCCTCTTAAAACCTAAATTAATTTGGGTTTGGTAGAAAACTATCTAGAAGGGAAAGACGGTTTTCAAACCGAAACAACTCCAAATTATCCAATCTTAGCTCAGGCCCACCAGCCCAGGTGAAATTCAGGAGTTTTCTCTCTGCACCCTCTCTACTGTAATCACATCCTTCCAATAATGTGTTAATAAGAGCTGCATGCAGTAATCCAGTTTTGGTCCAACTATCATCTTAAACAATTCCAACATAGTCTCCTTGCTCTTATATTCTATGCCTTGACTAATAAATGAAAGTATCCAATTTGTTTTCTTAACCACCTTATCTACCTACCCTTCTATTTTCATGGCTGGCTCTGCGGATATGCATACCAAGGTCCCTCTCATCTTCAGTAATTTTGTGTTGTGAATATTCTATTTAAACTTAACTTAAACTTGACGGAGAATGATGTGGCAAATGGTGAAGCCTTGGTCTGACTTAAGGAGTTTTGATCAGACCACTTCCTCCGAGTTGTGGTTATTGAAGTACCATTGACTTTTGACTGCAGTGTTACATTTCCATTTTAAAAACGAGCTGCACACTAAAATCTAACACCTCTCTCAGGCAGATCGCAATACCTAAAGCTAATGAAAAACTTCATGGGCTGTACAAAAGCATAGGAGGCCTCTGAGGTATAACTGCAAGTATAATGCAGCATGCTCTTACATACACAAATGCACTTTGTCTGCAGTGTGGGTCTGAAAGGAGATAGACTCAGTGCTCATGCACCAATCATAATGTTTGACTGACTCTCCATGACATGACTAGTGCTGTTTTAATTGGAATAAAGTTCAATGTCAAAGTGCCATGATGGAGTGTTCTGGGTCCTGCTGCATGGAGCAGTTTACAAAGCCATTGCCTGCAAGTGATGCAAATTCTAACTACTTCCATTCCCTAAGGATCTGCTGTCTTCCTTAATTTCCCTGCACAGGTTTGTTGTAAGCATGACTGATGGATCCAGCCAGAGGCAGAATAATGCAATAAAGATATGGCAGTGGAACAGGTACACCAGCAAGACCAAAGGGGCTGTGATGGATTCTGAAGAGCTGGGAACACTGGAGGAGAATGAGGATGTTAAGCAAGAAGGAACCTCACCTTCTGCTTGCAAACCAGGCAGATTCTAATTGATTACTGGTTCTAGCAGACAAGAGCTGGCTGCAGTGATCACTCACTGCATGTTCAGCACCAGCAATTTTATAGTCAAACAGTTTGTTTCTGTTATGAAAACCATTTACAGCTTATGTTTGTTTGATTTCTGCTTTTGCTTTAAATGTTGGCGAATAACGCTGAATGTTTGAAGGCTTCTCTGTACATGATGGCCCCAAATTGAACTTTGCTAAGATGCCAGTCTATTGTGGTACTGGAGGAGAAGCAGTGATGTGGCTAAGGATAGACAAGTTGTTGTCTTGCCATCTAAGCAGTGATTGGATGAGGAATGTACATTTGTATTAGTGAGGAAATGCCAGCTGTACCACCTCAGTGCCATAAGAGGCATTGTTTAGTGGCTGCTGTGACTATGAAGAGCAATTGCAGACTGCCAACACTTGGCCAGGTGCACGGTTGGGAGTTAAAGGTCGTACCATGGATCCCAGGGTATCCCAGGAGTGGCAGATATTTCTGCTTATGGGAAATGGGAGATTCCAGATAGGGTCGGATGAGAGGGATGATTTAGAGTCCTGTTCCCTAGCCAATGAGATGGGTTTTGGATATTAGCATGACATTCCCTCAGAGGAGGGAAACCCTCCATGAAACTCAGTGAAACTGACACTGAGCCAATTTCTAGTAAAATTCAGCACACAGCTTCTTGATGATCAAGGGAGTTGTACTTTATGGAGGGTAGACTGAAAATTAGTGTTAAGGCCACAATACTAGATCAGCCATGATCTTAGCAAATGGCAGAGCAAGCTGGGGACTGAATGGCCTTCTACTGCTAAAAATTCATGCGGCTATATATAATGGAAGAGCAGAAACTAATTGTGCATCACAAGTTCTATGCTAATTCTCCAGACTTATCTAATTACCTCCATTATGACTAAATCAAGGCAAATAAATGTAATTCATGTACAGATTAACCAGGACCCAAATGAAAGGCTCAAAGGTTCCTGTTTTTATGTTCTTATGTTTGTGAGCACCTGGATTTGCATGTTGTATTGTAGAGGAAGCATTAAAACTTAGTACAGAATTCTCTGTTGATGCAATGTAAAGCTGGAGCAATCCATACAGAATGTGTCATAAACCAACTTAATCAAGAGATTATAGCTCATTTCCATGCAACAAGAGGTTCTTATTGTTTATATTTTCACTTACGAGTTTTTCTACATTATAACCCTGCTATACTTCAGAATGCCTTTTCTGACAATATAAGAAAATTAAGAAATTGGAGTAGGAATAGGCTCTTCAGCCCCTCGATCAGAGTCATGAAGGCTGTGTTAGCTAGCTAATGCTGAGGTATAAGACATCACTTCTGGGCTGGAGACAGACAATCTGTAATACCACAAAGACCAGTTCTAGGGCCTCAGTTATTCACTATCCATATTTACAACTTGGAGCAAGAGGTAGAGGTTTCTTTGCATGAAACACAAGGTTAATATGTAGGTGCAGCAAGTAGTTAAGAAGACAAATGGAATTTTGCCCTTAATTGTGAGGGATTTGGAGTTGAAAAATAAGAAAATCCTGTTAAAACTATACAGCTATACAGATGTTGGTGAGACTACATTAGGAGCACTGTGCATATTTGTTGTCCTCAAACTTAAAAAAAAATGTATTGGCAAAGGAGGCAGTTCAAAAGAGTTTCATTTACCTGATTCCTGCGAGGAAGGGGCTGATTTAACAAGAATGGATAAATAGGTTAAGCTTTTGCTTATAAGAGTTCAGAACAATGTGTGGTGGTAGTGGAGGTGATCTAATTGACACATATAAGATTTTGATGGGGTTAGACAGGGTAGAAATTGAAGACATTTTCACCAGTGGGGGAATCTCAAATGACTGGACCTAGTTACAGCATAAAGGTACATAAACTTAAACCTGAAATTTCAGTGATTTTATTGTTCTCCAAGAGAGTAGAGATGAAGACATACTTAGGGATGTATATGTTTTCTCTTTGTTTTTTTGACACCACTCAATAGTTACATCCATCTGTATTCCTTTCAAAATTCATTATCTTCCCACATTCAGGTAACTGCTTTGCCATTGATCTTGAAGATTTTGTCTCATATCCAGTTTGTGTCAGCTGTCTCAGAGAAAAACACATACCAAATACTGTGCTTGCTCTTCTAACCCAAACAGCAGTATGGATTAATGCAGCATGAATTACCGTGAATTGGTAATTTTCAAATTATTTCACTTTTGGGTTTTGCAAAACCTTTCATGTCCCAGTGTTTGCATCAGGTTAATACATAAGAAACCCTTCTGTGGTAGATTAATTTTTCCTATTCATAAACACATTAAGTATGTCCCTATAATATCAGAAAATTCTGGACGTAAACAGCAAATCAGTCAACATCTGTGAAGATGGAAATAAAAGCTCTGTGGCTTTTCTGTGTGTAACACACTGTCAATCGTTGGTAATAGACCAACCTCTACCAATACACTTGAAATTTCCCAAGGATCTATCCTTGGTGCCCACTTCCTGTTTCATGCCAATATCATATCCCTTAGCAACATCCCTTCAGACATGCAGCATGTACTGATTCAGTCCACCAGTACCTCAGTTATCAGATTCTCATTTTTGTGTTTTAATTCCTCCACTGACTTGCTACTTCTTATCTCTAAATTCCTTCAGCCTGATTGTTATCCATTGTGCGTCTGTTGTGTACTTCCCGTCTACTGCCCCCACCACTACATATGTCGGCCTGGCACCTTGAAATGCTCCCCCCCGCCCAGCCTCCAGCTCTCCATCTTCCTTTAGAACTCTACTTAAAACCCTACTTTGACTAATCTTTTAAATTAACCACCATATCACCCTCTTTTCAATATTAATTGTTGTCATTTCATGTTCCTATGAAGGGCCTTGGGACATTCTGTTGCATGATATATCAATGCAAATTACTGTTATACATACATAGTGGAAGCAACAAGTTTTCCCACTCTGGATAACTTAAATATTTCCATTCTTTTTGATTTAATTTCAGATTTATAGTCTATTATGTTATTCTCTCTATTTGAAAACTGTTGGGAATTTTAATTTAATTTTATATTAGATCTGGAACCAGTCTTTCTGCTGAGTCATTGTTTCTTTCTTGATACTGCTTCTCACCTTGTTGTCCTACCTGGATCAAGTGAAAACTCAGTTGAGTTGTTACTGTAACAAATGTAAAAAAAAAAATCCATCAATCTTTATTTTTAAGTATGTTTGCACAGCCTAAGTAGACTTGCCTTACAACCTATACTCTTATGAAGAAGAATCTTGGTTGCATTCACTACAGAATGTGGTCTTGTGTTACAAATGTAGCGATTTTGATATTGTGTCAGTGTCCATTCATCTCCTGAAGACAAGAAGAACTGTTGGCTGTATTCCTTTCAATGACCACAGATTGTTCCAAAGTGTTTTACAGCTAAATAATTACCTTATGGCCTTTGTACATGAAAACTGTACATACAATTCTGTTCTGTATCTGGTATTGTACTCTCTAACAACTATTTCTGTCCCCTTATCATCTCTCTTACACTTCACAAAATGCCTATGTTGCATTTTTATACCTGTATTTACCTCACTACATAAACAGTATAGATTGTAAATTTGCTGACACAAATCTTCATATAAAATATTTTTTTATCAGTGAATAGTGAAAAGCTGGGTTTCTTGATGAGACTATTTTGGTTTACGTGTTCAATAATCCTCCATGTGCAACCTTATATCTCAAAAGTTTAGACTGAGGCTATTAAACAATTTGGCTACATTATAAAAAGAAAGCCAAATCCCATTTATTGACAAAAATGCTTTCAATGCTGACATTGAATTGATTATTTTGTACTCTTTTTCTGGCATACAGGTACTATTTTAAAGCAAACATAACAACTAAACAGCACTTGGCATTCAGCTAATAGGAACTGAAGAACAATATTAGAAAAAATTACCATAAAATATATCATAAAGTACTGTGTGTTGATCTTTTTACCAAAAGGTACCGGGCATGATGGGTGGAATTGATCTGGTATACAAATCTGATGTTTCAATAGGACCTTCATTTCTTTCTAGCTATCATCAGTGATGAAGTGAATGAATCAATTATGTTCAAATAAAAGCAAAATAGAGTTGACAATGGAAATCTGAAAGAATCACAGAGATTGCCGAAAAAAATTAAATAAGTCTGGCAGCATCTGTGGAGTGAGTGACAAGAGATAGTGTTTCATGTCAGTGACCCTTCTTCAATTCTGAAGAAGAGTCATAATAGACTTGAAACATTAATTTGTTTTTCTCTCTCTACTGATGGTGCCAGGCTTGCTGCGTTTCTCCAGCATTCTCGATATTTGAGTCAGCAGTACCCATCTGGAAGAACATGAATGATAACAGATTTTGGTCAATGTAAACTTAGAGCATGCACTGAATTGTTATCCAGGAAGGTTTAAAATTATTTTCCTTCTCTCTCAGGCCAAGGACGCTGTTCAATTTGGTTCCCAGCTGACAAGCAGTTTGGGCCTTCTATACTATATATTGCTGGCCTACGAATTGGTTGTGATCCCTTTTCTGGATGACAGGGCTTTATGATCCCTCTCAATTGTTATGGACTAGGCCAGACCACTCAAAACATTCTCAAGCAGGCAGCCTAGACCATACCTTTGCAATTTGTTTCGGTAACTGTACAGTGAACATTACGCGGAGTAAGACAGCTAGTTTAATTACTAGATTTTAAAACAGACAAAAATGTAATCACAAAATTATACAATGAAACACAAAGAGCAGAATAAAGAACCCCGACAGAACTCAACCTATCCAACTAGACTTAATTATGTTGTTCTGAATATACACAGCAGTCCCAATCAGCGAACTCCCTTCAAAAACCAATATAAATGGAACACATGCTTGCAGATGGAAGTTGAAGGGCAGAAAAGACTGAACTAAAACTGTTCAACTCTGCTCAGCTAGAGAGCTGACCACTCCACTTCCATTATACAGGTCACTTCTACAACATGACCACCTTGGCCTGAAGTCTCATCCATTTACATATAAACAAAATGCCTCTCAAAATCATTTCAACACTGTACCAAACCATGCTCATCAAAGCCCGGCCCGGTTTATTTCCCCTCTGAAAAAATCAAGGACAGAGTCTCCTTGAGCTAAGGTACAGCTTTTAGAAAAAAAGGGACATCTTTGTGAAACAATGCTCTCCTCACCTTCCTGCTGTTGTATTGCATAATATACAAGGTACTATTGATGTGGGTGTGGAAATCTTTGACACATTCCCACCCACCTCCCTTACCTAAGCCTTCCTTTATCTGACCTTCTGCTTTCAGACCTTCAAGTACTGCCAACCTGCCCAGCCACAGCTGAAAGGTGCCAATAACCAGCAGCCGGTCATTGATCTGGCAGTCACCTGTTCGAATATTGGCAGTTCAGATCAGCATGTGATCTGCACAGAAATTAGTGAGATGTAGCCTGGCCAAGGGAAAGCTTGTTGTTCAAATATCATTGAACAATGAGGTTACATTTAGATTGCGCTGCAGGATACTCAGATGGAGCAATCTCTAGGAGATGCTAATGAAGATGAAAACCAAGTTGCTGAGTGAAATGGCTGACCACACACACCGACCAAGTCCTGAACTACAAAAGCAAGCACCCCAACACACACAAAAGAAGTTGCATCAAGACACGGTTCAAAAGGGCCACAACACACTGCAGCACACCAGAATTACAAAAAGATGAAGAACACCTCTACAATGTATTCGCCAAAAACAGATACCCCTACAATTTCATCAACAGGTGCCTAAGGGAAAGACAATGGAATGAGGACATGCCGCAACCCAAAGGACTAGCCACGTTACCATATATCAAGAACATTTCTGAACTCACAGCCAGACTACTATGACCACTAGGACTCATAACAGCACACAAACCAACAGCTACTCTCAGACAACAACCCACCAGGACAAAGGACCCAACACTCAGCATGAGCAAAACGAACGTCATGTACAAAATCCCATGCAAGGACTGCACAAAACACTTCATAGGACAAACAGGAAGACAGCTAATGATCCCTATCCATGAACACCAATTAGCCATGAAACGACACGACCAGCTATCCTTAGTAGCCACACATGCAGATGACAAGCAACATGAGTTCGACTGGGACAACACTACTATCATAGGACAAGCCAAACAGAGAACCGCCAGGGAATTCCTAGAGGCATGGCACTCAGCCACAGATTCTATCAACAAACACATCGACCTGGACCCAATATACCAACCACTGCAGCAGACAGCTGGAACAGACAACCAGAAGCAGCAGAGACAAACCACTATAAATGCCAGAGGAAACAACACAGAAGTGCTTCACAGGAGGCTCCAAAGCACTGGGGATGTCACCTAGACAGGGGACGAAACGTCTGCAACACAAATTCCCAGCTCGGTGAACAGAACCACAACAATGACCTATCCCACCTTTGTCAAGTCATAAGGAAGTTCTGAGATCAACTTTAGTAGATAACAGGACATAAATATTGCAATCTCTGAGGTTTCTGATCCATCTCCCTGATGAGTTAATGCTCCCAGAGTCAGCATAGCTGCTCATCCCCATCCTAGTATGGGTAAGTCACCCTCTACCCTCGCTGGGTGGATGCAACAAAAACTCCCTGTGAAACCCACAACATCTCCAACACCTTTCTGTACTCCTTCCTCAAACCCTGCAATAACTGAGGTTAGACTGTGTCACCCAATCAGCAGATTGGATTGCTTGCCTCTTAAAGTAGCGGTTTCCTCTTTATAGCTGAACATGCGTTCTGAACATGTTGTGTGAATGTGTATGGCCTAAATTTAGAATTTGTGAAATGGAGCCAATTTATTCTTGTAGATCAGAAATATGTTAGGAGTGGTGGGGTCACAGTGAAAAAATATTTTCTCGGTGTCACAGAAGTCAAAGGGTGACTGAGTGCATAATTTATAATTTTACGGAACTGAAAAATTCTTAATTAAGGGATAACTTCACATAATTTAAATTGTTTTATATTGACATTAAGATCAATTACTTTGATTGTTCTGTTTTGAAAGTTTAATTGATTTGACATTACATGTGATCAAAATGAATCTGGGCAGATAGAAATACAACTTGGCCCGAAGATTGTGGGCAAGGTTGGAAACCATGTTTCAGATCCTCAACAGACTAAAAGAAAGACACAGATGCATCTTGATAACTCACACCCTGCTATTCATGGACAGCAGCCTAATGTTACAAAACAGAGAACTGATTAGGAAGCTTTGCATTATAAAAATCATGTCTCTCTTTTGCAGCAACCAGTGTTCTGTGGGATATGGTGATAGGTGCCAAGTAAGTTGGGGGGAGGCTGCTTGGTTCTTGAAGGGTTATAACAATAAGTGGGTGAGGGAGTAGAATGGTAGCTGGGTGAGAAGGTTAGTGTACCAAGTGATTGAGAGATTTAGGGTGCCAGGTGGTGAGGGAGTTAGGGTTCCAGGTGGGTGAGGGGGTTATGGTGCCAGGTGGTGAGGGGGTTATGGTTCCAGGTGAGTGAGGAGTTAGGGTTTCAGGTGGGTGAGGGGATAGGGTGCCAAGTGAATGAGGGGATAAGATGCCAGGTGGGTGAGGCGGATAGGGTTTTAGGTATGTGGATTAGTGTTTAGGGTAGACAGAAGGTTTGCATGGGGGCTGGGGATGATGGAAAGAGGGACTCTAGTGGTTGTACAGGCCAGGGAATAAGTGTGTACCAGGCTGCAGGTAGGGGTTGGCGATAGGATCAAGGTTTCTGTGTCTGCTGGGCATGGGGTGAGTGTTAGGTGCAGCAGTGGGAAATTACGGTGGGATATTGAGCTGCGTCCTAGGGGGCAGGTCCTTCCCATGATCTGGAGAGTGGGGAGGAATGCTGTTCTATGTGTTTGGAAGGGGATAGGGTTGTCAGGTCAGATGTAGGAGTGGGGGCAGATCGAGGTATTGCAGTTTGGCTCGGGCCTGGTGAGGTCAGGTCAGAACTTGGAGATGGGCAGTGTGGAGGGAAGAGTGACAAATCCAGGGAATGGTTGTGGGTTCATGTTGTTAGTGGGAGATGGTTAGGGAATGGTGGGTGGGGATTACAGCTGGTATAATCAGGCTTTGTTTAATAGTTACCCAGGAATTAGAGTGGGTTTTTATTTCTTTAACCTTTCATGGGTAACTATTAATTTCAAGTGATTTAAAATCCTTGAAACTCTTTGATTTAGGAAGCCTTTTCAAAGAGAAATTGTCTGTACCAGTTTTGAATTTCCTGGCAATTACCTCAGGGGCAGATACTTTAGGATCTATGTATGATTCCAACTGCACAATTCCAGTCTAAGCTACAGTCACAGGTATGTGGCCATCAGAATATCTGGGCCTATATTAACCACATGAAACCTTTCCCTTTGGCAGGCGTAGTCTCGAATATCAACATTAACAATTATGGCAATAGAAATTGTAGCCTGTACTTTCATACAAAAAATATGATTTGTTTTGGAAAATTATTCATATTTAAGTGCAGAATCATATCATCTGACCTTATGACAAACTTTATTCGAATAGGAAAGTGGTTGTCCAACGAATCAGGACAAAACTGACCGAGGGATATAGCCTACTGGCTCAGTGGTTAGCACTGGTGCCAGGGACCTGGGTTCAATTCATTCTTCCCGTGTCTGTGTGGGTTTCCTCAGGGTGCACCAGTTTCCTCCCACAGTCCAAAGATGTGCAGGTCAGGTGAATTGGTCATGCTAAATTGCCCATAGTGTAAGGTGCATCAGTCAGGGGTGAATGTAGGGCAATGGGTCTGGGTAGGTTACTCTTCGGAGGGTCGGTGTGGAATTGTTTGGCCAATGGGCCTGTTTCCATACTGTGGGGAATCTAATCTACACTGCTGTTAATATTGTTCACTATGAACCTTTTCTCTAGCCTGTGTCTCTATCTCCTTATTCAATTCAGATTTTAGAATTTCTCATCTGTTTGTTGTTCACCTAAAAGAGACTCTCTCATCTATTTTTCATCAAATGTCAATTCTGGAAAACTGGAAACATTGATGAGTTACAATAGTGTTTTTAGATTAGAGTCCCTACTGTGTGGAAATAGGCCTTTTAGCTAAATTAGTGGTTCATAGTTGGTCTATTTTTAAACATGTTGGGACAGATTTTCACTTTATATTTTAGCTTCTAAAAATTTAATTTGGTGGCCAATGTGGGACCAATTTAGCCTGTTTAATGCAAATTGTGTTGGTGAAGGAATTGAAATCAATTGAAGGAATACCCACCGGGATGTTTGTGAAATTGTTGATTGCTTCTTAAATTGCTGCTAACATTCATTACAGAGGCTGTACTGAATTTCGATGGCTAGCAATTCAACTAATGCTCCTTCCTGGCATCAATACAGCACTGATGACAATTTCATAAGGGGATACTCAGCATTTTGTAATTAGTGCTGCTGGAGAAACATGGAGAATAAATGAAAGAAAACAAATAAATTGTAGCACCTTGAACCAGCAGCAGTGAGGGAAGAGGTGGGATGGCTTATATGAGTAACTGTGAAGTGAACGAACTCCAAGATGGATGGCATTAGAGACCATTTGTCAAGGAGAAGTAAACTCCAAAAATATCCTGAAAACTTTACCCAAAAGGATTAAGCACTTTATTAGTGCATCTTTACGAAGTCATGAAGAGAAGGAGTATATGGTCATGGTAATCTCAGTCTTGCCCATAAGTTGTTCCTGTCAGGGTATGGGAGGAATGCATGTGACCAAGCAGAGCCAACATTGTCAACTGCAGGAGAAAGGGTAAGGTAGGAATGGTTATATCCTTCCCTCTGAAACATTTGGGTATGCATTCTCTTTTGCAATTGAAACAGAAAATGCTGAAAACAATTAACTGATTTCTTGCTGAGAAGTCCAATTTTAACACTTCTATTTTTCTTAACTTCCTTTGTTACACCAAAAGGACGCAACCCACAATTTTGCAAGGAACTCTTTCAGTGTGCCATGAGGGGCCTTTTACTAACACTGCTGATGTAAGCACCATGTCCTTCCACACAATCTCTTTTCTTGAACAGCTACTAACTGCAACTCACCAGTGTTATTCTGATGGAAGGTCTCCTGCATACCTTTTCACAGGACTTGCAGTTCTCTGCACACTAATTAACACAACAGTTTCCATTTTTCCCCATAGACACCATGTTATGCTCTACCTGACCACCTATATGATCTCTCACTGGTTTCAATTCGGCTTCCTTTACTTGTTCTTCAAGTTGATGAATCCTCATGGATTCTCCTTCCTTACCTTGCTGTTCTATTGCCAAACAGTACAACTGTCGAGTAAACTAACTTCCTCCCTCAAAAGTTAGCTTTTGAACTTTTACAACCCAAAGGGATTCTACATTGGATACTTCACCTTGCATTTGCCAATTAGATTCGATTGCAATTTGCAACATTACAGGGCCCATTGGTTTTCTCATCAATTATTCAACTCAACAAACCTAGTTGGATAAAACCAGGTTTTCATGTAACATCACCATAGAGTCATAGAGTCATAGAGATGTAATGCAGACCAGATATCCCAACCCAATCTAATCCCACCTGCCAGCAGCTGGCTCATATCCCTCCAAACCCTTCTTATTCATATACCCATCCAGATACCTTTTAAATGTTGCAATTGTACTAGCCTCCACCACTTCCTCTGGCAGCTCATTCCATACACGTACCACCCTCTGCGTGAAAAAGTTGCCCCTTAGGTCTCTTTTATATCTTTCCCCTCTCACCCTAAATCTATGCCCTCTAGTTCTGGACTCCCCCACCCCAGGGAAAAGACTTCGTCTATTTATCCTATCTATAACCCTCATGATTTTATAAACCTCTATAAGGACACCCCTCAGCCTCTGACGCTCCAGAGAAAACAGCCCCAGCCTATTCAACCACTCCCTATAGCTCAAATCCTCCAACCATGGCAACATCCTTGTAAATCTTTTCTGAACCAATTCAAGTTTCATAATATCTTTCCATTAGGAAGGAGACCAGAATTACATGCAGTATTCTAACAGTGGCATAACCAATGTCCTGTACAGCCACACCATGACCTCCCAACTCCTGTACTCAATACTCTGACCAATAAAGGAAAGCATACCAAACGCCTTCTTCACTATCCTATCTACCTGCAATTCCACTTTCAAGGAGCTATGAACCTGCACTCCAAGGTCTCTTTGTTCAGCAACACTCCCTAGGACCTTGCCATTAAGTGTATAAGTCCTGCTAAGATTTGCTTTCCCAAAATGTAGCACCTTGCATTTATCTAAATTAAACTCTATCTGCCACTTCTCAGCCCATTGGTCCATCTAATCAAGATCCTGCAGTAATCTGAGGTATCCTTCTTTGATGTCCAGCACACCTCCAATTTTGGTGTTATCTGCAAACTTACTAACTATACCCCTTGTGCTCACATCCAAATCATTTATATAAATGATGAAAAGTAGTGGACCCAGCACCAATCCTTGTGGCACTCCACTGGTCACAGGCCTCCAGTCTGAAAAACAACCCTCCACCACCACCCTTTGTCTTCTACCTTTGAGCCAGTTCTGTATCCAAATAGTGAGTTCCCACTGTATTGCATGAGTTCTAAACTTGCTCACCAGTCTTCCATGGGGAACCTTGTCAAATGCCTTACTGAAGTCCGTATAGATCACATCTACTACTCTGCCCTCATCAATTGTCTTTGTTACTTCTTCAAAAAACTCAGTCAAGTTTGTGAGAGATGAATTCACATGCATAAAGCCATGTTGACTATTCCTAATCAGTCCTTGCCTTTCCAAATACATGTACATCCTGTCCTGCAGGATTCTCTTCAAAAACTTGCCCACCACCAACGTCAGGCTCACTGGTTTATAGTTCCCTGGCTTATCCTTACCATCTTTCTTTAACAGTGGCACCTCATTAGTCAACCTCCAGTCTTCTGGCACTTCACCTGTGACTATCGATGATAATCACTAGAATCAATTGTATGTACAGACAAGAACTAACAGAATTGAAGTTGGTATTGTCAACTCTTGGGACAGCAAAGCTGCATGGCTGGCCTTGTTGGAATCTGCTGGATTATGACCTGTCCATGGTCTTCATTGATAACCTTTTCCTTATAACTCAGTTGTGCATCAATTATTACTCATCAAGAGTTTTGTTAAAACCTATATTTTCTGATCAACCTGTTCAGACATGTCTTTGCATACCTCTGGAGCAGGTGGGACCTGAACACAGGCCTCTCAGTCCAGAGTTAGGGACACTCCCATTGTGCCAGAAGAGGGCCCTCTAATACTAATCTTGTCATATTTGAATCACATGGTATCTTGTACAAACGCTGCCCGTGTTTGCTGAGAATGAGTGTGACTTCCTTTTAGTAACTTATAAAGGTTAACAATTAACAAAGTCATCTAACAGTTCAGAAGGTTAAAACTATCTAGCACTGAATTAAAACAGTTTACTCATTATTGTTCAAAGATGTAAAAACATTTATTTAATTATATTTCAACACTCAAATATAAAGAAGAACCTATGAGGATAAGAACATCTTCAGACATCATGATACTTACTCCCTAATTAAAGCTGCCACATCATAGAACATAGAACATAGAAAAGTACAGCACAGAACAGGCCCTTTGGCACACGATGTTGTGTCAAGGATCAACCCTAATCTAAAATAAAATAACCTGAACATCGCACCCCTCAATTCACTGCTATCCCTGTGCATGTCCAGCAGTCACTTAACTGTCCCTAATGGTTCTCCTTCCACCGCCACTTTTGACAATGCATACTATCTGCGTAAAGAACCTACCTCTGGCGTCTCCTCTACTCCGTCCACCTAGCACCTTAAAACTATGACCCCTCATTCCAGTCAATCCTGCCCTGGGGAAACGTCTCTGACTATCGACTCTATACATGCCTCTCATTACCTTCTACACCTCCTTCAGGCCGCCTCTCTTAGTCCTTCTCTCCAGGGACAAAGGTCTGAGCTTAGTCAACCTCTCTTCATTTTGTTAAAACCTATATCCAGTCCAGGCAGCATCCTGGTAAACCTTCTTTTCACCCTCTCCAAAATCTTTCCTATAATAGGGCAACCAGAACTGGACACAATTTTCCAGGGTTTTCTAAAGCTGCAGCAAAACCTCACAGCTCTTAAACTAGATCTCCCTGTTAATGAAAGCCAAAACACCATATTCTTTTTTTAACAACCCCGTTCACTTGGGTGGCAACTTTGAAGGATCTATGTACTTGCACACCAGATCCCTCTATTCCTCCACACTGCCAAGAATCCTGCTTTTAATCCTATATTCAACATTCAAGTTCCACCTTCCAAAATGCATCACTTCACATTTATCCAGGTTGAACTCCATCTGCCATTTCTCAACCCAGCTCTGCATCCTGTCCATGTCACGCTGCAGTCTACAATAGCCCTCGATACTATCAATGGCACCTCCAAATTTGTGACATTGACAAATTTAATAACCCACCCCTCAAACTCCTCATCCAAGTCAGTTATAAAAACTGCAATGTGCAGAAGCTCAAGAACAGAGCCCTGCGGGACGCCACTCACCACTGACCTCCAGGCAGAATACTCTCCATCTACAACTACTCTCTGCCTTCGGTCAGCCAACCGATTCTAAATCCAGACAGCCAAATCTCTCTGTATCCCATGCCTCCTGACTTTATGAATGAGCCTACCATGGGGAACCTTATCAAATGCTTTGGTGAAGTCCATATACACCACATCTACTGCTTGATCTTTGTCAACCTGTCTCGTCACCTCCTCAAAGAACTCAATAAGATTTGTGAGGCATGACCTGCCCCTCACAAAGTCATGCTGAGTGCTTTTAATCACACTAAGCTTTTACAAATAGTCGGAAATCCTATCCCTCAGAATTCTTTCCAAAACCTTGCTGACCACAGACATAAGACTGACTGGTCTGTAATTGCCAGGGATTTCCCTATTACCCTTCTTGAAAAGAGAAACAGCATTCACCTTCCTCCAATCCTCCGGTATGATTCTTGTGGAGAGTGAGGAAGCAAATATGTTTGCCAGTGGCTTAGCAACCTCTTTTCTCGCTTTCTGGAGCAACCTTGGATAAATCTGGACTCGCCCTGGGGCCTTATTAATCTTAATGTTTGCCAAACTTTCCAGCACATCAACTTCTTCAATCTTGATCTGTTCAAGCCTGTATCTCAGCTCCTTAAATTTCTCATTACCGCAAGGTCCTTTTCCTTCGTGAAAACCAAAGCAAAAAACACAGTTAGGGCTTGCCCTATCTGCTCAGACTCCATGCACAAGTTCCCTACACTATCCCTGACCAGGCCTACCTATTTATGTCATGTTTATCTACTTCCATCATTAATTGTTTTATAGCACCCCACAGACACGAGACTACAATGAGTGAAACTCACTGTATCATAATCCAAAAAATTATTCAAGACTCAGATAGCAAGTTGAATCTCAAATGTTGGTCCACTATCTCTGTTATATCATGAATCCTTACCACTCCCCATCTTAAGAGTCATATAGAGTCATAGAGATGTACAGCCTGGAAACAGACCCTTCAGTCCAACCCATCCATGCTGATGTTGGATATCCCAACCCAATCTAATCCCACCTCCCAGAACCTGGCTCATATCCCTCCAAACCCTTCCTATTCATATACACATCCAAATGCCTCTTAAATGTTGCAGTTGTACCAGCCTCCACCACATCCTCTGGCAATTCATTCCATACACGTTCCACCCTCTGCGTGAAAAAGTTGCCCCTTAGGTCTCTTTTATATCTTTCCCCTCTTACTCTAAACCTATGCCCTCTAGTTCTGGACTCCCCCACCCCAGGGAAAAGACTTTGTCTATTTATCCTATACATGCCCCTCATAATTTGGTAAACCTCTATAAGGTCACTCTGCAGCCTTTGACGCTCCGGGGAAAACAGCCCCAGCCCGTTCAGCTTCTCCCTGAAGCTCAGATCCTCCAATCCTGGCAACATCCTTGTAAATCTTTTCTGTACCCTTCAAGTTTCACAATATCTTTCCAATAGGAAGGAGACCAGAATTACATGCAATATTCCAACAGTGGCCTAACCAATGCCCTGTACAGCCGCAACATGGCCTCCCAACTCCTGTACTCAATACTCTGACCAATATAGGAAAGCCTACCAAACACCTTCTTCACGATCCTATCTACCTGTAACTCCACTTTCAAGGAGCTATGAACCTGCACTCCAAGGTCTCTTTGTTCAACAACACTCCCTAGGACCTTACCATTAAGTGTACAATCCTGCTAAGATTTGCTTTCCCAAAAAGCAGCACCTCGCATTTATCTGAATTAAACTCCATCTGCCACTTCTCAGCCCATTGGCCCATCTGGTCCAGATCCTGTTGTAATCTGAGGTAATCCTCTTCGCTGTCCACTACACCTCCAATTTTGGTGTTATCTGCAAACTTACTAACTGTACCTCTTTGCTCGCATCTGAATCATTTCTGTAAATGACAAAAAGTAGAGGGCCCAGCACCAATCCTTGTGGCATCCCACTGGTCACAGGTCTCCAGTCTGAAAAACAACCCTCCACCATCACCCTCTGTCTTCTACCTTTGAGCCAGTTCTGTATCCAAATGGCTAGTTCTCCCTGTAATCCATGAGATCTAACCTTGTTAATCAGTCTCCCATGGGGAACCTTGTCAAGCTCCTTACTGAAGTACTTATGTTAGCTGTGTTTTTTTTTAGATTACTTACAGTGTGGAAACAGGCCCTTCGGCCCAACAAGTCCACACCGACCCGCCATCCACCCATACCCCTACATTTACCCCTTACCTAACACTATGGGCAATTTAGCATGGCCAATACACCTGACCCGCACATCTTTGGACTGTGGGAGGAAACCGGAGCACCCGGAGGAAACCCACGCAGACACGGGGAGAACGTGCAAACTCCACACAGTCAGTCGCCTGAGTCGGGAATTGAACCCAGGTTCCTGGCGCTGTGAGGCAGCAGTGCTAACCACTGTGCCAGAGGTAGATTTGCTGCCACCAAACTCCTTTTTGTTTGAGACCTACAAAACTTCCCTTTGTTTAATGAGGTAGATAAAAACCATTAGGTAGACTGGATCTTGTCTGAAACAATATATAATTTATTGCACGATAGCAATCAAATGTAAGTTACATTGGAATTTTGACTACGTCTATGAGGAGACCTTGATTGTCTTTATTGCCTTTTAGATCCAGAGCTGTGCATCTCGTCCAAGTCTTCAGAGCATCATGATTTTGAGTGAAACTCAATGCATTAACCCTTTCAGAACCAAATACCCTTGGCAATAGCTCTCACCAAGTCTTTTTTTTTAAACGCCTTGTTAACATTTATACATTACATTTACCCAAACCAATCACTCCATGTCTCTGACTTCACATACTCAGGCAGTCTAGAGGTTTCACAATTCTTCCCGATGCATTCTCTTCAGACTTTGAAAATTAGTGGGCTTTTGGCTTGAGACTGTTGGTGCTGTTCTTTGATCTGTATATCTCTTTAAACTGAAGGACCTTTTATTTCTTGGATACCCTTCCCAGAGGATGTTATTCCTGCTGAACAACATAACTATTCCATGCCATCAGATTTAGACTCCTCAAATTCCTTTGCAGAGGACCTCTTCCCTCTTCCCAAAATACTCATCAAAAGGTTTTTTTTAAACCTATTTTTTCTGACCAACTTGTTCATAGATATTCTTACACACCTCTGGAGTAGGTGGGACCTGAACCCATCTGGGCTTTTAATCACATGATTCACAGGAGTACAGTATCTCAGACCAAAAAATAAAATTTTTACCCTTGCTTTATCCTGGATCTCTGGGACAGGCAAGTTCCTCTCAATCATGTCCTTAAACTGTGGCCATTGGACATCCCATCTCAGTGATGGCTCCTACAGAATATCATGGAGTCCTCCTTCTAACTGTGTCAGCCAATCTTTATTCTCATTCTGCTGCTAATCCGTGCTGAAGTAAGTAGACTCTATATTTCAACATGTTGATTTAGGTGGATGCATGTATTCTCTCCCAAGGCTGGTAAATTGAACATAGATACATAGAATCATTGCATCATACAGCACAGAAAGAACTTTCAGTCCAACCAGTCCATAATTCCAAACTAAACTAGTCCCACCTGCCTGCCTTGGTCTATATTGCTCCAAACCTTCCTTATTCACATACTTATCAAAATGTCTTCAGTCCAACTCATCCACGCCGACCAGATATTCCAACCCAATCTAGTCCCACCTGCCAGCACCCGACCCATATCCCTCCAAACCCTTCCTATTCATATACCCATCCAAATGCCTTAATGCCTTTTAAATGTATTCGCCACTTTCCCTGGAGGTTTCTTCCATATACGAACCACTCTTTGTTTACAAATGTTGCCCCTTGTCCTTTTTGAATCTTTCTCCTCTCACCTTAAAAATATGGTTCTTAGTCCTGAAATCCCCCATGCTATGGAAAAGACATCTATAGTCCTCATGATTTTAAAAACCTCTATAAGGTGACCTTATATCTTATGTTCCAGTGAAAAAAAACCCAGCTTATCCAGCCTCTCCCAAGAATTCAAACTTCCCATTTCTGACAGCATCCTGGTAAATCTTTTCTGAATCCTCTCCAGCTTAATAAAATCCTTCCTGTAACAGGGCAAGCAGAACTGGACACAGTACTGCAGAAGAGGCTCACCAACATCCTATACAACCTCAACATGACTTTCCAACTCCTATACATAAAGGTCTAAGCAATGAAGGCAAGCATGCTAAATTCCTTTTTAATCTTGTCTACATATGATACATGACCCAGGGCCCTATCATTAATTGCAAAAGTCCAGCCCTTGTTTGTTCACTTCCACAGTCCAGCTACTTAACATTGTTGTTTTACATGATCTCTGTATGTGGAATTGATTATTCTTTTGTGAAAAGCGAAAAATTGGAATGTTTCTCTTGAACTTGCCGTAACGACTTAGTTACTAATAGCTAGTTGCTGTCTGAATACTTCCAGTTAAAAATTTGTTCATGCACTTAAACTTGTCACAGTGCTCATTATCATTGTCATGATCTGCATTTTCTTGCAAACTTTGTTGATTTTTGTCATCTGAACTATCTTCGTTGTAGATAGGTGTGAAAATCATTTCTGTCAACCCGGTAATTGCAGATGTGTATCAGGTTAAAAATATATTAGCACTAAATTGTTACATTAATAGTTTCCATCTTCTGTTTAGATTCCATCACGTGTCTTGGAAATAAGATGATATTTTTTACCAGTTGTTCTTTGCTTGTTAACAACTAATGTTTCATTAACTTGGCTCTAAGACTGACTGCATCTAGTCGTTCACTATTGATTGCAAGAAGTTGAATTTCTTCTGTCACTTAGATTCATAGAGTCATAGAGATGTACAGCATGGACACAGATCCTTTGGTCCAACCCATCCACATGGACCAGATATCCCAACCCAATCTAGTCCCACCTGCCAGCATCTGGCCCACACCTCTCCAAACCCTACCTATTCATATACCCATCCAAATGCCTTTTAAATGTTGCAATTGTTCCTGCCTCCACCACATCCTCTGACAGCTCATTCCACACATGTACTACCCTCTGCGTGAAAATGTTGCCCCTTAGGTCTCTTTTATATCTTTTCCCTCTCACCCTAAACCTATGCCCTCTAATTCTGGACTCACCCACCCCAGGGAAGAGACTTTGTCTATTTATCCTATCCATGCCCCTCATAATTTTGTAAACCTCTATAAGATCTCCCCTCAACCTCCGACACTCCAGAGAAAATAGCCCCAGCCTGTTCAGCCTCTCCCCATAGCTCAAATCCTCCAACCCTGGCAACATCCTTGTAAATCTTTTCTGAAGCCTTTCAAGTTTCACAACATTTTTACGATAGGAACGAGACGAGAATTGCGCACAATATTCCAACAGTGGCCTAACCAATTTCCTGTACAGCCACAACATGACCTTCCAACTCCTGTACTCAATACACTGACCAATAAAAGAAAGCATACCAAACGCCTTCTTCACTATCCTATCTACCTGTGCCTCCACTTTCAAGAAGCTATGAACTTGCACTCCAAAGTCTCTTTGTTCAGCAACACTCTCTAGGACCTTACCATTAAGTGTATACGTCCTGCCAAGATTTGCTTTCCCAAAATGCAGCATCTTGCATTTATTCGAACTAAACTCCATCTGCCACTTCTCAGCCCATCTGGTCCAGATCCTGTTGTAATCTGAGGTAACCCTCTTTGCTGTCCACTACACCTCCAATTTTGGTGTCATCTGCAAAGTTACCAACTGTACCTCTTATGCTCACATCCAAATCATTTATGTAAATAACAAAAAGTTGAGGACTCAGCACCGATCCTTGTGGCACTCCACTGGTCACAGGCCTCCAGTCTGAAAAACAAGCCTCCACCACCACCCTTTGTCTTCTACCTTTGAGCCAGTTCTGTGTCCAAATTGTGAGTTCCCACTGTATTACATGAAATCTAACCTTGCTAATCCATCTCCCATGGGGAACCTTGTCAAACACCTTACTGAAGTCCATATAGATCACATCTAGCGCTCTTCCCTCATCAATCCTCTTTGTTACTTCTTCAAAAAACACAATCAAGTTTGTGAGACATGATTTCCCATGCATAAAGTCATGTTGACTATCCTAATCAGTCCTTGTCCTTCCAAATACACGTACATCCTATCCTTCAGGATTCTCTTCAAAAACTTGCCCACCACTGATGTCAGACTCGCCGGTCTATAGTTCACTGGCTTGTCCTTACCGCCCTTCTTAAAGAGTGGCACCGCTTTAGCCAACCTCCAGTCTTCTTGCACCTCACCCGATGACACAAACATCTCAGCAAGATGCCCAGCAATCACTTCCCTAGCTTCCCACAGCGTCCGAGGGTACACCTGATCAGGTCCTGGGAATTTATTCACCTTTATGCATTTCAAGATATCTAGCACTTCCTCCTCTGTAATATGGACATTTTGCAAGGTGTCACCATCTATTTCACTACTTTCTATATCTTCCATATCCTTTCCACAGTAAATACTGATGCAAAATACTCATTTAGTGTCTCCCCCATTTTCTGCGGCTCCACACAAAGGCCGCCTTGCTGATCTTTGAGGGGCCCTATTCTCTCCCTAGTTACCTTTTGTCCTTAATGTATTTGTAAAAACACTTTGGATTCTCCTTAATTCTATTTGCCAAAGCTATTTCATGTCCCCTTTTTGCTGTCCTGATTTCCTGCTTAAGTATACTCCTACTGCCTTTATAGACTTCTAAGGATTCATTCGATCTATCCTGTCTATATCTTACATATGCTTCCTTCTTTTTCTTAACAAAACCCTCAATTTTTTTCATCATCCAGCATTCCCTATACCTAACAGCCTTTCCTTTCACTCTAACAGAAATATACTTTCTCTGGATTCTCATTGGGTTCTCGTTATCTCATTTCTGAGGGCTTCCCATTTTCCTACTGTCCCTTTACCTGCAAACATCTTCCCCCTTAGCTAATACCATCAAAATTAGCCTTTCTCCAATTTAGAACTTCAAGTTTTAGATCTGGTCTATCCTTTTCCATCACAATTTTAAAACTAATAGAATTATGGTCGCTGACCCTAAAGTGCTCCCCCACTGACACCTCAGTCACCTGCCCTGCCTTACTTCCCAAGAGTAGCTCAAGTTTTCACCTTCTCTAGTCGGTACATCCACATACTGAATCAGAAAATTTTCTTGTACACACGTAATAAATTCCTTTCCATCTAAACCCTTAATACTATGGCAGTCCCAGTCTATGTTTGGAAAGTTAAAATCCCCTACCATAACTACCCTATTATTTTTACAGATAGCTGAGATCTCCTTACAAGTTTGTTTCTCAATTTCCATCTGACTATTAGGGGATCTATAATACAATCCCAATAAGGTGATCATCCCTTTCCTATTTCTCAGTTCCACCCAAATAACTTCCCCGGATGTATTTCCCAGAATATCCTCTCTCAGCACAGCTGTAATGCTATCCCTTATCAAAAAACGTCACTCCCCCTCTCTTCTTGCCTCCCTTTCTATCCTTCCTGTAGCATTTGTATCCTGGAACATTAAGCTGCCAATCCTGTCCATCCCTGAGCCACATCTCTGTAATTGCTATGATATTCCAGTCCCATGTTCTTAACCATGCCCTGAGTTCATCTGCCTTCCCTGTTAGGCCCCTTCCATTGAAATAAATGCAGTTTAATTTATTAGTCCTACCTTGTCCCTGCCTGCCCTGGCTGTTTGACTCACTTCTGTTCTCAGCTGTACCAGTCTTAGATTGATCTCTTTCCTCACTATCTCTCTGGGTTCCCACCACCCACCTTACGAGTTTAAATCCTCCTGAGCAGCTCTAGCAAATCTCCCTGCCAGTATATTAGTCCCCTTCCAATTTAGGTGCAATCCGTCCTTCTTGTTCAGGTCACTTCTACTCCAAAAGAGATTCCAATGATCCAAAAATGTGAATCCTTCTCCCATACACCAGCGCCTCAGCCATGCATTCATCTGCTCTATCCTCCTATTCCTGCCCTCACTAACTCGTAGCACTGGGAGTAATCCCTATATTACTACTCTCAAGGACCTCCTTTGTAAATTCCTATCTAACTCTCTGTAATCTCCCTTCAGAATCTCAACCTTTTCCCTTCCTCTGTCATTGGTTCCAATGTGGACAATGACCTCTTGCTGGCCCCCTCCCCCTTGAGAACATTGAGCCACCTTGTAGAAAATGTTACACTCACTCAAGTAATAAACTTAAAATTACTGAGGTGTCTATTTATAATAAGTTTCTTCTTACCCAAAGGGTTGATTTGGTAGATTAGATTTCTTCTTGATTGCATTTTAGTTTCTGGTTTCTTGCCTGTTGTCTGTAATGGCTTCTCACATGTACCTTTAGGGTTTTTGTCCTTTAAAAATGAAGTGAATTCTGTTTTTCATTTGTGATAGGCTTGTCCTTCTTGTCTTCAGACCGTGATTCTTTCTGATTTCTGACTCCAACCATTTTTTCCAATGTTAACTTCTTTTTGGACTGTGACAAGAATTTGACAAGACTCAAGACTCATTAACAATTCCAGCAATAATTCCAAGTTAAAAATTAACACCAGGTTATAGTCCAACAGTTAAAAGTCACACAACACCAGGTTATAGTTCAACAGGTTTAATTGGGAGCACACTAGCTTTCAGATCGTCGCTCCTTATCACTTGATGAAGGAGAGACACTCCAAAAGCTAGTGCTTCCAATTAAACCTGTTGGACTATAACCTGGTGTTGTGTGATTTTTAACTTTGTACACCCCAATCCAACACCGGCATCTCCAAATCATAGTCCAACAGGTTTATTTGGAGGCACCAGCTTGGAAGTGCTGCTTCTTTATCAGTGGTTGTGAAGCAAGATCATAAGACACAGAATTTATAGCAACAGATTACAGTGTCATGCAGCTGAAATGACATACTGAACAAACCTAGATTAAGTCTTTCATCTTTTAGAATGGGTTTGCTGGTTTCAGTTCTTTAATATGTAAATCCCAGAACTTCTTTTAAGTTGTATTCTCAAGGTCACTAAGGTTTTATAACAAAACATGCCATCTCAGCTCAGACAATGCATTGAAGGTACAAGGTTAGAGTCTATCTGTGTCCCAATCTTGAGACAAATTGGTTGTATTTATAAAGTGGATGAAAGACTTAATCTAGGATTGCTTGATATATCATTTCACCTCCATCATACTGTCATCTTTTGCTATAAATTCTGTGTCACAACCACCCAATGAAGAAGCAGCACTTCAAAAGCCGATGCTTCCAAATAAAACTGTTGGACTATAACCTGGTGTTGTGTGAGTTTTAACCTTGTCCATCCCAGTTCGACACTCGCTCCTCCAAATCATAGCAATAATCCTGCCTCTGATAGATTTTGGTCTCAAACCTCCATAGTCATATTTGTCTACTAATCTCTAAAGGTCATTAATAAAATTAACTGCTTTCTCATGGATTCAAAATTCTATAAACTACAACATCATCAGCTATAGTTTTAATTGAAGGACTTATGCCTGAAACATTGATTCTTCTGCTCCTTGGATACTGCCTGACTGGCTGTGCTTTTCCAGCAAAGCTATGCTAATTTGTGTTACCATTAAAGGTCCACTGACCCCTCATCAAAATTTCAGTGTTTTGTAGAAGGGTGACTGGACTCAAAATGTTAATTCTGCTTTCTCTCCATAGACACTGCCAGAGTTTTACCAGAAAATTCTGTTTATGTTTCTGACTTCCAGCATCCACAGTTCTGTTTTTTTTCATGCAAAATTGTTCAGCTTTCGATTTAATGTTGAGTTTGGAAGTGATTAAAGAGTATTCTGTCACATTCCTGACTTGTGCCTTGTAGATGGTGGACAGACTTTGATAGTCAGGAGGTGAGTTACTCACTGAAGTATTCCTAGCCTCAGATCTACTCCAGTAGCAGCTGCATTTGCATGGCTGGTCCCCAGTTCAGTGCAATAATATTGATTCTCTGTTTAGCTTTTTCAAATGGTTTTCCTGTGTTTCTGTGGTAAAAACAGAGGTTGCCAACTTTCACAGTTAAGACGGAGGATGCTTGCCCTTTGTGTCATCATAAATGATTTCCATCTTTTTTTAATGTCTTCACTGAATGAATCCTGCTGTTCACAACCGTAACAAATTCTCAATACATTTACAGTGGTTTCAGTTATGAATCTTTTGCACTTATTGCAGACTGCTTACTTTCTTCTTCCATTAGGGTCCATCTGATTGATCTACTAAATTGCCTCTTTATCACTTTAATTTGTGACATCCCAGTCCTACAACCTTGTTTTCACATTAGTTTATATTACCCCTGAGTTTATTTTAGCCCTACATCATGGAGCCCACTTCCTAAGATGGTGAACTTGCTCTGGTCATAAATGCTTCACTTTTGTTTTCTGTAGATGCAGCATAACATTTTACAACTATTCCCTTTGTTCGCTAGGAATTATAGCTTTAATCACGAAGTTCCGATGTTCGATCAGACTGTGGCTGCATGTCAACTTGTGACTGCTCCTACAGTCCATTGCACTCCACATGCTTTGTAACTGCCCATGTGACTGATGCTCTAGTTCTATATATTTAGCTTACACTTTCTTCAGCGCTTGTCTTAGAAGGTTTGGATTGCATTTAGTCGGAGAGTGCGGTGCTGGAAAAGCACAGCCAGTCAGGCAGCATCCAAGGAGCATGCGAATCAACGTTTTAGGCATAAGTCGGGCTGTGGGGAAGGTAGCTGGGAAAGTGATAAGTAGGTGAAGGTGGGACTTTAGCATTTAGTATTGACTGCCAGGTCTGCCTTGTTGAATCTGCCCACAAATTGCTTTTCCACAGGCTTCTGGACTGTTGTGCTCTTTCAGTTGCTGTCTGTCTGCACAAATTAGAGTCATATAAAATCATAGAGGTCTACAGCATGAAAATGCCCAAAATGTCCACGCCGCCCAGTTTTCACAATTAAACTAGTCCTATTTGTCAGCAGTTTGGCCATGTTCCTCCATACTATCCCATCCATGTGCCTGTCTAACTGCTTCTTAAATGACAGAATTGTTCTCGTTTCTACCACTACCTCTGGCAGCCTGTTCCAGACACTCGCTACCCTCTCTGTGAAATCATTGCCCCTCTGGAACCTTTAGTATCTCTCCCCTCTGACCTTAAACCTATGCCCACTAATTTTAGACTCCCATACCATGGGGAAACACTATTGGCTATCTACCTTATCTTTACTTCTCATGATTGTATAGGCCTCTACAAGGTCACTCCTCAGTCTCCGACACTCCAAGTAAAAAAGGTCCCAGCCTCTCTAACCTTTACTTATAATGTAAGTCTTCTAGTCCCGGTAATATCCTGGTAAATCTTTTTTGTACTCTTTCGAGTTTAATTTTTTATTCTCTGTAGAAGGGTACCCCAAAGTGCAATTTTAATTGCAAATGCAATCCAAAGTACCACTTCAATTGTAGCCTCACCAACATCTTGTACAGATAGAACAAGACATCCACACTCCTATAGTTAGTTTTCTGACCAATGAAAACTAGCATGGTGAAAACCTTCTTCACAACCCTGTCTATTTGTAACTCCACTTTCAAGGAGCTAGGAACCTGTATTCCTAGATATTTTTGTTCTGTAACACTCCAGCTGGCAGCCATTGACTGTGTAAGTCCTGCCCTTGATTGATCTATTAAAATGTAACACTTAAAATGTATTTAAGTTAAACTCCTTCTGCCATTTTCATCCCACTTGCCCAGTTAATCGAGATCTCACTGCATTCCTAGATAACCTTCTTCACTGTTCACTATACCACCAATCTTGGTTCATCTGTAAACTTACTAACCATATCTCCTAAATTTGTACAAATGATGAGTAACAGTGGACCCAACACTGATCCCTGCAGCTCACTGCTGGTAACAGGCCTCCAGTTTGAAAAATAATGCTCTACTCCCACCTTCTGTCTTCTAACTCAAGCCAATTGGCTAGATCTCTCTGGGTCATGTGAGATTTAACCTTACTCAACAACCTACCATGCAGTACATTGTCAGAGACCTTGCTAAAGTCCATGTCAACAATGTCTACTTCACTGCCCTAATCTACGTTTTTAGTCACCCCTTCAAAAAACTCAATTAAATTTGTGAGACATAATTTCGCATGCACAAAGCCATGCTGACTATCCCAAATAAGTCCTTGCCTCTCCAATATCTGTCGATCCTGTCTCTCAGAATTCCTCTGACAACCTACCTAGCACAGATATTAGGCTCACCAGTCTGTAGTTCCCCAGGCATTTCCCTGCAGCCTTTCTTAAGCAATGGCACCGTCCAGACTTCAGACACTTTGCCAATAGCTGTTAATGGTATAAAAAATCCCCTCTAGCGATCCCACACTTTCCTCCCTTGCCTCCCACAAAGTCTAGATACACTTTATCAGCTCCGCGGGATTTATCTACCTTAATGCACTTTAAGACTTCCAGCAACTTCCCTTCTATAATGTGGACTCTCTCTAAGATGTTACTATTTACTTCCCCAAGTTCCCTAGCATTCTTGCCTTTCTTGATGGTAAATGCTGATGAAAAATATTCATTTAGGATCTCATCCATTTCTTGTGTCTTCACACATAGACAACCTTGTTGATCTTTGAAAGGCCCTATTCTCTCCCAAATTATTCTTTTGCCCTTCATGTACTTCTACAAACTCTTTGGATTCTTCTCTACCTTATATGCCAAAGCCATTTCGTCTCCCCTTTTAGCCCTTCTGATTTCCCTGTTAAATGTATTCCACTACCATCCCTACTCTTCAAGGAATTCACTTGATCTCAACCATCTATACATGTCATATGCCTCCTTCTTTTTCTTGACCCACTCCTGCCCCCTTAAGTTGCTCTCTTAACATTGTGTCTGGAGAAGATCTTCAGAGTTCACTAGAAATCACACTATTTTCTACACTTTCACATCATGCAGCTAAATCAAATCTCCAGCCCACTGTTCAACATGTTATGAGACAGAGTGATACCCACTGCAACCACCATGCTGTTTGATTCATCCTCACCACTGCTTATCATACAGTATGAGCTCTCTGCACTCTTGGTCACGATGTGGTGGATTTGCTGCTACCATCCTCCTTTTACATTTGAATCTTAAGGGTCTACCTCATTTAGTGTGGTAGCCAAAATCATTGGACAGTTAAACTAGTAGAGGCTTTGGTCTCAAATAGTTATTTGCATGATAGTAAGTGGGTACAAGTCACAATGGTATAGCAAACATTGTTACTAAGACTTTGAAAAGACCTAGGGAATACGTCCACTGCCCTTTAGACCCAAAGCTGTCTCATCCATGTCCTTATGAGATCATTATATTGGGTGGAGCTTAATGCACTCCTCAGTATTAATCCATTTAGAATCATACACCTTACACAGCAACATCCTATCTCCCACCACAAGTATTTTCCTATTTACTGGCTTTGTCCTTTTGTTGTTTTGTTTTCCTGAATTATGTGTAGGCCAGAGGCTACATTTCATATCACTACATAATAGTCCTCAGGCTGATGAACCTCTTCTTCTGAAGGCATTGACTCCTTGGCATCTTCAAAGAAGCAAACTAAACTATTTAGCCTCATCTTGCCATTTAAAACCTGATTTTTATTTGCATTAAATTTGTTTTATGAAGCAAATTTATTTGTGACAGTGAGTTTCAGAAATTTATGAAATGCCATTGCAAGCCTTTTAGCCCTCATTTTAGCAACAGGAGATAAGAGGAATCGTATTGTACTTTAGGGTACTTCCAGCCATTAGTTTCATTTCTTCACATTACAGAGTATTTTTGAAAGCTGCAGTTCTGCTTTGATTTAGCAGAAAGCACAGGAGCAATCAATATGTTGTTAGATCTAATATAATTCTAAGAGGAAGAAATTGAATTTTAATTTGACAGTGCCTTTCATTTTGACAGCACCTTTCAAGTTAGAATTTTAACATAGTATGACATAGAAGCAGGAGTGAACTATACAGCCCTTTGAATCTGCTCCATCATTCAATTAGCTCATAGCTGATCTGTTCTTCGGCTCAACTCCATTTTTCTATCTAATCCCCACAATCTGCAGGGGAATAGGTTGTATGATTTTGGAATCAGTCTTGAATATATCCAATCGTTCATTATCCACTGTTCTCTGAAGTACAGAATTCCAGAGTCTCAAAGCCCTCTGACAGAATAAATTCCCTTCATGTCTCTACACTAGGCAATCCTAGGTAATCTGCAAGGGAACTCATCCCCATCAGCATTTCTCCTGTAATCTCCTTTAATTCTTTAAGTAAAATCACTTCTTTTTTTTCCCAAACTCCAATTTTAAAAATGATCAAACATGCTCAATCCTTCCTCAGAACAAGCCCCCGCCCACCCTCCCTCCACTCCCATCCCATGATTCAACCCAATGAGTATTCTTTCAATTATCTTCAATACAAGTATATTCCTCCCTAAAAAAAATCATTTCATTTCAGGTGAAGTACAAGGACAGAAAGAGAGAAAAAAATTACTTTATCCTCAATTTGAACAGCTTTTAATATTCCTGTTGAAACAATGATGACAGATCATCATCAAGTCTCTTATGAATGAGTACAGAAATTTTTCTTGATGTGACTTTCACTGACGCCTCCAGGAATATGCCCAGCCATAGAGGGGAACTCTATTCTCAATCCAAACCCTGGAAACATCCAAGGGGCTGAATTCTCCCAGCCCCTGAACAATGTGGCAATGGTGAGGCTGTTGAGAAAATATGATAAGTTTGGATAAGTTCAATTCTCCATGTTGAGAAAAAGAAAGTCCAATTTTTCACCAAAATATGAACGTGAGATGAAAAGCTCGCTAGTAAGTGGTGAGACACCTACTTGTATGCATCTACATTGCATTGATACTTAATCTCATCTAACTTGTACACAATTTCCAGTTATAAGACCAGAAGACCATAAGACATAGGAGTGGAAGTAAGGCCATTCGGTCCATCAAGTCCACTCCGCCAGTTAATCATGGCTGATGGGCATTTCAACTCCACTTACCAGCATTCTCCCTGTAGCCCTTAATTCCTCGTGACATCAAGAATTTATCAATCTCTGCTTTGAAGCTAGTTAGCGTCCCGGCCTCCACTGCACTCCGCGGCAATGAATTCCACAGGCCCACCATTCTCTGGCTGAAGAAATGTCTCCACATTTCTGTTCTGAATTTACCCCCTCTAATTCTAAGGCTGTGCCCACAGGTCCTCGTCTCCTCGCCTAATTGAAACAATTTCCTAGCTTCCACCCTTTCCAAGCCATGTATTATCTTGTAAGTTTCTATTAGATCTTCCCTTAACCTTCTAAACTCCAATGAATACAATCCCAGGATCCTCAGCTGTTCCTTGTATGTTAGACCTGCCATTCCAGGGATCATCTGTGTGAATCTCCGCTGGACACGCTGCAGTGCCGGTATGTCCCTCCTGAGGTGTGGGGCCCAAAACTGGACACAGTACTCCAAATGGGCCTAACCAGAGCTTTATAAAGGCTCAGTAGCACATTGCTGCTTTTATATTCCAACCTTCTTGAGATAAATGGCAACATTGCATTTGCTTTCTTAATCACGGATTCAACCTGCATCTTTACCTTTAGAGAATCCTCAACTAGCACTCCAAGATCCCTTTGTACTTTGGCTTTATGAATTTTCTCACCGTGTAGAAAGTAGTCCATGCTTGTATTCTTTTTTCCAAAGTGCAAGACCTTGCATTTGCTCACGTTGAATTTCATCAGCCATTTCCTGGACCACTCTCCCAAACTGTCTAGATCCATCTGAGCCTCCCCACTTCCTCAGAACTACCTGCCTGTCCACCTAACTTCATATCATCGATAAACTTCGCTAGAATGCCCCCAGTCCCTTCATCCAGATCATTAATATATAACGTAAACAGCTGCGGCCCCAATACTGAACCATGTGGGACACCGCTTGTCACTGGCAGCCATTCCGAAAAAGAACCTTTTATCCCAACTCTCTGCCTTCTGTCAGACAGACAATCCTCAATCCATGCCAGTAGCTCACCCTGAACACCATGGGCCCTCACCTTGCTCAGCAGCCTCCCATGTGGCACCTTATCAAAGATAGACTACATCCACTGGGTTTCCCTGGTCTAACCTACTTGTCACCTCTTCAAAGAATTCTAGCAGGTTTGTCAGGCACGACCGCCCCTTACTAAATCCATGTTGACTTGTTCTAATCCGACCCTGCTCTTCCAAGAATTTAGAAACCTCATTCTTAACAATGGATTCTAGAATTTTACCAACAACCAAAGTTAGGCTAATTGGCCTATAATTTTCCATCTTTTGTCTTGATCCTTTCTTGATCAAAGGGGTTACAACAGCGATCTTCCAATCATCCGGGACTTTACCTGACTCCAGTGACTTTTGAAAGATCTCAACCAACGCCTCTGCTATTTCCTCAGCCACCTCCCTCATAACTCTAGGATGTAGCCCATCGGGGCCAGGAGATTTGTCAATTTTAAGACCTTTTAGCTTTTCCAGCACTGTCTCTTTTGTAATAGCAATCATACTCAACTCAGCCCCCTAACTCCCTTTAATTGTTGGGATATTACTCATGTCTTCCACTGTGAAGACTGACGCAAAGTACTTATTCAGTTCTCCAGCCATTTCCTTCTCTCCTATCACTAGCCTTCCAGCATCAGTTTGAAGTGGCCCAATGTCTACTTTTGCCTGTAGTTTGTTTCTTATGTATTGAAATAAACTTTTACTATCATTTCTAATATTACTGGCTAGCCTACCTTCATATTTGATCCTCTCCTTCCTTATTTCTCTCTTTGTTATTCTCTGTTTGTTTTTGTAGCCTTCCCAATATTCTGATGGTCACCGTGCTTCAGCTTTGCCTTGCCTTGCTTTGTTTTTTTACAATTTCCCATCTGGTTAAGCACTTGCAGCCTTCGAGTACTATTGTCTTGTCTTGCCTTTTAGCACAGACACAAAGTCAGCGTTGCCAGCTGGGATCAGTCAAGGGGTGTACACGTTGCTGTATGACACAGTGCTGCATCATTGTCACACCCACACCATTCACCAGCAGCTTATGTGGCAAACATGGTGTACTCTTCAGTAAAATGGCCATTCTCAAATCCTAAGGGGTGTATTTCTCTCTCAATTTAGGAGAGCCTGTCATCAGCCATGGGTCCCACCATAGTCAGTCAAGCAGCATCCAGTCTCAATCTGGGGTCAGTCGACTGCTTGGGGTGATCAGGAGTTCAATATCAGGAGTGGGCTATGGTCTGTCCTGCAGACCCACTGCAACCAGCCTTTGAATTAGCGATAAGTCGACTGGGGAGCAATTGTGATTGGGCAAGCGTCTGGTTACTCAGCTCTAAGTCAGTCAGGAAGTGAGTCCCAGTCAGTTCTAGGATCTGTTCACAATAGTCGAGATTAGTTATTGGGGTCATCGCTGTGGTTGGGAAATTGGGGAAGTTAGAGACAAAAGGTGTGGCACTGGAAAAGCACAGCCAGTCAGACAGCATCTGAACAGCAGGAGAGGTCAAAGTTTCAAGCATAAGCTCTTCATCAGGCTTCTCCTGCTCCTCGGATGCTGCCTGACCAGCTGTGCCTTTCTAGCACTACACTTTTTGACTCTGATATCCAGTATCTTCAATGCTCACTTCCTTCAAATTTGGGAAGTTAGTACTGGGGATTGAAAGTAACATGCTGAGATGCAAAAGGAGTAATAATTCTTTAACTATCACAAACAAAAGTCCAATCATGGACCATTGAGGAACTGTAAACTAGTTCTAGTTACAATAAAAGATCAACAGTCTACTGATCAACATGAAGTTATATAATAGTTGCTATCTATTGCTCTTTTTCCTGAATTACTAATTTCAAATTCAATTCTTTTTGCCATCTGAACTTCTACTGGAATTTCTATGTTTTCAATGGTTGTGTACCCTTTCTTATCGACATCATTAGCTCTTGCCTTGCTAATTAAAAATACCTTGATGGAATGTTCCACGCTGTCTTCACTATTTTTGACTACCAGCTATATACAAATAGCATCTGTAACTTGAGCAACAGCATCTTAGTTTTGTAAGCTGTAATCTTAAAGCTTTTTTTTGCATCAAGTAAAGCTTGCTTCTCGAGTCAGCTCGTTTGTGGTTCGAAACAAGACAACACTGAATATCGTTGATCCATGTCAGCAACTTGCAGTTTCTAAAATATTCTGTGCACCAGAATTGGCATCATGTCCACAAGCAGTGTCCAGTTTCAATTCCTGTCAATCGAATTGAAGTACATAGTTCAAAGTTTGCATCAAAACAAAATTGCAACATTGCTATTTATTGGTTTAAATCTAACTTCTGACTAAACATTCATGATTTTGAAGATATGGTTTCTCATTACAGAACATTGCTCGTTTATTTCTCTTCTTGAGAAAACCCCTATTTTTTTTTAGCAGTTGGCTTTAGTTCAAAGAGCCCTTTGGCCTTTAGAGTGCATAGATTCAGTCGGTTTTTATATACCTAACAGGAAACCACATTCTTCAATTTAAACTTTGGTGGCCCTGGATTGGGTAGTCTTGTGAATTTAAACTGCAAGTTTTGATTAAAATGAATGTTTAATAATCTTTAGTGGCTATTGAAATACCAAATTAGTATATTTCTATATGATCTCACAAAGGTCTAAACTCAGCTCTCATTCTCTATTAGTGGATACATCATCAATATGGTAAAACTAAACTGTCTCACGATGGCCTAAACCCAGTTCCCATAACAAGCCTTTTGTTATACCTACAGCCATGCTTCCCATGAATGTGTTATCTGTCCAAAATAATCCTAGCTATCTAAATTAAGTCACTTCATTTTCATACATTGTCAGTCAAAAAGTGTGCCGCTAGAAAAGCACAGCCAGTCAGGCAGCATTCAAGGAGCAGGAAAGTCGACGTTTCAAGTATAAGCTCTTCATCCCTTTTCACACATACAATTCATCCAAGGGAAATGCTTTGTGTGAACATCAAGTGAAAAGGTACTTTGATGTGTCAAATGCTTTACTCTGCCCTGCACATACCCGTTCTGCTTCCAAGCAGAGAAACTGGGCTGAATCTTGTGCTTCCTTTTGTTAAGAATCAGGTTTCATGAAGGGTTTCTCTGTTTGGACTATACTAGAGGCTACCCCCAGACCGATCCAAACAAAGAACCTGCATGTTCAACAGCTGCCTTGTCCATGGCCCTGTTTGAAGCATTATATCTGTGTGCAATTGTTATGCAATGGTTTCATCAGCCATAGTCATGGTGGGTAGTCTTTGTCCATCAATAATCAAACTATTTGATTGGCATCATATCCATAAGCATTCATTCCCTCCACCACTGATATTTAGTAGCAGCAGTGTGTACTATCTCCAAGATGCTCTGCAGAAATTCAACAAAGATCTTAAACAGCACCTACCAAATCCACAACCACTATCACCTAGAAAGACAAGGGCAACAGATACATGGGAACACCAGTCTGACTCAAGGTTGGGATACAGACAAACTCTAACCTTACACCTTTAATACATTGTCTGAGCTGGGATGTAATTTTTTTATATATACCGATAAAACCATAAGTTATCTTGGGAATGTGACTTGAAAGTTGTTCTGGGATTTACATATTAATCAATTGAAACCTACATCCCCATTCTAAGTGATTAAAGATTTAACAGCAATTTCAGTTTGTTTTATACATCCCATCAGTTGTATGACACTTTGATCTTTTGCTATACATTCTGTGTCCTATGATCCTGCCCCATTAGCCACCTGATGAAGGAGCTGCACTCCGAATGCTTGTACTTTCAAATGAATCTGTTCGACTGTAATCTGTATTATTTTCAACATGATTACAAGTTGGATGTTAAAAACAACCTTCAGTTAAAGGGTCATCTGGAACTGGAGATCCAAAGAAGATTCTGAAAACCAGTTTCTTCAGTACTTTATCGATTCCATGAGCAGTTTGAAGGATTCCCCAACTCAGGTCAGTTTTGGATCCATATTGACACAATCTTGGTGGATAGCCTCGATCCCAGGCTTCCTGGGAGCACGACAGGTTGTTCAAAGGGAAGGGTCTCCCCAAGCTTGTTTCCTGTCAGCAGCATGAAAACAATTAAAATGTTGCTATTCATTACTAAGTTATGATTTTCCACACATAGTTATGTTCAAATCACCCAGTGTAGTGCTTTAAACAGTATAGAATAAAATTGTAAATTTTTTTTAAATAATAACAATTAACAACAGAAGTTTGTGATAGTGCAAAAATTCTTTATGGGTTTGCAAGTTTGGGGAATGGACTTCAAGACTATGAGGTAGAAATTGATATCCATCACTTAAATTTTGTCATGCAAAGCAAGCAATATGCTAATAGGTTATTAGCTCCCCTGCCTGAATTATGGGATTCTTTCAGCAGCCAACCTGTATGAGCAGAAAAAAAATCAACATTGCATGCTCAGCACAGTTCCAGCAAATGGTAGGTCAAAAAAAAAATCAGATAGTTACAAAAATTGAAAGCCAAAGCATGTGAAATTGAAATGGAAATGTAGGATAGTTGTTCTTCAATAGCTGGAGCAAGTGTTTGGAAATTTCTTTAGAAGAGCACTCTGAATATTTTCTTTAAGTGACAGTTGAGAATAGTGAGGTATATGCTCATCACTCTTCCAATTAAAAAAAAACTGTGAAATAGTGAGTTACAGGAAACAGCTAAAATAGATTGACTGGATTAATAATTTATTAACCACCCCAGCATTGAACAACGGGAATATTTTAAAGTAGCACATGTAATAGTGCTGCTGAAAAACTTCATTAAATTACCAAGGATAAAACTAAAACATGGACCTGAATCAATCAATAGGACAATTGACTGTTAAATTAGAAAAGGAAAAGGACTTCAAGGAAAATCAATTGGAAAAACTTCAAAAGTAAGACAAAAAGGTGATCAAATGTGTTTTGGGTAAACTGAAAGCAAGTGGAACTGCACATTAAGAGCAAGATTTTATTCTTCTGGAAGACAGTTGAGGAAAATGTATATAAAATAAAGGTTCACAAAGGGATGGAATGAGGAATAAGGATCAAAAATGAATATACATTCCATGAATGTATTTTTAAAGAATTCACCATAATGTAAAATCATGTCATGTGATCAAATATCACATGATCAAATCTCCAGGGTTGTAGAGTGCAGAGTCTGGGCCTGAAAACAGACTGAAATGTATGTTTATGCCATAAATGCAGAATTAAGTGTTAAAGGACAACAAGTAATTATTTGGTAAGGACATTAAGTGACAGGCCTGATGTCTATTTATTAACCGAAGACTGTGTTACTGAGCGTGACCAATTGCCTGAGGAGAGAATTCACTAAAACTGACACCTCCAGAACTATGTACAGGATAACTCCCAGACCTCAGACTAACATCCTGCTCTATGTTTATAAATCACTAAAGGTTCACCCATATTCAACACAATTTCCTGTCCTTGTTTCATTGATTCTTTGTTATCTCTTCGAGAGATTTGTTTTCTCACCAGTTTCCTAGGTAAAACTTTGTATTAAACAAACTATAAACATTACGCTGCGAATTTTCTGAAATAGTACTGCATGTTTGTGGCTTTCAGTAGACAATTTCCCTTTTCTTTTTATAGTTAACAAGGTTAACATTTCCTTATCCAATAATAGGTTTTACAACACAGATTGCATATAACTTCTGTTTTGCCTTTGTGTTCTTGACTTTTCTTTTGATTATACTTCTGTGAAGAACTTTGCATGTCTACATTAAAGTTGGTAAGGTCTTGTTGATTATTATCTACAACAAGCTGTGAAGCAAAGAACAATGGAATCATAGAAAAATTTCAGACAGAAAGAGGCCATTCAGTCCATTGTGTCTGCGTCAACTGATATAGAGATAAAAATACAAGCTATTTATTTTAATCCCATCTTCCAGAAAATAGACCACAGCTTTGTGGGTTACATCACTTCATTTTAAATTGGTTTAGGTTTCTGCCTAAACCACTAGTTGATGCAGTTATTTCTAAGTATTCTCCAATCTCTGGATGAAAACTTCTTTCCTCACGTCCCTCCAATCCTATGAATCATCTTAAGTCTGTGGTCAGGTAGCCCATGACCTCCAGAATTGTTATCGAAATATTAACATATTTTTCATGAGCGTGGATAAAAATTAAATATGTGGAAGGCAAGTTTAAACCAAGCTGGACTCTGTAATGTGCAAACGTAAGTGGTGGAATAGATGGTATTCACGCAGCCTTGGACAATCGACTTTCCAATGAAAGCAGACAGGCCTAGAACTGCCTGGCCAGGGGTTAATGGTGAGATAGTTTCAGAATGGACTGGTGTTTATTCCTCCAGTGAAGCTGCTGTTTTAGAAGAATGTTATGCAGACTTGTGGCACCCAGCATAGAAGTAGGCCAGAGTCACAGTGTGACAAGGTCAGCACTTGACAGTTGAAGGTTCAAAAACCATATCCTGTGACCTCTAAATATAGAAAGTAGTCACCTCATTGATCGTCCTGCCCTGTCCAATGCTAATATTGGAAACAGGTCACTGAATCTTTGAAAGGGCATGAAGAGGAGGATAAAAGGGAAAGCCTGGGCCCTTGGCTCACCCTGGTTTTACACTTTCTTCAACAGTGCATCCAGAGACCATCTTAGACTGGCAGTCAAGCTGTACAGATCTCCAGCTCTTTGTACCTTGTGAGCATCATCAGGCTGAACAGACCCTAAAGTGACCACCTCGGTAACACATCCCAAAGACCAGAACTAGCCATGGTTGGGAAGGGAAGCTCAAATCGATGACTCTGGATCCTGAAACATCAGCCAACCCTCAAAGACTGAAGAGCAGCCTGACCCAGCCTTTTTGAAACAGCCTTTCCAGGCAAACAGTTCAAACACAGCAATAGGGATGTGTGGATATCGTGTCATGAATCCTCAGTTGTGCATGTCATAGGTAGATAGCTCGTGTAGATTTGAGACTGCATACTTAGAGATTTGAGACTGTTTACTGAAAAGTCCTGAAAAGAGATTGACAGAGTTTGGTGGAGTTAATTAAAATGCAATAGCAGTGTCGGGGCTAAATATAGTTTTTCTTTGATAAAGTATTGAACCTTCTCCTGACTCTTGTCCCCTTTGACTATCTTACTGCATAACACACTTGAGTTAAAAAGAGTTACAAGGATTCCTGTAAACTGGCCAAGTTTAGTCATGGTACATTTACTCACCTTTTCAATTTACCCTTCCTATAATGCAATAACCAGAACCATACCCAAATGCCAGCTGAAACCAAATCAGTGTCTTATACAATATCAGTGTTACATCCTTGTTTTTATATTCTAAACCTGATCCAGTTAGAGAAAGTATTTCATCTTATCAACCACTCCTGCTATCTGAGGGCCTGCAGTCCAAGGTCTCTCATTGCCTCTGCAACTCTCAATATCTTCTGATTTATTGTGTTATCCATAGCTTTATTTTCTCTCTTCAAATACATTAATTCATCCTTCTCTGTATGGAATTCCTGTGTCACATTTCTACCTCTCACCCAATGCATTATCATTCTGGAAACAGTAGCTAACTTCTTCATTATCAATTACACAGACAAATTCTGTCTCATCCGCAAATTTCCCAATCATGCCTCCCACATTTAAATCCATATCATTAATATAGGCAACAAAACGCAAGAGCCCCCAAATGAAATATGTGGAAATCCATGCAAATCCTCTGTCCATTCACAAAAAAAAACATCCCTTGCCTGTTACTCAACTGTGAACTGGTTTTGGATCCAGATCATCACACTCCCTTCTGAGTCATGGAATTTTACTTTTGTCAAGATTTAACTGGGAAGAAAGCACTTATCACTGTGCCACAAAGTTTCATCACAAACTGTATAAAGCCCCCATTCAACCAATTTGCCAAACTGACTGCTATTCAGAACAAAGGCAAATCACACCAGGTTTCATCATAAACATTAAAAAACCTTATTCACTGTAATACATTTAACTTTAACAAATGGAAAAAAGGAAACAGTTAGCAAGCTACTATTTGATGTAAAGTATACTGCTTTAAAACCCCAAATACGCATACTCAAGACAGATAAAAAAAACAGTTTGACCCATATTATGCATGGGAAAACATTGTAGGTAGGAATGAAATTCTGAAAATCTCATGTCCAGATCACAAGGGTGTGTTAAATGGATTCACATCATTTCTTTTAGCACTATTAAAAATATGTATGCTGGAAAGTGATGGCTATTCCTCTGTTCAATAGTTGTTTAAGTGGACCCCGGTCTTTTCTTGTTAGAATTTTTAAACACCTTTCTTAATTTTCTTGTCTAAGCATCCATATGGAGAGATATGGGAGGGAGAGAGAGATGTTTTCAATTTTCAGGCTCTAGTTACCTCTCACTGCCCTGCACTTATAGATTTGTAACAATCTGCAGCCTAAACAATTGGAGGCAAATGTTGAAGAGAGATGTGATTCTCACTAGTAAGTGACAAGAGACTATGCACATGTACTAACATCTCATTATTAACTTCACCTCACTTTTCAGCGGTTTTTCATTCTCCTAACCACCAGATAGAAACTAGATGGTGACAATTTCTGATATGAAAGTCAAAGTAGTTATGGGTTGGTTTCGATCACAACTTGTTCCATGAGACATCCATCTTCGACACCAGTTACCAGGCATTTATCTCATTGATGAGACCAGACTGTATCTCAAGTATCCTCGCTTTTTCTCTATGAACTCTCTCATTTTGCACCTGCTTGAATGCTCACAGCATTGTTGCCTTGACCTTTTGCTCAGCCAGCTTGAAGGCTCACAGTACTACTGGCTTGGTTTGCCTTTTGACACAAACACAAAGGCAGGCAACATGTCATGGTTTTTCACACTCATCAGTCAAAAGGGTGGGCATTTTACAGGATGGCACTGCGATGCCACACTTGTACATCATGTACCCAGCAAATACACTGCATGTGCATCAACTGAATGAACATGCCTCAACAGCCAAGGGCAATAGTTCTCAGGAAACTTAAAGCAGATAGCATTCAGTTAGGGGGTCCCAGCACAATAAGTCAAGGACATTGTCTGCAATCAGTCCAGGGCTTTGGATACAGTCAGCCAGCTTCTTGGGGTGGTCAGGATAAGGGAATACATATCATGACAGTTCGAGGAATAAGCCACAGTCAAACCAATACATCCAGTCTGGGCACTCATAGTAAATCAGCCGAGAGCTGCACACAGGTCAATCAAGGATCTGCTCAGTCATCAGTTGAGACTATCAGTCCAAGTCGGTCTTTTGGGGATGCAGCAGTTGGTCCTGGGGTCAGCTCAATGATAGTGTTATCAGTGACCTTCTGCTGTGCAAGAAATGTTGGGTAAATCAATTCTGGAGATTGCAGGCAGCCAGCTGGGATGCAGAGGGGACAATAATTACGAAGGGATGGAAACTCAACACATAAGCAGGAAAATTATAACACATTTTATGGCATGGGATATTGCAGGCAGGCAAGGGTAATCAATAATCACTTCTACCACATTCTTAACAAGTGTTAGTGCAGCACATTGGTTGGCATGATTAACTGGAGGGTTGGAGTTCAAAGGGTAATTTGAGAGCCAAAGTCAAAATGGTGTATGAGAATACGTGGAAGCTCAGTACTATTGGATTTGACAAAAAGTGCCAGGATGAAAGGAACATGAAGGTTTGTGGTCATCACTTGATTACTTTGAATTAAATATTCATCAACACATTCTTATATGCAACGATCTCTTTTCTGGGTGATGTTAAGCATGAGATCTCAGTGCCCAAACAGCACCTAAAAACTTATACTGTCTCAATATGCTATAACTTGTGTTATATTAATTGATATCAGATTCCTATGTTAATGTTCCATGTCGAGGCTTTCCTGGCTCTCCTTATCAGTGCCCTCCTTATCTCACTGCATGGTAATTTGTTGACTGTTGACACTTTCCTGAAGAAGGGCTTATGCCCGAAACGTCGAATCTCCTGTTCCCTGGATGCTGCCTGACCTGCTGCGCTTTTTCAGCAACACATTTTCAGCTCTGATCTCCAGCATCTGCAGTCCTCACTTTCTCCTGTTGACATTACTGTCCTGTTTTGGCATTCCTCCGCAGATGCTGCCAGATCCATTAAGTTTCGCCATCACATTCTTTCGTTTTTCAGATTTCCAACATCTGCAATATTTTACTTTTACTAGAATTTCTAGTCCTGTACTATCCTCATATTCTCTTCCATAAGAAGGCAAAATCTAAAGGCATTATTGTCACCAACACCGAAATGAACTCCCACTGTTGCTTCATCCATTTGCTAAGCTTCATTTCCAAAGAATAAACCTAGAATTGGGCCCCCTCTCATTAACATGTTGTATAGAACATAGTACAGTACAGCACAGAACAGCCCTTTGACCCACGATGTTGTGCCGACCATTGATCCTCATGTATGCACCCTCAAATTTCTGTGACCATATGCATGTCCAGTAGTCTCTTAATGTCCCCAATGACCTTGCTTCCACAACTGCTGCTAGCAACGCATTCCATGCTCTCACATCTCTCTATGTAAAGAACCCGCCTCTGACATCCCCTCTATACTTTCCTCCAACCAGCTTAAACTATGACCCCTCATGTTAGTCATTTCTGCACTGGGAAATAGTCTCTGGCTATCGACTGTATCTATGCCTCTCTTTATCTTGTATACCTCAATTAGGTCCCCTCTCCTCCTCCTTTTCTCCAATGAAAAAGTCTGAGCTCAGTCAACCTCTCTTCATAAGATAAGCCCTCCAGTCCAGGCAGCATCCTGGTAAACCTCCTCTGAACCCTCTCCAAAGCATCCACATCTTTCCTATAATAGGGCGACCAGAACAGGACGCAGTATTCCAAGTGCGGTCTAACCAAAGTTTTATACAGCTGCAACAAGATCTCACGATTCTTAAACTCAATCCCCTGTTAATGAAAGCCAAAACACCATATGCTTTCTTAACAACCCTGTTCACTTGGGTGGTCATTTTAAGGGATCTATGTACCTACACACCAAGATCCTTCTGTTCCTCCACACTGCCAAGAATCCTATCCTTAATCCTGTACTCAGCCTTCAAATTCGACCTTCCAAAATGCATCACCTCGCATTTATCCAGGTTGAACTCCATCTGCCACCTCTCAGCCAATCTCTGCATCCTGTCAATATCCCGTTGCAGCCTACAATAGCCCTCTATACTGTCAACGACACCTCCAACCTTTGTGTCATCTGCAAATGCTGACCCATCCTTCAATCCCCTCATCCAAGTCATCAATAAAAATTACAAACAGTGGAGGCCCAAGGGCAGAGCCCTGTGGAACACCACTCACCACAGACTTCCAGGCAGAATATTTTCCTTCTTCTACCACTCGCTGTCTTCTGTTGGCCAGCCAATTCTGTATCCAGACAGCTAAGTTCCCCTGTATCCCATTCCTCCTGACCTTCTGAATGAGCCTACCCTGGGGAACCTTATCTTAACTTGTTGTATGTGGGTCAAAAAAAATCTTGAAGGCAATTTGAGAATGCTGTGCCATCTGTGCCCTTCACACTGTTCATATCACAAATGAGAAAAGCACAGCCAAAGTCTCCAATTAACACTGCCTAATTGATTTTTCACACAGAAATTTACCTACACATTTACCCTTAGCTTGCTCCCATTATTTGGAGGTTCTATAGTACAATGCAATGACTGGGATTTCCCCTTTTATATTTTGGATCTCAACTCATGTAACTATGTTTAATAAGAAAATTTCAGGCGAATTATCTAGTTTTGGACATGGAAGACAGGATGTACAGGAATCTACAAGATTGTACATACTATTGTCATCCAACAGGCTGGTCTCCACATTTGTACTTAATTCACACTGGACCTACTTTCCTCCTTGTCTATTGTGCAAAAGATGTTTTCCTGACCTTGTCAGCACAATTCATTCCTTTTAATCCCCAGGAGAATTTATTCTATATTTTCTACAACCTTGAAACTGTCTGCTTATCTTCTTTTACTGAATTTTTGTTGTGATGTTCATTATTAAGGGGCAAACAAGTGAGACTTTTGCTTGGTAAAAGTATACAGTCAAAAATATTTTCAAATGTAAAAAGTCAGCAGTGTCCATGATGATCAATTTTTTAAACTTAATGAACTCTATGATGGCAGGAATCACCACAAAGAGTTTTTGTGACTTTAGATTTTCTGTTATCCCACTTGCTCCAATCTTAAAAGCAACAGCAATCTCAGTCAGAGTGGCAGTCTGCCCTTCAGCATTGCAAACCAGAGTCACAGCCTGTGTTAAGAACAATTTGCAACTTTAAGTTCAATTAATATTGTGTATGTTAAGAAGAGAAGCAACTGTTTTGTTTCATTTTTGAGTGTTCTTGGGAATTGGTGCCATGATGTCTCGAGGTCTATCTTGCATACATCCATTTTGATGAGGTTGTAAATGATAGAATTGAACACTTCAGTGCATTTAAAGAGGATGTGCCTCTTGAATCATTTAAGAAGGCATTGCATGGATGCTTGGATATAAATTGTGTACAGGAATACGGGAAAACATTGATGATTGACACTAAAAGAATGAAGTCATGAGAAAGGTACACACTGAAGGAGATGAAGTACTTTTTATTATTATTAAACTGCGGGTTACCTGTCTAAGCAGAATATGTTAACTTGTTAGCTATGCGAGAGATGGAGTTCGTGAGGGCTGCAAATGCTAGAGAAGTCAGACTTGATAAAGTGTAGCGCTGGATAAAGCACAGCAGTTCAGGCAGCATCTGAGGAGCAAGATAGTCGACATTTCAGGCTTAACTCTTCATCAGGGCTGCTAGATAATTTAGCTCAGGAAATGTATTGCGAAAACTGTGAACATTGAAGCCAAGATTATACTTACGTTATATATTCTTTTTCAATGCATCCAATTCCATTTAAGGAACAAAACAGGTGTTTTAATGGCTTAATAGTTACTGCTGCTCTTACAAAGATGAGTATCTTTTCTTACCAATTGTAAACTAATCAAGAAAAGTGGCCCAAACGTTTTTCAATATGAAGCAAGAGTTTTCACCACCATTCTCAAAAGACCGTCTTTATAGCATGAATTTTAATTTTCTTGATGACTTCCTTCTGCTGCTAGTTAGAATGTGTCTCTCACATCCATCAATAATGATGCCATCAGGAAGGCTAAAGAATTAAACATTGAAGTATCATCAAAAACATTAAAATGTAGTGTTTAATCTTCACTTTTAAAACATTATTCATAGGCAGCACAGACAAGACTGTGACATTCATATGGGAAGGAGGTAGAAATCAAAACATACCAAAAAAACTTATTAAAAAATTATTGCTTGAAAAGTATATAACAATTCTTATTATCACAGAGATATTTAACATATTGTAACTATAAAATTAGTATGTTTAAAGCAGAGAGGTAGGTGACCCTTAATGACATTGAATCCAATGGCACCTAGAACTGAAAACATTGCTCTAGGTACAAATGGTCAGTTCTGCATGGGTATTGCTGACAATGTTAACTTGGCTGGAGAGTCATAGAGTCATAGAGTTATAGAGCTGTACAGCATGGAAACAGACCCTTCGGTTCAATTCATCCATGCCAACCAGAGTTTATAAACCTCTATAAGATCAACCCCCGGCCTCTGATGCTCCAGGGAAAATAGCCTTAGACTATTCAACCTCTCCCTAAACCTCAAATCCTTCAACTCTGGCAACATCCTTGTAAATCTTTTCTGAAACCTTTCAAGTTTCACAACATCTTTCCATTAGGAATGAAACCAGAATTGCACACAATATTCCAACAGTGGCCTAACCAATGTCCTATACAGCGTCAACATGACCTCCCAACTCCTGTACTCAATACTCTGACCAATAAAGCAAAGCATACCAAATGCCTTCTTCACTATCCTATCTACCTGCGACTCCACTTTCAAGGAGCTATGAACCTGCATTTCAAGGTCTCTTTGTTCAGCAACACTCCCTAGGACCTTACCATTAAGTGTATAAGTCTTGCTAAGATTTGCTTTCCCAAAATGCAGCATTTATCTGAATTAAAATCCATCCGCCACTTCTCAGCCCACTGGCCCATCTGATCAAGATCCCATTGTAATCTGAGGTAACCTTCTTCACTTCCACTACATCTCCAATTTTGGTGTCATCTGTAAACTTACTAACTATACTTCTCATGCTCACATCCAAATCATTGATATAAATTTTGAAAAGTAGTGGACCCAGCACCAATCCTTGTGGCACTCCACTGGTCACAGGCCTCCAGTCTGAAAAACAACCCTCCACCACCATCTTCTGTCTTCTACCTTTGACTCAGTTCTGTATCCAATTGGTTAGTTCCCCCTGTATTCCATGTGATCTAACCTTGCTAACCAGTCTCACATGGGGAACCTTGTCAAACACCTTTGTATTCATGAAGTCCATGTAGATCACATCTACTGCCCTGCCCCCATCAATCTTCTTTGTTACTCCCTCAAAAAAGTCAATAAAGTTTGTGAGACATGATTTCCCACGCACAACGCCGTGTTGACTATTCCTAATCAGTCCCTGCCTTTCCAAATACATGTACATCCTGTCTCTCAGGATTCTCTCCAACAACTTGCCCACACTGATGTCAGACTCACTGGTCTAGAGTTCCCTGGCTTGTCCTTACCACCTTTCTTAAATAGTGGCATCACGTTAGCTAACGTCCAGTCTTCACGCACCTCACCTGTAACTATCGATGATATAAATATCTCAGCAAGAGGCTCAGCAATCACTTCCCTAGCTTCCCACAGAGTTCAAGGGTACACCTGATCAGGTCCTGTGGATTTATCCACTTTCAAGATATTCAGCACTTCCTCCTCTCTAATATCAACATTTTTCAAGTTGTCACCATCTATTTCCCTACATTCCTTACATTCTATATCTTCCATGTCCTTTCCCACAGTAAATACTGATGCAAAATATACATTTAGTATCTTCTCCATCTCCTGCAGCTCCACACAAAGGCTACCTTGATCTTTCGTTGGCTGGGGGGGGGGGGGGTGCTATTCTCTCCCTAGTTACCCTTTTGTCCTTAATGTATTTGTATTTGTAAAAAGCTTTTGGATTTTCCTTAATTCTATTTTCCAAAGTTATCTCATGTCCCCTTTTTGCTCTCCTGATTTCTCTCTTATGCATACTCCTACTGCTTTTATACTCTTCTAAGGATTCACTTGATCTATCCTCTCTTTATCTGACACATGCTTCTTTTTCTTAACCAAACCCTCAATTTCTTTAGTCATTGTAGAACATAGAAATGCTTCACCTGTCCTTGTTATGGCTTTGGAGCTGCAGTGATAGATCCCTGTCATGTGTAGGCCAATGGAGTATTTCTTTTACTATCTACTTCCTGTCACCAAGAAATTATCATGTTATGACAGGGCTTTACCGGTTTGCTAAACTTGCTAATTAAAACAAAGTCAATGAGAAAAATAACTTAATATCACTGGGTTCCCAATACTATTGTAAACAGAGTAAGATAAAGACTGGAACTGTGGAAGAAGTCTCTTCTCATTCAAATATCAACAGTGACATGGAGAATATTGCTTTTAAATTACAGTCAGTGTAAATTGCCATATATTTTCTAAATGGATTTGCCTCATCAGTTCAACAACTGGGGAATTCTTTGGGGAATTACTTGTTAAATGTTGTTTTATCTTGCACTGTTCAGGACGATTTACAAGAATATCAATGTAAAAGGGAACACCATTTTATTCTGCAAAGAAGGGCCAGCTGATTGGCTGACAAGTGGTCTCTGATTGGTACAGACAATGCCACGAAGAAAAAGCAACGGTCAAGACAGTTAATTACCAAACTTTGTTTAAATTTGAATTCGGTCAGTTCCCCCTCACTGGTGAAGGCATTGCTCTGAGGAAAGAATTTGAGAATAGTTGTCATCTATTTTGCTGAACTGAAACAGGCATAGAATGCAAACAGAAACATATAGAGAGAACATGTACATCTTACTACGACTGGTCACTATGATGGTAGGCCATGCCTAACGTATTTTAGAAGAGAATTTGTCTTTTATCGATATTGTGTTTAACAAAATTCCTGATACCAGTGAGGAGTAGTGCCTGAAACATTGCTTGGCTTGTCATGGCTGTAAAAGAACAGTGAAGTTAGCATCATGTCCTAATAAATTATAGACTTTCGTTAAAGTATTTCTAAAACTGGGCACAAAAACCTATAAGAATGGCTTCTGCAAATCATGTGACCTTTGGGATTTGAGGTACAGATAGCACAGCTAACACCTAATTAAATATAGATACTAACAGCCATCAATGGAAGTAAGGGTTCTAGAACATCAAAACATAATTCCTCTGTTTCAGTCTGGACAAAGGAGACTATCAAGCCCCTTGGTAATCTATGAACAAATAGTCCCTTTCACTGATCTATTAAATCCTGTTTATTGTCTCAAACTCTAAAGGTGTTAAGCCACAATAAAGACATCAGAATCAACATAAACACCACAAATGATACACATTTTCTGGAAAACGACTTGTAACCTATCATATGTCATCTGCTGAGGAAGTCACAGGATCATGTTTTTCTATGGTTGAAAGTGTTTGTTGACAGTTCCGCCAAAGCTATTAAATGAGCTGCAAGCAATTCAATCAGCCAAAGTAACAGCAAAGCCTCATAAGCAGGAGACCCAAGGACTGCACCAAACTATCTCAACTTCAAGTTCACCTGGGAACAAACCTAGAAAATTTATTATAGGAAATGTCACAATCTTCTGAAAATCTAACAATTTAGAAGTCCCCTCCCTTTCAACTGTGAAGCACCAATTTCATTCAGGAAACTCGATCTCCTTGCCTCACATGAGGCCAGAGATTATAAACCAGATTATAAACCAATTTGTACATTAGTGCTAACATTATCTGTAACCTGTAACCCCTAGCCGATAAACTGTAACATGCTGTAACAAGTGCATGAGCGGTCACATCTCTGTGAGAATAAATAACCTTCTTCACTTCAAACTCACAAAAGCTTGTTGCTGTCATTATTTGATTGGAGCATATACATCAAGGGTATGAAAACAAAATCTCTTAAATACCAACCATATTGATCATGGGCAGTAAATGAAAAACATACATTTTATCCATGATATCAGTCTCACAAGTTACTGTTTTGAGCAGTGTGTATCAGAAGTTTCGCTTCACCTTTCAACTGGATGTTATAAACATCCAGAATTAGCTGACATTTTAAGGTTGAACACAATTTTCACATTGATAATGTCAACAAAAACAGTAAATTAGAAGCATATTAATAAGTAATGAAATATTATTTCACGTGCTCACACAGTCTGCAAGCATCAGCTCAGAAAACAGTGAAGCTTCATAACATTCTTACCAATGTTGGATCAGCTGCAGAATTCATAGGGAGCAGGTTATTGATTTGTTTATTTGTTCTAATTGCAGGGCTCAATGACAGAAAGTACATAAAAAGATAAATTCAACAATCTTACAAATATAAATTAGAGGAAAAGAATACATTATCATATTCTGTATATATTTAATGTGAAAACTGGTGAAAAATGAAAGCTGTGCTGATTATCTCCACCACTGAAAGTGGATGAAGGTAATACATTTGCTCTGTGAATCATTTTTCCACTAAACAATAGATCTCATCGACTAATGGATATACTTCAACAAAACTTGCTACTGAGGGTATGACCCACGAAAGAAGTGCTTCACTTTTGTTGAAGGTGCAGATCCAGAACCCACACATTTTTATAATATCCATCCAATAACTTTGGAGATAAGATAAATTGACCATTTATTTTAGCGTGTTATGGGTTGTTTGTTTGAAAATGATAAATTGTTTTAAAGTGCTGAGGGTTGTCTCAGCTGCTGTGGTGCAATTTATCACAGGTGCCTAACCGTGAGCAGAGTTTTCAGAGTGGGTTGTGGAACATAGCTGGGACTGAAGCCTTCTCAGTGAAGTGAGAGCACTCAATATATTTTTTTTCATCCTTGTAGTTGCAGAAGGTCAAGCAAGCCAGGAAAAACCTCAAAGAAGAATGGTACAATTGTAATAATTCTTGAGTTAATAAAGCATGGCAGAGGTTTTTCACTTCTTTCACTCATCTAATTACCAGTCAGAGGGTGGAAATATAAAGTCAGTCCAATGCAATTTGCTGCTTCAAACAGAGGGAGAAGCTAAGTGAACCACATTTACCATGCTGGGCCTGTGTCTTGTAAAAGTGAAATTACACAGCATGAGTGACCACTGTTATCAAGGATCTCATGTCACACTTTAGCTTTTGCTGGAAGGGAGCATAATGGAAAGTTAAGGCTAAAGTCATGGAGAGTATCTGCATTGAGAGTCCAATTAATGTTTCTCATTTCCTTAAAGCAGCTGCCAATGATTTTGTTTTTGCTACACATCAAATCATCTTACAACGTAGACAATTAGAAGAACCCCCCAGACAGTAAAAGTTTAATTGTGTAGTTTCCGGGGAAAGAAAGGCTCCAATAAGCTTGAAGTGCAAGCCAATGCATTTCACAGAGAATTAGTTTGTAAACAGCTAATGAATGGGCTAGCCAGTAAACAAAATGCGTAATATCCAATAAAGATACAGGGAAACAGATTTTTTCATCAGGCTCAGGAACTTCATTTCCAACCCCAATCAGGGCTGTTGGTTCAAGGATAAGGTCAAAAATCACAGGTTATAGTCCAACAAGTTTATTTGAAAACACTAGCTTTTGGAATGTTGTTCCTTCATCGGGTGTTAGTGAGAAAGCAAGATCTTTGACACAGAGTTTATTATGAAAAGATCGAAAGGTCTTCCCCTCTCACTAACATCTGATGTTGCAGCACTCCGAAGCTAGTATTTTCAAATAAACTAGTTGGACTAATACCAGGTATCATGTGATTTTTGACCTTGCCCAACACAGTCCAACTGTGGTCCCTCCATATCAGGGATAAGTAGTCTTCCTACCTCTTCCTGAAGATTCAAGTCCCACCTGCTCAAAGCATGTGTCATTATGTCTCTGAAAGGCTGATAAGGAAACAAATCTAGGTATTGGGTCCTGCAGGGTGAGTGGGATGGGAGAATAAAGTCTCCTATCTTGTGGAAATAGTAAGGAGTGTTGCAGATAAGGATTCCAGTATCAGGGGTCAATGATAATTTCCGGTCAGCTTAATACTTAGCCAAGAGAGAGCACAAGATTTTAGTTGTCTAACTTTTGCTCGATAATTATTAAGCTTAAACGAACCTGAACCCTTCAAATTTTCTGGTGATAACGAGCTTTTGCAGAAGATTCCAGATGCAAGGGAATTGTTCCTTAAAAGTTCCCTCTCCATCATGAATTCTGTGTTGTCCCAAGGAGGAACTCCAGTCCGTGCGCTCCAAGGGCAATCTAGCCATTAGAATGTCACAGCCACCTTACATTGTTTAAGTGTAAAGAAGTTCAGAAGAAGCGTCATGCCGGACTCGAAACATTAACTCTGTTTCTCCACAGATGCTGCCACAACCTTCCAGTTTCCCTGTAATTTTTTCAGATTTATAGTTTTTGTGGTATATTGCTTTTATTCTGTTTATTGTTATCTGAGGTACATGGTTTTGAAATTCCATTTACAACAGAAAATGAGTACAATTCACAATATAAAATTTCTTAAGTTTTCTTATATCATGCAGTGTAACAAATGCTGTTAGATTAGGACTATATGATAAAATTCTATTACAACTTGTCCTCGCATTATATTAAAAATGTGCAGGCCTTTTCCTCAGAAATATAATCACACACTGCTGTTAAAATTGTTTTCTGTTACAATTTGGCCATCAAAACTATACATACTTAAGTTCCCTTTTTTACATAAAACATATTTATTCCAAATCTGAAGAAATGATGTCCTGAATTTCTTTATCCTGAAAGCATATATCACTGGATTCACAGCAGAATTTACATGGGACAGAAATATTCCAATGTAGAAGGCAGTTTTTGGGACATTGCACTGGGGGCAAAAATACCATATAGTGTTCATGGCATGCAAAGGGATCCAGCAGGCAGCAAACAGGAATAAAACTAAAGCAAGGGACTTGGCAAGTTTAAGCTCCTTCCCAAAATATTTCCTTGAGTCCATAGCATTGGTCACTTTGCTTAGTTGCTTCCTAATTATACAAAATATTTCAGCATACAGGCCAAACATGATGATTAATGGTAAGAGCACCCATCCAAAGAAATTAAAATACACCATGTAGTCCATTCTGATCACCTTTGTAAAATTGCATATGATGTATTTGTAGCTAGAATTCATTTCCTCCTTTTGCACATCTCCGTTGCTTCGGTTGTGCCAGCCAAACATTGGAGTTAGCCCAATCAGAATAGATCCAAGCCAGCACATTCCAACAGCAATCCATGCTCTTTTTTGTGTCACAATAGTCTTATACCTGTTGAATAATATGAACATTATTTTGTTTTCTTCAATACAGGAACAACTCTGAGACTTTGATTAATATATGTTTTCATGGGATTATAAACAATTGTTACTGGGATTTTTTTCATGTATTTAATGTGGAAAATATCCCAAAAATTGCTGTTGAGCTAAATAAGATATATTATATGAAGGGATAGTTTTTAAAGAAGGTCTTTAAAGAGTAGAAAGAAGCAGGTAAACAAGAAAAATAAAACAGCAAGTGAAGAGAACAACGTTGAATGAGGAAGGACATTTCACAAAGTCAAAGAGAAATGAACAATTGGTGAGGTGGGGAAAGGGTGAATGCAAGAATAATAATGGGTACAATGATATAGAGAGGTGCAACAGTACAATAGCCCTTCTTGGTCTTATGTTTCAATCTTAGTAGGCTCCTGCTCCAAATAGCCTTTTCAACAAAACAATAAGCAATTTGTTGATTATTCTGTATCCCCAAAATGGAGTTGAATGAATATCGTGCTCTTTATCACTTCAATTTGTCAGTCCTGCCTGATTTGTGAGGGAATAATGGGTGCAGCATTGTTGTCTGCTCAGGTTTGATAGGGAAAATAGTTTATTTAATTCCCAATTTTTCTATGATTGTGTCTCTATGAATCTGTGTTCAGAAGAATATTTCCTGGGCTGCAAACAGGAAATTAAATGGGCTCATTTATCAGATGAGGAGTAGTTAACTTTAGCTTTCATTAATCTAAATAAAAGAAGTTGCCCTAGGTTGTTTATATTTTTAAAGCAATGCTACATATAATTGCTACCAATTTGACTTCTACCCCTGAGTAAGAATGATTCCATATTTTGTCATCTTTATTAGCTAGCTCTGTTATGAAGAACTGAAGTGTGATTGAAAGATTTTCTGTCAAGATCAGTTCTTTTATTAGCCTCCTAAAACACAGTGTCTGTGTTCACTTTGTGTTCCTTAACACAAGAAGTATACTTAGGTTATACAGAAAATCAACTTAAAAAACATACGCTTTTTTAAAATGATTTTCATCTTCTATTCCAATTACCAATTCTCATACTTACATTACACTCCATCTGCCACATTATTAGCCATTCACTGAACATGCACATAAAGGCTGTTGTAGCCTTAATCTCACAAGTGAACTTCCACTCAATTATAAAATACAAAGCTCTCATTTGTTTTTATGTTTTCATGGGATGTGGCCAGTACAGCATTTATTGCTGATCCTTAACTGACCAGTGGGCATTTAAAAATGAGTCACGTTGTCATGGATGTGGAATCATATGCAGGCCTGACTGGGTAAAGGTGGCAAATTTCCTTCTCTAAAGCTAAGCAGTTAGTGAACCAGATGGATTTCTATGACAAACATGCTAACATGATCATCATGGTCATACTGTAGTCTTAAACTAAATGCCAACTACACCATCTGCCAATTTTAGAATTTGAACCTATGCCCCAAAATCACTAGTCCAATATAAAATAACTGCACAAAAGCCAATATCCCATCACCAAGTCATCCTTTATTACACTGTACACTCACTGTAGCCAGGCAACTCAGAGTCCATCCCCTGAACTGAGGAGATCCTAAATCCCCTGTTTATATTGCTCAGCCAAGGCTTCCTGATTGGCCCAGTTTAACAACCCCAATCAAGGATCTCATAGTCAACAAGATCTACCTGGTTCCAATCACTACATCCTGGACTTGTTGCTAATGACATTACCACTATGGGACTATCTCTCGTTAACACTATGTCTTCTTCACTGCCCCCAACTGGATAAATGCATTTCATACTCCAGGACTGCATGATGAGGAAATAGTGAGCTGTTGGTGACAATGGCAAATGACCCAACTTTTGCTTTGACCTTTAACAGAGCAATGGCAGGATATCAGATTCAGTCAACTGCTGCGAACTTACACAAGGCTGATTTTATTCAAGCAGCCTTGTAATATTTTCCTAACTATTCACTAATATTATTTTGTTCAAACCAAGATAAACATATAAAAATATCACTTGCGGTGCATGTTATCAAACTTCATCACACTTTGAAATCTTAATCCATGTATTTCCTTTTCTTGATTTTAAACTGTTAATCTTCATCATAAAATCCAGCAATGACAAAACCAACAATTCATCTAGATTGTGAAAATGAGAGGTACTGGCAGACGATGCTCAGATGTTACCTATTTATTTGTTTATGCAAATATATTGGTCCATATTTTGTGGTAGAGATAAGATTGAAGCCATGAACATTTATTCTTGCTAAGTATAAATGGACTGCAGAATATGATCACTGTACATGCAGAGTTAAACTTGAAGATCTAGATATTGTTGTCCAAACTGCCCTCCTCCTTCTGACATTTGGCTGTAAAAGTATTGTTTTCTATTCATTCAGGGTATATAGGTGCTAGCAATTCAGTCAATAAATATTGTCCACTTCTAATTGCCTTGGAGAAGATGATTGGGAATTACCTGCTTGGGGTGGGGTGGCTAGAGAGACCCACATTGCAGTTAGGACAGGAATTCCAGTATTCTGACCAGAGACACTGAAGGAATGGCCACATATTTCTAAATCATTGAGGCTTGGAGTCGAGGAGTATGGTGCTGGAAAGGCACAGCTAGTCAGGCAGCATCCCAAGAGCCCTTCATCAGGAATTTTCCCGAAATGTCATTTCTCTTGCTCCTCAGATGCTGCATGACCAGCTGTGCTTTACCAGCACCACAGGCTTAGTCTCTGATCTCCAGCATCTGCAGTCCTCACTTTCTCCGTATCGTCATAGAGCAGGGAAACAGACCCTTCAGTTCAACCAGCTCATGCCAAACATAATCCCAAACTAAACTAGTCCCATCTACCTGCTCCAGGTCCATATTCCTCCAAACCTTTCCTATTCATACACATATCCAAATGTCTTTTAAAAATTGTACCTTCCTCAGAAAGTTCATTCCACATGTGAGCCACCCTCTGCGTAAAGAATTTGCCCCTCATGTCTTTTTTAAACCTCTCTCTCCTCTGACCTTAAAAATATGTCCCTTAGTCTTGAAATTCCCCATCCTGGGGAAAAGACAACTACCATTAGCTCTATGTATACCCCTCACTATTTTATAAACCTCTATCAGGTCACCTCTCAAACCTGCTAAACTCCAGTGAAAGAAAACTTCAGCCTTTCCAGCATTTCTTTATAACTCAAAATTTCCATATCCGATCACATCCTGGTAAATCTCTTCCAAACACTCTCCAGCTTAATAATATCCTTCCTATAACTGAGCAACCAGAACTGGACTCAGTATTCCTGAAGAGGCCTCACCAATGTCCTGTCCAATCTCAATATGATTTCTGAACTCTGTGTATGACTTGAAGTGGAAATTTAAGGTGTTGGTTCCCCCCTTGTATCTGCTGCTTCTGTCTTTCTAGATGGGAAAGATTGTGGATTTGGGAAGTGCTGTTGAAAGAACCACAATGAGTCGCCATAATACAACTTGTAGATGGTACACACTAATGTCGGTGATGAAGGGAGTGAATGTTGAAGATGGTGAATGGAGTGCCAATCAAGTGGGTTGACTAGCCTTGAATGGTGTGGAGCTAATTGAGAGTTGTAGGACCTGCACTTATCCAAGAAAGTGAAGATTATTCCATCAGAATCCTGACTTTTTTCTTCTCAATGGTGGACAGGATTTCAAGAGTAAGGAAGTAAGTTACAAAACTTGAAAGGGTTCAGAAAAGATTCACAAGCATTCTGCCAAGGTTGGAGAATTTGAGGTATAGGGAGAGGATGAATAGACTGGGGCTGTTTTCCCTGGAGGCTGATGGGTGACCTTATAGAGGTTTATAAATTCATGGAGGGGCATGGTTAGGTTAAATAGAAAAGGTCTTTTTCCCTGGGGTAAGGGTTTTCCCTGGGGTAGGGGATCCAGAATCTGAGGGCATAGGTTTAGGATGAGAAGGGGAAAATTTAAAAGGGACCTAAGGTGCAACGTTTTCACGCAGAAGGTTGGGCATGTATGGAATGAGCTGCCAGACTCAGTGGTGGAGGTTGATACAATTTGCAACATTTAAAAAGCATCTGGAATGGTATATGAATAGGAAGGATTTGAAGGGATATGGGCCAAGAGCTGGCAAATAGGACTAGATTAATTTAGGATATCTAGTCGGCATAGATGAGTTAGACTGAAGGGTCTGTTTCCATGCTGTACATCTCTATGAATCTATGACTTGAAGATTGAAGAAGGCACAGCAGTGGATATTGTTTATCTGGACTTCAGCTAGGCATCTAACAAGATTCCACATGGAAGACTGGTCAATAAGGTTAGATCTCATTGAATGCAGGGGGAGCTAGTCAAATTGGCTTGAAGGTAGGAGACAGAGTGTGGTTGAAGAGGGTTGATTATCATGCCACCGTGACCAGTGGTGTCCCGCAAGGATCGTGCTGGGTCTACTGCTTTTTGTCATTTATATAAAATTATTTGGATGTGGATATAGGAGGTATAGCTAGTAAGTTTGCAGATGACATCAAAATTGGTGGTGTCATGGATAGTGAAGAAGATTATCTCAAAGTAGAATGGGACCTTGATCAGAATAGCCACTGGGATGAGGAGTGGCAGATGGTATTTAATTTAGATAAATGTGAGGTGTTGCATTTTGGTAAGGCAAATCAGGACTTCTATAGTTAATGGTAGGCCCTGGGGAATGTTGCCAAACAAAGAAACCTAGGTGTGCAGGTGCATAGTTTCTTGGAAATGGAGTCATAGGCAGTCAAAATAGTGAAGAAGGTGTTTGGCATGCTTGAATTTATTGATCAGTGCATTGAGTATATGAGTTGGGACATCATGTTGCAGCTCGCCAGGATGATGGTTAGGCCACTTTTAGAGTACTGCATTCAATTCTGGTCTCCCTGCTATAGGAAAGATGTTTTTAAAATTGATGTGGAGGTATTGGCATTGGACTGGGGTCCTACCTGCCGAAGGAGCAGCACTCTAAAAGTCTGTACTTCTAAATAAATCTGTAGGACTATAACCTCGTGTTGTGTGTTTTTTTAACATTGTTACAAGTGAAAGCATTCAGAAAAGATTTACAAGAATGTTGTTGGGATTGGAGGGTTTGAGGTAAAGGCAGAGGTTGAATAGGCTGGGGTTATGTTCCCTGGAATGTCGTAGGCTGAGGGGTAACCTTCTAAAATCATGAGGGACATGTATAAGTAAATAGCCAAGGTCTTTTTCCCAGGGCAGGCAGGGAGTCCAAAACTAATGGGCATAGATTTAAGATGAGAGGGGGAAAGACTTAAAAGGGATCTGAGGGGTGACTTTTTCAAGCAGAGGGTCATGCGTGTATGGAATGAACTGCCAGAGGAAGTGGTAGAAGTGGTTACAATTACAACATTTAAAAGGCATCTCGATGGGGACATGAATAGGAAGAATTTAGAGGGATATGGATCAAATGCTGGCAAACGGGACAAGATCAATTTAGTACATCTAGTCGGTGCAGATGAGTTGGACTAAAGAGTCTGTTTCCATGCTCTACAACTGTACAGCTCTATGTGTACTGTATATTATTTGAAAACAAGTCAGCATTTTTTTTAGATTACTTACAGTGTGGAAACAGGCCCTTTGGCCCAACAAGTCCACACCGACCCGCCGAAGCGCAACCCACCCATATTGTTTGTAACAACTTTACAACATATTACTGTGCAGTAGTGACAAGCATTGGATGGTAAAAATATGGTTCTGATATGGAATCATTTTAGTACCTTATATGGATACCATCTATTCAACAAGCATAGCTTGTATTTTTTTGTGTTTGAACAATATTTAAATATTATTCAGTGGCTGAACGAACCACAAGGGTATGGCATGAGTTCTAAGTCGGGGCTTCTAGCCTAAGTTTAATACTTTCCAGATTTGCTCAATTACTTTCAGCAGTTTCAACATTATATTTTCCGAGGTTTGCCATGGTTGATTACCTCTTCAATTAAGTGAGTTGAGCAGCATCTTTTAAAAGGCAATTTATATGTATATCATGGTGGCAAAATGATAGTGGACCAACCTCTATGGTCTATGTGATTTTCATGCTTATCTTGTCTTTATTAGACAAGATTCTTTGGTCGGGTAACTAAGGGAAATATTTTAGCCTGACTGATTCAGCTGCAATAAGTACAACGCAAGGATAGGAAGATTTTCTCATCTGTAAAAATAGGTTATTCTGCATGCTATCAAAGTATTTGAGGGTTTGATTTGTTTGTGCATTGAGGGATTCATTGAAAATGCCACAAGAGGATGAAACAGCAAGGCAGATGTCGAGCTAGAACATCACAAAGTGTGCTGGTACATGAATCACAGAAGAGTAAGTATACAGGTAAGCAGAATATTAAAAAGATACATAGAAAAGAGTAATGGAATATAAAAATCGGAATATTTTACTGCAGCTGTGCGACCAGATCTGGAATGCTATGTATGTTTGATTTCCTTATTTGAAAAGGAATAAAACATGGCTCGAAACAGGTTGGAAAACGTTCACTCATTTCATTCTTATGTTGAGAGGTTATCTGATGAAGAAACTTTGAAGAGCTTGGGCTTGTACCTGTTTTGAGTTTAGAAAAATGACAAGTGATCTTATTGAAATCTTATTATAAATTGTGAGGGGATTTGATAAGGTGGACACGAGGAAGATGTTTCTTCTTGTGGGGGAGATAAGAACTAGAGGACACAGTTTACAAATAAGAGGCCTTCCATTTAATGTGGAGATGAGGAGATTTATTTTCCCTCAGAGGGTCAATATGGATTTTCTTCTCCTGAAAGTAGTGGAGGCTGTATCACTGAATTATTCAAGGCTGAGTTGGATAGATTTTGACCAACAAGATGGAAGGGCTATAGGATTGAAACCATAAGACCACATGACAAGAAAGAGGCGCTGAGACCATCACCAGATTAGCCTTTATTCTACTGTATGACAGAGGTGGGTAGAATGGCTTAATTTTGCTCCTATGTTCCACATATTTGCACTCAGTATTTCAATCTTAATTAGATTTAACATTAGGCTCTATTCATAAAGGTACTCCACACATTATTTTAAAACAATAATTTCTTTTTAACAGGTCGAAAACTTTGAACCAAATAAGAATTGTCACACATCGTATTATTAGGATTAGGTTAATTTGCCTATGAATTAATATTAAAGCAGAAGTCTTGGGGAATCCAGAAGGAATGATGCTTTAAGATAATCGCCCATGGTCACCATAAAGAAGAATTGTCCTTGTGCTTCTTTTGTATTAGATTTTTATTCACTAGAATTAGTCACCACTATCATTATCCAATTAGGTGTATAACTAAACACAGCTGGTATCATGCCTGAGAAAACCCATTCCCTTCAGTACATTCTCATTTTCCAAAAAAATTGATGGTTCAAAAAACAAATAGAAATGTCTTCAATCTTTTTAATACAGTATATATTTGCAAATGCCAAAATGGCAAGAACATGCAGTGAGATGTTGGAATTTGACTAATAATCCAAGGGGCAGACTAATGCTCTGGGGACCCAGGCTTAAATTTGACCACAACATCTGATGGAATGTAAATCCAAATAATTAATTAACTAATCTAGAATTAAAAGCTAGGCATGAATGTTTGTTGTAAAACTCATTGTCATTAATTAATACCTTTCCTGGAAGGAAATCTGCCATCTTTGCAAAAGGGTTAGGTTCGGCCAATTTGTGATGCAGACCCAAGCAATGTAAATGACTCTCAAATCTGTTCTGAAATGGCATACCAAGCGCTCTGTTGCACCAAATGTATCAAAATCTGGACAGCATTTGGGTTCAGATTGATAATTGGCAACAAATGTTCAGGTTACACAAGAGCCAGATAATGACCACCTCTAACAAGAGAGAATCTAACCATTTCCACTTGACAGTCAATGGTTTTTCCATCATTGAATTCCCCCACACTCAACATTCTGAAAATTAGAATTAGAGTGGTGCTGGAAAAGCACAGCAGATCAGGCAGCATCCGAGGAACAAGGAAATCAACTTTTCAGGCAGGAGGCCTTCATCAAGAATGAGGTTGGAAGTCTTGAGGGTACAGAGATAAATGGGAGGGGCGGGGCTGGGGAGAAGGTAGTTGGGACAAGGCCCAGGAACTGCATGTCCTCTCTAGAGTGGGAGGAGGAGTTGAAATGTTCCATCATTTGTGGAAGTGCAGGTCATTTATTGCATCTGTTGGTCCCAATGTGATCCTTTACATTGGGGAGACTGGATGCCTTCTTGCAGAGCGCTTCAGGGAACATCTCTGGGATACCTGCACCGATCAACCCCACTGTCCCATGACCAAACATTTCAACTCCCCTTCCCACTCTGCCAAGGACATGCAGGTCCTAGGTCTCCTCCACCGCCATTCCCTCACCATCCGACACCTGGAGGAAGAATGCTTCATCTTCTGCCTTGGAACCTTTCAACCCCAGGGCATCAATGTGGACTTCACCAATTTCCTCATTTCCCCTCCCCCACCTTAACCCAGTTCCAACCTTCCAGCTCAGCACCATCCTCATGACCTATCCCACCTGTCAATCTTCCTTCCCACCTATTGGCTCCACCCTCCTCTACAACCTCTCATCTTTACCCCTTCCTCCGTCCACCTATTGCACTCCCAGTTATCTTCTTCCCAGTCCCACCCCCTCCCAGTTATCTCTCCACCCCCAAAGCTTCCAGCCTCATTCCTGATGAAGGACACCTGCCCGAAACATCAATTTTCTTGCTCCTCAGATACTGCTTGACCTGCTGTGCTTTTCCAGCACCATTCTAATCTTGACTCTAATCTCCAGCATCTGCAGTCCTCACTTTCACCATTCTGAAAGTTAGCATTGACCAGAAACTGAACTTGTTCTGCCATGTAAACAGTTTGACTACAGGAGATCAGGGGCTAGAAATCCTGCAACAAATAACTCATCGCCTGACTCTCTAAAGCTTGGCCACCATTTAGAAGGCTCAACCAGGAATGTAAAGTAATACTCAGCACAAGCAGCAAGGCAGCACAGTGGTTAGCACTGCTGCCTCACAGCACCGGGGACTTGGGTTTGATTCCACCTTCGGGTGACTGCATGAAATTTGCACATTTGCTCCATATCTGTTTTGGGTTTCTTCTGGGTGCTCTGGTTTCCTTCCACAGTCCAAAGGTGTGCAGGTTAGGTGGAACAGCCATGGGAAATATAGGGATATGGTAAGGGATTGGGTCTGAGTAGGATGCTCTTCAAAGAATCAGCATGGATTCAACAGGCCGAACGGCCTGCTTCCACATGATAGGGATTTTGTTCTACTCACCACTTGCCTGGATGAGTGCAGCTCCAAACACTTGAGAAGCTTGACACCATCCAGGTCAATGCAGCCCATTTGATTGACACTTAAACATTTATTTCCTCTATGAGTAGTGACAATGGCAGCATTGTGTGGTAACATCTACATGATGCCCTGCAGCATCTTCCTCAGGTCCCTTCAACAGCACCTTCGAGACGGTGATTTCTATCATCTGGAAGGACAAGGTCAGCAGATACATAGGGTCACCACAACCAGCAAGTTTCCTTCAAGCTCCACACTATCCCCACCTGGAACTGTAATGTTATTCTTTCAGTGTGGCTGGGTCAGAACCCTGGAACTCCCTCCCTAACTGCACTTCGGGCGTCTCTACACATCAAGGAGTGCAGCAGTTGTAGACAATGTCACCTTCTTCAGGATGGGTGAGAAATGCTGACCCACTGAAAGATGCCCACATCCCGTGACAACTTTTTTATACAGTTAGCAGGGAGATAGTTGGATTGTTCCAACTACACATTTTGTTTACAATAATGATGTGGAGATTATCAAAATGATTGCCAGGGCAATGGAGGGTGAAGGAGGCATACTTACTTGGTGGGGATCCTGGCCCGAAGATAACGATCCACAGCGATAGCCAGAAGGGACAGTATGGAGCTCTGAGTCAGCGTTATCAGAATGCAAGTGATAAAGAGACAGCTGTAGAATTGTGTCTTTAAGCCCAGGCTGATAGTGATGGCCACGGGAATGGCCAGACCCCCCACGGCGATATCAGCGAGAGCCAGGGAGACGATGAAGCAGAAGGTGGTGTCCCTGAGAGCCCGGTTGATCTTGACTGCCCAACAGACCAGCACATTGCCCAGCACCGAGGCCACAGCGATCAGCACCTCCACACCGATGTAAACCAGATCCAAATGATCCCTGGTGCTCTCCGAGGCGGACATGCTGCAGCCTGGCTCTGATCCCCTCCCCTGCCAGCCACACTTGGGTCCTCTCGGAAGGGGCTCGCTTTAGATTCAGCAACTCTTGGGGCGCTTCAAGACCTCACTTTCTCGTTGAGCAGAGCGCTCTCGGGGTTGCCTTTCCCCTTGGGAGACACATCCCTGTTGGCTTTCGGCATTCCAGTCTCAACGCTTTGAGGTAAATCCAGGGCAAGTTGCAGATTCAGGCACGCTGCCCAATTCCCCGCTGTGCCCTGGAGAAATGTTGCTCTCCAAGTGAGCCTGGAGTGTGTGGGAGCACGAGTCCGCCTCTCCCCTGAAACAGCAGCGGCTTCCTTTTGTGAGGTTTCTGTCAGGCTGCATCCCATCTCCTCATGTCATATGGAAAACATCGTCTCCGGAAGGTCCATCCAGGTCAACCTTTCCTGGCGGCTCTCTCTGGGTGCCGCTGCTGCTCGCTGTCATCTGTTCTCAGTTTTGTTTGAGATGTCAGCTCAATGGGAGGGACTTGGGGCTCTCTCTGTCTGAGTGTGTGTGTGTTTGAAAGTTGCTCGCTCCGTCAAAGTCCCGCACCCTCCTTCAGATTTCATTCCTTTAACGGCCAGAAACGAGCACCCGGAGAAATGTTTTTTCTTTCGAGAGATCTAAACCAGCCCTGATCAGCCTGCGTTGATAAGTTGGCAGGGAGATTTTACAAGCTACTTTTCTAAGGTATCTGCAAACAATTGGAACCAAGTTACTTTTGTAAAATTATGTTTTATCTGTTGTTAATTTGGAGTCTGCTATCACAACGCAAGACTTTGCATTTTGTTTCGCATTTTTTAAGGACTATGCATCGTAATGGCAGCAATTCAAATAAAAAGTGGTTGTTTAACCAGCAATGGCATTACATCACTGAGCCGTGCAATAAATGACAGGCTTCTCTCAGCAAAACGCTTACTCGTTCTATTTCTGTGTGTGTGAGGTTGGGGATTCATGTTTGTTGTTTGGAGTCTCTCTGTGTTGAAACTAATTCCAGCATAATTTTTACAGAATGTTCAAGACCTCAAAAAATGCCTTCTGTCTATCTGCATTTATCTACAGTGTTTCCAAACGTTAAAGTAATATCGCGTTCCCTTTAATAATGTGATTTATGTTAAAAGGGAAAGGGGAACCAACTGGTTGCTCTTCCAGTGGGTCAGAACACACACAATTGGCAGAATAGCCTCATATTATGAGATTCTATGAATGTCAATGGTTAGGAGAGATTGTTGAGTCCTGTAGTTTAAATAAGCAGGTGTTAGGTTATGAGGAGATTATACAAACAAGGGTTGTATTCCCTAGAGTTCATAATGTTAAGGGCTGATTTAAATGGTAGTTTCAAGATATTAAGCATATATTTTTGTGCTGAGATGCTGAACTAAAAAGTAATCTCTAAAAAAAACTGAAACATGAAGTGAAGCTTTGAAACGAGGAAGATGGGCTTGGGGATTTCAAGACTAGGGAGCACATTTTAAAGGTGAGAGGACAGAGATTTTAAAAAGACATAAAGGGCATTTTTTTTACACAGGGGTGATTCATGTATGGAATGAACTTCCTGAGGAAGTGGTGGATGTGGATATAATTACAACATTTAAAAGACATTTGGATAAGTAAATGAGTAGGAAAGGCTTGGTGGGGTATGGGCTAGTAGCAGACAGGTGGACCTAGTTTAGTTTAAGATTATATTTGGCATGGACTGGCTGGACCAAAGGGTCTGTTTCTGTGCTGTGTGACTCTATGACTATATGGTAGCACAGTGACAAGATTACTTATCTCTTAATTCAGATGCTCAGGCTTTTGAGTAGATGGGTTCAAATTTCATCACAGTAGCGAGTAAACTGCAATTAATAAAATCCAGGTCATAAAGCTAGTCTCATTAATGGAACCAATGCAGCTACAATTAATTATTGTAAAGATACCTTTGATTCACTGATGTCCTTTTGGGACACTAATCTGCCATTCTCACCCAATCTGATCTACAATGACTCCTCACATACAGCAATGTGGCTGACTCTTAACTTTCTTCTCTGGCCACTCAAAGAACAATTCAGGATGGGCAATAAATGCCTGCCTTACCCAGTGATATCAACATCCCAAATAAAAATAATGAAATAAAAGGACTTGGCTTATCTCCATATCTGACTCAACATTGGAGGAAGGAAATTTTAAACTTCTGTTTCATCAAATAAAAACCAGTGAGTGGGGATTAAAGACAATTCATTGTTGGGTGTGGGGGGGGGGAAGGTTTAGGGCAGGAAACATGAAGCTACAGGAATATAAATGTAATGCAGATGAAGGAACACCCATATTTATTATTATTTAGTCAGTTAGTTATGTGGATGCATGGAAACGCAATCAAACTGCTACTGAGAGTAAAAAAAGGCTTAATATATTGTTAAATGATAGCTCAAGAAAGTAAATTTTACTAAAATGAGCACAATCTGACATATGAATCAATATATAATAATGATGCTAGCTTTGAGGTAGTAAATTGAGTGAGTTCATAAAAACAACCAACAAAATAAATAAATCATGAACTGTCAGAATTGTCAAGCTGTCTCATTAAAAAACAAATTAATAAAGAGACTGATGGAACACTTTCAGGACATGGTATATTGATGACAGAAGATTCAGTGATTGATGGATTCCTGCAGAAAAATGTCCTTTTACATCAGAGTTAGCAAGTGTTTTCAATAGCTGAATATGTGGAGATAATTAATATAAGTAAATAGGCCAACAAATTTAGCAGAATGTGTGCATTTTATTTATCAGTGCTGAAAATTCATCAACTGGCCAAGGATGTTAGAGCTAAGGATTAGCAATCTGAATCTCCAGCTTTCTTCTCTGATTAACAATTCAAGACAGCTAAGAGTGTGTCTTGCACTGATTGACATCCATCACTACCAAAGTAAGCCACTTAGAAATGACAATAAGCCAGAGGATAAAAGCTGGTAGTGTATTGAGCAATTTCATGCTGATCAAAAGTCAGAGATCATTTTCTGTGTAACAGTAAATTGCAACCAGCATTAGACAGACTTTTAGAGCAATTCAATTTACAATCAAATAGTAACCACCTTAAAATCTTGAAAATATCTTCAGACTATCACTGAGAGGCTGAAGTGGAAAATCAAGTTTTTCAAACTTTGCATGAACCTACATGGATTGGATTTACTGAATGTTGCTATTCTAAATTAAATCTGGTGTAAATTAATGCTTTTAGTTGTGGGAAATTGTGCCTATTATTTTAAAATAATCATACTGGCTAAATTAATTATTTGTATATTCACAGAATGTTGGCATCTCCAGCTTAACTAATATTTATTGCCCATCCAGAATTGCTCACAGAGCAGTTAAGAGTCAACCATATCACTCTAGGCCTGAAGTTATACGTAGGCCAGACAGATTTCCTTCCCTAAAGGGCATCAGTGAACCAGATTGGCTTTTCCTGGCAATCATGATCACCATCAGACTCTTAATTCCAGATATTTCATTGAATTTAAATTCAACAATCTGCCATGGCAGGCTAAGTACACAGAATGTTACCCATGTTCCTGGATTAATAGTCGAGCAATAATACTACCAGGTCATCACCCTCCCTACAATCTTGGTCTTTGTAACCAGAGGAAGGAGGTATGCTTCAGTTATACAAAACCCTGGTCAGCCCATGCCTAGAGTACTGTGAGCAATTCTGGAAACTGCTCCTTAGGAAAGAAATGTTGGCATAGTACAGACTAAATTTGTTAGAGCGTGACTGAGTGTTCAAATGTTACATTATGAAAAGATTACACAAACAAGGATTGTATTCCCTGGAATTTGCAAGGTTAAGAAGTGATCTGATTGATGTTTCTAAGATATTAATGAAAGCAGATAGCTCGGGTCGGTTGGAAGAAACCATTTCATTCAGGAGTCTAGAATGAGAGGTCATTGTTAAATCTGGAGCCAGATTTCTTAAGAGCAAAAATATGAAATCATTTCTCAGGACATGTGGCAGAAGTTTGGAACTTTCTTTCATTAGAGCCAACTTATGTTGATAAAGTGCTAAATTTAACACGGAGCTTGATAGGTGGTTGTTAGCCAAGGATGTAAAGCAAAGGGATCATGATCATGATCTCCTTGATGGTCTTCCTCAGTTAGCCTGTGTTGGAAACTAAAACTTGCCCTTGTAAATAGCAATTTTTTTGTGTGTACTCCTCACCACCCCCCAAAAGAATTCTAGATGGTGGCAAGCCCCCAAAATCACAAAACTTACCTGTTTTCCTTGGTTTTTCTGTTCAATACTTGTTTTATATATTGGCCCAAATTTTGCACTCTCCTTTATGATCCTTTTACTTGCCCAGAAGATTTCTGTGGGATTTTGCACTGAAATTTTAAATTCTTAGACAGCCATAGGAGTGCTATAACCTCTCAAGGAGATAGAACGATAAAAGGTGGGAGCAGCAGTAGGCCATTCGAACCCTCAAACCTACCCAAAGGCAAGACAGTCCCATTGCATTACAATCATGTAAGTGGGTAGGACAGGGAGGTAGGTCTTGAATACACTCGAGTCAGCACAGGGATCATGTTGCTGGGACAAATCTGATTCATACTGGGCATCCAGCCAACTGATGTGAGGAGTCAGAGTTGCCATGGCAACATGGCCTTTTATATGCATGTTGTAGCCTGCAGCTATGGATGGTGATGATAGAGACTCCAATTTCTTTACATCATTTGGATGGCCAGGAATATTTTCCACTCTTACCATGCCATTTGTGTTCTGAAGAAGGCTCATACCAGATTGAAAACATCAACTCCTTTTCTCCCTTCACAAATGCTATCAGACCTGTGGAGATTCTCCAGCACTTTCTCTTTTTATGATCAATCCCAGACTGAAGTCTGACTTGATAGTTCATATTTTATATTTTTTTGTGTTTTAACAATATTGCCAATCTCTGAGCATATCCACCACCCCTCCACCCCAAATTGCAGATTTGCTTTTCACAATAAAACAAAAGTTTATTAAGCAGAGGAAATAAAGATAAATAGAATATACCAAGCAATTTGCATACAACACCAATTTAAAGGTTTTGAAATGCAGAACAAAATATAATTCCAGTAATCTGAAAAACACACCTTTTCAGATTCCAAAAGCGCTTATACAAAAGCACCCCTTGAACAGTACTCACACCAGAAAAAGAATGTATTCTCTGTCACTGCTATAGGTTTAATTTAGCCTTGACTACCACTCCCATTCTGGAAAATATGATAGCGTCCTTCTAGAGCTATAATGTATCTGAGCTTAAATGTTCTTAGCTTTAAATAAGCTGTTCATAGTTTTGTCCAAACACTTCTGTAAACCTTTGTCCAAACTGAAACAAAAATAATTTTTTTGTGCCAAACTATGTTGTGTCTCCTTAAAAAAAACACAACTCCACAAGCTTCTAACTGAAATGTCTTCAATGTTTATTTTGCTTAGATGTAACCACTCCTAATATAAATATAATATAATCTCCACATTAGTCCTAGAGATTATATCTCTATCAAGTTATTTTAAAGAAATCACCATTATGACAGAACTACTTCCAAGTTAATCATTAAACCCTTCATTCATGCAGAAAAACCCATATACTACTCATTCAACATCCAAAATCCAGTTATCATAATAAAGCACACATCCTACATCACAAAGTGTCCTATAAAGCCATCCGAGATCTGCATGGGCTCCTTGGTACTAGTCTATTTCATTATTCTAAGTTGGTCTAAGTTACTGATATCAAGTGGGGAAGGATATTGACACTATGTCTCTGACAGAAGAAAGGCTCAGTCTTGAAAGCAATATAGGTTTATTACATACTACTCAACAGTTAGTTACATGATATTTGACATACGTAATGCTGAAGTTAAAAGTACATATTACCATTAGCTACATGACTTAGTATGAGAACAACGGCTTAGAGAAAAACTGCTAAACTTTGATAAAGGTATATGAACAGCCCTTAGCTCCTTCCAGGAACACTCTTTTATTATCGTGTTGGGTGGAATAACTTTATGATGTCAGTTACCCCTTTCAGGTACTAACTGCTTTATACAACTGGCAAGATCACAGTTAGATACCTACAGTTTTGGTCTTTTTAATTAAAAAAGGATGTATTGCAACAATGTTCATTAGACTGATTTTGAGATGAGTCAAGAATCCTCTGAGAAGAAGTTGAGTCCACTGGACCTTTGTTCCTGAGAGTTTATAATCATGAGATAACATCACATTGACAAATACAATACTCTTAATGGAATGGATAGATCTTTCTCCAGACTGTATTCTAAGACTAGGGGTCCTGGTTTGAGAATATGGGGTCTATCATTTGAAGTTATGATAAAGAGAAAAATAATCACTCTACAGATTATGAATCTTTGGAATTCTCTGTTCCAGATGGATATGAGTGCTCAGTTGGTGAGTATATTCAAGACTGAGATTAACTGAGGTTTAGACAGCAGGGGAGTGAAGAGAAATGGTAAGTAAACTGAGCACAGGATAGATTTTCAGAAAAGTAGCTGCCCATGAATTCCAGAGAAATTTTACAGAGATTTATTTAATTGATAGTTTAATTTGCTTTGCACAAACATGATCAGTTCCACATTGTCAATTCAGATTATTATCTAAATGGTAGCAGTTTAGGAAAAGAAGTAACGAGACCTGGGTGTCATGGTGGAACAGTCACTGAAGGTTGGCCTTTAGGTGCAGCAGGCAGTGAAGAAAGCTGGCCTTCATGCTCACCTTCAAAGTGAGGGGATTTGAGTATTGGAGTAAGGATGTCTTGCTGCAGTTAGGCAGGGGCTTTGTGGGGCCACACTTTGAGTATTGTGTGCAGTTTTTGTCTCCCAGTCTGAGGAAGGGCATCCTTACTATTGAGGAAGTGTAGCAAAGGTTCACCAGACTGATTCCCAGGATGGGAGGACTGACATATGAGGAAAGGCTGGATCAACTGGGCTTGTATTCACTGGAAAGTAGAAGAATGAGGGGAAATCTCAATGAAACATAGAAAATTCTAATGGGACTGGGCAGGCTAGATGTGGAAAGAATGTTCCCAATGTTGGGGAAATCCACAACTGGGGGTCACAATTAAAGAATAAGGGCTAAGCCATTCAGAACTGAGATGAGGAAGAATTTCTTCACTCAGAGAGTTGTGAACCTGTGGAATTTTCCATCACAGAAAGCTATTGGGACCAGTTCATTAGATATATTCAAGAGGGAGTTGGATATTGCCCTTATGGCAAAAGGGATGAATGGTATGGGGAGAGAGCGAGAATGGGATACTGAAACTGCATGATCAGTCATGATCATAGTGAATGGTGGTGCAGGCTCAGAGCTGAATGATCTACTCCTGCACCTATTTTCTATGTTTCTATGGTCAGACTGGAAGTACAATTCAAATGTTTAAGTAGTTGATTCATTTTGAAACAAGTAATGCTGGTCAATTTCACACATTTTAGATCTGGATATAATCGTCAAGTGTTGAAATTAGATATTACAGGTTATATACAGTCTAACTGGAATAATTTTTGGTTTAAAGAACAGCACAGCCTTTATTAAAGTTTACCTTTTATTTGTGATAAACAAATCTATTGTGCTTCCAAATCTATTTCAGCAGTACTTCACCCCTTAGCTCTTTTCCACTGAGCTGGGTTAGATTGGGTTTATTCTCAGGATGAATTTACTTCAGTTTAATACTGCTTTATAATCTGTGTGTGGCAGTGATGGGCATGTGAGGTGAAGAGAGGATTGCACTATTCTAAGGAATCAAATGCCGCACAAGTGTATGAAAGAAACTATAGAATATAAAGCTGACTTCTCTGAAATATGAAATGCACCATCAGCACAAGCAGGTGTGTAGATGAAAGGAGAATAAAGCAGGTGTGTAGATGAAGGTCTCATTGAAGGACTATTTGGGTTGCTGAATCAATGTTTGCGATACTTGGTTGGTCATAATGAGTATAATGGACCTCACTATAGCCGGAGCAAGGAGCTGCAAACATGCAACGGAATGCTGTACAATCTGTAATGCACACAAACCATAAAATAAGCCATAGAGCTTTTGAGCAAAGAAAGACATCAAGTAGTCTGAACTGAAAATGTGTTGCTGGTTAAAGCACAGCAGGTCAGGCAGCATCCAAGGACAGGAAATTCGATGTTTCGGGCATAAGCCCTTCATCAGGAATGAGGAGAATGTGCCAGGCAGGCTAAGATAAAAGGTAGGGAGGAGGGACTTGGGGGAGGGGCGATGGAGATGTGATAGGTGGAAGGAGGTCAAGGTGAGGGTGATAGGTTGGAGTGGGGTGGGGGCGGAGAGGTCAGGAAGAAGATTGCAGGTTAGGAGGGCGTTGCTGAGTTGAGGGAACCGACTGAGACAAGGTGGGGGGAGGGGAAATGAGGAAACTGGAGAAATCTGAGTTCATTCCTTGTGGTTGGAGGGTTCCCAGGCGGAAGATGAGGTGCTCCTCCTCCAGCCGTCGTGTTGTTATGTTCTGCCGATGGAGGAGTCCAAGGACCTGCATGTCCTCGGTGGAGTGGGAGGGAGAGTTAAAGTGTTGAGCGACGGGGTGGTTAGGTTGGTTGGTCCGGGCGTCCCAGAGGTGTTCTCTGAAGCGTTCCGCAAGTAGGACCCCATCACCAGGGATATATTTCCCTCCCCTCCCCTATCAGCGTTCCGCAAAGACCACTCCCTTCGTGACTCCCTCGTCAGGTCCACACCCCCCACCAACCCAACCTCCACTCCCGGCACCTTCCCCTGCAACCGCAGGAAATGTAAAACTTGCGCCCACACCTCCTCCCTTACTTCCCTCCAAGGCCCCAAGGGATCCTTCCATATCCGCCACAAGTTCACCTGCACCTCCACACACATCATCTATTGCATCCGCTGCACCTGATGTGGCCTCCTCTACACTGGGGAGACGGGCCGCCTACTTGCAGAACGCTTCGGAGAACACCTCTGGGACGCCCGGACCAACCAACCCAACCACCCCGTGGCTCAACACTTTAGCTCTCCCTCCCACTCCACCGAGGACATGCAGGTCCTTGGACTCCTCCATCGGCAGAACATAACAACACGACGGCTGGAGGAGGAGCGCCTCATCTTCTGCCTGGGAACCCTCCAACCACAAGGAATGAACTCAGATTTCTCCAGTTTCCTCATTTCCCCTCCCCCCACCTTGTCTCAGTCGGTTCCCTCAACTCAGCACCGCCCTCCTAACCTGCAATCTTCTTCCTGACCTCTCCGCCCCCACCCCAATCCAACCTATCACCCTCACCTTGACCTCCTTCCACCTATCACATCTCCATCGCCCCTCCCCCAAGTTCCTCCTCCCTACCTTTTATCTTAGCCTGCCTAGCACATTCTCCTCCTTCCTGATGAAGGGCTCTGGCCCGAAACGTCGAATTTCCTGTTCCTTGGATGCTACCTAACCTGCTGTGCTTTAACCAGCAACACATTTTCAGCTCTGATCTCCAGCATCTGCAGACCTCACTTTTTACATCAAGTAGTCTGAGCAATGGCAAAACCTTTCTGGTATATTTCTGCCTGCTTTGACCATCTTTCCCAACAGAATCTGTTCATGATCCTCCTTTATGGCTGACTTCATTTCTCCCTTAGCCATTGTGAAACGTAAACTCTGTCATGGTTTTCACTTCCTGTATATTGAAGAAAGTATTCGTAGATAGCTGATGTAATGCAGAGGAAATAGAATTACACTAAAAATAACATTTCTCCATGTTTGGGACTTGTCTGATGTGGGAAAAAGACTGGGAGACTTCAATGTTTTGAGATTTTACTGATGATAAATGAAGGGCTACAGCTTTTATTTGTATTGATTCACAGTTTAGCAATGACAAGAGTTGATGTATAAGAAAAGTTTTATTGCACTTACTGGAAATCTGTTGGGTTGTTGACAAGCAGACTGGCTATATCTGTTTGTAATTTGCCTTCCTCCTCATCCTTCTGCATCTCATTCTCCACAACTCACCATGTATTTGGTGACATAAACTGCCTCTTTATATTGATGAGAAATTGTGACCCACAGTATAGACATATTGTCTGTTGAATATCACAGTGACCTTGGCAGTGGAAGCACTGGTATGCCCTATCTCATTTTTTTTTAACTGTGAGTAAACTGCTCATGGGACATCTAGGTTAAAATTACCAGATATTTGGAGAGCTCTGTCTGAGTCCACTTGAAATCTTTAGAAAGATGGGAGGGGAAACTCTCAAAATAAATAAGATACAGCAAAACCAATGAATGTTATGCTAGCCTGACTCATGTTGTCTTCAACATGAAGAATGAGTACTTTGGTTTTCAAGTATTACTTCAGTTTTTTTGCATTTATTCCTCTGAGGGTGTGGGAGGCCAAGATTCAGATTCCTAACACTAAGATAAGGTTTTGATATTAAGTTCTCGGAACCTTTCAGGCAAGTCAGCCTTCATGATGGTGAGTCATTAACTTATCATGAATACTAATTAGTATCTAGCCCACTGAATCATGTTCATCGGTGCATTCCGTTAAGCCAAAATGAGAAAAATATTTGCCTATATATTTACATGAAATGTATACCTTGTGTGGTCCACCCAGTCAGCCCAAGCAAGGCAGCTACACTGGCCTATGCAAACAAACCAAACTATGGCAGGTGTGAGGGATTCAAAATAAAAGGAGCTCAATTGGAAAGTTATTGATTAAAGTGGGAAGTTAGGGCAAGGTGTTAAATGTAAACGGTATGGCAGCCCCAGGGGTGTATCATACAGCCTTTGGGGCATGGCGTTAGACAAATGAGATGCAGAGGAGAGCCTCAGTGATAAGCGACTGGAGAACAAAGAAGGATGGGAGAGGCATATTGAGAGTGAGAACACAATGGGGTCATGGATTATGTTGGTGAACGTGAAGGAACAGATACGTTGAACAAGTGACAATGCAAGGCCAAGGGTAGGAATTGGTGCTTTATTGGTTGGGCTGAATGGGTTCTCAAAATGGCCAAGGGAAAACATGAATGGGGTCACATTTATTGGGGAGATTGATTTATGACAGATGGAGTTCTAAAGGAATTCTACCTCTGATCTAGATGGAATGTACTGAGTCAATTAAAGGAGAAGGATTCTGAATGAAGGGAAAAAAGAAAACAATTAAAAGCAACATTCATTTCTTCAGCTGGGTCAGTACAGAGTTCCTCACTGAGAAGATTAGATTAGATTCCCTACAGTGTGGAAACAGGCCCTTCAGCCCAATATGTCCACACCGACCCTCTGAAGAGTAACCCACCCAGACACGTTTCCCTCTGACTAATACAATTTAACATGGCCAATTCACCTGACCTGCACATCTTTGGACAATGGGAGGAAACCCACACAAACATGGGGAGAGTCACCCAAGGCAGAAATTGAACCCAGGACCCTGGCACTGTGAGGTACCAGTGCTAACCACTGACCCACCATGCCACTCAGAAGGAGCAGTACAAATAGGAAGAAGCTGATGTCTGGATCCCTGCACAGCTCACACACCCAAATATGCATGAAGCAAAATGTAAACCAAAACAAACAGATCAAACAAACACTTCCTTGTTAGTTACACTTGTTAGTGTCACAAGTTATCCAAGATGCTTTTAAGATGCTGCTCCTTCATGTGCAGCTGGGAAAAAGCAGAATGAGTACTTTCTCACAAGATGGATGTTGATATCCAATTCTCCCTTCAGCACAGGCACAGTCTCCTTGCTCCCCAATTAGTTTCACTGTCTCTGCCTTGCTGGGGTTGAGAAGGTGTATGTGGGGCATTTCTCCCCTCATTCCCCCACTGTCACCTCCCCCGGTATTATGCACATTGAATGTGTTTCAACTTACGAGGTCTACCAATGCTGCATTACTTGCAACACAGTGGTACTGGTCTTCTCCTTTCCTTTAGAGTTCCATTTATCATATTTCAACCAGGGTTCACACATAAAACATAAAATGAGTTACAATACTGATGTTGATGACTGGTGCCCAACCTAGATCGTGACAGGCTTCCACAGTGACAACCTTAAAATGCTAACTCTCACTCATCGGGGCATGAAGCATTGAACAGACAGTATGAAGGGCTTATGCCCGAAACGTCGAATTTCCTATTCCTTGGATGCTGCCTAACCTGCTGTGCTTTAACCAGCAACACATTTTCAGCAGTATACTAATGTTGGCAGAATGCAGCAAATCATTGTTCCTGTTATGGCATGGGATCCATGTACTGCAATTGGGCACTGACCTCAATAGAGAATTTAATTTGGGTTGCCTTTTTAATTTGGGATGGTCTCCCATTGCCACATCATGGAAACATTATATCCCTTCTCTCTCAGGCAGCCTGCAGCCTGAATTACTGCTGAAGTGAGAAGCCACTTAATGCCAGATATCTCCTGAGGTTGGTGTAGGATATCAACAGAGGATGTGTGCTTTTCCAGGCTAGCAGATAGCAAGGTGCTGTCCTCCCGCCTACTAAATAAGGCACCAGAATTTGGAGGTCAGGAGGTGTCAGTGGGCATCAGACCTTCTTGCCTAGAAGATCTGATGCTCTACTCACACCTGAGTGTGCAATGAACTGCAAAGAACATGTTCATCTAAGACTATGTTGTAGGCCTGGAGCCACACATGGGCCATTTCAAGTAAGGACACAGTTTCTTTCTCTAAAGGACATTAATGAAATAGACAATCAATAATGATTTCATAGACATCATGAAACTTAATTTCAGAATTTTATTGAATTCAAATTCCAACAATGGCTGGATTTGAACACATTCAGTACCTGGTTTCCTGATTTGATAATCCAGCAACAGGATCATGAGACCATCTCCTCACCCAGACACAGTAAAATCCCCACCATTTCAGAATCCAAAGGAATTGTCCAGGGGATTAAGTTTGCTTCTGGGCAATTCCTCTACGCCTGGAATCCTCTGAATTATCCGTTTAAATTGGAGACTTCAAACGGTTCTGCCGAAATTACATGAAATAGTCACTCAAGAAACATCAGTTTATTAAATACACAGTAACTCCTGCCAAACTATTCAACTGGCCCCATACTTACAGCACACACACCCAACTACCCATATCCCTTATACTTTTCAAAGCCTGACCTTACAGTCCCAGGAGTAAAGAGTGAGGTCTGCAGATGCTGGAGATCAGAGCTGAAAATGTGTTGCTGGTTAAAGCGCAGCAGGTCAGGCAGCATCCAAGGAACAGGAAATTCGACGTTTCGGGCATAAGCCCTTCATCAGTCCCAGGACTCAACAACTCCTGAAATCCATGTATGCTGGGTAACTGAAAGCCCCACCCTTTTCCACACCTGAAGTCCCTGACATAGGAATCCGATGCAAACCATCCCACATCCTGAAATCACTGCCACCACCAGGCCCTGTCTAACTACCACCGCCCCCCACCCAAACAGCACACACATAGCACAACCCACGTCTCACAACTGATAGTGCTATGACTGGTCCTGACAGCTGCCTTCCCCATGAATTTCTCTCATTCACCCCCTGCCTAGCCTAAACATTGCAATACTCACCTGGTCCTCTTGCCACCCTATTCCCTTCCTACTTGGCATTCTACTACCTGACACTCCACCCAAAGATCTTACACAATTCAACCTATGCTTTGAGGTTCACTCCCCGAAAATACTTGGATAGGGACTGCACAGTGGATTGGCACAGTATTGTCTGTGCTTGCCCTCTCACACACAATGAGCACTTGGTTTCAGTCAGGTCACTGGGAGCATGTAAACTTTCCAAAATGAAAAAAAAAACTCTTGAACCATTGTAATCAGCATGTGCATGGAATGATGTTTATGGAATACTCTCCAAATATCATTTAGTTTGTTTTTAATCTGCTGTCGAGCTCAAGTAGAAGATGAAAAATAAATAACATTGATTTAGAAAAGTATAAATCACCAGTTTGACTTCAACTGAACTGTCATGTCATATTCTGGCCCTCAGTAAGGATGTCAAGGTCTTGGGGAAGGTGGAGTGGAAATGTATAGGAATGGAGCCAGTGATGAGGGACTCCAATTTTAATGGAAAGACTGAAGAAGCTGCAATTGTTTTTCCTTAGAACAATCTAAGGGGCATTAAGTTGTTAAGGTAAGATTTTTTAGAGTTGGTTAAATACACCGAGAAGTTTTTATAAGTACAGAAATTCACAGCAGGTTGGTAACCAGAAGATAATTGGTAAAAGACCTAGAAAGGCGATGGGGATTTTTTTCACATTCATAGTGAGAACTTACAATTTAGCATGAACTTCCTGAAGTCGTGCAGGAGGCAGTTTCAATTATAATCTTCAAAATTGAACAGAATGTTTCCAAGAGAAATTAGTTTTAGAGCCTTGGGTGTGAAATTGATTGTAAACCTCTTCCAAATGGTATTCTTTTTCATTGAACGATCTGCAGTTTAAATAGACTTGGACAGGAAGACCCTATAAAGCAAAAGTAGTTTGTTATTCACATCCCTGTCTACTTCTACACTGGCAAAATCAGATTGAAAATGCTGCTCAAGGAAACTATCTCAAAGGTGTTTAATTCCTGATTTTCCAATCAAATTTGAACTAGTCTATCCTTCCATCCACATTAATTTCAAGCACTCATTTGAGGCAGTAATCCAGTCCCACAGGAATCCCCAGGCTGATACAGCAACTTAAAGATCATGAAGACAAGACTCAAACTTCTACGGAGTGTGCACAGGTCTTATTTTTATTAGTCAATTTAGACTATTTGACCACGATTCTTATCTGTTTGTTATAACATTACTGACAGTGTATTAGGTGCCTTTAGAAATGTGTTACTTCAAAATTGCTTTATCTGTAACCCACTTATCAACAGGTTACACAATGTCAAATATATTCACTCTGCTCAGCTGTGCAATGTAACTTTGAATAGCAGAATAAATATTTTGATAAATTTCAATAAGTAAGTTTGTTTTCAACATCTCCATATGTACTCAATTTTTTAAAAAGTTTATACCTGACATGCAAACATTGATGACAAGGTTAGGCTTAATAAACATTCCAAGAAGATACTGTGAACCATTTTCTTCAACCATTGCAATCTATCTGGTGTGGGTACACTTACAACATTGTTAGGAAGGGAGGTCCAGAAGTTTTATCTAGCGACATTGAAGGAATAACAATGTATTTACAAATCAGTTGGAAATGTCACTTGTAGAAGAACTTGGAGGCATTGGCATGCCAATCCATTTGGTCTTCTTGTCCTTCTAGATGGCATAGGTCACGTAATTTGAAGGTTTTATCAAAGGGGCCTGAGCCAGTTGTTGAAAAGAATCTTGTAGATGGTACACACTGCTGATACATTGCATTGGCTATAGAGGAAGTGAATGCTTAAGGTGTTGTCAAAAAAAGGAAACATTTTGTCCTGTTTTTGAGTTTCTTCAGTATTTTTGGATCTGTGAACATCCAGGCAAAAGGGAGTATTCCATCAAACTCCTAAAGTAATATTGAGAGAATTGAACACAGGAAGCATTTAGGATCTACAAAAAGAAGAAAGAGTAAGGAGCAAAGTGTACCTCAGTGCAAATAATAATGACCTTGTCATTGGGTGGAGGATTAACCAGCAATAAACCCACCTTATCCCTTCTGATAAGATCTGTGACCTGCATTTGTCACTGTAGCCTGTTAGTCGCTCCAGTATCTGATACCATGCATCAGAGCTAGCTACATCGATAACCCTTTAGCACAAGGTAGCATGCAGTCCCTTATCATTTTGTAAATGTTGTTGGGGAGGATTTAAACTAGATCAGTAGAAGAATGGGAACCGAAGAGAAAGTGTAGATTCGAGGGAAGCAAATCGAGTAAAAGGAAGTTGTAGAGCTGTAAACAAAAATTGGGACAGCAAAACAATGGGAAGAGTAAAATAGTATCAAAATGGACAATAATGTTAAAAAGGCTGAATCACAGGCACTGTATTTGAAAGCATGTAGCATTCATTAAAAAAAAGGTTGATGATTTCAATGTGCAAATTGAAGTAAATATATATGATTTAATTGCCAGAAAGATGCACAGTTACAGGGTAATCAAGATTGGGAGTGGAATGTATGTCTTATTCTATATTGAGGAAAGATAGAGAAAAAGGACATGGAGATGGAGAAACACTCTTTTTAAGGGATAACTTAAGTGCATTAGTCAGAAACTATCTTCAATCAAAGGAGCAAGATGCAGAATCAGATTGAATAAAATTAAGAAACAGTTAAAGGAAGCATATGCAAACTTTTGCACCAATTCAGGATATTAGAAATTTATGTAACACAGATAGCACAATAATAATAGGAAACTTTCATTAACACCGAAACTGTGTTAACAAAGTCAGCGCAACTGCTGTGCAGGATCGATTCCTGGAATATGTAAAAGATAGGTTTCTGGAACAGTATCTTCGGAGCCTACCAGGAATCCAGCTATTTTAGATTTGGTGGTGTATAATGTGATAAAGTGAATCAATAAACTTGCAATAAGGGAGCCTTGGGAAAAAGTGGCCATAATATCTGAGCAAAGGAAATTATGAGGGATATGTTGGCTAGTATGAACTCAGGAAATGCACAAAAACACTTGATGGTCAGCAGGCAATGACTAATTTTTAATGAAATGCTATAAGGTTTTTAACAGAAGTACACTACTCTAGGATGCAAACCACAGTTCACAAAAGACGTTAAACTTTGATTAAATACATGGCTGATAAGAATGCCCACATTGCAATGATAAGCTTGACAAGCTGACTGGCTTTGTGTCTACACTGATCGGCAATACAACAGCCCTATGAGGCAGATCTCTCTGGCAGAGTGGGCAGGATTCAAAAAGGCAAAGAATTGCAAGGTAAGGATGCCATGAATATACAGACAGACACAGAGTGAGTGAGTGCTAAGTCCTTGATATAACATTCGATTAATAGTTTTCAGTGTAGTATTAAAGCACAGAAATGTCCTATAAATGGATCAGAAGTGTGCCATGAGGATTCTTACAGGCTGACACATGTCAAATGCCAGTGTCCATTGAGCCTGCCCTGAGACGTTGGTGCCCAGTATCCCAGCATAAAGTTCCATTGGAGCAAACAGTGAGCTGAAGCTGCCAGGCATCCACTCTGCCTTCCATGTTGAGAATTCTCAATGTCTAGCTTGTTTGTCATGTTTACTAACATAAGAAGCTGATTGAGCTGCGAGTTGAACTAATGAGTTGAGCTGAGTGGCTAATACTGTATATCTTGGGATGGTACAATGGCTCAGTGGTTAGCACTGATGTCTTATAATGTCAGGGGACCTGGGTTTAATTCCAGCCTCAGGTTTCTGTCCGTGTGGAGTTTGTACATTCCCCCCATGTCTGTGCGGGTTTCCTTTGGGAGCTCTGGTTTCCTCCCACAGTCCAAAGGTGTGCAGGTTAGGTAAATTGGCCAGGTTAAATTGTGCATAGTGTTCAGGGATATGTAGGTTAGGTGTGTTAGTTAAGGGAAATTGAGAGTACTAGGATAGGCATAATTTGATAAGAAAGGGAAAATTGGACAAATCAGCATAGATTCAGAAAGGAAAATCCTGCTTGATCAATAGGACATAATGTAAATAATTGTGAAATTATTTACTTCGGTAGAAAAAAACATAGAAAGATAGAATATTTCATAAATGGTGAGATTTTGGGAAGTTAAAGAATCCAAAGGGCTGGTGTCATTGTCCATGAGTCACCAAGAGCCAGAATGCAGGAGCAGCATGCAATTATAAAGTCAAACGGTATGTTGGCATTCATTTCAAGGGTTTAAAACAAAGGAGCCATCTTGCTGTGGTTGCAAGGAACACCAATGAGACCTCACCAAAAGAATTGAGTAGATTTTGACTTTTTTTCCAAGCAAGAATATACTTGCCATAGTGGGAGTGCACAGTATTATGGACCAGGCCAGACCCACTGAAAGCATTTCAAGAAGGTAGCCCAGACCTTAACTTTTCTAGTTGCTTTAAGCAGATGTAAGATGAATGTTCCAGGAGCAATGCAGCTGGTCAAACCACTTGATTTTAAACAAAACGGAATTTGTTTACGCACAAACAAAAGAAAACCGAATTTGGAAAAAGTACTTGAAAACCCATCCAATACAAAAAGTCAACTTAACAAAGAGCTGATATGTTTTTCCTGCAAAAACCCATAAACACACCCTTTGGCAAAAAGGTAAATTTAAACACAGGTTCTTACAGGAGAGAGATATCAGAGAGCGAGAGAGAGAGAGAGAGAGAGAGAGGATCGGTATGGAGTTGTTTCTTTGTGTCCCGAGATAAAACTAAAACTAGACTAGACAAATCCCTGAACTGGGAGTACTGGCTACTCCCCTTTCATTATGCAACTTTTTAAAATAAGACAAATCTAAAAGCTTTTCCAAGTAGATATTTCCAGAGACATCAGAACGTCTGCCTTTACAACCCCTCTCAAAAAAAACCAAAGGCAAAATAACCTTGTTAAAGGGGCAGCGTCAGTATAATAGGAAGTTCAACAAATTAATTAAAAGCAAATTTTACAGATGCAGGAAATCTGAAATAAGGCAAGAAATACTAGTGAAACTCAGCAGATCTGGCAGCATTTATGGAGAGAAAAATAGAGTTAACATTTTGAGTTTAATATGACTCTTTTTCAGTGGTTGGGCGGCACGGTGGCATAGTGGTTGGGCGACATGGTGGCACAGTGATTAGCCCTGCTGCCTCACAGCGCCAGTGACCCGGGTTCAATTCCCACCTCAGGTGACTGACTGTGTGGAGTTGCACATTCTCCCTGTGTCTGCGTGGGTTTCCTCCGGGTGCTCTGGTTTCCTCCCACAGTCCAAAGATGTGCAGGTTAGGTGAATTGGCCATGCTAAATTGCCCAGAGTGTTAGGTGAAGGGGTAAATGTAGGGGAATGGGTCTGGGTCAGTATGGACTTGTTGGGCACGCTGTTCCTACGCTGTAACTAATATTATCTAAATCTAAAAATTCCTAGGAAAGCAGGATTGTTTTATAAGGACGATTGTGGAGACTGGATCTGTATTCTCTCGAGTTTCAAATAGAGGTGATCTCATTTACACTAGCAACATTTTTACAAGGTTGGACAAGGTGGATCTAGATAGGATGATTGCCCTGGCTGGTGACTCTAGAACCAGGCGATATGTTTTCACAGTAAGGGGCAGCTCAGTTAAGACTGAGAAGAGGAAGAATTTCTCCATTCAGAGAAAATCTCTAGCACAGAGTGCTGTGGAAGCGCAATCATTGAGCAGATTCAAGACAAAGATTGGCAGGTTTCTGTCAATGAATAATTTTAAGGGAGATGAGAACAGTGTGGGGAAATGGCACTGCAGAAATGATGAGCATTGATTTAGAATGATGGGGCAGGCTTGAAGAGGTGAATGAATGACTCCCATTCTTATGTTCCGAGAATCTCAAAGATACTCAATTAAAAATTTTATATTGCTCTTTTTTGTTCCTGTCTCCTAAAATTCATTGTCCCTTTAACACAGCTGCATCTTTTAAAATTTGAGTTGTGGGTGAACATCTTGTCTTCACATTTCCTGATTTAAAGCTCCTGCTGAATGTACCGCTTAACAAGATGCACTGCTGAACATCTGCCCCAATATATGTAATGCCATGATTTGAATATTACTAAAGCATGGAAAGATCACTTTTATATAACTTAAGTGAATAATCCACTCTGAATGCAAACAGTCAATGGTTAAATTGGAAATTGTTCAGCAGAATTCAGGCATATTCCTTAAAACCTCTTGACTCAACCTTTCAAATTTTCATACAACAAAAAAACTGTAACAGCTAATATCAGTGGACAGAAATGAAACAAAAAATGCAAGACGTGTAATCAATAGTGGATTGTTTGAAAAACATTATAAGTGTAATTGCTGGCAAGGAAATTGCATGTTTTGCACAGAAAACGGCTAACAGAACTCTACAATGTGGTTGAACGTACTGTTTCATTTCTGTTCTATTTCAATGTTGTACAATGCCATATGCAGTGTTACTCAAAGCATACCTGTGACCAGTTCATTTCCAATGCATCAAGAGCTTACTTGGTTTCTGCTTGTTTCCTATTATTTGATTGTTCTGTTTAACACTTGAAAATGTGGAAAGGATCAACTTTAATATTTCTGCCTCATGGGTGAAAGAAAAATCATAATCATGTGATATATGCCATCGCTACTCAACCAGCCTTCAAATACTGGGAGTGAAGCACTGACCAGGGCATTCACCCTTCAAGGTGCCAAGTTATGATTTTGACCCCATACCCTTTCCATCAACAAGCACACTTACTTTCACATCAAAACAACACTCATCTCCATCTCTACCTCAGCAGTTTTGCTGCTTAAACCTTCACTCATGCCTTTGTTATTCCTAGATTTGATCTTTCAATGAACTTCTGTTCAATGAGGTTCACCTGGCATGATGTGATGTGGTATGCTGATTTATCTCCTGAAATATAAGGATGGTTCATGTAGGATTGAAGAATTCAATGAATTTTTAATACACCTTCTGATATTTACATATGTATACTACAGTCACAGGAACTTGGTGTCTGGGCTCAAGCTAAGCATTTGAGTGATACTATAGCATGCTTCCATTAGTGATTCATGCTGCAGGAGGACACAGCTCAGTAAGATGAAGAATGCAAGCTTTAAACCATTGGGTTTCACTTCATGATACATTGATAAGGTTGTGACCACATCCTTTGAAGATCATATAGCTCATCTTCTGTGAGGTAACATGACAGTACTCTCCATAATTTCAAGATCATCCCAAATTCTACTGGCTACATCTTAAGTCATGTTAAGCCTCACTTAGCCATCAACACTGGGCTCACTGACCAATATTTGTCAGCTTGTCTGGTAAGTTTAAAGTTTTCATCCACATTTCCAATTACTCCATGGCCTCTGTCCCTGCTTTTCTGGTATCCTGAACAGCCCTAAAGCCTTCTGGGAAATCTGTATTTCTCTTAATCTAGTCTTTGCACATTCCTAATTTCAATAGTTACCACCATTGGTAGCTATGTCCTCAACTTCTAAGATCCTAAGCACTGGAATTCCCTCTCTTTCCTCTCTCCTACATTTCAGATGCTCCTTTGAATTTATTTCCAAACAAGCTTTGGTCACCTGTCCTCGTATCTCCTTATGTGGTTCAATGTCAGATTTTGTCTGGTAACACTTCTTTGAAGTCCTGAGAGAAGTTAAAGATGCTACGTAAATATAAGTTGTTGTTGCATGAAAACATTATGAATATAATTTCCAGGGCAAGCATTCCAGATTTGTGTAATTATTTAAGGAGAACCCAACATGTAGAACTACGTGAAACTTGTAAGGTATGAGAGGTCAGGTCTGCTTGCCATGACTTAACATGACTTAAGGCTTAACATGACTTAAGATGTAGCCAGTAGAATTTGGGATGATCTTGAAATTATGGAGAGTACTGTCATGTTACCTCACAGAAGATTCAGACAATCCAGATTATTTTTTAAATTAGTGATGATAAAAACTTGTAAAATGAATTCAGTCAGAAGTGGAGTGACTGAAATTTGGACAATTTTGGTTCTTAGAGAATATTTGGTTAGTTTTCAGCAGGACAATTTTATTGCACAAGCCCTAAGATGTTCGCTTCTACACATTAATTTATAATAGTTGCATCTGGAATCAACCATTCCCTGTGGATTTACGTATCGACCTATTGCCAAAAATAAAGGCCAAATTCATCAAACTTTCAAGGAAGAAAATTGATGAGAGCAAAAACCAGGTCTGGTAATGTCAATGAAATTTGGATGTTAATGAGGAGACTGAACAAACAAGAATCCTGTCCTTCGCAATAGAGTTGGAGTAGACATTAATGATGTGATGTTGAATGGGTAATTTTGAGTGTATTTGTCATAACAGGGTGGGAACGCATCCAAAAACAGATGAAGTGTACGGTGACAGGAAACTGTATATAATTTAAAATCAACAGCAAGGCATTTACATCAGAGTTTGTTCAGAAAAATTATCCAGTTGAACAAAAAGCTTCCAAGTAAGGAAAAGGTTTATCAGGATCTTTGCTTTATAACAAATTTCACCAAATAACCATTTAAGGATTTTGATGAGGTGACAAAATTTGATAAATGAGTTTAATGTTTCAGAATGATAGTATTCCCTCTTTTGCAAAAATCGTCATATGAACTTTCACAGAAATGATTCAAATGTTGCCCCAGAGTTGTTGAGTCATTCATCTATCTAAAATTTGGTAAGAAGCAAAGTTAAAATTTTTCGGAGTAATTTTATGTAGATTATTTTTAGTAATGTATTTTTAGTAAATAAAATACATTATTTTATTTACAGCTTTTTTTATTGAGGTCACAGCTTCTTAGTGAAATTGTAGGCAATGATCTGCATGGAGTAGAGCAAGAAAAAACAGTCAGTATTCATTTATAAAGAATGAGCAGTGAATTCAAGTCATGACCCAATCCAATTTTTCTAAATTTATTTAGAATGAGAATTAGGATTATAATTAGCATTATTGTCACATACATTCAAACGAGTGCAGTGAAAAGTTTACAAGTTGCCACTTGCAGCGACATTTAGATACAAAGGTATCTAGATAGAGATTCTTAAATACAAATTGCTGGGGGGGAAACAATTAGAAAAATAAAGAAATAAGAAGATCAGCAGAACAGTCCTTCTATCCCAGTCCACACCAGCACCCAATCAACAGCTGATACTGGTGTTGACTTCAGACTGCACCAGGCTTCACTTTGAGCCTTTCAAGGCTGGAATACTGCTTTGGAATAATCTCAAGATCAAAGATCCATGCTGAAGCCATGCCAGACCGCTGAGAAGCTGCCACACCAAGCCCCCAAGAAATTGTCATGCTGGGAAACCGTGAGACCACCAGGCTGGGCCACTGAGAGACTGCCATGCTGGGCCACTGAGAGTCCACTATGCTGGGCCACTGAGAGACCGCCATGCTGGGCTACCAAGAGACCACCATGCTGGGCCACCGAGAGACCACCATGCTGGGCCACCGAGAGACCACCATGCTGGGCCACTGAGAGACCACTATGCTGGGCCACTGAGAGACCGCCATGCTGGACTACCAAGAGACCACCATGCTGGGCCACCGAGAGACCACCATGCTGGGCCACTGAGAGACCACTATGCTGGGCCACTGAGAGACCGCCATGCTGGACTACCAAGAGACCACCATGCTGGGCCACTGAGAGACCACTATGCTGGGCCACTGAGAGACCGCCATGCTGGGCTACCAAGAGACCACGAAGCTGGGCCACTGAGAGACCGCCACTCTGAAACACTGAGAGACCGCCACTCTGGGTCACTGAGAGACCACCATGCTGGGCCACTGAGAGACCACCATGCTCGGCCACCGAGAGACTGACATGCTGGGCCACTGAGAGATTGCCACTCTGGGTCACCGAGTGACTGCCATGCTGGGCCACCAACAAAGTGCCACGCTTGACCACTAAGAGAATGCTATGCTGGCTCACTGAGAGACTGCCATGCTGAGCCATCAAGAGACAGCCTACTGGGCTGGGAAGCTGCCTTGCTGGGCCACTGGGAGACTACCATGCCATGCCATCAACAAGCCACCACGCCAAGCAACCAAAAGAGACCACCATGTTGAGCCAGGAAACTGGCATTCTGGGCCCCTAGTAGAGCACAACATCAAGCCACCAAGAGACTGCCATGCTGGTCCATGAGACTGCCACACCAGGCCAAGGGGCTCCCATACCAGACCAGGAGACCACCACACCAGGCAGAGAAGCCACAAGGCCGAGCCAAGCGATCGCCACGCTGGATCCATCATGAGGCCTAGAGTCTGAGTCCATGCTGAGGTCAAGAGTTCAGCTAATCACCAAGAAGAAGGAGAAAAAAAAACACAAAAGAGAAATAAGAGAGAGAAGACATCCAACTACCTAGTTTAGAATTACATTTTACTAGGCAGTAAATATGCTCCAGACTGTAGCAGACAACATCTGAAAGGGGAAATATGTCAGAACCACAAAAGAAGTCAACTTACCATACAAACCTTACAGAATATAAATATGTGCAGATTAATCAAAATGCCTTTCTGAACTCCAGTCTTTCTGGCAAAAACCAGCCTTTGCATTCTGTAAGAATAGAATGTGCCAGCATCTGTTTGCACAGCATGACTCTTTCCAAACTGAGTGACATTACTGCCAGTTTCACTTCCAAGTCTATAAATCTGAAACGTTATCTTTGCAACTCCAGATTGCAGAGAGTTGGACATTCTTTTCTATTGTGCGTATCAATGGTCTGATCAATATTCGGTATTGGTCAAAAAATCAGTCCAAAGGTACATGTTTTGCTCAGTTGAATAAATTAGAATACAAAAAAACATGTTGCTCTAAAAATATTTATACCACATATCCCTTACAGGATTGGTGACTATTCAATTCATACAAAGAAATTGACAACCTTGACACAAAGAACCAGAATGTGATCACATGCCTAAGGACATAGACTTGTTTAAATGTAATGGGTAGCTGTTCTTGATTTTAACAAACATTTAAAATTTTCCTTGTCCTTGTAATTTTTAAGTACATTCAAACTCTTTCAGCTATCAGAGAGACAGCAAGCTCGAGAGATTTCAATTCTCCATAAATATGTTAACATTCCTATATGATTCAGTTATGTAAAGGTGTGAATGTAGCAGCAAGACATTTATCTTTCTCTCCCTGGAAGGGATAGTTAAGAATGTAAAAACTAGTGCTCATTATTCATGTACTCATTTATAAACTTGTTTGGTATCTAATGGCATTAACTTGAGTTATAGATTCATAATTGTCGGTCCAACTATTTTCCAATGATAGTCGAATGTGAGCACTCAGTTGGTAACAGCTGACAAATTTTTTCTTCTTTTTTTTCTTTTTTTCTTCTTTTCAGAACCTCTGACACTCTAGTTTATCTTTTTTGCTTATTTTTGCCCAGCACCCGTGGTGTATGCGTGCAGCCACTGGTCATCAGTGTACCTATTCCAGCCACTGGCCATCAGTGTCTCCATTCCGGCCACTGGTCATCAGTGTCCCCAGTCCAGCCACTGGTCACTGGTGTCCCTGTTCCAGCCACTGGTCATCAGTGTCCCCATTCCCACTGTGCGATACAGTGAAAGACACAAGGTGCACGAATCTTTATTTGATTTCCACCACCAGGAAGAGAGGAAGCACCCAAGTGGTCAGTGACAAGCAGTGCCCTTCACATCAAAAGACAGTGCTGCATGATCAAACAGCGAAGGGGAGGGCAGGGATTAAATCAAAATAGAGATGGAGGGGGAAATAATACATTCCACTCCCTGCAGAGGCCACCTCTCCCTGAACAACTCAAGGGTGTCGGTGGACACCGCGTGCTCCTTTTCCAGAGACACACGGGCTCTAACGTAACTGCGGAAGAGGGACAGGCAGTCGGCCCTAACGACACCCTCCACGGCCTGCTGCCTGGACTTATTTATGGCCAGTTTGGCCAGGCCCAGGAGCAGACCCACGAGGAGGTCCTCTGACCTACACTGACATTATTCAGAAAGATGGTGGCAGAATAGGACGCTGCAGCCAGAGCTCTTTGCTCCACACAGAACAGGGATACCGAAGACCAATGGCCAGAACAGGGACAGTGATGACCAGTGGCTGGAATGAGGACACTGATTACCAGCGGCCGGAGTGCGGACACTGATGACCAGGAGCTGGAACAGGGACACCAGTGACCAGTGGCTGGAATGGGGACACTGATGGCCAGCAGGCAGAACAGGGACACTGATGAGCAGCAGCTGGAATGGAGATACTGATGACCAGTGGCTGGAATGGAGATATTGATGACCAATGGCTGGAATAGGGACACTAATGACCAGCAGCTGGAATGGAGACATGGATGACCAGTGGCTGGAATGGAGACACTGATGACCAGTGGCTGGAATAGAAAACTGATGACCAGTGGCTGGCATGGAGACACTGATATCCAGTCATTGGAATGGAGACACTGATGGCCAGTGGCTGGAACAGGGACACCAGTGACCAGTGGCCAGAATGGGGACACTGATGACCAGTGGCTGGAACAGGGACACTGGTGACCAGTGGTTGGAATGGGGACACTGATGGCTAGCAGCCAGAACAGGGACACTGATGATCGGGGGCCAGAATGGGGGAGCAAAGACAGTGACCCCGATAGGGAACGTATGGAGGCTTCCTGCATTGGTCTGCTGCTGACAGGTTTTGGAGAGAGACTGTTATGTTTGTCTTTTTAACTTTGCTTCTTGTGTTTCTGTCCTATGGTTATAGCGTGTTGTAGTTATGGTTATGTTGTGGAGAGCTGTAATGTAACTTGTTTATCTTCGTTTCTCTATTCTGTAACTAAGGATAGTACTGAGGTACCTTTGTACCTATGATGGTGCTGTAAGTGGTGATTTATAAACTTTTCACTCATTTGAGAACATGTTACAATAAAGATAATTCAATGCAACCAATTCAATTTATTTACTCAGCAGTAACCTGTGAGGCAAAAGGTTGTTCGTTCATGCTTCACTCCAGACATTTGAATGAAAACTCAACACTAACACTTTAGTTCTCACTGCAAATTTGAAATACCATCTTTTGCATGAAATATTAAGCCAAGCTTCCATCTGGCTTCATGGTGTAAAATATCTCATGGCAATATTACAAAGGAAAAGAGAGTTCTTCTTCGCTTTGTGACCAACATTTAACACTCAACCAACCAGGAGAAAGGGATTAATTATCCATTATCACAGTATTGTTTGTCCAGTTGTGATTTGTGAACTTGACTGTGTTTCTTTCATGATCACATTTAAAAAGGTATTTACTGGATGTAAAAGATTTTAGAATATTGCCATGTCATGACATATGTTCCATAATTTTTTATTCTATATGTCCAGGCTGAAATATGTGCTGCCCTGAGTAAAAGTTTCCTCTAGTCTCAATCACAGCAGAATTTTGAGATACTAGACGCAAGAAAATTAAAAGGTAACCTTCAGATATTTTAGATGCCTGGAAAAAATTTGTAGTTGACAATGTTAACTAGGTCTCAATGAAGAAACCAGTCACAATGTTTTCTTGTATATGAAAAAGAATATTTTTAAAATTATTAATCCCAAGAAAACATTTTAAAAATGCAACATCAATTTTATACACACGTATAAGTGGTAAGGTGTTAAAAAGTGGAGAGTGTTTGACAAAGAGAAGAAGAGTAAAAGCTTCAGTTTAAAATTTGTCAAATCGTTGAGACATTCAATTATTAACTTGAGATCTCAATTTAGTAATTTTTGACTGACATCAGTAGTAGCAGTTTGATTATTTTTAGATTTCTTTGAGTTCTCAGTATATGGTTATTTCCCTAATTTACTCTTTCTCCTAGCACTGCTTTCCAAGATGATGAAAGATATAGAAAGAGAAATTTTTCCAACTCTTTTTTTGTCATGAATTAATTTCTCCTTCTCTCTGTACTGCAAATAAAAATGCAGCTACTAAAATAAGATTAATTGGTATGTTCTTAGGTCTGGCTCCGTTGTCTTTACAAGCAGTTGCAGGCAACATTTGTGTTGTAGGTGCACTTCCATACTAGTAGAATTAAAACAGGAGTTGGAAATTTCTTGACTTTGATTCAGTTGCTGGCTTTCAATGTCTTTACATAAAGTGATAATTTTAGTACAGAGCTTTATGCATTCCACAGTGGTCTCTGGGACTTGCCTCAATCCATGGTGACAATTATAGCAGCCATTAAGGTCAGCACTTTAATAACCATTTTAGTCTATGGAATGTCTCGGGTATAACAATCAGATGATGGAAGTTGAATCTTGATAGTCTATTCTTAGTACTTTCATAACATATCCTCACCACAAAGAATGAATATAAACAATGATTTTTGCTTTTATAATAGCAAATGTTATTTTACAAGATTAGGATAAAAATTGGGACAACACACATATATTCTACATTCATTCTCTTCAACTTAACCTGCATCCAAAACCTGCTTTGAAACTTTCACCTGGACTTCTTTGCTGGGCTGTGCAACCTTCCTAAGTCCCAACCTTTTAATGTTAAGTTAATTATGTTTCCCTTCTTGAACCAGTCCAAATCTCTCACACATTATACTACTACTCCACCCCATAGGATTTCTGAACCTCTCTTCCTTTTGCTGTCACAATCTTGAAATTGTGCTTCTACTTTCCCTTTCATATCTATTTCTCTCTCAACTACATTCTTTCCTCTCGCTATTCTTTCCATTCCTGGAATTATTTATCCTCCTTTTTGATTAGTTTGAAATTTTGATTCTAATTTCTGCTGCAACCAGTTTGAATCTATGCTTCACCATCCTTAATTTTGCCACTCATTTTGCAATTTCTGTTTTTCTGAATTTCAGGTAAATTTCACCTCAAAATGCTTAGTTTCCCCTATCACTCTTCCAAGGGCAGGTCTTTTAGATTTCCTTACGCTATGCCATCCTGCTTGTGAAACTCAATTGCAGACAACTTGGCAATTTATTCTTAGAGACTCAAGAAAACCCATTTTGCACAGTATTTTTTAAATCCATCTTTCAATGTATAATGTATTTCCCCCATGTCAGTTCTGTCATGTACCTATATGCATAAGCCAGATGAGCCCCCACAATTTGGTACAAACCAATAATTCAATTTCTGTATTTTTTAACAACCACTTAGTCAGTCACAAGAGACTTCTTTTAATATTTCTTTTTGGTGTGCAACTATATCACATTTCAATTAAAGATATAGCTAACGATCAAAATGAAGGAGCAGATTACAAGGTTTTCTTGATTTAGAGGTAAAGGAGTTTTTATTACCTATTAATGCTGTAAAGTAATAATAACAAAGTGACAAATTAAATCATACTTACAAGCACAACTATACATTTCTGAAAAGGGGAAATTGTCTATCACAGACATAAAGGACAAAAGATTATGAGACTGCTATAAAGGTCTGAACATTTTAATATGAATAGCGTCATGAGCACCATTCATTATGATAATGGGGTTGTGGGCAGAACAGCCTAGGATCCTGAGACCTAACATGTGGTCCTCTTTATAGCCTCTGTAACGTTGTCTGGCATATCAGTTCTGAAGAAGGATCACTGGATCTGAAATATTGACTCTCCACAGATGCTGTCAAACCTATTGACTTTCTCCAGCAATTTTTGCTTTTGTCTAGCATATCAATGTAGCTTGTAACTATCTGCTAACCGGCAATAAACTATACATTGTTAACTGAAGAAAATCTTACGGTTGGACCAGGAAGTGGTTTTCCTCCACCAGTAAGACCTGCAGTTAAAGAGAATCACTGCAGCAACATTTATCGAGATTAGCAGCTCACAGTGCAGTGAGTTGGCATGCTCATACAACAGAAAACAGAAATTCAATAAAACCATTAGTTTACTTCATGGAAGGAATCTGACTTTGCACATATTTCCTTCTATTACTCCTTATACAGGCCAGCACCATTTGATTGCAAAAATCTGAACTATTTGATATGGTTTCCCTTATTGGTCAGGGTACTGAGTACAGGAGTTGGGAGGTACATGTACAGAATGAGCTGCCAGAGGAAGTAGCAGAGGCTAGTACAATTGCAAATTTAAAAGGCATCTGGATGGGCATATGAACAGGAAGAGTTTGGAGGGATATGTGCCAAGTACTGGCAAGTGGGACTAGATTAGGTTGGGGTAGTTGGTCGGTATGGACGAGTTGGACCAAAGGGCCTGTTTCTGTGCTGTACATCTCTATAACTCTTTAGCTCTCCTTAAAAACTTTGGAACCTGTTTGATTGACTATTCTCAATCATCATTGTGATGATGAAGAAGCCATGGAACGTTAGAGAAGAAACCTACGAGCACAAAATAATGACTACTTTCCACTTCCCATCTAATAAAATTAATTACAGTAAAGCAACACAATGTCCAAGAAAACAATTTACAAGATTTAGAATTATTTCAGATTGAGCGCGCAAATAAAAATTGCATCAGATTGAGATCCTGATATAGTCAGTGGATGATGAAGCTCTTGACAAGTGTGTTGTCCATCACTACATAGACCACTCATTAGGGGGCATTGTACATTTTGAGCGCAGGCCTTCATATGTCTCCAAAATACTGTATAAAAATTTGAAAATGCATGCTCCCTATCCTCTAACAATGCAGTGGGCCAACTAAACAGATGATTAGCTGTGCAGCCAATCTCAACAGGACAATAAACAGAAAGTTGAAGTGCAGGAAATAAACCTTTTGCTGTGCACTTGTTAAACAATTGAGATGATAGTTGGCGAAAGGTATTTCTGGCTGTTCTGAACACAAAAGTTTCATTTAAAGAGTGAAATTGAAGAACTCAATCTGTTATAGGTTTTAGAAATAGATGCAGTAAAACTATAAACATAGTCAAAGGAGAGATGGTGCCAATTATTGAACATAAAAGTTCATCTCGTGGCCATGGAGGCTATGGCTGTGAGAATGAGGGCTTTGCTTTTTACTAGTAAAAAGAATACTGGCAATGTAGCATTAGAAGAATAAGTAATTGAGACATGAGATAGGATAAAACTAAACAGACACTTCTAAGATTGGGGTCTTGAAATTTATTCACATCATATTGCTTCTAACCTACCAGCAGAATTGAAGCATCAGAGAGTGAATCGGTAATCATAGTGTAAGGTGACTTCTCTACCTGCACCCAAAGGTGCTGAATGTGTACCATCACGATGGCATTGGGTTGGTACAAAGCCAGGATACCAAAACTGATCAACATTAACATATAGAAATTCCTCGTTACTCGCCCCTGAAAAGATGCATGAGGAAGTGAAATGGAACCCTGTTTGTGTTTTTTAAATAGGCTGCTCAAGTTTCATCTGGGCAGTTTTGACTTACTTGTGCTTTAAACAATGTTGGAGGAAAAATTGCAGTGAGTTACATAATCATAGAGTTAATAATGCTTTGGTCTAACTTGTCCAAGCCCACCTGGTTTCCCAAACTAAACTAGTTCCACTAGCCAATATCCTCCTTAGCCTATTTGGTTGCCCCTCAGGTCCCTTTTTCAAATCCCACCTGCTCCAGATGTGTGATGTAACATCTCTGAACAAGTTGATCAGAAAAATAGGTTAATAAAAAAAATTGTGTACAAGCCTGATTCCTGCAGAAAATAAATCAAAATTAATTCCAGTCTCAACAATAAGCCCTTTATGAGCACTCAACAATTTTAGCCAACCCTTCCTAACAAACTCTGGGACTCCACAGTCCCTCTCATCTAGGATGCTCATGGCACAAAGGTCATCCATAGCAGCTTTATTGAGACTTTGCTAAAAGTCAAGTAAGTTGCTGCTAGATTACTTTGAACAATGGACTTGCATTCATGCCTGTTATAATCAAGTTCCACACCACATACTCAATAGTTTCCAGGAAAATAATGACAGTGAAACAATCAGCGTCAACAATTGTAGTTTGACTGAACCTGACAGCATCTCTTGGAGTCCACACATGAATAGTGTAACAGAAATCCAAAAGGTGCTATCAGTGGTTCTGTGCTGTTGGAGATTCTCCAATCTGTAAGTGATTGACATTTTTAAGCTATTAGACTTGCTTACACCTTGTAAGTTCATAATTAGTGCTAAACATTCTCATTGGCTCTGAATTTCTTTAAGCTCGTGGAATGTCAAAAGTCTTTATTTTGATTTTAAAATAGTTTAAAGGTGGAAGTTTTAAAGCTTAAGTTGATCATGTATCTTACATTTCACTATTGGAAATGTGAATCGAGAAGTGAAAGAGTTGGTGCTTCTAACTGGCTGGTTTTCTACAGGCATAATTGTTTTTATTCACGTAAGAAGTAAGCATTCCTGGCTGGTCAGCATTTATTGCCAACCATAGTTGCCCTTGAGAAGGTGGTGGTGAGCTGCCTTCTTGTACCACTGAAGTCCATCTGCCAAAGGTTGACACACAATGCCATTAGGGAGGGAATTCCATGATTTTGACCCAGCGATAATGAAGAACGGCGAGTTCAATGTGATAAGCTGCTTACTGTGCTGTTCTGAAGAAAAGTCACTGGACCTGAAGCATTAACTATGCTTTCTCTCCGCAGATGTTGCCTGTCCTCTTGAGTTTTCCCAGCAATTTCTGAGGGCATTAATCATAGAATCCCTACAGTGTGGAAGCTGGCTATTCACCCCATCGAGTCCATACCAACTATCCAATGACCATCCCAACTAGACCTAACCTGTCCTTGTAACCCTGCATTTCACATGGCTATTCCAGCTGGCCTGCATATCCTTGAACACTATGAGAAATTTAGTATGGCTAATCCACCTACTTGCACATCTTTGCACTGTGGAAGGAAACCAGAGTACCCAGAGGAAACCCAATCAGACACCGGGAGAATGTGCAAACTCCACATAGATGGTCCCTTGAGAGTGGAATCGAACCCGGGTCCCTCGTGCTGTGAGGCAGCAGTTCTAACCACTGAGCCATGGTGATGCCCCAACTATCACTGCATGCCTGGTGATCTTCTTGACTTTCTGCCAGTTTTAAACAGCCATCAGAAAAGGTAAAGTCTGCCACACAGCTATCAAAAGACCGCTACTGCTTTAATACTGATCACAAAATTGGGCCAATTAATCTTTACTTCAGCCACAAAACTATTTCTTCATGAATAAAAAAAGTACTGAAGATTTGCTTTTAAGTGATTCATCAGCTTAATCATGTATTCAGTACACTATTCACCATATCAAGAGATTTTGAGGTGTAATGTAACTTACCAATAGGCATTCAGTGATCTTTCATTGCCAGTTACATTGAAATTGTGAAAAAGAAATGAATGCACTTAGAGATTAGAGCCATAGTCAAGCCACCAGTGCCACTGTCACTACTTAGTTCTGATTGCTCCAGCCCTATGCTTCATAGTGCACCATGTTTCCATTGTAATTGGACAGCTAATATATTCAACGTTTAGAGCCCTGTGACACAAAATTTACAGGAATGATTCCAGGAATGAGAAACTTCAGTTATGAGGATAGCTTGAAGAGTTGGGATAATTATCCTGGGAGAGAAGATGGCTGAGGGGAGATTTCAAGATCAAGAGTAGGCTGGACAGGTAGTGAGAAACTGTTCCCACTTTTCGAAGAAAAAAGAACAAAGTAGCACAGATTTACAATGATGTGCAAATGAAGCAAGGGTGATGTCAGAAAATACTTTTTCACACAGAGCGTAGCAATGGCATGGAATGCACGGTTTGAAAATGTGGTGGAGGCAGGTTCAACGGAGCCATTCAAAAGCACATTGGATGATTATTTGGATAGAAATTGTTTGCGGGGATATAGGCAAAAAAACAGGAGGTGGTCTCCAGTGAATTGAACTGAGAACTGATGGGCTGAATGGCCTGCTTCAGTGCCGTAACTATTCTGTGATCCTTTAAAACCGAGAAAAAGGGGTCCTAGCAGTAATCTTCAATTCCTGGAGACCTGACAAAACTTCTCAAAGCAATCAAGTAAAATAGAACCAAACCAGCTATCCAAGTCTGTTGGGCACAGCTCCTGTGCCATTAGAGCACCTTCCCTGTGCCAGTTTTCCATTGTAAGTAATCCTGGCTCACCTTTAGAGGGTTTCAAGGTACCTGCTTCATACATTACTTCTCTCTGAACTGACAGAGGGGTGGTAGTAGAAGGAAACTAGAAAACAGGTGAATTATTGGAAAGTGTGAATCCTTTCCTCCTGCTATCTTGCCGTATAAAATACAGAAACCAACTCTGACAACGATTCAGTTATTGGAAAGAATGCTGCTCGAGCTTGGAACTGGTCTTCGGAAAAAAAAAGGAGCTGATCTGAACAACACTTTATAACAGGACTCCCAAATATCCCACTCACAATCAACAAAAACAGATTTTTCTTTTATGGTCCACAGCATCCAACTGTCCAGCAAGAAGTAAAAATCTGCTTTTCAATGAGAAACAGATTTTAATGAAATCAGTTCCGGGCTCCTGGATATTGCAATGTGGGTGGATGACTACAATAATCTACTACTAATGACATAAATAGGGCATTTTTTTCTTCAGAATGGTAGGAAAAATGACCCCAGAATTGCAGAAATTTGCTCAGTAGTACATGCATTAAAACATCATTTTCCTTGTGAGGAAGACAGAAGATGAGAGAATAAAATGTCTTTTTCTCCAGATATGCACAATTTTTGTTTAGAAGGGAAAATCTAAAACTTTCCGACATGTCAGCTTGGATCATTCATAACAGATATAGAAAGTTGTTCATTCGTGCCACATACCTCAGGACCTGAGCATATTAGACCTGAAAGTGGTGGACTGTTTTGTCAGTTGTCTGTTGTGGAGATACTGGACCAGGAACTGGTGAACAGTTGTAACATTAAGATGCCACACTAACTCTCCTGGCCATAACTAACTTGTAAAACTTGCATCTTGACAATTTGCCACAGTTCAATTTCTTGGCAATTTCCATTGTGCTGCTGTTAAGAGCTGATCACGTTATTTCCTGCCATTAGACTCCTCTTTGAACTTGATAATTCTGAAATTGGTGGATTCGTGATGTTATCCCAGTTTAATTTTATCAGTCATTTAGTACTGGTAATCAATATCATTCTCCATTAATGGTATGATTTATAGCCCTGACCCACATTCAACCTTGTACGCTCATAAAAGAACCAATGAAGCTGCAGAGTTTACTTTCCTGGTAGAACATTGTCCATGGTGCCTTTTCAGTTTTTTTCAATCCTGGCAATATTCTTGTATTAGTCTTGCTAACCACAGTCCTGTTGGTAATAACTTTCAGGACACAAAGCAGTACACTTCGAAAGAATTCAGTCATTCAAATGTAAATAAGATAGACTATTTCAAAAAATTACTCATGTAATGTATTTGAAATGTTATGAAACATGATACGTGGTAAATGTGGGCAATGGTTGAGAGGAAAAGGGACTTTGAACTGACAGCTTCTGAAACTGTTCCCCTTTGTGGTTTTCCTTGTGTCTGGGTTTGTTGTTGGCCAGTCGCATATTGAAAAGTCAACAGGAAGGTTTTTAACAATGCCAACTAAGAGTGAAATTGCTTAAACAAAACTGCCAATGATTTGCTTTGGTTGTGTTGGCATCACAGACTCATATCTATTTCCTGTGAATAGCTGCCTGTATATGACCAGACATTATCTGCTGAAAAAGTAGTTGGAATAGTAAAAAATCTTTAAAATGGAAATAATCAAATGATAGCTTAAGATTTCAAGTGATGGGCTGTGACTGTTACCTTTGGCTGTTGCTCTATTGGGTAATTGTCTTTGGGAAGAAAGATCACTGATATGCTGATTTGGAGACAAATAGTCATTTGTAGTTTGTGTGGATGACTGCTTCCTATTATTTTCCTCACCAGTGGGCTCCAGGTACTTGTTCCTGTCAATTCCCAGTAGTCCATTCCATATTTGACAGAACAAGGTCAGTCTATGTTTTCCTCTTGTCGTGATTTTCACTCCAAGCCTTTGATAGAGAACATCACACTGGTTTATTTCCAATGCTGAAATGTGCAAAATCGCACAGCACACATTTGGAGTGCTCCTAGTTTATTTATGATTCTCACCATATAAGCACCCACACACAACTTGAATACTTTTGGATTGAAAAAACAACTGTTTTAAATGCTATCACTCTGATGTTCCATTGCAATACTAAATACATCATTTCCAAATTCATGGGTGCTGTTTGCTTTATGTGATACCTGCTGAATGTGGAATCCTCTTTGTAGATTGTTTATAGCATTAACCCCCAAGAATGTTTATCTACCCATTAGAGAATTTGATTGGCAAACATATGTATTAATGGAGCCTTTTATTTGGATAATACATATGATATCACATATCACAGGGCCATTCCCATTCACCCTGCTGTTTTTGCATTTCCAGTGAATCAAAAGAGTCGTGTATTTTCCTTGATGTTTAAACCACATTGTCATGTGCAAATGATCACACCCAACTATAAATTGTTTCCAAAGTAGTTCATATAGGAACAGAATAGTGAAGGTCATTGCACAGTTTCTTGAGGCACTCGAGAGTGGGCATCTAGAAGATGGCATGACTCACTTTTGTGTTCTGTTCGTAAGGAAGTGCTGAATTCAATATAATAATATCACCCTGATTCCATAGTCATGAATTTATTAAAGAATACTAAGAAGTACGGGTTGAGAGGTGAAAGAGCTGAAATATCTTTCTTGCAACAAGAAAACTAAGCACTACTATTTCACCTAAGCCTTTAAGATGAATCCACACTCACAGTCTTAAGTCAAAAGTTTTGCACAGGACTTGATGTGGAAGTTGAAACACAAACAGATCAGCCATGATCTTATTGAAGCACGGAGCTCCTCTCCTCCTCAGTGGAAGATGATGGAGAAGAATATGAAGAAGAGGGTACTCACAAGGCAGACAGGGCTGTCAGAGATAAGCAAATCTTCAATGGGTTTGCACAGCAGTATATCACCTGCAAGCTATTGCATTCTCTAAATATGTGCTGTAGTTAGGTGAATCTGCCACTCCTGTATGATACTTAAATTCATAGAGTCATAGAGATGTACAGCACGGGAACAGACCCTTCGGTCCAACCTGTCCATGCTGACCAGATATCTAGATTTTTAGATTTTTTTTAGATTACTTACAGTGTGGAAACAGGCCCTTCGGCCCAACAAGTCCACACCGACCCGCCGAAGCGCAACCCACCCATACCCCTACATTTACCCCTTACCTAACACTACGGGCAATTTAGCATGGTCAATTCAACTGACCCGCACATCTTTGTGACTGTGGGAGGAAACCGGAGCACCCGGAGGAAACCCACGCAGACACGGGGAGAACGTGCAAACTCCACACAGTCAGTCGCCTGAGTTGGGAATTGAACCCGGGTCTCTGGTGCTGTGAGGCAGCAGTGCTAACCACTGTGCCACCGTGCCGCCCATATCCCAACCCAATCTAGTCCCACCTGCCAGCACCTGGCCCATATCCCTCCAAACCCTTCCTATTCATATACCCATCCAAATGCCTCTTAAATGTTGCAATTGTACCAACCTCCACCACATCCTCTGGCAGCTCATTCCATACACGTACCACCCTCTGTGTGAAAAAGTTACCCCTTAGGTCTCTTTTATATCTTTCCCCTCTCACCCTAAACCTATGCCCTCTAGGTCTGGACTCCCCGATCCCAGGGAAAAGACTTTGTCTATTTATCCTATCCATGCCCCTCATCATTTTGTAAACCTCTATAAGGTCACCCCTCAGCCTCCGACACTCCAGAGAAAACAGCCCAAGCCTGTTCAGCCTCTCCCCTCAGCTCTAAACCTCCAACGCGGCAACATCCTTGTAAATTTTTTATGAAGCCTTTCATGTTTCACAACATCTTTCCGATAGGAAGGAGACCAGAGTTGCATGCAATTTTCCAACAGTGGCCTAACCAATGTCCTGTACAGCTGCAAGATGACCTCCCAACTCCTGTACTCAATACTCTGAAAGGAAAGCATACCAAATACCTTCTTCATCATCCTACCTACGACTCCACTTTCAAGGAGCTATGCACCTCTACTCCAAGGTCTCTTTGTTCAGCAACACTCCCTAGGACCTTACCATTAAGTGTATAAGTCCTGCTAAGATTTGGGGCTTTCCCAAAATGCAGAACCTTGCATTTATCTGAATTAAACTCCATCGCCACTTCTCAGCCCATTGGCCCATCTGGTCCAGATCTTGTTGTAATCTGAGGTAACCCTCTTTGCTGTCCACTACACCTCCAATTTTGGTGTCACCTGCAAACTTACTAACTGTACCTCTTATACTCGCATCCAAATCATTTATTTAAATGACAACAAGTAGAGGGCCCAGCACCGATGCTTGTGGCACTCCACTGGTCACAGGCCTCCAGTCTGAAAAACAGCCCTCCACCACCGTCCTCTGTCTTCTACCTTTGAGCCAGTTCTGTATCCAAATGGCTAGTTTTCCCTTTATTCCATTAGATCCATCCTTGCTAATCAGTCTCCCATGGGGAACCTTGTCGAACGCCTTACTGAAGTCCATATAGATCACATCTACTGCTCTGCCCTGATCAATCTTCTTTGTTACTTCTTCAAAAATTCAATCAAGTTTGTGAGACATGATTTCCCATGCACAAAACCATGTTGACTATCCCTAATCAGTCCTTGCCTTTCCAAATACATGTACATCCTGTCCCTAAGGTCGACCTGAATCCTTATGGGTGGAGAAGATCATCTATGCTCCCTACTCCTTTCTACATATTTTGTTGTAACATTGATAACTGTACATATATCAGTACCCTGCACTGTAAGTCAGATCTTATACTTTCAAACACTTACCAGGCAATGCTTTCAATTTCACCCTGTTCGTTTCAGCTACTAATTACCATCACTGCCACTTAAAGTCACACTTCTTAAAGAAAACCCAAAAATCACATCCATGCTAAGGATTCTTGCAAAATACACCCCTAAATCTGTGTTTTCTTATTTACTGATAAAAATGTATAAATAGCCCATGAAGATATGACAACATCTTTTCAAATGGAGAAGATCCTAATTAGATCAAGTCAGTTTCACTTGAATGAAAATGTTCTCTGGGATCAGCACTTCTAAGAAATGTAGAAGCAGATTCAGACACAGTGGCTCCAAACCTGTTGGTATATTTATAGTTCTACAATTTGTAGATGCATATTCATTACATGGTTTGATGGCTTTGTTAATTGCCGCTTGACTAGTACATTAAAACATCACCCAATTTGTGTATGTTACATTTTCTATACTGAATATAGATGTTTTCCATTTTCTGAAATTATTCATCACAAACAGCTTTTGCTTTTAAATGTTGACTTCTTTTCAGTCAAGGAGAAAGTGAGGTCTGCAGATGCTGGAGATCAGAGCTGAAAATGTGTTGCTGGAAAAGCGCAGCAGGTCAGGCAGCATCTAAGGAACAGGAAATTCGACGTTTCGGGCATAAACCTGATTCCTGATGAAGGGCTTATGCCCGAAACATCGAATTTCCTGTTCCTTAAATGCTGCCTGACCTGCTGCGCTTTTCCAGCAACGCATTTTCAGCTTTTTTCAGTCAAATACATTCTTGTGGAAAGACCGAGAGGAGAATTTGACTCTCATTAGATTGGTGTCTGGTTCTTCTGAGTTATTACCAGTTTAACTACTTCCTCTATTTCTTGCTGACTCATTATCTGCCACATTAACTTCCAGCTCAGAATATTCTGCTCCATAGCCTTGCAATTATATGCAGTATTATAATAGTCCTTAGTTAACAGTTTCTAAGAAGTCTGTCTTGAGCTTGTATTAAGACCTGATCGGCCCACACAAAAACATGATTGTCAACTTTTAAATTCAAAACACATTCTTTCTGAAGGACTGGTACATTTCTTTCCAGCCTCACCCTATAGAAGACCAAGTGAAATGGGCATTTATCATACAAAATTGTTGTATGGGACTGCTGTTGAGGTTGCAGGCTCCGCACTTGCATGTGAGTTACTGAAGCTTGAGTGAGAAAACTGTCTGCTCCTCGCCCAGAGGAGCAGGGCCTTGAGTGGATAAAGATCACATCATTTCTTCAGTTAGTAAGAATCCTGACATATGTCATTTTATGGAGGGTCACAATAGGCTGCATGGCCAGCCATGTAGCCATGCCCTGATAATATAAAAGAAGCAACACACATTAAAACAAGAATATAACACAACATTATTGCTTCCATAAGTGCAATGTCTCATCAGTGATTGCTAACCATGAAGTTTGTTGGTATAATGTGCTCTTTGAATGAATACACATCAAAACATCTAAGAAGCACACTCATGATTTCATCACTATTATACCACAATATATATTTGAAGATATAAAGGTCTCAGACTCTGTCTTAACTCATGTCACATGAAGCATGAAATGCTGATGAAATGTGCTTTTCTTGTGTGTTTTCTTTGTACAAAATATCTTAATGTTAGCCCACATTGTGTGTGTTTGAATATTACATTTGTACACATTAATGAGCTGCAGTAGTCATCTGTTGGTTCAATCAATAACACATTTGCCACATTTTGCCACTTGTGTTGCAAGGGATGATATAAGCAATGTCAAAGCAGGTAGAGATATCCTGCTGGAGCCAAAATGCATATCATTGTCACAGGGCTAGAGGTAGAGGGTCAGAAAAAAAACACTAGTCACAGGTCCTGTCATTGTTGCTGTCAATGCCCCACCATTGCCTCCAGCAGGCCCTTGATACTTGAAGAGGCAGGTTATTTATTTTAACTAAATTGAATCAAGCGACATTTGGGGCAACCACTTGCATTACAATTGCATGTAGTCTGGCTCTCAACATGTGAGGAAATATGGTGCCCAAAAACCATATTCTTCCAATTAAATTCCCTTAGCTGTTTAATTGGGAGGGAGAGGCAAATTTGGCAGTGGAAGATCATGTGATATCAGATCCATGAATAGGTTCAAGCATACTTCTTGTTTTTGCATTTATTTCAGAGAGTCACTATTGTGACTGGGTGAACTATTTAAAGGAACTCAATAGCAACCCTGTAGAGTATTAGGTTAAAAATCATGCAACACCAGTTATAGTCCAACAGGTTTATTTGGAAGCACTAGCTTTTGGAATGCTGCTCCTTCATCAGATGGTTGTGGAGAATAAGGAGTATTAGGATCGGTGTGCTTCTGGATCATTGGATTGTTAAAGCTTTCAGAGTTTGGAAATACTGGACTTTGCTTTTGCCAAAGTACTTATAGTAACAAAAGATTTTCCTCTAATATGAATGCCATTTTACACTCTCGCGCGATAGGCGCTGCAAGACGTGTCAGAGTGTAGACATGGATACTACCATTACACGTGGGGACATCTCCCACCTTGTACATGGAAGACACTCATGCGACTCAGCCAACGTTATGTATCTCATACTTTGCATGCAAGGATGCCCTGAGGCATGGTACATTGGGGAAACTGAGCAAAGGCTACAGCAACGGATGAATGGGCACTGCACAACAATCAACAGACAGGAGTGTTCCCTCCCAGTTTGGAAACACTTCAGTGGTCCAAGACATTCAACCTCGGACCTTCGGGTGACCATCCTCCAAGGCGGTCCTCGGGACAGGCAGCAGAGGAAAGTGGCCGAGCAGAGGCTAAGTTCCGTACTCATGGGGAGAGCCTCAACTGGGACTTTGGGTTCATGTCACACTACAGGTGACCACCATTGTACTATACACACACACACACACACACACACACACACACACACACACACACACACACACCTATACACACACATACACATGGGCACACATATACACAGACACTCACACTCATCCTTACAGACACACACGCTCCCGCACTCACACATGCATCCTCTCCGAGACTTAGACCACTCTACACTCACACATACACACATATGCACTCTCTCTCACAGACACTCACAACCTCCCACCCCAGACATACACACACACACTCCTACAGACACACACACTCCCACACTCACACATGCACCCCCTCACAGATTTAAGACACTCTACACTCAAATACACACACATATACACTCTCTCTCACACTCGCTACCCTCCAACCCAGACAGACACACACACACAAAGACCCACATGCACACTATACATATACATTTGTGGGGTGAATTTGTACTTGCAGAGTTACATTGTATTTTGCTCAAAAACTGCATGAATTAATGTAAGAATCAGTTATCTCACTTTTTAGATTAGAATCAGTCTAAACATTATGGCACAGACAGAGAACACAGGGGGCTAACACCTTCAACATATTGTCTAGCTAATATCAATTGTTACAGTTAACCTGAGAATGCAACTTTTAAAAAAAGGTTTTGTGATTTACACATGAAAGAAGTGAAACTATCATGGTATTTGAACAGATGAAAGACTCAACAAACAATCAAGGTATTTTTCGATGTATAATTTCAGTTACATTACACTGTAAACTTTTGCTATAAATTCTGTGTCTTGCAATTGTATTCTCCACAACCACCTGATGAAGGAGCAGTGTTCCAAAAGCTAGTGTGCTTCCAATTAAACCGGTTGGACTATAACCTGGTGTTGTGTGATTTTTAACATTTCACACTCTGTTATTCTGAAGTAATCAATAATAGGAGAAGGAGTAGCAGTTTTGGTAATCAAACCTTTATGTACATCAAAAATAATATGCTTTGAGGCTGTGATAACAGTAGATATTACTCCTTATCTTTTTGTATTGTAGCTTTATCGTACTTAATTATGCTCTCCTCCTCCAATATCTCTCCAATTTGATGGCCCTGCACTTAATAAAAACTAAAAGAACTGCAGATGTTGTAAATCAGAAACAAAAACAGAAATTGTTGGAAAAGCTCAGCAGGTCCAGTAGCATCTGTGGAGAGAAATCAGAATAACGTTTCAGATTTGGTGGCACTCTTGAAATGCTTAAATTGTGATGCCAATGTCCCATGAATTTGAACCCATTTCTCTCACACCAATCTCTGACCAACACATTAACCTCTTTAATCTTATTAACCTGCGCCAATTAGCACAAGGCTCAGGTAAGCAATTTGGAGACCATTACCCTTGGGTTCTGCTTTTTAATTTATCACCTATCTGCTTGTATTCCCTCAGCAGAACTTCCTTCCTCATTCTACCTAGTTCTTTGGGCAACTAGATAGTTTCACTCCTACTTCGAGTTTCTCTGGAATCCAGCTGAGATATCTTTAACACCACGCTAGGTCAGCAACACAGCCTTTGAAACTCTGAAACCTAGCTACAGGGAAAAGCACAACTGAGCCTCATCACCCACTCAGATTCTAAACAGGCAATAGCTAGATCTAACATTGAAAAATATCTGACATTGTATCAACATTATGAACCAATCCTGCACGTTTGGCAAAACCTAAGGTGGATTGCATTTCCAGGACATGATTTATTGCAGTATTATAGGTATCACATTTCTTATGTTACCATCTGACTTTAGCACTATTATTATGGAAGGAGCCACATTATTCTATCCTACCTTACAGATAATGTTCTCAGTCTTGAGCCTTTTCAGTTCTTGTTCTACATTCTCAGAAGTAATATTAACCAATACATCTATATTGACCTTATTTGTCATGACCATGGATCATAAACCCAGATTGCATAAAGATTACATGAAGCTTTTAATTTCCAACATCCATTTTTTAAAATGAACATAGATGTGGCAAAAAAGTCTACAGATTAAATTCAGTGACTGGAATGTCACACTTATACATGTCAAAGAAGCTTCACAGGGAGAAATGCATTACAAACTAAACTGTGATCCCCTGTGGAGTACCTTAGACTGCAAACATGGTCAAATAATGTGGAAGTTTTGGGGTGGGGTGGACAAAGTTAAAAATCACACAACACCTGTTTATAGCAAGAGGCTTATTTGGAAGTACAAGCTTTCGGAGCGCAGCTCCTTCATCAGGTGGGGTAGCTACATGACGAAGGAGCAGTAGTCTGAAAGCTTATACTTTCAAATAAACCTGTTGTACTATAACCCGGTGTTGTGTGATTTTTAACCATAGTCAAATAAGACAGCAGTTTGGGTAAGAGACATGTTTGCCTTTTCACTGTCAAGAATACACAGAGTCAGAGGTTAAAAATGAGTTTCAACCATGGTCCGTGCCTGACATTCTAGTGTGTGGCCTAATTTGCTATGAAAGCCATGCTTTACTAGCTTTAAATTCCAGACTTATTGTATTAATTCATTGAAATTAACTTTCACAAATTGCCTTGTTTTGAACCTGATTCCCAAGGTATTGCTTTAGTTTCTAGATTACTCATTCAGAGACACTACCACTACATGATTGTCTCACTGTAAGTCATTGAAGGTGATGAAGCATTGTAGAGCTGGAATTGGGGTGGCACGGTGGCACAGTGGTTAGCACTGCTACCTCACAGCGCCAGAGACCCGGGTTCAATTCCTGACTCAGGCGACTGACTGTGTGGAGTTTGCACATTCTCCCCGTGTCTGCGTGGGTTTCCTCCGGGTACTCCACTTTCCTCCCACAGTCCAAAAATGTGCAGGTTAGGTGAATTGGCCATGCTAAATTGCCCGTAGTGTTAGATAAAGGAGTAAATATAGGGGAATGGGTGGGCTGCGGGTTGGTGTGGACTTGTTGGGCCGAAGGGCCTGTTTCCAGGCTGTAAGTAATCTAATCTAATGTTTTAGATTAGATTACTTACAGTGTGGAAACAGGCTCTTCGGCCCAACAAGTCCACACCGACCCTCCGAAGAGCAACCCACCCAGACCCATTCCCCTACGTTTACCCTTTCACCTAACACTATGGGTAATTTAGCATGGCCAATTCACCTAACCTGCACATTTTTGGACTGTGGGAGGAAGCCGGAGTACCCGGAGGAAACCCACGCAGACACGAGGAGAATGTGCAAACTCCATACAGAAGGTTGCCCAAGGCAGGAATTGAATCCGAGTCTCTGGCGCTGTGAGGCAGCAGTGCTAGCCACTGTGCCACCGTGCCACCCTAATTGTTAAATATGTTATATTTGGAGAGAAGTTAATCCAGTACAGTAAGTGTTATCTGGTCTTTTCTTCATCTTACTACAAATTTGGCTGCTCAAACACATCTGTTTTGCTCTTACCAGTTTCTTTAAGGCTGATCTTCCTGATTTCAGGAATTTTAAATAGTTTTGAACAGCTAATATGCATTCCAGTTTTCATTCTGGCAGAATATTGTGATGAAACTTGCCTCTTGCAAAGGTTGGGAGACCATCTAACCCTCTCATATATTAACCAGGGTGTAATAACCTTCATATAACAATGAATTCTGGTTATTTGAATTAGCCTTTGCAATCAGAAACATCATGTAGTTTTACCCTAAAAAGAATCCAACATTCTTCAAATGAGCACATTTTGAAATGTAAAGACACTAATCGTTTTCTAAACTCTAGTTGCATCACCTTTTCAAAACAAGTCATAAACATTTGTATCTATCAAGAACAGAATATTAACCTATATTGTATCACAAATGATAAATTTAATATCAGGGTGCAGCTCACCTTATTTCTTTTACAATTTTGCAGCCCATTTATAACTGCTTTTCTTAAACATAAGCTATTCGAAGTGATTTACTGCCACAACATATACAAAATTAATATCATTATTAACTTATCTTTAATAATTCATTTGTACCTGACTACAAACAGTTAGAAACTTCTGACTAAATTTGTTTTCGAGTCAATACATAAATTTCTAAACTTTACAAAATAATCTCCAAGATTGTAATTATTAACTTAAAATATTGACCACCAGTCATGACAAACTGATCTATAAATATTTTATGCATTATGAGGAGGTGAAAAATGAAAATTGTATAAGATGCATATAGTCATAGAGGTTTTATAACATGGGACAAGGTCTTTCAGCTAATTCTGTCAATGCCAGTCATCAAGCTTCCAGTCCAAATCCATTTTCCAGCCCTTTCAATCTAACATAAAAGTAAAAAAGGATGATGCTTTTGTACTGACATTTTACCGAATGAGTACAGTGTTATTTTTTGGTTGATTGCTGCTGTCTGTTGCTTTTGTTTTTAACATAATTACATATGTTAAAATTAAGTGAATAATTGTTTACAATTCTACTGTGAATCATGGTTACGATATCCCTCCTATTTTAAAGTTCCTCTATAATCTTGGATCCTGAACCATTTTCCCCCAATTTTCTTTACAGTCCTCCTTACGAAGGACATCAGATATTTGGTTTGAGTGCTACTCCACAGTTACAAGTTGACTTTTCATTGTTTAACGTGGGGCCTTTGACAGTAAATAACAAGTTATTACAGATTTAATTTTCACCTAATATCCATATCTATTTAACTCTGGTCAAGGTCACTAGATAGTATTTTTAAATAAATGTATTCACAGGATTTAAACATCACTGGCTATTCCAGCATTTGTTCCCCATCCCTAATTTTCCTATAGCAGTTCAGAGTCAACCACATTGCTCTGAGTCTGGAGTCACGTCCAGGTCAGACCAGGTAAGGACTTCAGTTTCCTTCCCCAAAGGACATTAGTGAACCACTTGAGTTCTTCCAACAGTTAATACTGGTTTATGATCATCATTAATCTCTTAATTGTAGATTTTTAGTGAATTCAAATTTCACAATCTGTCATGGCAGGATTTGAACCTAGGGCCTCAAAATATTGCTGGAGTCTTTCAATTAATAGTCTAGCAATAACACCAGAGGGCCATTGAATCCTCCTGATCTGGAACAAGCTTCAAATTTATGCCACAGGTAATGGTTTAATGTATTGTTATATATTACACTGACTTTGGAAGGAAAGAATATCACCTGAGAGTGTGTGATAATAGTAGTAATCTGAACCGAGGTAAAAAGAGTTCAGAAGGCATTCTCCAATTGCTTTGGTATTACCAAACAAAAGAATTTCACACAAAAAGGAAGAGTGCAGGCTAACTTGCATAAATGAAACTCACTGACAATGATGCATGCTATCCACAACAGCAAGTGTCCATTTACACTATTGAAGCTCAACTAAAGGGTTTACAACTCACCTAAGGTGGTGCTGAACCCATGAAAATAAAGAGGTCAGACATGCAACATTGAGAACTTACTAAATAAAATATTACACAAAGTCACTTTGTTTGCAGTATGTATATCCTTTTCTGTTTATTTTAAGGTTCAATTTAGAGCCCACCTTTGCACTATAAATGGAAATCTCAACCATATAAAGTTATCAATTCAAAGCCAACATCTCTGGACTCTCAATACATCTGTAGATAATTTAAATTTCAGAGATTTTTGGAGATCAAATCTTCAACTGAACATTCTTTGAAATCAGTGTAATGTCTGCTGAATGGATGCTGATTTCATGAGTCACTGGCAAGCTGCTGATGTAGCACTTCTCCCAGATTCCTAATGGAATTGGCTTTATTATGTTATTCTATAGCACCCATGATGACGCACTGTCTTGGGTAAAGTAAGCCTACCTCAATGTTGATATATTTAGAATTTGGCATTTCTACAAACTACACAGCGTCAGAAAGATGCCGAATCAAAATTTAAAATCCATTAAAGCACAGGAAAATGGGATTGATTTCTTTTGTGAGTGACTTTTAGTTTTATTGAGTAGACTGGATATAGAACCAGGTTATAAACAAGAGTAGAAAGAAAATAGGTAAATTCTCCTTTCAGAAAAATAATTAGCATAATCTTATTTGTTCATACTTTCATTTGAAAGATTTTGCTGATGTGGCAAAAATAGGTTAAAGGAAGCTTTTGTCTAGATTTTCAAGGTAGTTAGGAAAACAGGTAAGGAATGGGGGAAGAGAAATTATTTCTGCTTGTTGGGTAACTAAACCCAAGGCATGTTCTAAAAATTAGAGCCAGACACTTTAACTGGAAATTAAGAAATACTTTGAAATCCAACAGATGGTCAAAGTTTGAAACTCTCTCTTTACCCATGACACTTGATGTGTGATCAGTTGTTAACCAAGCCTATTAAGGAATATGGAGCAAGGTCAGGTTATAGTGTTGGACTGCAGGCCTGACCATGCTCTCAATGAATAGCAGAACTTCTGATCGCCTGTTCTGATAATTTACGTAAGTTAAAAACTTAATATTGTTGGCAAGGATATGCAGGTGTTGTTCTTATTCCTACATTTATCTACAGAGAGTGGGTAGCTAATTCATACATATCTATTAAAATTACTTTAATGAATAAGATACATCATGAGGGACTGAATGGCTACTTCTTCACTGTATTATTTTCGGATTCATACTTATTTCTTTATTTTACCTAGAGGTTGTTCATTAGTCTCTTTTCTCACACGTGACTTCTATTTCCCATTTTTATTGCTGTTTGAGGAATGCAAAACTTGAGAGATGATCAGCCTCATAAAATTGATTATGTACAGATATGAATGAGGCACAAAGGGTGCAATATTAATTTATGTATACAGATATCCTGTGATGTTATCATGCTGAACCAGAAATTATTCCATGTCAAAAGACCTGTCAGAGATGTTGATACCTTCAGTATTAAAATTTGAATAAAAATTTAATGATATTGCCCCAGAGACAGTGAAGCTAATAACAGTGAACAAAGAAATAAAATTCTCCCTCACCGTACACATATTAAGAAATCTGAATCCAACATGGGTGGACAATCTATTTTTACTGTAAATGTGTGATAGTGAAGGCAAAAATTTAAAAACACACTGCAGATGCTGGGCATGTGCTATAAAAATAGGAAATGCTGAAAATATTCTGTAGATTTGTTAGATTTTAGATTCTGGATAACAGCTATCTAAAATAGATGGCCGATTATTTATAAATAATTTCAAGATTTTTATTTATATTTGTTACGAAATAGCAATTTAGTTAATGATACATTAGTTATTTTGAGAGTTTTGAGAAGATTGTAGCTCAGATTGATGTTCAGCTTGTAAGTTTGTTCACTGAGCTGGAAGGTTTGTTTTCAGACATTTTGTCATTGGGCTAGATAGCACCATCAGTGAGCCTTCAGTGAAGCACTAGTGTTCTGTCCCGTTTTCTATTCATGTATCTTGGTCTGTTGAGATGGGTGAAATCATTTCCGGTTCTTTTTCTCTGTGGTTGGTAAATGGTGTCCAAATCAATGTGTTTATTGATAGAATGCCAGGCCTCTAGGAATTCCCATGCATGTTTCTGTTTAGCCTGTCCTCGGATGGATGTGTTGTCCCAGTCAAAGTGGTGTCCTTCTTCGTCTGTATGTAAGGATACTAGTGATAGTAGGTCATGCCTTTTGGTGGTTAGTTGGTGTTCGTGTACCTGGTGGCGAGTTTTCTGTCTGTCTGTCCGATGTAGTGTTTGTTACAGTCCTTGCATGGTATTTTGTAAATGACATTTGTTTTGATGGTTGTTGGTATAGGTTCTTAAGTTTCATCAGTTACTGACATGAACTTAAAGGGCCCTATACCAACAACCAGCAAAACAAATGTCATTTACAAAATACCCTGCAAGGAATGTAACAAATACTACATCGGACAGACAGACAGAAAACTAGCCACCAGGATGCACTAACACCAACTAGCCACCAAAAGACATGACCTATTCTTGTGTCCTTACACATAGACAAAGAGGGACAACCACTTCGACTGGGACAACACATCTATTCTAGGACAGGCTAAACAGAGATACGCATGGGAATTCCTAGAAGCCTGGCATTCAAACTGGAACTCCATCAGTAAACATATTGATTTGCTCCCCATTTACCAGCCTCTGAGAAAAAAAAATCGGAAATGATATTACCCACCTTAAGAGACTAAGACACATAAATAGAAAATGGGACAGAATACCAGCACTTCACCTGAGACCCACTGATAATGTTATCTGGCATGGTGACAAAAGGTCTGAAAACAAACCTTCCAGCTCAGCGAGCAAATGTACAACCTGAACATTAGTGAATTAGCCAGAGAAATAATGTACAACCCTTAACACCAGAGAACAAGCAAACATTTGACAGAGAATGTGTTGATCTCATTACAGTTATGAAGGCAGCATTTAGAACATAAAAACCAGGAGCAGGAGTAGGCCACATGGCTCTCAGGTCCAATCTGCCACTCAATAAGATCATGGCTGATCTTTTCATGACTTCAGCTCCACTTATCCACCCTCTCACCATAATCCTTAATTTCTTTACTGTTCAAAACATTATTTATCCTTGCTTTAAAAATGTTCAATGAGGAAGCCTCAACTCCTTCACTGGGCAGGGAATTCCACAGATTCACAATCCTCTGAGTGAAAAAGTTTTTTCTCAATTTGGTCCTAAATCTGCTCCCCCTAGTTTTGAGGCTATGTCCTCTTTTTCTTGTTTCACTCACCAGCGGAAACACTTCTGCACTTGTATCCTATCTGTTCCCTTCATAATTTATATGTTTCTATAAGATCCGCCTTCATTCATCTGAATTCCAACTAATATAATCTCAATCTACTCATTCTCTTGTCATAAGTCAATCCACTCAAGTCTGGAATCAACCTAGAGAACATCCTTTGCACCCTCTCTAGTGCCAGTACATCCTTTCTCAAGTAAGGAAACTAAACCTGCGCACAGTATGCCAGGTGTGGCCTCACCAGCACCCTGTACAGCTGCAACATAACCTCCCTGCTTTTAAACTCAATCCATTTAGCAATGATTCCATTTGCCTACTTAATTACCTGTTGCACCTGCAGACCACCCTTCTGTGATTCATGCACAAGGACACCCAGGTCCCTCTGCACAGCAGCCTGCTGCAATTTTGTACTATTCAAATAATAGTCATTTTTCCTATTACTCCTACCAAAATGGATGATTTCACATTTATTAATATTGTATGCCATCTGGCAGACCTTTGCCCACTCACTTAAACTATCTACGTTCCTCTGCAAAGTTGCGCAGTCCTCTGCACACTTTGCTCGTCCTTAGTATTATCCGCAAACGTTGACACATTACATGTGGTCCTCAACTCCAAATTATTTATGTAAATTGTGAATAATTGTGGTCCCAACACTGATCCCTGAGGTACACCACTAGTCACTGATTGGCAACCTGTCAAACCTTCATCAAAATTCCTGATGAAGGGCTTTTGCCTGAAACTTCGATTTTCCTGCTCCTCGGATGTTGCCTGACCTGCTGTGCTTTTCCAGCACAACTCTGATCTAAACACTCATTTATCCCCATTCTATCCTTCTTATTAGTTAACCAACCCTCTCTCCATGCTTATATGTTGCCCAAAACACCATGTAGCTTCATCTTATGCAGCAGCCTTTTGTGCAGTACCTTGACAAATGCCTTTTGGAAACCTCGATACATCACATCTACTGAGTCCCTGTTGTTCACCGTGCTCATTATGTTTTCGTAGAATTTCAGTAAATTAGTTAAGGATGACCTGCCCTTCATGAACCCATGCCACATCTATCCAATGGGACAAGTTCTATCTTAGATGTCTTGCTATTTCTTCCTTGACAATAGGTTGACAAAGCACTTGCCCCACTACAAAGCATTAGAGAATGCTACTCCCTGATTTTGTCCTGCTTTTTGGGTGCATTTGTCATCTGGAGAACAATTGTCTTGGAAGGACCACTTGCTGAAGACTACCCCCAGCATCCCACCACTTGTTGATTCTAGGGGCTGCCAACCACCCAATGTAATCCTTTTATTAAATGAACACAGGATAGGAGCCCAAATTACAAAACAATCATCTCCCATTTTGCCAAGCTTCCAGCTTAAGGTTAATTGCCTTTGTAATAGGAACACCATGTAAATGCTTGCAAAGATATTAAACTATAATCAGCCATCGTACCAACTTGGAATATCAACATGGAAGTTTGACCCAAGTGACCCAGATGCTTCTAAGACTGGTGTGTAGTTGCAGAGAGAGAAAGTAAAGAGATTCTTTGTTAACATAGCCTTAGGCTTTTTTAGTAAGTATTTCTATGCTTATTCTAAAATGAATAATTTAATAAAGGTCCTATTCTTTATATATTAGGCTATATCTACCCTGGAAAACTGAGTTAATGTTTCAGGTTATGATGACCTTGAACCAGAACAGAGAAATATATGTATGCTTTAATCTGCATCTGTGCAATATTATTTAACATATCTAATCAGAAACATGCATACTCAAGACTTTTATTCAGATTCTACCCTCAAACTTCAATAAGAGTACCATCCTTTTGACAAGTGCTACTTGTTTCCATCAATATCTATCAATTTTTCACTTCTTTCTTCTAAATAAAAAAATTGCTAAAAGCATTAAGAATATGTAAACATAATCATTTTAAAACTGGTATTGTTTCAAATTTGATATATGGGACAAGAATCACATTGTAACCAAATTCTTCCAACTTTTCTGGAAAGATTCTCCCAAAAAGGATTGGAATTCATGATTCTCATGGGTGGATGGTGTCAAAATGAAAAGCTCTTAATGAGATGATCAAAGTTAGACACTGACGCCCCATATAATCAGATGCTGATGTCTGTGGCGACAACATGCCTAATGCAAATAGCATGCCAAAGCTTGATTCTGAATCAATCTGCATGCCAGGAGTCTGCAAACAATCAGCGTAGCAGGCTCTTTTCAGCTCATATGTTAAATGAGGGGTCCTCCTCATAGGATTTTGATAAGATTGTTTCCTGTCATGGTTAATGCCGAATCATTCTCAAGTCAAAGCATGACAGTGAAGATCAAATGACCAAGGCAAGTCTAAGTGTACAATGTACTCATGTAGTTTTCCAAGCATCCCCTCTTTTATTAAAATACATTAAAAGACCTTTCTTGTAGCAAGTTGTAGCAACATTTCTGCAAAGGTTGGCATTTGGTAGAAAGGTCTTTTCAAACCTTTATTGAAATTCTTTAGATCCACTATACTCCTAGCTTCCCACAGTTTTTTTCACCACTACCATGCTGTCCCCCCTCTGTCATCCACACAGCCCTCCACTGCACATCATTCATTCCTTGCTCCACTGCTCTAAGCTCCCCCACAACTCTAAACAGAATAAAGACCTGGTCCCCCTTGTCCTCCACTACCACCCCACCAGTCTCCGCATCCAACACATTAATCCTTAAACACTTCCGCTATCTCCAATTAGACCCCAACACCAAGAATATCTTCCCCTCCCCAGCCCTCTCTGCCTTCTGCAAGGACTGTTTCCTCTGCCATTCCTTGGTTCGCACACTCTCCCATCCCACTCCCCTGATTCCCAGATACCTTCCCCTTAAACCGGAAAAGATGCACACCACCCCCCTCACCTCCATCTAGGGCCCCAAACAGTCCTACCTGGTGAGACAGAGGTTCACCTGCCTCTCCTCCAACCTAGTTTACTGTATCCAGTGCTCCCGATTGGTCTTCTATATATCAGGGAGAACAAATGTAAATTTAGGGAACGGTTCACCAGTCACCTCAGACAGGTCTGCAGAGGCCAACCTGACCTCCCAGTCACCACCAATTTTAATTTCCTTTCTCACTCCCTCTCCAACGTGACCATCCTTGACCTCCTCCATTGCTGCAATGAAGCAAGTTGGACGAACAACACCTCGTCTGGGCAGCCTACAGCCCGGAGGAATCAACATTGAGTTCTCCAATTTCAAATAACGTCCCTTCCCATCCCCTTAACTCCCTTCCCAGTCCCTCCCCCTTCCATTCAATTCCTCTCATTTACCCTTCCAGCTACCAACTGGATTCATTCCTCCCATCAACCAACCAGGTTGTACCATCTACCTGTGTTATCTATCCCTCCTTCACCATCCCCTTCCCCCCAATCTTATCTGCAGCTCCCCTTACCTCCACCCCCAGTCCTGAAGAAGAGTTACATCCAAAACATTGACTTCTTCATCTCCCAATGCTACATGGCTAGCTGTGTTCTTCCAGACTCCTGCTTGTCCATCATTCTGCTAAGCCAATCTTTAGGAGTTGTCAGTTTATTGATTACTCCCTTGTTTTCCAGCTCCTCTATCTTGTCTTTCAGGCTAAACTTGAGGGCAGCTTGAACTCTTCTCAGAAGTTGGTGTCACATTCACATCTATCGCATCTACCTCATCTACCTCGCAGACTTGCAAGACCTGTAAACACATTTTTATAATATGTTAGGATCTGTTCAGAAGTCAATGACTTCGTGCATTGCAAAGTGCTGCAAATCTCTTCTGACAAGCTTTAAACATATTTCAGCTGCAAGGAGTAGATATTGCTTAATACTTGTTATCAGGAATGGTAGGTTGTCATTCTTTCAGTTGCATTGAGCTCTCAGCTTCAGCTTGCTTTGACAGCTTGCAGTGAGTATTGTTCCAAGGGCTCTGCGGGTAATATCGCTGAATTATTAGCCCAGAGGCCCAAATGATATTCTGGGGTCCTGGGTTCAAATCCGACCATGGCAATTGTTGGAATTTGAATTGAATAAAGAATTCTGGAATGAAGAGCCTAATGATGGCAAGCCATGAATCTATTGTCAATTATCAGAAAAACATATGTGGTTCACTAATGTTCCTTAGGGAAGGAAGCTGCCATCATTACCTGTTCTGGCCTACATGTGACTTCAGACCCACACCAATGTGGTTGCGCTTAACTGCCCTCTGAGCAATTAGGGATGGGCAATAAATGCTAGTATAGCTGGTGATCTCTCATCCTGTGAATGAATGAATGAATGAATGAATAAAACAAAAAATTATAGCCTCCCGTTTATCTTGAAAAGCTTAATTTTCAAGTCACCATCTTGGGTCATTTCACACAAGTCTACAAAGTGCATGATCTTTCACAAAGCACCAGTGTCTATCTGACACATCATATTCACTTTATGCTCTCCTTCTGTATTCATGATTTTGACAGTCATTAATTATTTTTCATCTTTAGACTTGATTACCTAACCTACTGTATGATAGAGGTATTCATGAGAATCATCATCTGATATCTCTCCAATAGCCATCATCATAAACACTTGCTTTGTTTATTTCCAAATAAAAACATGAGTATAAAATTATTCAGCTTCTTTCAGTTGCAGCACTTTTTTCCCCATTTGCTGTTTTTCCTGTTGTGTGGTGTTCTGACCAATATTTAAATCCTATATTTCTGAGGAAGGATAACTGGACCCAGAATATTAATTCTGATTTCTACCCACAGATGCTGCCAGGCCTGCTGAGCAATTTCTGGTTTTATTTAAAATCCTTGATGGCCTTGATTTTAATGCTGGCTTCCCTGAAAATATTTCATCCCCTTTTCCATTAAGTTGTTCTTTTCAGGCCTGGATTGTCTCTTGGCATATCGCAAAGTCTCAACTTTTCTCCCATTAATACTCAGACCAGTGAATGTATGTCTGTGGTAGGAAAAGTTTTGGAAAGGATGATAAGAGATAGGATTTATAATCATGTAGCAAGCAACAATTTGATTTCAGATAGTCAGCATTGTTTTGTCAAGGGCGGGTCGTGTCTCACAAACCTCATTGAGTTTTGTGAGAAGGTTACCAATCATAACGGGCAGTTGACATGGTGTACATGGACTTCAGTAAAGTTCCACATGGTAGGCTGTTGGAGAAAATGCAGAGGCATGGGATTGAGGGTGATTTAGAGTTTGGATTAGAAACTGGCTTTCTGTAAGAAGGCAGCAAGTGGTGATTGATGGAAAATATTTAACATAGAGTCCGGTTACTAGTGATGTGCCACAGGGATCTGTTTTGGGACCACTGCTGTTTGTCACTTTTATAAATGACTTAGACGCAGGCATAGGTGGATGGGTTAGTAAGTTTGCACATGACACTAAAGTCAGTGGAGTCGTAGAGAGTGTAGATGAATGTTGCAGGTTGCAGGGGGACTTGGATAAACCGCAGAATTGGGCTGAGAGGTAGCAAATGGAGTTCAATGCAGCTAAATGTGAGGTGATTCACTTTGGGAAGAATATTAAGAAGGCAGAATACCTGGGTCAATGAAAAGATTCTTGGTAGTGTGGATGTGCAGAGGGATCTTGGAGTCCATTGTTTAAATCTCCCTAATGTGGCTGAGTTAACTACATTGGCAGGCAGGGCATTCCACACCCTTACCACCCTCTGAGTAAAGAACCTGCCTCTGACATTTGTCTTAAATCTATCAACCCTCAATTTGTAGTTATGTCCCCTTTACAAGCTGCCATCATCATCCTAGGAAACAGACTTGAAAGTTGCCACCCAGGTTGATAGTGCTGTTAAGAAGACATACGGTGTGTTAGGTTTTACTGGTAGAGGGATTGAATTCCAGAGCCGTAATGTCATGCTGCAACTATACAAAATGCTAGTGCGGCCTCACTTGGAATATTGTGTACAGTTCTGTCGCCCCATTACAGGAAGGATGTGGAAGCACTGGAAAAGGTGCAGAGGAGATTTACCAGGATGTTGCCTGGTCTGAGGGAAGGTCTTATGAGGAGAGGCTGAGAGACTTGGGTCTGCTCTCATTGAAAAGAAGAAGGTTAAGACGGGATTTTATAGAGACATACAAGATGATCAGAGGATTAGATAGGGTAGACAGTGAAATCTTTTTCCTAGGATGATGATGGCAGCTTGTACAAGGGGACATAACTACAAATTGAAGGTTGATAGATTTAATGTCAGAGGCATGTTCTTTACTCAGAGGGTGGTATGGATGTGGAATGCCCTGCCTGCCAATGTAGTTAACTCAGCCACATTAGGGAGATTTAAACAATCCTTGGATAAGCACATGGATGATGATGGGATTGTGTAAGGGGATGAGCTTAGATGAGTGCACAGGTCGGCACAACATTGAGGGCCAAACGGCCTGTTCTGCGCTGTATTGTTCCATGTTCTATGTTTTACTCTCCAGCTATCTCTTATAACTGAGTCAATCCTATATCAAATGAAACAATCTTCTGGTTGTTCAAATGTAAAGAATTCAATTCGATGCCTCAATATCTTCTGCTTTGTGTACTGATCAATATTATCTCTTTCACCTGAGCATTAATGTTAAACACATAGTGTTCATAGATTACTTTAGCAGAAGGTTCAAAATGTGTTTTCAACTTCTTCAGAATTTCTCTAGACTGGCTTTTCTACTCATCAGTGAGATCTATATATAAATATATAGATTCACAAGTTGGGAGCAAGCGTGAGAGACTTGAGATCTGCCCTGCCATTCAGTAAAATCATGGCTGATAAGATTGTAACCTCAATGTAACCTCAGGTGAGAGGGGAAAGATTCAAAAAGGACCTGTGAGGTAATTTCTTCAAGCAGAGTGTTGTGCGTGTATGGAAAGAGCTTCCAGAACAAATGGTGGAGGTGTGTACAATTACAACATCTAACAGGCATCTAGATGGATACATGAATAGGAATGGTTTAGAGGGATATGGTCAAATACTGGCAAATGGGACAAGATCAGGTTACGTTGTCTAGTTGGTGTGGACAAGCTGGACCAAGGGGATTGTTTTCTCTGCTGTATGACTCTGTGAAAACAGCTTTTTTTTCCCATACCTCTGTCCTAAATAAGTAGCCCCTTATTTTCAAAAGTGGACCTTAGCTCTAGATTTTCCCACATGAAGAAACATCCTTTCCACATCTACCTTGTCAGGATCCCATGGGATCATACATACATGTTTCAGTCATCTCTTACTTTTCCAGTGGATACAATCCCAACCTGTTTAACCTTTTCTCTTAAGAAAACCCACTCATTCCAAATATTAGTCTTATAAACTTTCCCTGAATTGCTTCCAATGTAATTATGATGTGGAGGTGCTAGTTTTGGTCTGGAGTGGACAAAGTCAGAAGTCACACAACACCAGCTTATAGTCCAACCGGGGTTTATTTGAAATCACAAGCTTTCAGAGTGCTGCTCCTTCGTCATGTGAAGTCACTCCTTCACTTCACCTGACGATGGAGCAGAGCTCTGCAAGCTTGTTATTTCAAATAAATCTGTTGAACTATAACCTGGCATTATCTGACTTCTGATTTTGCCCAATGCATTTACATCCTTGCTTAAATAGACAACTTATATTTTCCCAGATTTTCTCGTTTGCTAGATCTATACACATTCATTTAATCTACAACACCTATTTATAGTTTTCTTATGTCCTCTCTAGCACTTATGTCCCTCCTAAATTTATATCTTAACAACCACATATATATTCATATATATTCATGTCATTTATATAAATTGTAAAAGGTTATTTTCCCAACATTCATCCCTGTGGCACTCCACTCATGACAACTTGCCAATCTGAAATAACCATCTAAGCCTACTCTCTTTTTCCTGTTAGTCAACAAATCTTTCACCCATGAAAATATGTTTGCCCCTACTCCATAACTTTTATTTTCTACAACAGACTTGGACATGGAATGTTTTCGAATGCCTTTTGGAAGTCTAGGTACAGTACATTTATTAATTGTCTTTTACCCAGAATGCAAGTTACTCAAAAATAAATTGGTTCAACATGGTTTCCCTCTTACAAAACATTCAATTTTTTCAAGTGTCCTGCTTTTCTGTACTGTCCACCTTAAATAATAGCTTTTAACATTTACTCTATAACACCCATAGGTTAACTAGCCTGTAGTTTCCTCCTTTGCCTCGCTCTCTCTCTCCGCACCTTCTGCACATTTGCTGTTTTCCAATTTAATTTAAACTTTGCTAAATCTAGGGAACTTTGGAAAACTAAAGGCAGCTTATCAACTGTTTCACTAACCATTTCACCTCAAATGTGAAGATGAGGTCCATTAGGATACAGGGACCAGATGGCTCTCAGCTCCAATAATGTGCTTCCTCGGATCTAGAGCAGTTCCTAACATACCCCAACACTGATAACTGGGTTGCTACTCTTATTTGTTTATGTTTTTTGTTTAATTCTGTAGCTAATTCATAATTTGCCTTTGGAAGAAGACTAATTGTATCAAATATCCCCTTCCATTTTAAACTTTACAGTTGTTCTGACTCATTCAATTCAAAGTTACAGTCTGCAGTTCTAATTCTTCCATGTGACTCTATGCCAGCTCTAAAAATACATGCAAATTCACCTGCATATTTCTGACACCATGTTTCACATGGTGTGTTTCACTGGCACTCAGTCTAAACCAAAAGCATGACAGCAGAGGTCACATGACTTTGGCAAGTCAATACATACAACACACAAATACATTTGTCCAAAAGGTCATAGCCCACAATTCCCAATCTCCTGACACATCACTGCCAGTTCTGGCACAACAAGTTCACAATTAGCGGTGTTGTGCTTTCAGACATTGCAGTGGGCTGTGCGACTTCCAATGTTGCAGCAAAAGCTCATTGATTCCTTGTAAACTGTTACTACACGGAGTAAACCCTCCTGCTTAATTTAAAACCAGCAACACAGAAGAGATTTATCCCACGCAGTAATCTGTAAAAATTCAAGAGGCCAAGGACTATTAAAAGTAAAATTAATAACTTTATTTCTTAAAGTATGGCAGAGAATAATTAACTACCCACTATTTACAATTTCTTTCTCTAACCTATCTTCCACCTTCCCTTCTATAGTACTAGTCTGATAGAACTCCCAGTGAAGATTTGCAAAACAACACTTCTTATCTCAAAACCAGGTAGCTGTACTTTCTTGTCTTCGGATCTTCCTGTGTGTTTTTTTCTCCTTGTTTGGAATTTCTGCATGACAGGTTACTGATTGAAAAGGGACTTTTAAGAGAGGTGTTTCTTTCAAGCAGGCTGGTACATGCTAGGACTGGCAGTTCTCCTCTCAACTATTCGATTTTCCTCTGGTCTTATACCCCCAGACCATCAGATTGTGAATTGGCTTTTAAGGTTGTCAATATACTCAATTCAAACTTGATTGGAAATTGTTTTTTTTTTCAGGGTATAATTTAAACTGATTGGCTGAATTCAAATTTGTTTTTGTCTTCAGGTAACAAATTACTTGAGTTGTTCAACCCAGTGTTACATACACTGCGGCCTTATTGAGAACACTTGGTGCTCTGTCTGGTAGTTCTGCTGCTTTTAACTCTCTTAAAGGTACACCCATAACAAAATTACTCATCCAAAAACAAGTTACACCGCATGTCACACTTTTGAAATGAAAATTGTTGAAAAGCCATCGAAGTTGAGACTCACAATCATTATAGTATTAGCTTTAGATCAATTACTGGCCCATCCACCTACTCTCAAACAGTGGCAAAGTGATGCAAGAATCAACAGTGCCATCGAATGGCACCTACCAAGTGATAACCTGATTATAAAAGCCAGTTTGGGTTCCATGACAATTTGACTTGAGACTTCATGAAAGCCTTGCTCCAATTTTGGACAAAAAAAACTGAATTCCAAATGCAAGCTGTGACTTACTTCCCTTGACATCAAAGTTGCATTTGACTGATTCCACCAGCTGGAGACACAAACAAAAATTTAATCTCTGGAAATCAGTGAGAGGATTCTCCATTGATTGTACTAGACACAAAGAAGATATTTGTGGCTATGGGATAAGAATCATTTCAGGCCCTAAGACATTGCTGCATGTGTTTGTCAGGACAGTGTTCTAGGACCAAACATTTTTAGCTGCTTCATCAGTAACCATTCCTCTATCACGAAGTCAGAATTGGGGTCACCTGCTTGTTTTTAGATACAATCACAACTTCTCAGACAAGTGCCTGCATTGAGCTATAATTTGGAGATGCCGGTGTTGGACTGGGGTGTATAAAGTTACAAATCACACAGCACCAGTTAGAGTCCAACAGGTCTAATTGGAAGCACTAGCTTTCGGAGCGCCGCTCCTTCATCAGGTGGTTGTGGAGTACACAATTGTAACACACAGAATTTATAGCAAAAGTTTACAGTGTGATGTAACTGAAATTATACATTGAAAAATGCCTTGATTGTTTGTTAAGCCTCTCATCTGTTAGAATAGTTCCACTTCTTTCCTATGTAAATCGCAAAACTGCGCTGACACTGATTGTTACAGTTAACCTGAGAATGTAACTTTTAAGAAAAGTTTTGCGATTTACATAGGAAAGAAGTGAAACTATTCTAACAGATGAGAGGCTTAACAAACAATCAAGGTATTTTTCAATGTATAATTTCAGTTACATCACACTGTAAACTTTTGCTATAAATTCGGTGTCTTAAAATTGTGCGCTCCACAACCACCTGATGAAGGACCGGCGTTCCGAAAGCTAGTGTGCTTCCAATTAAACCTGTTGGACTATAACCTAGTGTTGTGTGATTTGTAACTTTACATTGAGCAAGAACTAAAGGCCAATAATCTGGTCGCAGTTTATCCAATTGTGGGCGGCACGGTGGCATAGTGGGCGGCACGGTGGCACAGTGGTTAGCACTGCTGCCTCACAGCGCCTGTAGACCCGGGTTCAATTCCCGACTCAGGCGACTGACTGTGTGGAGTTTGCACGTTCTCCCCGTGTCTGCGTGGGTTTCCTCCGGGTGCTCCGGTTTCCTCCCACAGTCCAAAGATGTGCGGGTCAGGTGAATTGGCCAAGCTAAATTGCCCGTAGTGTTAGGTAAGGGGTAAATGTAGGGGTATGGGTGGGTTGCGCTTCGGCGGGTCGGTGTGGACTTGTTGGGTCGAAGGGCCTGTTTCCACACTGTAAGTCTAATCTAATCTATATACAACAGTTTGCTTAGAGCACCATCTTGTGGTTTGTTTGGTAAATTGCAGTGGTAATTATACATTTTTAAAAGTTAAAAATCTTGTAACACCAGGTTATAGTCCTACAGGATTATTTGGATGTACTTGCTTTTAGAGCACTGTTCCTACATCAGATAGGAAAGCTAGTGCTTCCAAATAAACTTGTTGGACTATAACCTGGTGTTGTGTGATTTTTAACTTTGTCCAACTCAGTCCAACACCAACACCTCCACATCATGGGTACATTTTAAAAATAGTGACAAGTTTTAATTTACATTTTAATGCCATATATCTATATAATTATTTTTGAACAATTGGTAGTTTATGAATGGCATGACCCTGTATTACTTACTGAATTATTCCCTGTTACAAACTGCTTTATCATTTGTCTATATTGGCTTTTACAGGCAATATTCCACAATTTTTCTGTGGGCCAAATGGAGCAAACCATTTTGGATTTGTGCATGAAATTGATGGCACTGGAAAAGAGCAGATGATTCAATGAGCCTCCCCGAATAGTTGTGGTGTGTGAAGTCTACAAATGAACAGCAATATAACTACTCAGAAGTTGCAAATTTGTTTATTTATTAGATTTTATTGTCACATGTACTCAAGCACAGGAATACACAGTGAAAAGTGTGCAAGTCACCATTCTCCAATGCCATCTTAGAATACAAAAGACAGGATTAAAAACAGCAAAAATAAAAGGAACATCAAAAGAAAAGGAAACACCCAGATCACTGCCCTGTCTAAATCCCTGCCCTGTCTCTGCCATGAGTCCTTGCTGCCCGAGAAACAAAGCCACAATGCCCATCCCACAGTCTGCAAACACTTTGGTGTCCAGAGTTCCTGCATGCCACTGCAGCCGGAATTGGAATTCTGGGACCCAGACCCAGCCATGTCCTGGAACCACACTGCTGCTGCAGGAACCAGGTCATCATTCTTCAGCATCATCTTGGCTAGGAGTTTGAAGTGTGATGGGATTTTAGAGAAAGAAGAGCAAGATGGAATACAGGGAGAACTAGCCATTTGGATACAGAACTGGCTCAAAGGTAAAAGACAGACGGTGGTGTTGAAGGGTTGTTTTTCAGACTGGAGGCCTGTGACCAGTAGAGTGCCACAAGGATCAGTGCTGGGTCCTCTACTTTTTGTCATTTGGATGCGAGCATAAGAGGTACAGTTAGTAAGTTTGCAGATGACACCAAAATTGGAGGTGTAGTGGACAGCGAAGAAGGTTACCTCAGGTTACAACAGGATCTGGACCAGATGGGCCAATGGGCTGAGAAGTGGCAGATTTAATTTAATTCAGATAAATGCGAGGTGCTGCATTTTGGGAAAACAAATCTTAGCAGAACTTATACACTTAATGGTAAGGTCCTAGGGAGTGTTGCTGAACAAAGAGACCTTGGAGTGCAGGTTCATAGCTTCTTGAAAGCGGAGTCGCAGGTAGATAGGATAGTGAAGAAGGCGTTTGGTATACTTTCCTTTATTGGTCAGAGTATTGAGTACAGAAGTTGGGAGGACATGTTGCGGCTGTAGAGGACATTGATTAGGCCACTGTTGGAATATTGCCTGCAATTCTGGTTTCTCTCCTATCGGAAAGATGTGAAACTTGAAAGGGTTCATAAAAGATTTACAAGGATGTTGGAGGATTTGAGCTACAGGGAGAGGCTGAACAGGCTGGGGCTGTTTTCTCTGGAGCGTCAGAGGCTGAGGGGTGACCTTATAGAGAATTACAAAATGATGAGGGGCATGGATAGGATAAATAGACAAAGTCTTTTCCCTGGGGTCAGGGAGTTCAGAACTAGAGGGCATAGGTTTAGGGTGAGAGGGGAAAGATATAAAAGAGATCTAAGGGGAACTTTTTCATGCAGAGGGGAGTATGTGAATAGAATGAGATACCAGTGGAAGTGTGGAGGCTGGTACAATTGCAACATTTAAGAGGCATTTAGATGGGTATATGAATAGGAAGGGTTTGGAGGGATATGGGCTGGGTGCTGGCAGGTGGGACTAGATTGGGTTGGGATAGCTGGTCGGCATGGACAGGTTGGACTGAAGGGTCTATTTCCATGCGGTACATCTCTGTGACTCTATGACTCTATTTCGTTCATACAAGATAAGGGTTCATCAGATTGGCAGGTGGGGGTGTGCTAACACGTTAACACATGGATTGAGAATTGGTTAACAAAAAGGCAACAGTGTAGCAATAAATGGAATTTGGAAGCTGACAGTCTGCAATTAATTACTAGGGGTGAGGGGGGTGGGTGTGTGGGGGGGGGGTTGCTATCAGTTTTGGAATCTCAACATTTCACAATATACACAAATAACCTACATGAAGGTATTTGGAATTTCTGTGGCTCCGTGGTAGCATCCCTACCTCTAGGTCAGGAATGACCTGGATTCAAGTCTTACCTGCTCCAGGCTCAATGCTATTATATCTCTGAACAGGTTGATTAGAAATATGTCTAGATGAAGGCATCAAGAGCAGTGCATCTATATCTGCTAGCAATATAAAGCTAGGTAAGCGCTAATACATTAGAAAAACACAAAGAAGCTGTAAATGAATATATGCATAAATAACTGAATGGGCAATAAGGTGGCAGGTGGCCAAAGGGCCTGTTCTATATTCAATAATGTGAGAAAATGTGAGAGCATTCAGCGTTGTAGGAACAACAAAGAACGATTTTTATTAAATGATAAAGTTTAAAAATTTGACAGAGATTTGAATGTCCACATACAGAATGTAACATTTTTAAGGTAATAAAAGATGTCCAAGACACTGCATGGCAACAACCTACTAAAAAAAAATTGACACTGAGCCACATAATAAGTAAGATGGCATAAGGCTTGTTCAAAAAGGTAGGTTTTGAGGTGGAAAGTTGAATGGAGGGAATTCCAGAACTTAAGCTAAAATAGCTGAAGGCATACCCACAATGTTGAATAAAATAATGTTTTTAATAAATAGACCCATCTCCGCTTTCAGGCAAATCCATATCCAGCAACCTGCTATGTTCTCAGTTTGACAATAATGGCTAACAAGGAAACAGATTTTAGATTGGAGACCAAAAACATGGTTTCATCCATCCCAATATTCAATTAAAGGAATTAAATGTCTAATTAGCAGTCTGTACTGAGCAACAGTGGAGGAGTCAAGTGTTGTACTAGTGAGGTAGAGTGGAACTTATCCACGTGCATAAAGATTAATGCTGTGCTTTGAGATGATGTAAATGAGAAATCAGAGGTTAGAGAGTTTAACTTTAAAAAGCCAAAATAGGAAAACCAAATATGGAACATTCCTCTGAATCCCCCTTTAAGTGATTAAAAACTAGTTCACAGACCATTTTAATCATATAGGATTCTGCTCTATTTTATGACCTAAATCCACCTAAAACTCTTATAAGTCTTTATACCAATTTCAAATCTGTAGACCATTTCTTCAAGATCCGCATTTCACAATAAAGGAATCTGAATCTTTCAAAGTCAATTCTGTTCACAATTATGTAGCAAGCTATTGGAATGTCTTACCTTAGCTGATGATGTATCTAATCCTACTTTTTACACCCCACCTCTGCCTGATCCCACAATTTTCTGAAGATGGTGTGAATATGCACCTCTCACTTCTCTTCTCCCCTTCCCCAGCACATGAATCATGTTTCGAAGAATGGTGATGGTTACGGACAAATAAATATTTGGTGGAGTGGGAAGATTGCCCTAAATATTAATGCCAATCTGAAGGAGCACGGAAGAATCTAGCAGAAATATTACAGTGAACCTGGGAGAGTTTGGAGTCCATCCTTTCCACTACAGAAGGTTTGGCCAATCCATTTGGACACATGTAAACCCAAACAAGGCACAGCAAGAGATTGCCAATATGCTCAATGCAAGCTGGAATAGCAGCACCTCATTTTCTGCATAGGCATTTTACAGCCTCTAGGACTAAATATTGAGTTCCACAACTTCAGAGCATAACTGCAGACTTTCATTTTTTTTACAGCACTCCAACCCCACCTGCCCTGACCATATCTTGTTTTCTCTGGTAAAGCAGACGCATTTTATTCTTTTCATATCTTCATTTGTACCTATTTTACATCTCTATTTCTCCTTCATTACCAAAAGTACTGTCTTTGTCTTTTGCTCCAAGTACACTCAGTATCTGTTCCACTCATTCCTTCTCCCCCTCCGTCATTAGCATAAAAATACTAATTATCATGCCCCTTTCAGATTTGAAGAAGAGCCATGTTAAACTTGAAATGTTGACTTTGTTTTTCTCTCTACAGATGCTGCCAGACTTGCTGAGTTTCTCCAGCACTTCCTATTTTAGTTAAGAGCTAATGCATGGCCGACAGCAACTATGCATTCCTTCAATGTGCAAAACTCAAAGAAAGGTCAGTCAAGTGTTGCTGAAAAAGTTAAAGATTGTATAAGTTTAAAGAAACCATTCATAAAGTGGACAGAAACAGTAATAAATATGAAGACTGGGATGATTTTACAATATGACAAAGGAAGACCAAGAAATTGATATGGGAAGGAAGAATAGAACACAAATGCAATCTAGCAAAAAATAGGAGAATGGACTGTAAAAGCTTCTACAGGTACATAAGAAAGAAACATTTGGTAAAACAAATATGGGTCCATTGCAGGCCGAGTCAGAAGAATTTATAATGGAGAAAAAAATAAATGGCTCAAATATCAGTCACTGCCTGTTTTCTTTGAGGAAAATACACAAGAAATCTCCTGAATTAGATATCCAAATGAATTGGGAGAATGATGAGTTGAAAGAAATTAGGGTTAGTAAGAAGATTTTACTGGAGCAATTATTGGGGCTAAAAATTGATAAGTACCTAGAACCAGGTATTCCATATCTCACATTGTTAAGGAGGTAACTATAAGATCATTGATGCACAGAAAATCAATTCCAAAATTACACTGTTTCTGGAATAACTCCTGCACATTGGAAGCATGTAAATATCATCAATTCTGAAATAACTCCTGCACATTAGAAGCATGTAAATATCAGCCCACTATTTATAAAAGGAGCAGGGTAAACACAAGGAATTTAAGACCAGTCAGTCTTATCAAAAGTGGGAAAAATGCAAGAGTCTATCACAAAGCTTGTAATAAATGGACACACGAATAAAAATGATATGATTGAGCAATAGTCAATATGAATTTGCGATGGAAAAACACGTTTGACAAAGTTACTTAACTCTTTGAAGATGCTACTAATAAAATTGATAAATTGGAATTGATGGATATAATATATTTGGATTTTCAACAGGCTTGGTTTGCAAAATTAAAAATCTTGGGTTTAAAAATTTTAAATCAACTGTCATTGATTAAGGATTAACTAACTGTTAGAAAAAGGTGAATAGAAATAAATGGGTCATTTTCATAGTGGCAGGCAGGCTGTGATTATTTGTGTATCACAAGGTTCAGTACTTGGGCTCCAGCTATACACAATGATTTGGATGTGCAGACAAAATATAATATGTCTAAATTTGCAGATTCTACAAAACTAAGCAGAAAAGTGTGCTGTGACGAAGTTGTAAAATATTTTCAGGAGGATTCAGAGAGTTTATTGATTGGACAGGAATATGACATATGGAATATAATTTGGAAAACTGTGATATTACCTTTGATAGAAAGAACAAATTTTTGAGCATTTCTTAAATGGTAAGAGATTGGAAAGTGTAGGTTTGCAAAGGAACCTGGGTGTCCTTGTCAATAAGTCACTGAGGATTAAAATAAAGATGTCAGGAACGTTTATGAAATGCTAACTTTTATTGACAAATGATTTGAATGCAGAGATAGTGAAGTCTTGCTTTAATTGTATAAAGTCTTGCTTTGTTACACCCCACTGAGAGTATTATGTCCAATTTTGGTCTCTTCATCTTAGGAAAGATACTCTTGACTTAAAGATACAATGGCGGTTCCCTAGACTTGTTCTGGGATGACAGGACTGTCCTATGAAGAGAAGTTATGCAGCTTGGCCTACATTCTCCAGAGTTTTGAAGAATGAGAGATGTGCTCTTTGTGATCTATGAGATACTTAAAGGAATAGACAGAGTTGAGGATTGGAGAGTTTAAAACCAAGGAACACAATTTTAAAATAAGGATGATGCTTTTTAGGACTGAGGTAGAAGAACCTATTTTACTCAGAGGTTTGTCAATTCCCTGTCACAGAGGTCTGTGGAAGCTCAATCTTTGAATATGTCTAAAGTAGAGGTTGATTAAGTTGACAAAGGGTTATGGGAATAATGTGGGTGAAAGGCATCAGTGTTCAACCAGCCAGGATTGTATTAAAGGGTGTAGCAGGTTCAATGGGCTGAATGGTCTATTCCTGTTCATATGTTGATGTACCTGTTTACAGCCACCTTGGCAAGGCCCAGGAGCAGGTCCATAAAAGGATCCTCTGATCTGCCTATTCCAGAAATCCAAGGCGACCAGAGATTATGAAGTGCAGTATCTTTAATTTAAAAAAATAAATAGGGACTGCATATAAAAGCTTTCAAAGTAAACAGAAAAATTGATTCCCCTAATCCACAAAAATTACCTATGGCTCTACCTGGCACCCAGTGAATCAGCTATATGGGGCTGCTGCATAAAATACTCTCTATTCCAGGTCCTCAATGGAAAAAGAGAGCAACCCCTTCTGGAGAGTGCTCTATCCTCCTTTTTGTACTGGTTCTAAGGGCTGTTTTGTTAACTTTGGTAAATTATAAACACCAGTAGTCTTAACAAGTAAAGTCACTTCCCTTAACAACAAAATATAGTATGTTGCATAATAGCAATATGTACAATTTACATTGGATTGATATGAGTAAAAAGTGAGGTCTGCAGATACTGGAGATCAGAGCTGAAAATGTGTTGCTGGTTAAAGCACAGCAGGTTAGGCAGCATCCAAGGAACAGGAAATTCGACGTTTCGGGCCAGAGCCCTTCATCAGGAATGAGGAGAGGGTGCCAGGCAGGCTAAGATAAAAGGTAGGGAGGAGGGACTTGGGGGAGGGGCGATGGAGATATGATAGGTGGAAAGAGGTCAAGGTGAGGGTGATAGGCCGGAGTGGGGTGGGGGCAGAGAGGTCAGGAAGAGGATTGCAGGTTAGGAGGGCGGTGCTGAGTTCAAGGGAATCGACTGAGACAAGGTGGGGGGAGGGGAAATGAGAAAACTGGAAAAATATGAGTTCATCCCTTGTGGCTGGAGGGTTCCCAGGCGGAAGATGAGGTGCTCTTCCTCCAACTGTCGTGTTGTTATGTTCTGGCGATGGAGGAGTCCAAGGACCTGCATGTCCTCGGTGGAGTGGGAGGGAGAGTTAACGTGTTGAGCCACGGGGTGGTTGGGTTGGTTGGTTCGGGCGTCCCAGAGGTGTTCCCTGAAGCGTTCTGCAAGTAGGCGGCCTGTCTCCCCCATATAGAGGAGGCCACATCGGGTGCAGCGGATGCAATAGATGATGTGTGTGGAGGTGCAGGTGAATTTGTGGCGGATATGGAAGGATCCCTTGGGGCCTTGGAGAGAAGTAAGGGAGGAGGTGTGGGCGCAAGTTTTGCATTTCCTGCGGTTGCAGGGGAAGGTGCCGGGAGTGTACAATTACTTAGACAATCAAGAGGTCAAGATGACGTGTCTGACCTCATTAGGATCGCAAGCAAGGCTTGCAATTCACCATCCGTAACTGTATGCATTCATTAGATTGGATGGAGCTTAATGTATTTATGCAATGGAAGTTTCCAAAGTAAATGTGTTTGCAGTTTGGGATGTAATCTCCAGGGGTTGGTTTGCTGTTGAGCAGAGGCTTCTCAGCCAGTCATTAACTTTGTGGTCACAGGTGACCACAGTCCAGGCTGTTTAAATTTTGTTTGATAATTTTGGTGTTATATTCCATCAGTCTCTCTCCATTCATTGAATTTTGAAAAATACATTTTAATATTAACACATTCAGAACCATTAACTTATATAACAAGGCCCATCTACAATGTCTCCCACTAAAATTCAACATTCTTACACCATTCAAGCTTCAGCTGATGGAATCGCACTGTATAGAAGCATTAGGACAGACAATAACATATGGGAGACAGACCATAAGAAAATATGCAAAGTGATAATTGACTTTTGCATGAAATATGAAAGTGTGACCTATGCTCAGTATGATAGGACCAACAATCATGAGTTGAGATTTACCTGAACGTCCAGTCTACAAATGACTGGTTTATGCTACTTCTTTGCCAAGTCACTTTTACCCATTTCTCCGTTCCCCTCTATCAATGGTTGATGTCATATTAACTATGAATCCATAGATTTTTTTTTCTCTAGATAACAACATTTCACAATAAAAAGCAACAAAATTGATATTTGGTTGTTGAAACATGACCTATCCTCTCAAACTGCCTTCGCATTAGAATCTCTACTTCGAGATGACTCTGTTCCATTCTGTCATAATTTGAATGGAACAGTGGACTATATAGTATTTGGGCTCTACATATTTATGTATCAGTCAGTGGAAATCATAGCCAGACTTTCTGTGGATATTCTTGTTCCCCCCGAGTCACAATCAAATAATTGTGGTATCGAGGACAGTTGCAATATGAAGGAATGTGATATTCCCAGGGCATTACATCCACTGATGTGTATAATGAGAACACAAATGTTAATGATGCGATGTATATAATGGTCAGCAGTCACAAGCTGTTCAGATGCTGGGAAGAGGATGGATAAATTATACTGGAAAGCTGTAATAGCAACATCGGTATTATGAATTACATCATGTAAGTAAAAGAGTATGCTGGACGCCAACAAGCAGAAAGTAGTGACTGTTAGGTAAGGCAGTGCTATGACCAGAGATCAGACAATGTTCCCCAATTTGTTACAATCTCATATTGCAAACTCTCAGATGAGGAGGCTGGGGTGAACTGGCTTGCCTTTTTTACTCACCCATTCCCTCGGTTGGTTGCAACAAAGTTCATTTAAAAGAGAAGTTTTCCTACGCTTTAATGAATTTATTTTTTAAAAGAAGCCAGTTTAAGCAGGCTTGTTTGAATTAACAGAAAGAGCAAGTTCGTTAACTACAAAATGTGTGAACAATTAGCATTGCAACACATATATATAGAGATTAGGGATGAGTCTAAAAACGTAAAAGTTTGAAAAAATAAGATGAGACCCTGAATTGTCCACATAGATTGGACAGTTGAACCTTGCAGCTGTTGCAATGGAAGTTTCCAAAGAAAATGTGTTTGCAGTTTGGGATGTAATCTCCAGGGGGTGGCTTGCTGTTGAGCAGAGGCTTCTCAGCCACTCATTAACTTTGCGGTCACAAGTGACCACAGTCCAGGCTGTTTAAATTTTGTTTGATAATTTTGGTGTTACATTCCATCAGTCTCTTTCCACTCATTGAATTTTGAAAAATACATTTCAGAATTACAAGTTAAAAATGTCCATGGATTGTTAGGGTTCTGATTCATTGTTAGAATCTGAAAAGGTAAAGATGCAAAATACTCAGTAAGGACAGAATCCAAGATTAATCCCTGGTATCAGCTCAGACCACTTGTTTTTGTGTTTGAGTGTTGCTTACAGATTAAGGGAATGCAGTGGCATATTGGTATATGACTATTAATCCAGTGGTACAGACTAATGCTGATGGGGATACAGGTTCTATGATTGTTTTGAGATTACTAGAATGGATTCTTTTCTATTCAGAAAAACCATGGGGTTTCTGCTGGGGATTGGAATAGCCACATTCACGTCAGCAATGATGTGTTACACTTTTCGGGAAGTCTGTTGTTCGGTAAGATTTTTTCTACTATCATATTTCTTGCAGAAACAGTCAAAAGTGTCCTCCTGGCAAACAAACCTAATACTTATTTGGTGACTTGATTTTCTGACAATTGTTTTCTCACATGGTAATTGTGTAGGATCTGACAGCATTGGAATAAATGATATAGCTCTAGGTAAATTTGTCTCACTTGTGGAGCTTGTGTGTTAATCTTCTTCAATGAGACAACATAACTCGGTCACTGCCCCATCTTTTGAATTGTAGGCAATGAAAGGATCTGTCTATAAACTTATGCAGGTAGTTGTATTTCAGGCTAAAAAATCCAAATCCTACATTGACAATGAATGGGCAGCGAACACAAGCTAGAATTTCAGTTTATTGTCTTTTGTCGACATAATGTACTCTTCCTCTTTCAAATTTAAGATTATTATTGGAAATTCTGTTATGAAAATACTTCTTGCTGCTCATGAGCTAACAGCTGTCAACAAAATTGGTGAGAAAAGATGGCCCAAAAATAGTCTTTAAATGCAAACAAACACACCAGACAAAAGCAACAATGAACATATCAAGGACAGTACATAAAAAGATATCAATAATATAAAGTAAATCAAAGATTTTGATTCAATAATTATCAAATATTAATTTCAGAAGCAAAGTCTGAAACGCCACATTAGCTAATCCCATGCAAAATCCTTTAGCAGCACAACAAGTGGAATTATGGGTGTAACCTTACCATTTTTTGATAAACAAAGTAAATGACATTCACTGTGAGGCCAAAGAAGTTTGTTCATAGAATCATAGAATCCCTTCAGCGTGGAAGCAGGCCATTTGGCACAAAAAGTCCACACCAACCCTCCAAAGAGTACCCCACCCAGACCAATTTCCCCCCCATTACTTGACATTTTCCCTAACTAATGCCCCTAACCTACACATGCCTGAACACTATGGGCAATTTAGCATGGCCAATTCACCTAACCTGCACATCTTTGGACTTTGGGAGGAAACCGGAGCACCCGGAGCAAACCCACGCAGACATGGGGAGAATGTGTAAATTCCACACAGGCAGTCACCTGAGGGTGGAATCAAACCCAGATCCCTGGCACTGTGAGGCAGCCATGCGAACCACTGAGCCACCATGTTCAGGGTATCTTACCAAACTTGCTGTTTTAATTGTCATTTGAACCTTTGCAATAAGAACCACACTTTATTTTCACCCTATCTTACCATGCACATTTCATAGAGGAACTTGCCAATCCTACATGAGATCCTGCAAAACACCAATTTCCCCTGAGGCTATGCCATGTTTACCATCCTGTTGCCCCCTCCAGGAGTGCAGCCATCTGCAACTGTGCTGCTTGACTGTGTTGGGCATCAGGAGAGACAGCAGAGCAGGGGAAACCAGCACCACATTTCTCAGAGAGGGACCTGACAATCCTTGAGCATGGGGTAGTAGAAGGGAGAGGAATCCTTTTCCCAGAAGGTGAACTAAGGAGCAGACTTTACCACAGCGGCTTGGTCAGAGATTGCCACCAGATCAGTTTCATCTCCAGGCTGAGGACAACTGGGCAACAGAACAGGAAGAAGGTCAATTATCCTCCCTGCTCTCAGCCAGCTCATACTCATCTGTGCCGCTGTACCTGCCTCCCACCAATGCTTAAGTGCTGACACTCCCTTTGTTGTTGTGCAACATCCTCTTTTGCTCAGTCTCATTATCCACTCCCATCTCCCAAATCAATCATCCTGCATGTCCTCTGTGTTTCTGGATTAGTGGTGCTGAAGAGCACAGCAGTTCAAGCAGCATCCAAGGAGCAGCGAAATCGACGTTTCGGGCAAACGTCCTCTGTGTTGCCTCCTCACTCCATGGGAACACCTTGACACCATTCCTCCTCCTCAGCCAGCACTAATTATACCAAAAGGTCACAGGCAATAGCTAAAAATTGTATTATCCTGTGTTCCCACCCTTTTCTCACCTATATGACCCAAAATACCATTAATCTACCTATAGCACATGGCCTGCAGTGATTCAAGAAAGCAGCTCACCACTACCTTCTTAAAGGCAATAGGGATGGCAGTAAATATGAGCCCAGCCAACAATACCTGCTTACTGAGAGTGAATAAAAGAAAAATAACAGCATTAGTTTCCACAGATAAGTTGATGATATACAGTTCTATCTCTCCTCTATCTTTTTTGAGCCCTACATCAGCTCTGAAGAGTTTGACTGCTTATCTGGCCTCCATTATTGCATGGCCAGAAATTACTCCAATAAAAAGGCAGAAGCGAGCATATTAGATCCATACCACAACTTTGTTCTCTTATCACCCCTCTCCTTGGCATCTGTCAGAAACCAAAGTAGGCTGTTTGCCACCTCCTCATCACACCTGAACTCACAATAAGTTTCCTACCACATATCTACATCATTGCTTAGACTGCATTATTTCCACCTTGGTAACAACACTCAACTTGGCTCTTGCCTCCTCATCTGTTTAGCTGAACTCTCATCAGACTTTTGCTACATCTAGACTTGATTATACTAACATAATCCTATTCTGCCTCTTAGGTATTACCCCAAAAAGTTAGGAAAATCATTGGAAACTTGCTGTGAAAAATATTAACCACAGTTGGAGAAGCACAGATTAATGAATGACAGTGTGCAAAGATTTGTTCTGGGAAGATTATGCCTACTAATTTGATCAAATGTTTAAGCCAGTTGCAAGTGTTTTGATGAAAGTAGCACATTTGATATCATGGATAAAGCTTCTGGCAAAGTTTTTTGACAAGTTCCAAAAATGCAGACTGGGAAGAAATGTAAAAGCCTGTAAGATACAGGGGAAAGTGACAAATTGGATCCAAAATTGGCTCTGGCAGAATGCAAAGAATAATTGTAGCAAGGTGTTATTGTGGCTGGAAACATATATTACCATTAATAGGAAGTATCATGTGAAAAACACTTAGCGCAAGTCATTGACAACTTGCAAGAGGGAGTCTAAATTTGATTGTGCTTTATTTCAGCTGATGACACAACAATTTCTCATAAATGCATTTTAGCAGATGGAAAGAGTGGGATTTGCAGTACGTTAGTTTGTGCAAAAATCAAAATGAAGTTGATATTGATATCCACACAGGAAGATTCAATAAGGACTGATAATGATTTAGGTTGTGTAAATAAATATTACATATTATTGGAGACTTAGCGAACCAGGAGTTGGATGGCATGCTAGTACAAACTAAAGAACATTTACTAAACATTTACAATAGTTCTGGTAAAGGCAAGGGGACCAGGATTTTACCAGAACCTTCTTTACTCAGATTTCAGATTATATGACTCACTGATAATTTTGTTTTATTCACTCATGGGATGTTGATGTCACTGGCTGGGCCAGCATTGATTGCCCATCCCTAGTTACCCTTGAGAAGGTGGAGAGCAACCTTTTGAACCCATGGCGGAGCACTTAGTAAGAAGGTCTGTGAAGTTGAACACTTTATTTGTTTTTCTGCCTTTAGATTCTATATTTTGGTTTATTTTTCGGTGTTTTAAGATGGTGCTGGAGAGTGTTGACATTATACAACACTTTTCACTGTATTTTGTAACCAAACACACATGACAATAAATAAATCAAATCAAATCAAATCAAATACAGAGGCACCGTGGGTCCAAGTTCATAGTTCTCTGAAAATGACAACTAAGTGGCTAAGCGGATAAAGAAGGAAAACGGCATACTTGTCTTCATTGATGGGAGCATAAAAGTTGGCAAGTCATGTTGCAATTGTATGAAACTTTGGTCAGGCCACATTTGGTGTACTTTGCACAGTTCCGGTCACTACACTATAAAAAGGATGCGAAGTCTTTGGAGAGGGTTCAGAAGAGGTTTACGAGGATATTGCTTGGATTGGAGTGTATTAACTATAAGCAGAGGTTGGACAATCGTGGATTGTTTTCACTAGAACATTGGAGGCTGAGGGGGGCTTTGATAGAAGTATATAAAATTATGAAGGACATGGATAGGGTCGATAGCCAAAATCACTTTTGCAGGGTGAAATGTCAAATATTAGGGGAAGTAGGTTTAATGTGAGAGGAGGAACATTTAAAGGAGAAAGTTTAAAGTAGGCCTGTTCCTGTGCTGTACTGTACTATATTCCATGTTCACACTCATAAATTTGAAAACATCTATCAGTCTTCTTCTCTCCTAGGAGAACAGTTTCAATTTCTTCAATCCAACCTCATAAATGCAATTTCTCAATCCTGGAAGCATTCTTGTGTACTGTGTACTGTCTTCAATGAGTTAGCATCCTGGTGGGCACAGAACTCTGCACAATACTCCAGCTGAGGTCTCTGGATTAGTAGTGCTGGAACAGCACAGCAGTTCAGGCAGCATTAAAAGTGCAGTGAAATCGACGTTTCGGGCAAAAGCCCTTCATCAGGAATAAAGGCAGTGAGCCTGAAGCGTGGAGAGACTGCTGTGCTCTTCCAGCAACACTAATCCAGAATCTGGTTTCCAGCATCTGCAGTCATTGTTTCTACCTCGTTGATTTTATCCAGCTGAGGTCTAACAAGAGAATATACTTTTTAGATCATGATATTGTTTTGTTAGCACTGGTCTCCCTAAATTCACATCATATCTGGCTAACGTCCTGATGTAATTCTACAGATTTCCCTGAATTTTCTAAGTCGTAGATGTTCTGGTTGTCCTTCTAAGTATTAAAAATAAATTGTCCCAGTAATCCAATATTAGATAGTCAAGTTGTAGGAGGCTCACTGTCCCACTTCATTCTTACTGTCCTTGTTATCCACCACTAACCTTTTCACTTGACATAAGTTACCCTTTTTATTTTCCTCCTTCCCACAATATTGCTTTAAATTGTTCATATGACATAACTGATTCTTCTTCCTGTGGTCAGGGTATGATATCAGTTAAGTCACTTGACTGACGCTCCCAACTGCCTTGTATGAATGACTGAATTTTGCTTTCAGAGGGTTTCCTTGCAAAGGTAATAATAGACATTTTGAGTATGTTTGTTTGCCCATTTTTTCATCTTTGCGTGTGAAATTTAAAATGGTTCATGTGCAACTTTGCATGCTCTGATTAATCTCTCTATAAACACATGCAATTCAATATTAATGATTCATCTTTTTGCTTTAAGAATTTCTTAATCAGTTTGAAAGGTCCTCTTATCTCATAACTATTGATCAAATTGAATAGACCAAATCCAGTTGATTCATTTTGTGAACGTCGGGTAGCAAAAAATATTGTCTCACTTAAATCGCCCCAATTCCTTGGGTGATAACGACAATCGCCTCAATCATTGTTTTGAGAGATTGATGGTACCTTTCCAAACTCCTTGTATTCAGTAATGGCAATCATCAACAATTATTGTTGTAGGCATTTTTCTAGAGTGTATTCTGATTTGCTGGAATCTCATATTGACAGCTTGCAGATCACACATCACCATTTTCACATTCTTTAAATCTCATGAGCAATTTAGGAGTCTTATACAGATGAGGACTGGATGCCATGCTAGTGCAACTGATAAAGGTTTGTAAACTGAAGGTTTGTCTGCAGTAGTGAGTAGAGTGGGTTCTTTCTTAATGATATGTTTTTTGAGATATGTCTCTTGAATAAACTTAAAATATAAGCCATAACCATTAATTTTACCTGGGGCAGTGTTTTGTAGAGGAATAAAATGGCGTTATTTTCTGGGTCTGTAGATTATGAAGGAGCAAAAATGGCCTTTAGTAGAGTGATATGTGCTTCTTGTCAAATGTGGGTGTTTAAAGAGAGTTTAAAGGTTACTGCAGATTATGTCTGCAATAAATGCTGTTGGTTGTGAATCTTATCAGATCTAATGGATCAGTTGGAGAGACAGATAAAAGCAATGAGGAACTTGTAACAGCAACAGTATGTGATGGATGGCAGTTATAGGAACGGGGGAAAGTCTCATATACAGTCACATTGATGGGTTAACTCCAGGAAAAATAAGAGAGGTAGGCAGCTAGTGCAGGAGCCTACTGTGGCTATACCCATTTCAAACAAGTTTGCTGTTTTGGAAAATATAGGGGGCGATGGATTCTCAGGGGAGTGCAGCACGAACAGCCAAGTTTCTGGTATTGAGACTGGCTCTAATGCAATGAGGGGTATGTCAGATTCCAAGAGATCAATTGTGTTGAGGGATTCTGTAGTCAGAGGTACAGACAGACATTTCTGTGCCCAGCAGCAAAAAATCAGAGTGGTGTGTTGCTTCCCTGGTACCAGGATCAAGGATGTCTCTGAGAGGGTGCAGAATGTTCTTAAGGGGAAGAGGGGACAGCAAGAGGCATTGTCCACAGGGGAACTAATGACATAGGAAGGGAAAAGGTTAAGATTCTGTAGAGAGATTACAGAGAGTTTTGCAGGAATTAAAAAAGGAGGTCCTCAAGAGTAGTAATAGCTGGATTACTCCCGGTGCTATGAGCTAGTGAGGGCAGGAATAGGAGGATAGAGCAGATGAAAGCATGGCTGAGGAGCTGGTGTATAGGAAAAGAATTCACATTTCTGGACCATTGCGGTAGAACTGACCTGTACAAGAAGGACGGATTGCACCTAAATTGAAAGGGGACTAATATACTGGCAGGGAGATTTACTAGAGCTGCTCGGGAAGATTTAAATTAGTAAGGTGGGGGGGATGAGACACATGGAGATAGAGAGGAAAGAGATCAATCTGAGACTGGTACAGTTGAGAAGGGAAGCGAGTCAAACAGTCAGGGCAGGCAGGGACAAGGTAGGACTAATAAATTAAACTGCATTTATTTCAATGCAAGGGGCCTAACAGGGAAGGCAGATGAACTCAGGGCACGGTTAGGAACATGGGACTGGGATATCATAACAATTACAGAGACATGACTCAGGGATGGGCAGGACTGGCAGCTTAATGTTCCAGGATACAAATGCTACAGGAATGATAGAAAGGGAGGTAAGAGAGGAGGGAGAGTGGCGTTTTTGATAAGGAATAGCATTACAGCTGTGCTGAGGGAGGATATTCCTAGGAATACATCCAGGGAAGTTATTTGGGTGGAACTGAGAAATAAGAAAGGGATGATCACGTTATTGGGACTGTATTATAGACCCCCTAATAGTCAGAGGGAAATTGAGGAATAAACTTGTAAGGAGATCTCAGCAATCTGTAAAAATAATAGTGTGATTATGGTATGAGGATTTTAACGTTCCGAACATAGACTTGGATGGCAATAGTGTTAAGGGCTTAGATGGAGAGGAATTTGCTAAGTGTGTACAAGTGTACTTCAGTAAGGTGTTCGGCAAGGTTCCCCATGTGAGACTAATTAACAAGGTTAGATCTCACAGAATAAAGGGAGAACTAGCCATTTGGATACAGAACTGGCTCAAAGGTAGTAGACAGAGGGTGGTGGTGGAGGGTTGTTTTTCAGACTGGAGGCCTGTGACCAATGGAATGCCACAAGGAATGGTGCTGGGTCCTCTACTTTTTGTCATTTACATAAATAATTTGGATGCGAGCATAAGAGGTACAGTTGTAAGTTTACAGATGACACCAGAATTGGAGCTGTAGTGGACAGCAAAGAAGGATACCTCAGATTACAACAGGATCTTGTTAAGATGGGCCAATGGGCCGAGATATGGCAAATGCAGTTTAATTCAGCTAAATGCGAGGTACTCATTTTGGGAAAGCACATCTTAGCAGGACTTATACACTTAATGGTAAGGTCCTAGAGAGCGTTGCTGGACAAAAAGACCTTGGAGTACAGGTTCATAGCTCCTTGAAAGTAGAGTCGCAGGTAGATACAATAGTGAAGAAGGCGTTTGGTATGCTCTCTGTTATTGGTCAGAGTATTGAGTACAGGAGTTGGGAGGTCATGATGCGGCTGTACAGGATATTGGTTAGGCCACTGTTGGAGTATTGCATGCAATTCTGGTCTCCTTCCTATCAGAAAGATGTTGTGAAACTTGAAAGGCTTCAGAAAATATTTACAAGGATGTTGCCAAGATTGGAGGATTTGAGCTATGTGGAGAGGCTGAACAGGCTGGGGCTGTTTTCCCTGGAGCATCGGAGGCTGAGGGGTAACCTTATAGAGGTTTACAAAATGATGAGGGGCATCGATAGGATAAATAGACAAAGTCTTTTCCCTAGGGTGGGGGAATTCAGAACTAGAGGGCATAGGTTTAAAGTGAGAAGGGAAAGGTATAAAAGTGATCTAAGGGGCAATGTTTTCATGTGGAAGGTGGTGCGTGTATTGAATGAGCTGCCAAAGGAAGTGGTGGAGGCTGGTACAATTGTAACATTTAAAAGGCATTTGGATGGGTATATGAATAGGAAGGGTTTGGAGGAATATGGGCTGGGTGCTGGCAGGTGGGACTAGATTGGGTTGAGATATCAGGTCGGCTTGGACGAAGGGTTGAAGGGTCTGTTTCTGTGCTGTACATCTCTATGACTCTGACTCTATAATTATTTACTCTAGGTACAGAGATGTGCCACAGCAGGACTTCACTTGAACTTTCTTCACTTAGATCCCAGTTCCATGTAATCTGACAGCATTTAACATTCAAAGATGATGTAATCTCATTATTGGCAAACAGCTATTATATGATGGTTAAGTGAATTCACTACCTTTGAAATCCCACAATATGGTAATGACTACCTCCAGGAACCTTCAGTCTCCTAATCTCCAACTTGTTGAGATCCTAACTGTAATCTCATTTTCTTACCTTCCTCTTCAATCTATTCCATGGTTATGTTTGGGATGATATTGTAGCATGCAGTATCCAACAGTTAAGTTCGACCTATCAGTTACCTTGGGTCACAACCAGATCTGGAAAGAGGCACAAAAATGTTTTTCAAGATGGCTGTGTTCTGTGACACTTGCAGCTCCAAAACCTTCAATGTTAAGTATTTTCTAGTTGCTTTCTTTCCCTCATATGTGCCTTGAGCAAGATTAGGAGGATGGCGAAGTCTTCTTGCAAATAATCTGATCCCTCTTTATGATTTGGAGGTGCCAGTGTTGGACTGGGTTGGACAAACTTAAAAATCATACAAGACCTGTTTATAGTCCAAAAAATTTACTTGGAGGCTCTAACATTTGGAGCACTGCTTCTTCATCGGTTGGTTGTCAACCACCTGGTGAAGAAGCAGCGCCTCGAATGCTCGTGCCTCCAAATAAACCTGTTGGGTTATAACCTGGTGCTGTGTGATTTTTAACTTGATTTGCTTGAATAATTCTATACCTGTTGTATTATATATCACAGTTTGCATGACTGCATACCTTAATGAGATATGATCGTGATAACATCACTGTATGATAACATGTGACCTGAGAGTATAAAGTTCTCCAAATCCATCTTAATTTATCACTTGAAGGATGACCAACTTGTTGAAGCATGCTACTCTTTGTAACCAAAAGCTTAATGTTAGACATGGATGTGCTATTGATTCAATATTTGTATATATTACAGTTAATTGCAATAAATGTTTGATTTCAATTCCACAAGACCCAGTTCTAGTTTTTTATCTTGCAAGGAATAATCTAAGCACTGCCACATTAGGTAAAGATAGTCTGCTGAAGACACCATGGTTAGAATTGCTAGCTATTTATAAAATATTTGCAGTTCTCAGTGTCAAAGGTATAGAAACCTAATTGAACATAGTCAACTGTAAGAAGATCCTGATTGTGTATGATATACAAAGAAATAAATATAATATAGTTGGAAATATAAAGAATAAAGTTACATATTAGAGTAGAATTAAAAATAAATTTTAAGAACAAATGGGATGAGTTTTAAAACTGTCAGACACACTGAAAAGAATTATCATTATTATTCTTGCAAGCTGTCCCAGAAAGACAGGTCTATTTTGAAAAGAAAAAGTTGATCAAAAGTAAGTAATCATATTCCTCAAAACCGATTCATTGTAAATGCAAGCACAAATAAAATTGAAAGTTGGCCACATTAGAGTAGATTAGCACAATCTAGTGAAAACTCATACATGTGGGTTAGCATCCTATAATGGTAATAAAACATTTACATGGGGCTTCCACAAAGGCAAATAGTGTAAGAATGGAAATATTGTTCCAAGAAAAATAAATCAATGACATTATTAGGCAAATGAAAATGAATGAAGTGTCATGGACTATTTATGAAACAGTAAATCAATGGGAATATAGTTGCACTGTTAGCAAGTCAATAGCATTACATTCCCTGTGAACTAGTTCTTTGCAAATCAGTATTTGGTATATTTTTTGAGGAGACGATGGCATAGTTGTGTTGCCAGTGGACTAAAAATCAAAGACACAGGTAATTTTCTGGGGACCTGGGTTTAAATGCCACCACAATAAATGGTAGAATTTGAATTTAGTTAAATTCTGAAATTAAAAGTAAACTGATGACTACAGATTCAAGTAGTCAGGTCTCCACCATCTTCTGAAAAACAACTAAGGATAGACAATAAATCTGGCCCAGCCAGCAAACCACACATCCAATGAATGGATGAAACTACATGGGTCCTTTAACTTTCCTTTAATGTTAAATTCATCACCATTTGCCTCTATCCACTGTAAATTGTGCTCAGAAGACATCTACTAAGTATATTATCTTTAACTGCTGCAGTTCAAAGATCTGAAATTACTTCTAAACAAAGGAGTGCCTTCATCAGACCAAATGGTTTATTCACCCACGATCAATGAATGAAATTTTTTCAACAGTTTTATAAGTGTGGTGCAGGCAAAATAAAATATAATAGAAAACTGAATGTTGGGTAGCTTCATACAATTTTGTATTTGCATGATCATGCATTTTTTTCTTCTTTATCTTGTTAAACTTTAAACATATAACAGAAAAAAAATCACCTTAAATATATGCTTATTTCAGGACAGGAGAAAGTGAGGACTGCAGACGGTGGGGGTCAGAGTCAATTGTATGGTGCTGGAAAAGCACAGCAGGTCAGGCAGCATTCAAGGAGCAGGAGAACTGACATTTCAGGCATACGTCCTTCTTCCTGACCTCTTTCCTGATGAAGGGCTTATGACCAAAACATCGATTCTCCTGTTCCTTGGATATAGACTGACTGGCTGTGCTTTTTAAGCACCACACTCACTTATTTCAGACAGTTTGATTTAGACATATCTGGCGCAAATTATATGTACAATCTCCATTAATTCTTCTCCTTTGCACTATTTAAAACATTGCTAGAATTATTTTTAAATGTAAATGTGAAAGATGTGTTATGGATATATATGATGGTTAGAAAATTGCATTCAGTGTAAATCATTCTTGCTAAACCCTCCAAGTTTGTTTATCATGCTTCCTTTAACAGTTAATTGTATGTTAAATATATCAAATTAGTCATGATTATTCCAGTGATAATGTACCACCATTACCTTGAATCATAACTAGATTCAAATTTTGGCTATGTTTCCTACACATGTAAGCTCATTATGATTTTTTTTAAATGTGGAACCTACTGTCAAAGGTACTTGAGGCATTTGGCACAACTGCATTGGTTAGTAATAAAAGCAAGCATTAACCAGGATTGGTGCCAAGGCCATTGGCAAAGACACTTTTTGCAGTAGCAGAAAGGTTGGTAGTATGTATATTGTCTGATATAATTTATGACCATTTAAAAAACAAACAATACTAAATAGATTTTAAGACAATGGTGAGGAATATAAACTTATTTTCTAAAAATGTTCATTGAATCAAAGTTTCTGCAGCTTTTGACACAATCAGCCTAGTTAAAAGGATCGAGGTCTCACTTTCTGAATAGAAAGTTCCCAATTTTGGCTGGCCATAACAGGAAGGTAGGAAAATGACAAAAGACAGATGTTACATGCCGCTCCACAAGGAGGGAGGTCAAACTACCAGATAAGTCACAGCAGATTATTTGTATGTCCTGATTGTGCAATTACTTTTTTTCTCTTGTTCAGATGCAGAAGACAAAGAAAGCAAATAGTACATCTTTGTTACTTTCTAACTAATTTAACATCTTTGTGTAATTGAAATAGGAATCAGGAGGAAATCTCTCTGCTGATTGGAGTTGTACCTATGACAAAGGAAGATGGTGTTGAGGTTGGAGATCATTCTTCTCAGCCCCCGTCTGCAGGAGTTCCTCAGGGTAGTATCCTAGGCCCAACCATCTTCAGTTCCTTCATCAAAGACTTTCTGTGCATCGTAAGGTCAGAAGTGTAGATGTTTGCAGATGATTACACAATGTTCAGCACCATTCAACTACTGAAATAATCAGTGACCATATTCAGCCAGACCTGCGTAATACTTTGCAGCCCACCAACTTGATACAAGCCACAATGTAGTTTAGTTGAACCATGGTGTTGATTGAAAGTCCCAGTGGAATGCATTGGTTGACATGGAAAGGTTAATCCAGTATAGTACTTCAAATTAAACTGTGTCAGTACACTGAGAAATCACAGGAAACAGGGAGGCAATGACCTAATGGTATTATCTAGGAAATGCTATTGCTACATTGCTGATTCACAGAGGCAGTTATGCACATAAAGCATGATCAGTGTGTGGAATTTTTTTTTGATTTAGTTCATGGGATGAGGGCATCGCTGACTTGCCTATTTTTTTAATTGTCCATCCCTAACTGCAGGTAAGAGTCAACCACTTTATTGTGCATCTGAAGTCACAAGTAGGCTAGACCAAGTAAGGATAATAGTTTCCTTCCCTAAAGGACATTTATGAACCATTTGATTCATGGTCATTATTAGACTCTTACTTACAGATTATTAGTGAATTCAAATTCCACCACCTGCCAAGGCAGGATTCAAATCCGGGTCCCCAGAACATTCCCTGGGTCTCTGGATTAACAGTCCAGTAATAACCCCACTTGGCCATTGTCTCCCCTGTTTCCCAGTCAAGGAGTGAAATCAAAACTCCAGAACTGTTTTCATCAAAAAAAGAGCTGGAGAACACAATATTTTTTCCTGGGTCAACAAGTTGAATGGAAGACTATCATCATAATTCCTTTGATTTTTCCTGAGTGACTTGCCTGTTGAAAACATGCATTTATGAAGTTTTCATAATCAGCCCTGTGTTTTGGCTAACGAATGTTGATTTTATTTTGGGAATTCACAACGACAAGCTTTTCTTAATAAAGCATGGTTAATTGCAAAACAAAACATAAAGTTGGATTAGTTAAAAATAACCAGAAAAAGAATTAACTTGAACGCTATTTCATGCTCCTCCATTAGTTTATTCCGCCGATGCTATTAAGATCATTTATTATTTCTCTCCTGCTTTAATTGGGTCCCTATTTTTGAGGATGGCAGCTAAGACACGCTTTGCGACCAAGTTTGTGCTTGAGCCACAGCCACAAGGGACAGACAGCAACACTACTTGGGCTTACCGCTTTGTTTTAAGATTAGATTACTTACAGTGTGGAAACAGGCCCTTCGGCCCAACAAGTCCACTTCAACCTTCCGCGCGGAGCCTTTGAACAATTCATTTCAAAGTCGTGACTGAGTGGAGTGTCGCGGCTGTACCAGAGCCTAATGCTTTGTGATGAGGAACGGTTCTGTTCAATTATAAATTCTCCAAATTATTAAATGCCAATCGCCAACAATCTCATTGAGGATTTGACATAGGACAGTTGTTGGATCTGACAGTTTAATGAACGGAATTATTACACAGTTGCAGTGGCGAATGTCCTGAAAGTTTTGGATTCCCTATATGGATTCACCAGAGCAAATTCACAAACAGAAGGAGAGCTACCGTCCAGAAAGTGAATTGTTCATAACAGCCTTAGCGAACATTTTTAGGGCACTGGTAGTGTCCCTACCTTTGAGCCAAGAGGTCTGAATTCAAGACTCACATCCCGTAGAGTTGTGCATTAATGTATCTGAACGGGCTGTCAATAAATATCTTATCCAACAACTTATTTTAGTTCAGCACCCTAGGGTTCACAATATAATTAAACCTCCATCAAATGACTAGCGAATGTAACTTGCACAGAGTACAGAAATATCACTCCTTATCACTGTTCATGATAAACTATCAGTGGACTAAAATTATATGCACTCTCAGGTGCCATGCTGAAGAAACGCGGCAAGAAATTAAATGGGGACCCGTACAGTTCTGGGACTCTTCCCAAGTTTAAAATATGTGTAAATATAATTTTGTACAAGTCAGAAATGCGTTCGGTTTGGTTAGAGTCAAACTCCAATGTTTACTTGTTTCTTCATATACTACCGTACAGAACCAAACTGCTTCAGTGATTATATATGTATTTTCTCATGAATCAAGTACTTTTTAAAAAAAAATAGTGTCGTTAGCAATATGTGCTGCGTCATATGCGCATACAGAATAAACAAATAATGAGAACGGAACAAAAATATCCCAATCATATATTTGCTAAAGAGCCCCTCTGTAATTGACTGGGAGAAAAGTGCCGCTGCTAGCTTTTTACTCCACTGAGCAGATGTAATTTAAAAACAAGCTGTCGACATTTTAGAAAGAAAACAAAAATCATGTACTGAAATTGAGTTACAACACAGAGTGAAAACGTTTCATTCAACTTACTGCCTAAACTGTCTTCAGTTTGGGAACATTCACTTGTGTGACTGACTCCCCTGGGATCAATGGTTACACTGAACACTTTGCATCTGTTGTTCTTTAAGGTTACAATGGACTTTTGTCCGAGCCAAAACTGGCCCAATTCTGAAACTTTTAAATAAAAATCTATCGAAATATTTAATGGCGGATTTGGGATCTATGACAGCGGGTGACATTGTCAATGTCTTTAGGATTCTAAATGAATGTCCATTTCCGTATTTCAGCAAGTTTCCACAAGATGGCACGCCAAGGTTATTTCTCCCTTGTGCTGAACGATTTACAAGAAGAATCCGGGCAGCTTCCTGAATTCTGACAGGGGTCACCTATTTGAAAAATGGCCCTCACGCTGATCTCAGGGTGCCTTTATAAACCTGGCGTTTCTATGTAGCCGAATGAGAGCGTTCAAGGCAGTATGCTGCAGGCATTTCACTGTCACTGTGAAAACAGCTGCTGGGTCTCTCTGCGTCAGGAGATTGAACAGCGCTCCCTGAGCTGCTAGCAATGGGGAGAAAATTCACTGTGGGGCTACGCGGCATTTTGAACTTACTCCGTACTGTTACTAAGTATTGCTCAAATCTTAAATATCAACTTAGATTATGCGAATGTTGATTAAACGTTTCTGAAGGACACGTTCTGCTTTGTAAACTGGAAACTTCATTCTTTCAGTTGGCAAGTTAGACCAGGTCCGATTGGGATGTCTAGTCGGCGCGGCCAGTTGGACTTATGGGTCTGTTTCCATGTTGTATCACTCTATGTCTGCAGTTCCAGGCATTAAAGCAAAACGAGACATGCGAAATTAAAAGGTTAGAGTTGGTCGAAAATCCAATCAAGTCACCAAATGTTAGAATGACAATTGCACACTGAAAGAGGTAGTTCGTGCTGCACAGTGAGTAATATCAATGCTTCTGAGAATGTAGTTTCAGGTTCAAATCCTGTCCCAGAATCTAATGGCCACAGAAAGTGCATTCATAACATGGTCAAAAAATGTTCCTTGTCAACTTATCATTTTTGGCAGTAAGGGTGAGAGCGTTTTTAAATCAATTTGAACTGCTGCATCACCCAACTTTGCCATGATAAAAGAATCCCGGAGCAAGTTGTTGCTACATCTCCTCCACAGTTTGAAGGCCCTACAAGACAAACATCAAAAGACTTGGAATTGTTTTCTACCACTGAGGTTATTGTTGCAATGTTCAGAAATGCCCTCTCCATTCGATATAGCTTCAAAAATTGATCGAATACGCATGTTTCAAGGATGTGAACACGACAGCAGTCTGCTGATTCTCCTGTCACAGTAGTGAAACTTAAATCCCTACATGGTAATGAATGTGGTGCAATATGTCATGTGTATACCATGTGAATCTTGTTACCAACTTTAGAAATAATCAGAATCCACAGAGAGGTGATGGGATCCCTTATATCACAGATCTCCAATGACATTTGGGGTGGTGGCTAACATATTTGTAGAATGGATAGCTGATTGTTTGCTATTTAAAAAGATTGTTACTCCTTCATTTATCATTTGAACATTAGTTTCAATGTGTGCTTATGTTGCATTTCACTATTATTAATTTATAATATTAAAATAATAACCTAGACTTTAAAAAAAAAGTCTGGGTTATTATTTTAATATTATTAATCAATTTAAAAAGTCAAAACATAAACAATTAGATCACAAATTAGAACATTCAACTTTATCACTACCAAAGCTGAGTGCTGATTATAATGCAGTAAATCACTTTTCGACTCCTATTATATTCCTGAGAAATTCGTACTGAAAATGTAATGCTACTTAATTTGGAGATAATTTATTCTGGTGATTAACTTTGTAACATTCTCTAACTCCCTTGACAGGGTAAAGGCGCTTAGGATAATGTCACATTGTTTTAGTTTGAAATTTCACTTCAGTTTGATAGCATCAGTGACCATTTTGATAAATATTGATGTTTGGAATGTAATATTATTTAAATGGAATCATATAGCACGGAAACAGGCACATTGGTTCAACCAGTCCATGCTGACCAATTTTCCCAAACTAAACTAATCCCACTTGCCTGCGTTTGGCCTATATCCCTCTAGACCTTTCCTATACATGTACCTATCTGAGTGCCTTTTAAACATTGTAACTGCATCTACCACTTTGTCTGGCAGTTCATTCCACTTACAAACCATCCTCTGTGAGAAAAATATGCCCCTCCGGATGCTTTTAAATTTTTCTCCTCTCACCTTAGGATATGTCCCCTAGTTTTCAACTCAGTCACCCTAGGAAAAAAAGACCATTGCTATTCACCTTATCTATACCTCTTATAAATGTATAAACCTCTATAAGGTCTTATAGACTTCCTATGCTTCGGTGAAAAAGGTCTCAATCTATCCAGCCTCTCCTTATACCTCAAACCCTCCAGACCTGGCAACATCCTGGTAAATCTTTTCTGAATCCTTTCCAGTTTAATAATATCCTTCCAATAGAAGGGTAACCAGAGCTGGTTCACAATACTCCAAAAATGGCCTCACCAACATTCTGCACAATCACAAAAAGATATCTCAACTCCTATACTCAATAGTCCGAGCAATGAAGGCAAGTGTGCTATACACCTTCTTAATCGTTTTGTCTACCTGCGGCACAACTTTCAAAGAACTATGTACCTACTCTGATAATTACTTAGGTATGTTTGATTATTCGGAATGCTTAATTCATTTCTCCATCTTTTGCCAGGTAACTGCATTATATGCAGAAAATTATGATGCAAGGACTTAGTACTGTACAATTTTAATAATTTATTCATTCGTTGAATGTGGGCATCGCTGACTGGCCAATATTTATTGCCTATCCCTAGTTGCCCTTGAGAAAGTGACAGTGAGCTGCTTTCTTGAATGTAAGGTAGTTAGATAAGTGTACATGTTAGTGGGCTTGGTTTCAGAAAGGCCTAAAAAATTACTTTGTACTCTATTGAACACATGATTTAAAATAGAATTACATAAGTGCATGTAATCCAGGTGAGAATCCCTTTTGATTGTCAAATAAAATATTTCTCCTGTGTCTGATAAAGGCATTTGGTTAATCTGGCAAGCTTTGGTTCAAAAATGTTTTGCACTTATGTAGAGTAATTCTTTTTGGGACACACAGACAGAATTGTCAAAGTAATTATTCAGGTAAAACAGATGCATGTGTTTGCAATAGCGGACCAGAGGAAGCTGTTTAGTGGCCAGACACTCATACAGCAATAAGTTGATATCATGAATAAACTTATGGACAGACATTTACATTGGAGCATCAACCAATTAGACATGCATCAATTGAGTCTCCTCAGTGAATCAATTTCTTACCTTTTGAGGGTTTAATTCATTATACATATCAGCAATTTCCATTTATAATGTAAATCTTTTGGAATTTTGAAGTAAAAGAAGTGAAATTTGAACAAATGGCAAGTCATACACAAATAAGTTAATGTTAATGAGCTCTTTTAGGAGATACCTTTTTTTAAGTGTCACTAGTTTAAGATGCCAATAATCTTGCATCCATGATTATAAATTAAATATTTTATTACATTCTGAAATATTTTGGATCACCTGATTTGATTTTTAAATTTTGAGCAAATTTGTCAGAGATCTGAAATAAATTCAGAAAGGGCTGGAGAAACTCAGCAAGTCTGGTAGTGTCTGTAGAGTGAAAAACAGAGTTGATCTTTTGATTTTTCTTCAGAATTTGATTTGATTTTTTTTGACGGTAGTATGCAAACTGACAAAACACTATATTTCATTTGTAGATCATTTTTGAAGAACCAATGTAGATTTTTTGATTTTGTTCACAGATTAAAATTTTCACATTTCAAAATCCAGTATCAGTTTCTGAACTTGCGTAAATTTCCAATCTAATATTGTATTTGGTTAGGGCCTTTACGTAATATTTTAATTGCATATGCCCATTCAAGTCAAAATGCACTTTGGGTTTTATTAAATTCCTCTAGACTGCTGTTGTATCAATTGTATAACCACATTAATTGTCTGTAACTTTACAGTGCCTTCTTGAAATGTTCTTTTATATAAATGTGGGTGATGTGGTGATAAAACTGAGGTGAAAATGTTTGTTGCTGAAAAAGCGCAGCAGGTCAGGCAGCATCCAAGAAACAGGAGATTCGACGTTTCGGGCATAAGCCCTTCTTCAGCTGCCTGACCTGCTGCGCTTTTTCAGCAACAAACATTTTCAGCTCTGATCTGGAGCATCTGCAGACCTCACTTTCTCCTGATAAAATTGAGAGCCATGTATGCCTTTGTAAACAGCTTCAGCATTATACATCAAAATTGTCTCTTTCTTTTAGATAAACACCTACATAAATAATGAGACTTTTTTAAAAAAACGAATTTATTTCTTTTGCTGCTCGATTTTTAATGCTGCTAACCACAGAAAAACTGTGAAAAATCAAGTAGATTGTTAAAAGTAATATAACTTTTAATAGAACTGTAAATTCAGAAGTGAAAAAATATGATATGTCAAACTGGTAGCTGAAGACTTAAAATAAATTGCACATCATAGATAAATAAAACAGGTTTGTTTATAACAGTGACTGGTGCTGCACGCATGATGGATGTACCGTTCACTGCACACCTGCGCATCTGCTTCATCTGCATCTGCAGCCTCCTCCTCTACACCAGATGGCACTGTGCTTGGCGTCGAATCTCTGGCGAGTTTTAATCTATGTAAACAATGCATCCGAACCTGATGGGCGACAGGTGACTGATCGACACGCGCATTATCCAATAGCCGATGGAGGAGGCCATAGTCCCGCTGTGACGGGCTCGCAGCATGTGGGTGGTGTCCAATGGCCGCGGGGGAGGGGCGGGTTCTGTGCGCGCCGGGTTGGCTGGACCGGCGGCGGCGGCGGCGGCGGTTTGTTGTTGGGTGGGCGGGGTGTTGTTTTGGGAGTGAGTGCGGTGGGAAGATGGCGGATGATCGGAAGCGGGCGGACAACGCGAAACATCGGCGGGGGGAGCAGCTTAAGCGATGGCTCGGTTCCGAGACCGACCTGGAGCCGCCCGTCTTCAAGAAGAAGAAGACCCGAGTCAAGTTCGACGACGGTGCCGTGTTCCTGGCCGCCTGCTCGAGCGGTGATACCGAGGAGGTGAAGCGGCTGCTGGACCGCGGGGCTGATATCAACTACGCCAATGTGGATGGGCTGACGGCGCTGCACCAGGTACGGCCGGCAGGACTGGCCTGGCCTGGCCTGGAGTGAATGTATAGGGTTGTCCTCCATCTCCCCTTCTGCACAGCAGATATTCGGTGCAGCAGGAGACCCCATTGATCCGCCCTTCATTCAAGCAACTGCTGTGCCATTGCCAGTGCGATCAATGTGGTTATGGTTTGTTTGCATTCCCTGTTGTTGGAGGTGGTCCAGGGCTTTCTCCAAGCGCATTCATGCTGCAAGGGCTGAGGTTTCCCTTCTGTCTCCGTTCACTGAAATTAATTGCAGTTGATGTTACGAATTTTGTCTTCAGTGATCTCATTCACCAGCATCTGACCTACACATTTCCCGATTCTTTCCCTCCGTCTCCTTTTGTGAGCCAATGGCCAAAGTAAGGATGCAAGGGTATCCTGCAGCCAAACAGACGCTTAAGATATTAGGATCACCAGTGACGGTTCCTACATAGAGTGCAGTACCTGGCACACAAGGAAACGTCCTTCTGCGTTATGATGTGTTTGATATGGGTCTTTTAAATGTTAGAGCTGCAGTACAAAAGCCCCATTTTACAGTCCTGTTGTCTATTTAAGGACACTGTGTTAATTTGGATATGAATTAATTTATTTCGCCAAGTGCTGTTTTTGATGTAAACTTGGGATTCTAAGTATTTTTCTGTCAAAAGAAAGTGAACAAACACTACGTTCCTCTACTAATTTAGTGACTGTGTTTTATCGTGGTAGTTTGGCAGGTATTTTGAGACAAGATTACAGTGATGCTGGAAAATCGATGTTTCAGGCAAAAGCCCTTCAAGACTTCCTGATGAAGGGCTCCTGCCTAAAATGCCGATGTTCCTGCTTCTCGGATGTTGCCTGACCTGCTGTGCTTTTCCAACACCACTCTAATCTTGTCTCTGATCTCCAGCATCTGTAGTCCCCACTTTTGCCTAGGTATTTTATGAGTCAAGTACTCTATTGGCTACAGGAGTTACGTAGCTTGAAAAGCAGTGCAGGGGGAAAATTGTTTTTAATCAATGATTCTAGCTGCTTGTGCACTTAAAATCACAACTCCACTTCAGTTGCCTTGGCTTCCAAATTTTACTGTTCCTTCTACCTCTTGGCAGTCAGGTAGACAAGCATGTTATTAAAATACTTCTTAAAACCTATTTCTCTCCATATCTGTGAATATTGACTTGAGTGTCATTATGTGGTACTGTCATGCTTTTTTTTAATAATAGTCTTGTAAAGCGTCTCAATGCTTAATTTTGTTGAAGGTGCTAAATATTGAATTGTTGGTAATTTCATCCTGTTATCATGTTTTAACTATCTCTTTAAAATGTTGTCATATGGTTTAAAACCAAACGGTTAAATTTATCAGCTGTAATAATGGTTCGTGACCTTAAGGGAAAATCATTTGTCCTGATGAGAAGTAGGAGATCTGCTGCCAAGATTTAGTAATGTAAGAATCATAGCCTAAATATGCAGTGAGAGCCTGTGGGAAGATCCTAGTGATGCACTTTGCTGCACTGTAATGAGTTGTCATCAGATTCATTTAAATATTAATATAGGGTAATATTATTCAGTTTTTGTTTATTTGTATTTGTGGCATACAAATGCTGTAAAATGGTTACAAGTTTGGTACATTAGTTTTGCAAAACCTGCCTCAGTTCTTATCAGCATTGTTTATGTAGTTGGTATTGCCTTTCTTCTGTGTCTGTGTGGACAGTGTTATCATCTAATACAGTAACTAGCTGCTGTTAGAATTGACATGTTTTTTTTAACTAGAACACTAAATTAACACTTAAACTTGCAACAATTTACAGTACACAATTAGATTGCATTTTCAAGGAGTTAGTGGAAATTGACATGGTTTGGTCATTAAAACTAAATTCAAATGTCAGATGTAGACAAATCATAAAAATATCTTTCTCAGAATCAACTTTTACATACAGTTTTCCTTGTATTAATGAATAGTTTAGTTGGATTGACAGTGGATTTACACAGACTTCTGATGAAAATGAGAAAGGCATGAAAACCAGATAGTTTTAAGTGTGCTAATCTATTGAAAGAGATTAAGACAAGGTTTGAGTAAAGATTTGTAGCTTGGGTACCTGTTGATGTGGTTGTAGCTTTGTTCGCTGAGTAGATTTGCAGATATTTTGTCCCCTGTTGAGGTGATGTTTTCAGTGCTTTGGAACTTCCTGTGAAGTGATGCTGCACTGTGCCTTCTCGAATTTATTTGGTTCTGTTCCTGCTGCTTCCAGTTGCCGGTTCTGGTTGTTCGTTGTATATTGGGTCTAGGTCTATGTATTTATTGTTGGAGTCCGTGGATGAGTGCCATGCTTATAGAAATCCTCTGGTTGTCCTCTGTTTAGCTTGTCCAATGATTATTGTGTTGTCCCAGTCAAATGTTTAGGCCTTGTCATCTGTGTGTGTAGCTCCTAGGGACAGCTGTTTGTGGTGTTTAGTGACTAGTTGGTGTTCGTGAATACGGATTGCTAATTGTCTGCCTGTTTGTCCAGTGTAGTGTTTCGTGCAGTCTTTGCATGGACTCCTGTAAATTACGCTAGTCTTGCACATGATGGATGTGGTTCTGGTGAGTTATTGGTGAGTCTGAGGTAGAAGGAATACAGAATGATGAATGTGCCACAAAAGTGTACAGAAAAGCCGCACATGGACCAGATCTTGAACTACAACAGCAACTGCCTAAACACACATAAGATAACCTTCATTAGAACCTGTTCAAAAGGACTACAAGCACTGCAGCACTCTTGACCTGTGAAGAGAACAACAATCTCTACAGAGTCTTTACCAAGAGTGGATATCCCCGCGACTTCATCTGCAGATGCCACACAGATAAACAATGCGACAAGGACATGCTACGACCCAACACATTAACCACTCTACCTTGTATAAAAAACGTCTCAGAACTGATAGCTAGACTTCTCTGACCACTCGGATTCATGACAGCCCATAAACCGACAGCCACACTCAGACAGCAACTCACCACAACAAAAGGTTCTATAACATCATGTGTAAGATTAATGTAACTTACAAGATTCCATGCAAAGACTGCATGAAATACTATATAGGACAAACAGGCAGGCAACTAGCAATTTGCATTGACGAACACCAACTTGCCACTAAACGCCACAACTAGCTGTCCTTAGCATCTATATACATAGATGACAAGGACCACAAATTCAACAGAGACAACACAATGATAATAGGACAAGCTAAACAGAGAACAGCCAGAGAATTTTTAGAAGCATGGCACTCATCCACAGGCTCCATCAACAAATACACAATATACTGGCTTCTGTAACAAACAATCGGATGCAGTAGGAATGGAACCAGACAAATTCCAGAAAACACAGTACAGCATCGCTTCACTGAAGACGTCATCTAGACAGGGACAAAACATCTGAAAATCAACTTCCCAGCTTGGCGAATGTACCCACGACCATGGCAAAAGATTACGACAGTTAACTTTCTCTTTGCTCAGGCACTGGAGAATGGCACTATTGAGTGAAAAGTATGTTGATATGTAGAGATCTGTGAGTAAAAAATGAGGTCTGCAGATGCTGGAGATCACAGCTGAAAATGTGTTGCTGGTTAAAGCACAGCAGGTTAGGCAGCATCTCCGGAATAGGGAATTCGACGTTTCGAGCATAAGCCCTTCAGATTCCTGATGAAGGGCTTATGCTCAAAACGTCGAATTCCCTATTCCTGAGATGCTGCCTAACCTGCTGTGCTTTAACCAGCAACACATTTTCAGATGTAGAGATCTGTGTCATTACATCTATGTGTACTATTTTCATTTTTGTCATGAGGTTTCTGGTTGTGTGAAGCATATCATTTGAGAGAATATCTTTGTTTTCCTGTGCTTTACAAGTTTGCCATTTAATATTTAGTTACAAGTGCAGTTTGTAAGTGTATTAGTAAAATAAAATTGAGCTTCAATGAGCATTCAATAATTCCAACAAGGATTAATTAAATTGAACTCCATGTGAAGGCAGCAATTCAGTTTATTGAATTAGAGAGCTATTATTTTCAAACATGGTACATTATTTTTGTACAGATGACATTCAGTGACTACATCATGGGTGTTTGCAGAATAATCAATGCCAGTGAGTGAAGTGCTTTTTGTACTAAACTGCTAATACTGCTGTATTAGAAAGTGACTATCTGATGATTTTCTTTGGTAGTTAGACTTGCTATATGTTTAGGAAGTATGAAAATTATTTAAAAATTGAGTGCTTTTCATTATATATTCTGAAACTAGTGTACTACGCAGAATTAATTTAATAGGATGCTTTGAAATTGTATCCATAAACCATTCCCTTTAGTGTTTATATGAGCAATCCATTGAAATTTGAGAATTAACATATGCTGAATTTACTTAACCTTTGAAATACTAACAATTCTTTCTTTACTCATTGGGAGTTTTCCTGGGAAAGAAATCTATTGAGAAAGTAGCACAGTCATGGGAGTAGAAGGAGGTTGTACTTTACCCAGAGTTGTTGATCATGAGCAACTGTATAATGAATACTCTTCCTTCGCTTGTCTGTTTCTGCACAAATGCTGGCAGATTGGACGAGAGTAATTTAGGATATCTGGTCGGCATGGATGATTTGGTCCAAAGGGTCTGTTTCTGAGCTTTACAATCTATGCCTCTACGAGGGAACTAAATGTATTTCTAAGTTTGCAGATGACCCAAAGCTGGTTGTGTCAAAGCAGAGATGCTTCAGTGTGATTTGGACAAGTTGAATGGGCAAGTGCGTGGCAGGTGAAGTATCATATAAATATAAGGTTATTCACTTTAGTAACTGAAACAGGAAGGCAGATTATTATCTGAATGGTGATAGGTTGGAAAAGGAGAAGTGCATCAAGACTTGGATGCCCTTGTACACCAGAAAGGTTAAGAGTAAACATGCAAATGCAGAAGGTGGCGAATAGGTGAATGGATTGTTAGCCTTCAGAACTAGAGAATTGGAGTACATGAGCAGTTGTTGTGACCACACCTGGAATATTGTATGTCGTTTTTGGTCTCCTTCTTTGAGGAAGGATATTTTGGCCATGGAGTGCAACAAAGGTTTTTCAGCCTGATTTCTGGAGTGACAGGACTGACACATGAAGATGTTAAAGTATCTATTCAAGACTGCTCTGGGAATTCCTGATGGACTTGACTGTCGCCTCTCTAGGTTCGACAAGATTATACTCTGTGAAAGGCTGGAATATAAAACTCTTACAGACAGTTTAGTTTAACTTATTACCTTTATTTACCAATGGCATCAGTGTTACACTATAACGTAGCTCAAGTCTGGTTTGCAGGTATCTAAGGTTCGAAAACCTTTAGCAGAATAGCGTCGCCAACTCTTACACCTGAGAGCTCTCTCAGGCTACTTCCCTTTATTGTCGCAAATAAGGAATCTATACAGAAATTGGTATTAAAATTACAAAAATGCCACATGTCCTTAATCAGATAAGCAGCAATAAAATGGCAAAAGTTTGCAGAGGAAGAGAAACTCATTGACAGGTCTGACTATGCTTGTCAAATTAAGCTATATGCACATCAAAGTGGGAAATCTTGATCCAGCCAAGCCCCAAATGGCTGATTGCTTTGCTTTGGCTAGATAACCTTCCCTTTTAACAGTACATCATAACAAGGGACTGAGGAATGGTCCTGATAAAGGGCTCCTGCCCGAAATGTCGATTTTCCTGCTCCTCAGATGCTGCCTGACTAGATGTGTTTTTTCAACACCACTCTAATCTTGACTCTAATCTTCAGAATCTGCAGTCTTCACTTTTGCTTATAATGAGGGACTAGTCTAAACTATATGGAAAGGTCATGAAGAAACCTTACTCAGCTAACATTGCCAATATCATTGTCCTATAAAATGGCTTTTTCTTTTAAAATCATCTTAGATTCCCAGAATGCAAATTAAATTCATAACCTTCCCGGATCTGGAGCTCCAGGGAACAACATACAAACATTCAGTCCATGGCAAGCCAGTGTTCACTCAAATCAGACCAAAAAGGGTTAATCTTTCCACCAGCTTCTGTTCCCTCTCCCCCCTCTGTCCCTTGAACCCTTCAATCAGTGAGTGTAATTTACAGAAGAATGTTTTCTCTCTCACTTACACATGAAATCTTCCAAATTTCAGCCTTCATGTTTTCCTAGCCTGTAAGGGTGATGAAGCATTCACTTCCCAGAGCAGTCAAGATGAGGAAGCTGAGCTTCATAAATTCATAATCTGCTGAGTGTGGTATCCATGCAAATGTATCAGGATTGTTCTATTATATGCATATTCCATTCAGCTTATTAAATTACAAGTTATTTTCTGACTGAGTATGAGTTTTGTTCAGAGTTTTTGATATAAACCAGCAATTTAGTTATCCAACATCCTATTGTGAAATATGTGCCTCCAGCTTCCGGTGTGGAAAAAAGTACTGCCACACATTCCACAAGTAAACATATGTTATCATCTTATTTACACCGATCCATTGACACAAAGAACAGAAGTACCCAATTCTTCTGACCAAGCACTTTCCCACATTCTCTGCAGCAAATTTATCTCATTTAAGGCGACATGTTTCTCAAAGACATACTAAATTGTTTCGGACTATATTCAGGAGAGTTTAACGGAATGGGAATGATCAGAGGGAGTGGCTAGAATTACTGCCTCAGCGCCAGGGATTCGGGGTTTGACTTGAGCTGTGGGCCCACTGTCTGGAGTTTGCATGGTCTCCCTGTGTTTGCATGGGTATTCTCAGGATGCTGCAGTTTCCTCCCACTGTTCAAAAAGATGTGCAGGTTAAGTGGCGTTTTGGAGGGTCATTGCAAATCCCATGGGCTCAACAGCCTTTTTCTGTCCTGTAGTCATTCTGTGATCTCGATGAAACCTATATAAATTCAAACAGGCCTAGATAAGGTAAATACAGGAATGATGTGCCTGATGACTGCGGAGCCTAGAAGCTGTGAATGCAGTAAAGTATGTGGGATAGCTACTTTAGGTCTGAGGTAAGAAGAAATTTCTTCACCCAGAGTGTGGTGAGTTTGTGGGGTTCTCTGCTGTGGTGTTTGAGGCTGAAATATTGAATGTTTTTCGAGAAAGGGTTGAGTAAAGTTCATAGGCTATCAGGAGCAACGGAGAATGCGCAAACAAGGGCACTGAGTTGGATGATTAGCTATGATCATATTGAAGGATTGAATGGGTAACTCCTCCTACTTTGTCTATCTGTATGTAAGAAAATCTAGAACTGGATTGGCATAGTATTTAAAAAAAAAGAGAGGTCATCCAGTTAAGTCAGAGGTGAGGAGCAAAGTTGCCTAAGTGTTGACAGTCTTTGGAATTCCCTTCCTCAAAAGAGAATGGATACAGAATCTTTAAATATTTTTAAGGCAGATATAGGTATATTCTTGATTACTAAGGTTGGGACGTTATCGAACTATGCAGGAATGTAGTGTTGAGGTTTAAATGCGATCAGTCATGCTCTTAGTGAATGGCAGAGCAGACTCAAAGGGCTAAGGTGGTCTAGTTATTTTCATATGTTTGTGAAAGCATTGAATGATTGGTTATAATTATTGCCACGTTGTCATAGAGCCTGTTTCTATGCTGTATGACTCCTCGGTCCACCATGTCTAGGTCAACAAACACCAAACCACACTAATTCCATTTACCTGTACTTGGTCCTTAGCCTAGTTCACCCTGGTATTTTAAGTACTCCTCCAGATAATGACTTTTGAGAAGATTTGTCACTCAGGTTGAGGTTCTGGATGTAGGTTTGCTCTCTGAGCTGGAAGATTTATTTTCAGATGTTTCATCACCATATTAGGTAACATAGTCAGTGAGCCACTGGTGGCATGGCCCGCTTTCTATTTGTGTTTAGGTTTCCTTGGGCCGCTGATGTCATTTCCTGTTCTTTTTCTCAGGGAGTGGTAAATGGAATCCAAGTCAATGTGTTTGTTGATAAAGTTCTGGTTGGAATGCTCTGCTTCTAGGAATTCTTGTACGTGTCTGTTTGGCTTGTCCTAGGATGGATGTGTTGTCCCAGTTGAAGTGGTGTCCTGCCTCATTTGTATGTAAGGTTACTAGTGAGAGTGGATTATGTCTTTTTGTGGCTAGTTGATGTTCAACCGGAATTCTGTCAACAAACATTGACTTTATCCCATTTACCACCCCCTGAGAAAAAGAACAGGAAATAACATCACCAACCCAATGAAACCTAAATAAGTAAATAGAAAGCAGGCCATGCCACCAGTGCTTCATTCAGAGGCTTACTGATGATGTTACCTAGTATGGTGACGAAAAGTCTGAAAACGAACCTTCCAGCTCAGCGAGCAAACCTACATCCAGAAACCATCCAGATGCGGCTGAAATATTACAAAAGCATCTGCATCTACTACCTTATCAGGGAGCACATTCCATATTTCTGACACCTTCTGTGTGAAAAGTTTTTTTTCTCCTCTAACTCACTTGCCCCTTACCTTAGACTCGCATTCTCTGATCTTAGATACATGTGCCATAGAGTCATAGGGATGTACAGCATGGAAACAGACCCTTCGGTCCAACTCGTCCATGCCGACCAGCTATCCCAACCCAATCTAGTCCCACCTGCCAGCACCCCGTCCATATCCCTCCAGACCCTTCCTATTCATATACCCATCCAAATGCCTTTTAAATGTTGCAATTGTACTAGCCTCCACCACTTCCTCTGGCAGCTCATTCCAGACACATACCACCCTCTGCGTGAAAACGTTGCCTCTTAGGTCTCTTTTATATCTTTCCCCTTTCACCCTAAACCTATGCCCTCTAGTTCTGGACTCCCCGATCCCAGGGAAAAGACTTGGCCTACTTATCCTATCCATGCACCTCATAATTTTGTAAACCTCTATAAGGTCACACCTCAGCCTCCCATGCTCCAGAGAAAACAGCCCCAGCCTGTTCAGCCTCTCTCTGTAGCTCAGATCCTCCAACCCTGGCAACATCCTTGTAAATCTTTTCTGAACCCTTTCAAGTTTCACAACATCTTTCCGATAGGAAGGAGACCAGAATTGCATGCACTATTCCAACAGTGGCCTCACCAATGTCCTGTACAGCTGTGACATGACCTCCCAACTCCTGTACTCAATACTCTGACCAATAAAAGAAAGCACACCAAATGCCTTCTTCACTATCCTATCTACCTGTGACTCCACTTTCAAGGAGCTATGAACCTGCACTCCAAGGTCTCTTTGTTCAGCAACACTCCCTAGGATCTTACCATTAAGTGTATAAGTCCTGCTAAGATTTGCTTTCCCAAATGCAGCACCTCGCATTTATCTGAATTAAACTCCATCAGCCACTTCTCAGCCCATTGACCCATCTGGTCCAGATCCTGTTGTAATCTGAGGTAACCCTCTTTGCTGTCCACTACACCTCCAATTTTGGTGTCATCTGCAAACTTACTAACTGTACCTCTTATGCTCGCGTGCAAATCATTTCGGTAAAAGTAGAGGGCCCAGCACCGATCCTTGTGGCACTCCACTGGTCACAGGCCCCCAGTCTGAAAACAACCCTCCACCACCACCCTCTACCTTCTACCTTTGAGCCAGTTCTGTATCCAAGTGGCTAGTTCTCCCTGTATTTCATGAGATTAACCTTGCTAATCAATCTCCCATGGGGAACCTTGTTGAACGCCTTACTGAAGTCCATATAGATCACATTGACCGCTCTGCACTCATTCATCATCTTTGTTTCTTCATCAAAAAACTCAGTCAAGTTTGTGAGACATGATTTCCCACGCACAAAGCCATGTTGAATATCCCGAATCAGCCCTTGCCTTTCCAAATACATGTACATCCTGTCCCTCAGGATTCCCTCCAACAACTTGCCCACCACCGAGGTCAGGCTCACTGGTCTGTAGTTCCCTCGCTTGTTCTTACCACCCTTCGTAAACAGTGGCACCATGTTTGCCAACCTCCAGTCTTCCTGCACCTCACCTGTGACTATCGATGATACAAATATCTCAGCAAGAGGCTCAGCAATCACTTCTCTAGCTTCCCACAGAGTTCTCGGGTACACCTCATCAGGTCCTGGGGATTTATCCACCTTTAATCGTTTCAAGACATCCAACACTTCCTCCTCTGTAATCTGGACATTTTGCAAGATATCACCATTTATTTCCCTACTCTCTATATCTTTCATATCCTTTTCCACAGTAAATACTGATGCAAAATATTCATTTAGTATCTCCCCCATTTTCAGTGACTCCACACAAAGGCCGCCTTGCTGATCTTTGAGGGACCCTATTCTTTCCCTAGTTACCCTTCTGTGCTTAATGTATTTGTAAAACCCCTTTGGATTCTCCTTAATTCTGTTTGCCAAAGCTATCTCATGTCCCCGTTTTGTCCTCCTGATTTCCCTCTTAAGTATACTCCTACTTTCTTAGAATAGTGTAAAGAAAGTAGGAGTATACTTAAGAGGGAAATCAGGAGGGCAAAATGGGGACATGGGATAGCTTTGGCAAATAGAATTAAGGAGAATCCAAAGGGTTTTTACAAATATATTAGGAATAGAAGGATAACTAGGGAGAGAATAGGGCCTCTCCAAGATCAGCAAGGGGCCTTTGTGTGGAGCCACAGAAAATGGGGGTGATACTAAATGAATATTTTGCATCTATATTTACTGTGGAAAAGGATATGGAAGATATAGACTGTAGGGAAATAAAGAAGAGAATGTCTTGATCTGTTTTGTTCTATACCTCTCATAATTACGTATGCCTTAATCACGTTTGCCTCCAGTCCCTTGAGGGAATTTGCTGTGCACAAATTGAAAGCATCATTGCCTACCTAAATTTTAACACGTCATAGTGACTTCAGTGATTGCAAAGTGTTCTGCATGGTTGAGATCATAGAAAGTGTAATGTGTTAGATTCTTTTACTCTTGAGATTCTTACACACTTGATGCAACTGCAACACACCGATCTCTGTAAACAGGCAACCAAATTTATTAAACACAGAACAGTATAAGCTTTCTGGAGGAAATTTAACATACACCTTGCAGAGCTTAAGGGGTTGTGGCAAAAATCTCTCCGAACAAAGGAAACAGTCTGTCCTTTTACACAAAGCTCTCAACATCATAGTTAGTACTGCCCACAAGATAAACCTCATCCATCCCCTCTTAGTCACATGCCACTCAAGATATAATGCACTGACCACCCCACTTTGTCATGCAAATCATCCCTTAATGGTCAAATTTGTTGCAAATTATTTTCGTAACTATAGGGGAGTAGTCAAATTCCAACTGTAATACCAACGTACTTCACAGCCATGTAGATAAAATTTGATATATAAGGAGATTCTAAAAGAAGCCTGTGTCAAGGAGAGTTTAGGTTGAGGAGGAAGAATTGGAGAGGTATCTTGTAGACCCAGCACCCGATTTAAGCATCAGGAGTTTATTCACTAGAGGTACGCAGTCCGAGAACAGAAGGGTGGGCCTCTATTTTGCTATCATTGCAAGGGAAGCACAATGGATATACTTGGTCCGTCCACAATGGCTCTGGATCTTCATATCTCCGGTAGATAATTGATTAGATGGAAGGGAGTCACTGTTTACCCTCTTTCCCTGACTTTTAAAAGTATGTGATAGCGCATGTATTTATGTGGACATCATGAATGTTGGGACTAGTGAAGAGCGGTGATCCTGTGGCCACCACGCTGAAAAGGAGACATCTAGCAAAGGGACAAATCGAGAGCATGACTTGCCTTTAAGTCCTGCCATTGAGTTTAACAAAATCTGATTGTCTTTCTTTGGAACCCTCAGTATTGAACACAAATCTGACCCCTGAATCTAAAATGCTCAAAAATGTGTTGCTGGAAAAGCACAGCAGGTCAGGCAGCATCCAAGGAGCAGGAGAATCGATGTTTCGGCATAAGCCCTTCTTCAGGAATCATGAAGAAGGGCTTATACCCGAAATGTCGATTCTCTTGCTCCTTGGATGCTGCCTGACCTGCTGCGCTTTTCCAGCAACACATTTTTCAGCTCTGATCTCCAGCATCTGCAGTCCTCACTTTTCCCTGGATCTAAAATGTCATGAAAGTAGGACCCAATTTGATATTTGTACTGAAAAGAAATAAAAAAAACAAGGTGGTGCTTCTAATATTAGACAAAATGATGCAAAAAATGTAAATTTAGCTGACTTGACATCAAGGTAACATTATAGAATATTGAGCATAGAACAGAACAGTACAGCACAGAACAGGCCCTTCAACCCACGATGTTGTGCCTGCCATTGATCCTCATGTAAGGTAAACCTAATGTACGAGCACTCAAATTTCTGTGATCATATGCATATCCAATAGTCTCTTAAATATCCCTAGTGATTCGCTTTCACAACTGCTGCTGGCAACACATTCCATGCTCTCACAACTTTGTGTAAAGAACCTGCCTCTGACATCCCTTCTATACTTTCCACCAAACAGCTTAAAACTATGAACCCTTATGTTAACAATTTCTGCCCTGGGAAAAAGTCTCTGACTATCAACTCTATCTATGCCTCTCATTATTTTGTGCACCTCAATTGGGTCCCCTCTCTTCCTTTTTTCCAATGAAAAAAATCCGAGCTCAGTCAACATCTCTTCGTAAGCCCTCCATTCCAAGCAGCATCCTGGCAAACCTCCTCTGAACCCTCTCGAAAGCATCCACATCTTTCCTATAATAGGGCGACCAGAACTGGTCACAGTATTCCAAGTGCGGTCTAACCAATGTTTTATAGAGCTGCAATAAGATCTCACGGCTCTTAAACTCAATCCCCCAGTTGACTTTGGAACTGCGAAAGAAAAGTAATAAGACAAAATTTGTGCTTCTAATGGCTGATCCTTGAAGTTCATCCTTCAGATTGCAGTCTGTTATGCAAGCATTGTTCAGTGGCCTGGATAGATGTTGACATGGGGTGAGGGTTTTACAAGATTCCACCTTTTTTTGGGATTGTTTCCTAGTTTGCAATCTGCAGCTTCAGGAGAAAGTGGGTTAAGAGAGACATGAAATAAAGGTGTGATAAATAGAACATCACAGGTGGAGATGATTGAGGAAAGCTAAAACATAATGGCCCTGTGCCCTTAGAGATTGTAGGTGTAAAGATCAGACCTGTTGGAGCATCAAATCTGAAGGCAGAAAGAATCAAGGCTGAGCAGGTTCAAACAAAGGTATTTGGCAGGGACTTCTTTATTTGCCGAGATGGATGTACACACGATGTATCCATTTTTGGAGTGGAGTGGGAGACCATAAATTTTATGTCACTAGTAAATCCACTGGGAATTCTAGAGAAACCTCTTTGCCCAGAGTTTAAAAATGTAGAACTCATTCACACAGGGTTAATAGTGTGCTTACATCTAAGGAGAAGCTAGATTAGCTCAAAGAGGGAGACTGGAACAGAAGGTATGCTGGTAAGAAGACATTCATGTGGAGCACAAATACAGACACTCACCAGTTTCCTCTTTGTGTTTTAGACTCAGCATTGTTTTATGAATATTTAGCATTACTCAGCAGTATTTAATTCTGGTCATTTGAGCAGAGTCATCATTTTCAGAGCTGCCAGTACAAGAGGATCCTCGGTTTCCCATCAGTCTCCTTAACTGGGTTTCCAGTCTCCCACTGCTCTCAGGATTTTTTTTTAGCCTGTCAGTTTCTCAACTTTGCTTGAGGTCAGGAACATCCTTATCTCCTGTGGGTGAAATGACTGGTGTTAATTTGGAAAGAATTACATTCAGCACCAGCATTGGCTAATTTTGCACGTCAAACCCAGTGTCTGCCTTTATTATTGCTGTTCTACCCTTCTTTCACATGCAATGGTATGCCAGTAGCCACTACTACCGTCTCAGTTGGACAGTAAGGATCCCACTATTTCAAGAATCAGAAGAACAGTGTTGCCCTGTATATCCTGCCCAACAACATTAAAACGATTATTTCATTATTGTTATGATACTCTTTGTGATTTAGTCGGCTGGACGGCTGGTTTGCGATGTAGGGTTACCACCAACAATGGGATTCAGATTTTGGCTGAGGTCAACATAAATGTCCCACCCTCCCAGTCTCTCCCCTTAACTGAGATATGTGATCAAAGTTTGTGAGAAGATTTGTGAGAAGACAGCCAGACTGCTGCGACCACTAGGACTCATAACAGCACACAAACCAACAGCCACTCTCAGACAACAACTCACCAGGACAAAGGACCCGATACCCAGCATGAGCAAAACCAACGTAGTGTACAAAATCCCATGCAAGGACTGCACAAAACACTACATAGGACAAACAGGAAGACAGCTAACAACCCGCATCCATGAACACCAACTAGCCATGAAACGACACGACCAGCTATCCCTAGTAGCCATACACTCAGATGACAAACAACATGAATTCGATTGGGACAACACTACTATTATAGGGTAGGCCAAACAGAGAACAGCCAGGGAATTCCTAGAGGCATGGTACTCATCCACAAATTCTATCAACAGACACATCGACCTAGACCCTATATACCGGCCACTGCAGCGGATAGCAACTGACAACCGGAAACGGGAGATTCAAACCAGTATAAATGCCGGAGGAATCAGCACAGAAGTGCTTCACAGGAGGCTCCCAAGCACTGAGGATGTCACCTAGAAAGGGGACGAAACGTTTGAAACAAAAACTCCCAGCTCGGCGAACAGAACCACAACAATGTGATCCTTAGGTTAAACTCACCCCCAGTACTCTTTCTCCAGTGAGAGAGTGGGACGATGGTGACTTTACCTTTTACTCCTTGTGTCAACTAAAGATGCGTAAATCTTGCTTCCTACTCTCAGTAACTACACTTCAGAATCACTTAATTGGCTGGAAAGTATTTTGTCCTGAGATCATGAAAAGCACTATATAAAAGCAAGTTACTTCCCTGGGTAATCCAAGATGAGAAAGGCTGCAGTAGTGGGTACAGTGGATTCTTTCTTGGTTATATGTTTTTGGAGATACGTTTCTTGATTAAATTTAAAATATAAGTCCTAGCTATTAATTTAACCTGGGGTAGTGTTTGTAGAGGAATGAGACAGTGTTATTTTCTGGGTCTGTAGATCGTGAAGGAGCAAAAATGGCCTTTGCAGTGATATGTACTTCTTGTCAGATGTGGGAGTTTAAAGACGGTTTAAGGGTTACTGCGAATTATATCTGCCATAAATGCTCTTGGATGCGAGTCTTATTAGATCGAGTGGATCAGTTGGAGAGACAGACGGAAGCGATGAGGAATTTGCAACAGCAACAGTATGTGGTGGATGGCAGTTATAGGAAGGGGGGAAAGTCTCAGATACAGTCACATTGATGGGTTAACTCCAGGAAGGGTAAGAGAGGTAGGTAGCTAGAGCAGGAGTCTTTTGAGGATATACCCATTTCAAACAGGTATGCTGTTTTGGAAAATGTAGGGGGTGATGGATTCTCAGGGGAATGTAGCACAAATAGCCGAGTTTCTGGTAAATGAGACTGGCTCTAATGCAATGAAGGGTACGCCGGCTTCCAAGAGATCAATTGTGTTAGGGGATTCTGTAGTCAGAGGTACAGACAGACGTTTCTGTGGCCAGCAGAGAAAAAGCATAATGGTGTGTTGTTTCCCTGGTGCCAGGATCAAGGATGTCTCAGAGAGGGTGCAGAATGTTCTCACGGGGCAGAGGGACCAGAAAGAGGTCATTGTCCACATTGGAAACAATGATATAGGAAGGGAAAAGGTTGAGATTCTGAAGAGAGATTACAAAGAGTTAGGCAGAAATTTAAAAAGGAGGCCCTCAAGGGTAATAATATCTTGATTATTCCCAGTGCTACGAGCTAGTGAGAGCAGGAATAGGAGGATAGAGCAGATGAAGAGCTGGTGTATGGGAGAAGGATTCACATTTTTGGATCATTGGAATCTTTTTTGGGATAGAAGTGACCTGTACAAGAAGGTCGGATTGCACCTAAATTGGAAGTGGAACTAATATACTGGCAGGGAAATTGGCTAGAACTGTTTGGGAGGATTAAGGTGTGGGTGGGAGGGGGTGGGACCCAGGGAGATAGTGAGGAAAGAGATTGATCTGAAATGGTTAGAACTGAGAACAGAAGTGAGTCAAACAGTCAGGGCAGGCAGGGACAAGGTAGGACCAATAAATTAAATTGCATTTATTTCAATGCAAGGGGCCTAACAGGGAAGGCAGATGAACTCAGGACACGGTTAGGAACATGGGACTGGGATATCATAGCAATTACAGAGATATGACTCAGGGATGGGCAGGACTGGTAGCTTAATGTTCCAGGATACAAATGCTACAGGAAGGATAGAAAGGGAGGCAAGAGAGGAGGAGGGGGAGTGGCATTTTTGATAAGGGATAGCATTATAGCTGTGATGAGGGAAGATATTCCCGGAAATACATCCAGGGAAGTTATTTGGGTGGAACTGAGAAATAAGAAAGGGATGATCACCTTTTTGGGATTGTATTGTAGACCCCCCCCCAATAGTCAGAGAAATTGAGAAACAAACTTGCAAGGAGATAGTCATAGAGATGTACAGCATGGAAACAGACCTTTTGGTCCAACCTGTCCATGCCGACCAGATATCCCAACCCAATCTAGTCCCACCTGCCAGCACCTGGCCCATATCCCTCCAAACCTTTCCTATTCATACACCCATCCAAATGCCTCTTAAATGTTACATTTACACATCCTCTGGCAGCTCATTCCATACACGTACCACCCTCTGCGTGAAAAAGTTGCCCCTTAGATCTGTTTTATATCTTTCCCCTCTCACCCTAAACTTACGCCCTCTAGTTCTGGATCCCCGACCCCAGGGACAAGACTTTGTCTATTTATCCTATCCATGCACCTTATAATTTTGTAAACCTCTATAAGGTCTCCCCTCAGCCTCTGTCACTCCAGGAAAAACAGCCCCAGCCTGTTCAGCCTCTCCCTGTAGCTCAGATCCTCCAACCCTGGCAACATCCTTGTAAATCTTTTCTGAACCCTTCCAAGGTTCACAACATCTTTCCGACAGAAAGGAGACCAGAATTGCATGCAATATTCTAACAGTGGCCTCACCAATGTCCTGTACAGCTGTGACATGACCTCCCAACTCCTGTACTCAATACTCTGAACAATAAAAGAAAGCATACCAAAAGCCTTCTTCACTATCCTATCTACCTGCGACTCCACTTTCAAGGAGCTATGAAACTGCACTCCAAGGTCTCTTTGGTCAGCAACACTCCCTCGGACCTTACCATTAAGTGTATAAGTCCTGCTAAGATTTGCTTTCCCAAACATGCAGCACCTCACATTTATCTGAATTAAACTCCGTCTGCCACATCTCAGCCCTTTGGCCCATGTGGTCCAGATCCTGTTGTAATCTGAGCTAACCCTCTTTGCTGTCCACTACACCTCCAATTTTGGTGTTATCTGCAAACTTACTAACTGTACCTCTTATGTTCGCATCCAAATCATTTCTGTAAGTGACAAAAAGTAGAGGACCCAGCACCGATCCTTGTGGCACTCACTGGTCACAGGCCTCCAGTCTGAAAAACAACCCTCCACCACCACCCTCTGTCTTCTATCTTTGAGCCAGTTCTGTATCCAAATGGCTAGTTCTCCCTGTATTCCATGAGATCTAACCTTGCTAATCAGTCTCCCATGGGGAACCTTGGCGAACATTTTGCTGAATTCCATATAGATCACATCTGCTCTGCCCTCATTAATCATCTTTGTTATTTCTTCAAAAAACTCAATCAAGTTTGTGAGACATGATTTCCCATGCACAAAGCCATATTGACTATCCCGAATCAGTCCTTGCCTTTCCAAATACATGTGCATCCTGTCCCTCAGGATTCCCTCCCAACAACTTGCTCAGTACCGAGGTCAGGCTCACTGGTGTATAATTCCCTGGCTTGTCCTTACCACCCTTCTTAAACAATGGCACCAATTTTGCCAAACTCCAGTCTTCTGGCACCTCACCTTTAACTATCGATGATACAAATATCTCAGCAAGAGGCCCAGCAATCACTTCTCTAGCTTCCCACAGAGTTCTCGGGTACCCCTGATCAGGTCCTGGGGATTTATCCACCTTTAACCGTTTCAAGACATCCAGCACTTCCCCCTCTGTAATCTGGACATTTTGCAAGATGTCACCATCTATTTCCCTACAGTCTATATTTTCCATATCCTTTTCCACAGTAAATACTGATGCAAAATATTCATTTGGTATCTCCCCCATTTTCTGTGGCTCCACACAAAGGCCACCTTGCTCATCTTTGAGGGACCCTATTCTCTCCCTAGTTACCCTTCTGTCCTTAATGTATTTGTAAAAACCCTTTGGATTCTCCTTAATTCTATTTGCCAAAGCTGTCTCATGTCCCCTTTTTGCCCCCTTGATTTCCATCTTAAGTATGTTTTCCCTGGAGCGTCAGGGGCTGAGGGTTGACCTTATAGAGGTTTACAAAATTATAAGGGGCATGGATAGAATAAATAGACAAAGTCTTTTCCCTGAGGCCGGGGAGTACAGAACTAGAGGGCATAGGTTCAGGGTGAGGGGGGAAAGATATAAAAGAGACCTAAGGGGCAACTTTTTCACGCAGAGGGTGGTGCATGTATGGAATGAGCTGCCAGAGGAAGTGGTGGAGGCTGGTACAATTGCAACATTTAAGAGGCATTTGGATGGTATGTGAATAGGAAGGGTTTGGAGGGATATGGGCCGGGTGATGGCAGGCGGGACTAGATTGGGTTGGGATATCTGGTCAGCATGGATGGGTTGGACCGAAGGGTCTGTTTCCATGCTGTACATCTCTATGACTCTATCTCAACTTGCTAAGTCTGCCAACTGTCTAGGACAGTTCTGAGGTCTCATCGCTTAAACACTGTCCCAGACAAAGCCTGGTCAAAAAAAGAATATATGAAATTGAGAAAATGTTTAACTGTACAGAATTACTGAGTTTACTGGGGTAACCTTCAGGAATAGAGTCCATCAGAATCGGCAACCCAGTGCCTCTGATCCTACTCGGCTAGTTCACTGGCAAAGGTCATAGTTTGAAGGATGGTAACATGCCATAGTTCATTTTTGGTGTATAACCTTCATTTTATCTGGAGAGTTAAGCTTTTGCTATATATTTAAATCAATTTGCATAGCCGCCTTCAATTTTAATGCCAAAGCTGCGCCATATTTTAATGCTTGTTGTGATTCTGTCAAGCTCTTTCAAGGTTTAGTTTAGCAGCGAGACAAATTTTTAATAGCTCTAAAGCTAAAGAAGTAGTAATTTGAGAAACTAGAAAATTGCCACTGAAGCCTTTTGACTTGCACCCACGACAAACAAGATGTTAAATGCTGAATGATCACAATTTTTAATATCGGAGAAAAGGGTGCAGATTAGTTGGCAAGCTGACTCTGGCCAGGTGTAGTAAGTAACAGAGGAATATCAGTTGCTCATGCTTCACAATAATTCAAAAAGATACAAAGTTTGAAAATGTCCCTTTTGTTTGCAGGGGACAGGTGCCTGTGAATGAATAAATGTCATTTCAAGCAAGCCTAAATCAGCCATGTTACAAGCTCAATAGACGAGGTTGAATTGATATCTATGTAGCTTTTAACCCACTAAGTATTATTCCCAAATTGCTTGGGAATCATGGAATTACACTAAAGGTTAAATGTTTTTTGGTGTTTTTTTGTAAGTGTGGTCCAGTTCAGTGCAGCCTGCCAATTGTGAACAGCTGAAAGAACACAGCTTAATTTGATCAGCCAATTGCTGAGATGTGTGGCCAACATACCTAGCATTGCACTTACATTGAAAATCGTGTTAAGTTGTTCAATTGTGTGTTAGGCAGACAATCTTTTTGGATGGATGCAAGAATCAAAATTTTCTTTCTTCACTTTTTCTTGGGCTGCTATTTGGAAGCTACATTTTGGTTTTCAGAGGCTCCTTTTTTTATTCTTGCTAACTCATTGAGATGATCCAGTCAGGTTGTAAGTATAGCTTCTGCACTTAGCTTGACAATGAACATTTGGGCTGTCAGCAGAATTAAGGAGTATTCACCAATATCCTCCATTGCCAATCATCCAACAAACTTAAAGCTTCGACTCAAGGAAAATTGATTTTGTTTTCTCGACACCACAGAATTTAAGGTCTGTCTACAGACACACCTACCCCTGGAAACACAACTGGAAATTAATGAACGATGGGCTTTTGCTCGAGACGTCAATGTTCCTGCTCCTCAGATGCTGCCTGACCTGCTGTGCTTTTCCAGCACCACTCTGATCTAAAGTCTGGAAATTAATGAAGTCATAGGCTGCTGAAACTATATAGCCTCAAGCTAGAGATTGAGTTTGTTTCCAAGGAAATGATTATTAGAGTGATTTCATGTTTTCCTAGCTCCCAGTTAACTGGATGTTCCCTTGTGACAAATTTAAAACTTCCATCGTTTTCACAGATGCACCTGTCTATGGACTCTCTTCACAGGTGCCTTGCCACCCTTTTGTTTTCCTCTTGCAGCAGTCTCCTCCCCACACACCCAGCCTCCGTGAATCTCTCGTTGCGGCACTGACTGCTGTAACTGCTTGTTGCATTTCCAATCACATTCTGTTTCTCTTCCCTGTTTGCTGTTAATAGGTTAATTGACCCTATAAGCCCCTAACATGGGATTGAGCCAGCCTGTGGTTGCAGGAGCATCTACTGGCAAGTTTTATTGATTATACTTATGAGAATAACTTTTCTCTGGTCGCTCATAATTGAATTTTCTTAGGTATTTGGAGTTTGTGAGTGCTGATGGCTATCCCGAACAAATCATAGAAGTGTCCTTACAAAAGCTGCTATGTTCAGTTTGACGGTCTTCAATCTATCTGAAGAGACACTGGATCTCCCATTTGAACAATGGGTTAAGCAAGCCATTTCACACTAACTATTTACTGGTTTCTTGAGTAGTATTTTCCACTCACGGGATTTGGCTATCAGCCCAGTGCTCAGAATATGTGAGGGATGTAGGCGAATTTACCCCCAAAATCTCCCAAACGCCAGGGATCACCCAACCATGAAGGTGATGAATCATGGAATCACTCGCATAATGCTGATGGAATCTCTAAGGAGCTGTTCTTCATAGGTTGGTTCTCTATCTCAGTTCCACTCCTTAGAAAAACTTGCAAGCAATGTAAAAGTAAAAGGAAAACAGCCTTTTTATATACGTTGACAAGTGACTGATTGAACATGAAGCATGCACCAGTTCGGTAAAACATATTTGTACTTGGTGTGAATTGTCCTGAAGAATGCAAGACAAAGTTTTTACAAACTTATGTTTTTTCAGAAAATCACAAGTTCTGTACTGTTAAACCACTGATTTTAAAAATGAGAGCAAAGGAATGCTCTGGTGGGTAATCTAAGATGGAGGATGGGAAATATTTGTGGGTGTAAGAGCTGATCCTTTTTATTTGAGGTATTTTAAGTGTTGGAGGTGATTTCCTCGAATTCGAGGAGCAGCAATTACTGCTTAATATGCTGTTCCGTTGTTTTGGAACTTTGGGAGGGGAAAAAAGATCAAAACAACAGCACTTTTAAAAGGAGGAAGACAGAAAAAAGGCAGCAACCGCATGGTCGGTCAGTGAGCGAGAAAAAGAAAGAAACCTACACTGTTAACTAACACAGTAGTGAATCTGCACAGTTACTGCCTTATGCTGTTTGAGTTCATGTATCTCTGGATATCAGAGTATGTCTTGGAAAAATTAACAAACAGTGAAATTCACTGCTGACCTTGGAGGAACTTGTGTGAGAGAGCTCACAGCACAGGAGCAGATAAGTGCATAGCTTTTATGTGTAACCTTGCTGTAAGTCTACAGTAGCGAGTAGAGTGGGTTCTGTCTTGATTTGAGATTTGTCTCTTGATTAAACTTTTAATATATAAACCATAAGTACTAAGTTAGCCTGGAGCAATTTTTTTAAGCTAATGAGACTATGCTGTTTTCAGGGCCTGTAGATTGTGAAGGAGCAAAAATGTCCTTTAGTAGAGTGATGTGTGCTCTTCCTGTCGGATTTAGAAGTTTAGAGAGAGTTTCCATGTTACTGATGATTATGTCTGCAGGAAGTGTCTTTGGTTGTGAATCCTATCAGATTGCATGGATCAGTTAGAGCGGCATTTAGAGGCAATGAGAAATTTACAAGAGCTATGGGGTGTGAGGGATGGCAGTTATAGGAATGGAGAATAATTGTAGATACAGCCAGGAAAGGTAGGAGGGGTAGGCAGGTAGTGCAGGAGTTTCCTTTAGATATCCGCATCTCAAACAAGTATGTTGTTTTGGAAAATGTAGGGGGTGATGGACTTTTGGGGGAATGTAGCATGAACAGCCAAGTTTCTGGTATTGAGACTAGCTCTGATGTAATGAGAGATACGTCGGGTTCCAAATGATTAATTGTGATAGGGGACTCTCTAGTCAGAGGCACAGACAGATGTTTCTGAGGCAAGTAGTGAAAAATCAGAATGGTGTGTTGCCTCCCTGGTGCCAGGATCAAGGATGTCTTGGCAAGGGTACAGAATGTTCTCAAAGGGAAGAGGGACCAGCAGGAGATCATTGTACACATTAGAACTGTAGACATTGGAAGAGAAAAGGATGCGATTCAGAAGGGAGAAAATAGAAAGTTAGGCAGGAGGACCTCGAAGATAGTAATATCTGGATTACTTCTGGTACTGTGAACTAGTAAGGATAGGAATAGGAGGACAGCAGATGAATGAGTGACTGAGGAGCTGTGCAGGGGAGAAGGGTTCGCATTTTTGGATCATTGGAATCTCTTCTGGGGTAGAAGTGACCTGTCCAAGAAGGACGGACTGCACCTGAATTGGAACGGGCCTAATATACTGGCAGGGAGATTAGCTAGAGCTGCTTGGGAGGATTTAAACTGTATGGTGGTGGGGTGGGACTCAGGGGAACAATGAGGAAAGAGATCAATCTGAGACTGGTACAGTTTGGAAAAAGTCAAACTGGGCAGGCAGGAACAATGTAGGACTAATAAATTAAACAGCATTTATTTTGATGCAGGAGGCCTAACAGGGAAGACAGATGAACTCAGGCAATGGTTAGGAACATGGGACTGGGATATCATAACAGTTACACAGCGTGGCTCAGGGATGGACAGGACTGGCAGCTTAATGATCCAGGATACAAATGCTATAGGAAGGATAGAAGGCGGGGAGGGGTGGGGGGTGGGGGCAAGAGAGGAGGCGATGGTGTGTTTTTTGATAAGGGATAGCAGTACAACTGTACTGAACGAGGATATTCCTGGGAATACATCCAGGGAAGATATTTCGGTTGAATTGAGAAATAAGAAAGGGATGAACACCTTATTGGGATTGTATTACAGACCCCCTCATAGTCAGTGGGAAATCGAGAAACAAATTTGCAAGGAGGTTTTAGTTATCTGTAAGAATAATATGGTGGTTATGGCAGGGGATTTTAACTTTCCAAACATAGACTGGGACTGCCATAGTGTTAAAGGTTTAGATGGAGAGGAATTTATTAAGTATGTAAAAGAAAATTTTCTGATTCAGTACATGGATGTACCTACTAGAGAAGGTGTAAAACGTGACCAACTCTTGGGAAATAAGGCAGGGCAGGTGACCGAGGTGTCAGTGGGGGTGCACTTTGGGGCTAGCGACCATAATTCTCTTCATTTTAAAATAGTGCTGGTAAAAGGATAGACTGGATCTAAAAGTTGATGTTCTGAATTGGAGAAAGGCCAATTTCACAAGCTGATTAGGAGCAGATGTTCGCAGGTAAAGGATGGTTGGATAATCGGAAGCCTTCAAAAATGAGATAATGAGAATCCAGAGAAAGTATATTCCTGTTTAGGTGAAAGGAAAGGCTGTTAGGTATAGAGAATACTGGATGAGTAGAGAAGTTGATGGTTTGGTGAAGGAAAAGAAGCAAGCATATAGGCAGCGAGATCGAGTGAATCCTTAGAAGAGTATAAAGGCAGTAGGAGTATACCTAAGAGGGAAATCAGGAGGGCAAAAAGGGGACATCAGAGCGCTTTGGCAGATAGGGTTAAGGAGCATTCAAAGGGATTGTATAAATGCATTAAGGATAAAATGGTAAAAATATGGGAATAGGGAGAGAATATGGCTTCTCAAAGATCAGCAAAGCAGCTTGTGTGTGGAGCTGCAGGAGATGGGTGTGATACTAAACGGGTATTTGGCATCAGTGTTTACTGTGGAGAAGGACATGGAAGATTTGGATGTGGGGAAATAGATGGTGACATCTTGAAAAATGTCCATAATTACGGAGGAGGTGGTGCTGGATGTCTTGAAATGTGTTAAAGTGGATAAATCCCCAGGACCTAATCAGGTGTACCCTAGAACTCTGGGAAGCTAGGGAAGTAACTACTGGGCCCCTTGCTGAGATATTTGTATCATTGATGGTCGCAGGGGAGGTGCCGGATGACTAGAGGTTGGCTAACATGGTGCCTCAATATACGAAATGTGGTAAGGAAAATCCAGGGAATTATAGGCTGGCGAGCCTGATGTTGGTGGTGGGCAAATTGTTGGAGAGAATCCTGAGGGACAGGATGTACATGTATTTGCAAGGACCAATTAAGAATAGTCAACATGGCTTTGTGCGTGGGAAATCATGTCCGATGAACTTGATTGAGTTTTTTGAAGATGTAATAAAGAGAATTGATGAGTGCAGAGTGGTGGGCATTCAACAAGGTTAGATCTCATGGTGGAATACGGGGAGAATGAGCCATTTGGTGCAGAACTAGCTTGAAGGTAGTAGACATAGGATGGTGGTGGACAGTTGCTTTTCAGACTGGAAGCCTGTCACCAGTGGTGTGCCACAAGGCTGGATGCTGGGTCCACTGCTTTTCCTCATTTATGTAAATGATTTGGATGTGAACATAGGAGGTATAGTTAATAAGTTTGCAGATGACACCAAAACTGGAGGTGTAGTGGACAGCAAAGAAGGTTACCTCAGAGTCCAATAGGATATTCATCAGAATGGCCAGTGGGCCAAGGAGTGGCAGATGGAGTTAAATTTGGATAAATGGCATCTGCTGAATTTTGGAAAATTTAAGTTAGAGCAGGACTTATATACTCAATTGTAAGGTCCTGAGGAATGTTGCTGAACAGAGACGTTGGAGTGCAGGTTCATAGTTCCTTGAAAGTGGAGTCGCAGGTAGCTAAGATAGTGAAGAAGGTGTTTAGTATGCTTTCCTTTATTCATCTGAGTATTGAGTATAGACATTGGGAGGTCATGTTTCTGTTGTACAAGACATTGGTTCGGCCACTTTTGGAATATTGCGTGCAGTTCTAGTCTCCTTCCTATCCAAAGGATGTTGTGAAACATGAAAGTGTTCAGAAAAAGTTTACAAGGGATGTTGCCAGAGTTGGAGGGTTTGAGCTCTAGGGAGAGGATGAATAGGTTGGGACTGTTTTCCCTGGAGCATCAGAGGTCGAGGAGTGACCTTAGAGGCTTATAAGATCATGAGGAGTATGGACAGGATATATAGATAAGGTCATTTCCCTGGTTTGGAGTGGATCTAGAACTAGTTGGCATAGGTTTAGGGTTAGAGGGGAAAGGTATAAAAGGGGCCTCAGGGGCAGCTTCTTCGCGCAGAGAGTGGTGTGTGTATGGAATGTAATGCCAGAGGAGATGGTGGAGGCTGGTACAATTATAGCACTTAAAAGGCATCTGGATGGGTATATGAATAGGAAGGGTTTAGAGGGATACGTGCCAAAAGCTGGCAAATGGCACTAGATTAGTTTAAGATATCTGGTCGGCATGGATGAGTTGGATGAAAGGGTCTGTTTCCATGCTGTACATTTCTATGACTCAATGACTGTAACTGGGTGGCAGAGAAACTTGAAGTTACTGAGACAGTGAATTCCTTGAAAATGCTGGTGATTCCACATTACGTGTTTTTCAGAAGCTTCTGTGTGGGGGCATTTGTCGTGGATCTTTGTATAATGTACCCTGTCAATTGTCAAGTTTAAAACTGAGATTGAAATGCTCTAAGACCGTTAGTAACTGGTTGAGATCTAGTTTGAGAATGTGATTTGAAAATCCAAATTTTAGACCCGCTAGTTCACCCTTATCTATTCAGCTAATTAGTTACCCTCCAGATAGTTATAGTGAATTTGTTAGGTATGACTTTCCCTTCTGGAAACTGTGTTGACTTTGCTTGATTACATTGTGAATTTCTAAATATGCTGCTATTACATTATCTATGACAGAATCTAATATTTTACTCATAACCTGATGTGGAAGTGCAGGTCTTGGACTGGGTGGACAAGGTCAGAAGTCAAACAACAACATTTTATAGTCCAACAGGTTTATAGTATTTGAAATGACAAAGTTTTGGAGCACTGCTTCTTCACTCCCTTCACCTGATGAGGGGGCTGTGTTCAATAGGCCTCTTGGACTATAACCTGGTGTTGTGTGACTTTTGACCATACTAATAACACATTTAGCTAACAGAAGTGTTTGCTGAGTGACCAGGATTGGAACTCCATTTTTGAGAGTATTTGTGGGGGGGGAAAAAAGCAAAGAAAAGTAGGTAGAGTAGCATTGTTGAGGAGGAAATACCGATATTGTGGTGGGTATTGTTATAAGTACAATATGTGAAATCAGTTTGGCTGGAAATGAGGAATAGTTAGAGGATATCACCTATAGGCCCTTGGAGAATCATCTCACAGTAGCGTTGCCTCGTGTAGTGATCAAAACGTTATCGAGTTTCAGTTTGAGGGAGGGCAACTTGGATCTCAAACCGGCGTCCTCAACTTAAATAATGGCAGTTATAAAGTGTGAAGAAAATGTTGTCTAAAATGGGCAGGGAAAATAGACTGAGGGAAATGTCTGTGGATGAGCAATGACAAACATTTAAGCAGATGTTTCATAATGTTCAGTGAAAATGTATTCCAGTCAAAGGGAAGGACTAACCTCCTGTTGTTAATCAAGATGGTCCAGAAGAGTATCCAGTCAAAAGGCAGACAAAGCAGCAAAGAATTCACAATAGACTGCAAGATTGTGGCATTCTTAGAGAAATCAGCAGTAGGTGAGTAAAAATCTGAGAAGAGGACAAAATTTCTGATCAACATAACTTGGGAAAAAAATAGAAAATAAAAGCAAGAGCTTCAATGGACATATGGAAAGAAAGAATAGATAATGTGAGTGTAGATCCATGGAGGATGGGCCTTGGGCATTGATAATAGGTAACAGAGAAATGGCAGATAATTTAAACCAATATTTTATGTCGGACTTCACGATAGAGGACACTGAACATCTCAAAATTATCAGATAAACAAAACTGCTAATGGGAAGAAAGATCTTGTAAGAAATTTTATGACAAAGGACAAAGGATTTGACAAATTAATGGAACTAAAGGCAGGTAAGTCATAAGGGCCTGATGGCCTGTATCCAGTGGTTTTAGAGGAACTGGCTGCAGAGATAATGGAAGCATTGATTGAAATATTCTTGCTTGATTTCGGGTGGTTTTCAGTAATTTGGAAAACTACTGATGAAATGCCCCTGTTCAAAAAGTGAGGAAGGGAGAAAATTGGAAATTAGCAAGAAATAAGAAAAAGTTTAATGCAATCAGCAGAATCAACCTGGTGATGTGTAAGAAAATTGTTTGACAAATTTACTATAATTCTTTGAGGATACGACAAGTAGAGTTGATAATGGGAAGCCAGTGGATGTAGTGTATTTGCATTTCCAGAAAGCATTTGATAAGGTGCCACAAGTATTATTACAGAAGCATGGCGTTGATGGTTTGGGGTTGAAGTATTACCATGGATTACAGATTGGTTAATATTCAGAAGACAGAGTTTAGGTTAATGTGTCGTTTTCAAGTTGGATTGACATGGCTAATGGAGTATCTTTAAGAACCTGTCCTGAGGCCTCATGGTTTTGTTATTTGCATTGGTGACTTGGAATAAGGGGCAGAATGTAATGTATCCAAACATGCTGCTGATATAAAAATAGATAGAAGGGTATGTTATGGTGAGGGCATGACGTTATAGATGGGTTGAATGAATGAGCACAACCTTGGTAACTGGAGTTAATGTAGGAAAGCATGGGGTCATGCACTTTTGGATGAAGAATCAATAGGCAGACTGTTAATTTAAATGGAGAGACACTCCCAAAAAACGTGAAAAAGACCTGGGTGTTCTTCTGTATGAAACAAAAAGTGGGCATGTAAGTGCATCAAGCCATTAAGAAGGCAAATGGAATTTCTGCTGATTTCCTATCTTATGACTTTCCTGCCATACAGCTACTGTCAGGGGGCCTCTGGACTATTCCAATCTGTATTGTCTTCTTGTGACAAAGCTACTCCATGTCTTTTCCTTCCTGATGAAAAATCACATACTGCTGAACATGGAGTTTCCAGCTTTGTTCTCTTTCTAACTGTACCTCTGTAATGCCTGCAGGATCATAACCATGAATCTCTCTTTGTGCCATTTAATTTGTTTATTTTGTTCTAATTTCTGCATCCATTCAACTAAACAGCCATTAATTATGCCTTTTCCCCCTTTGACCCTATTTGCGGTTTTTCTGTTTGTATAGTAGGTCCCTTTGTGTACTACTCTGGATGTTGTTATCCAAGTAGCATCCTTGCAATTGCATCTTTTGTAGTACTGTATTTCCTGTCTCCCAAACCTCTTACACCTCAATTGAAAATGTGTATAAGGTATGAGCAGTTAGGAAAACAGTCAAGTTTTGAGTTTTGTGAAACAAAAGGTTTAACTAGTGTGACTCAGATCAGATAAGAACTTTCAGTGAACAATGAGGTGCTGGAGGGAAGGGTAATGGGTTAACAAGGTGAAAAAGCATTCATTATGTAGATCCTTTTAACAATATTGGAAACATTGTTTGTCAGGTCAGTTAACAAGGGAAAAGTATCCATTATCTGAAGCTAGTTAACAAGGTTAAGAACATTCACTGTATATCAGTAGAAGGCTTAATTTCTACTGTTGACACTCGCTGATTATAACGGTTATCCAATTAATATGCATGTTGCCTTATCTGGATGATCCTCCCCGTAAGTGACTATATATTTTATTAAGTATTGCTGTTCGAGAGGAGACTGAGAACTCATGTCTCTGTGCACATGGGTGTTCATTCTCTCTCCCTCCAGTGCCCAGAATAAAGATGAAGGAAGTAAAACTATATGGTGTCTCTGAGCATTTTGCTTCAACTGGTATGGGATAGGGAAAAGGGACAACACCATCCCCTGCTAATTTAGAACCTTAGTTATTCAGATCGTCAGAATCTTGGTCCCAGTATGGCTAAAGTGAAGCCACTTGTACTAGAATGGCTCCCCTTGGCACTAATGCTCCATGAACTGAAACCTGTTCTAACCACAGCAATATTTGAGCCTTGATTTAACTCTGTCTTTATTTGTGCTATTCCAGTTTGCCATTTCACTCACGTAGTAACCTACTTACTTTGGAGTTTCTGCTTTTAGTTTCTAACTGTTTATATTCTTTCAGCAGAACTTCCTTTCTAGTCCTATTGATATTGTTTGGATTAGGATTATATTCACTGGTGTTTAAGAGAATGAGGGGGGTGGTTCTCAAAGAAACCTATAAAATGTGGCAGGACTAGACCGGACCAATGCAGGAAGGATGTTCCTGATGACTGGGAAGCTGAGAACTGGGGTCATAGATATAAGTATATGGGATAGACCATTTAGGACTGAGATGTGGAGAAATTCCTTTGTCTAGAGTAGTTGGGCAAACTTAGCTGGTGAACTTATGGAATTCTCTACTACAGAAAACGGTTTAGGGCAAAACTTTGAATGGTTTCAAGGAGAAGCTAGATATAGCTTTTTGAGACATCAGGGATCAAAGGGTAGTAAAGTCAGATACATTGGGGACATTTAAGTGACTCTTGGATAGGCGCATTGATGATAGTAAAATGTAGGGTATATAAGTTAGTTTGATCTTAGAATAGGATAAAAGTTTAGCACAACATTGAGGGCCTGTCCTGTGCTGTACTATTATATGTCTTATACCAGTGCTCTCAGAAACTGAACCAGGATCAAGCCATCTGATGCAAGAACATAAAATGGTGTGTAATCCATTGAAAGCTAGCACACATCAAAGCTTCAGTTATGCAAGCAGAGGAAATCCTGAGCCAGTAATTTGTCCAAATTGAAAACATCTGTGATATTTTCTCTGATTTGTAACAGAACCTTAAAGACATAGATTGATCTCAAGTAGTTACCAATGTACCCACTGGAACTTTGCCAAAGATGTTGACTATGATCATTTTATCATGAAGGTTGAACAAGGCAAGTGGTGTGGTATATTGGCATGTGACTGATGAAGGGCTTATGTCGAATTTCCTGTTCCTTGGATGCTGCCTGGCCTGCTGCGCTTTTCCAGCAACACATTTTCAGCTATTGGCATGTGACGGCATGCTTAAATATGCTATCTGTTTGCTGATAAGAGTCTGCTACCACCTTGATCAGACAAATTGTGAATTAAACTCCCCTCCTCTGACTTTTTCAACTGGATCATGAGATCTGTTGCCAACATTATTTCTTTATGCAAGACTTGCCCCATCTCAATAAATTCTATCCCGATTCTAATATAATTTTGAATGATAGTAAGTATGCTTTGTTCCATGGAAGTAGCAACTGTAATGGAAAGGACTTGGCTGCAATTTCCTTGTCAGCAGTACTATTTTTAGTTTATGCATTCATGATCTAATGTAAGCTCAGTTCCTGTGCTTGAGAAGATGATGATGAATTAGTGCATTTCAGCCACGAAGCAAACCTCCAAGATTTAGCATTTCAAAACCAATATCCTAGCTTTGATTTTTTTTGAAATAGAAAGAACACAGGGCCAACTTAATTTGTTCACTATCTGCAAATAAGCATTTGTTAGGAATGGAGATGACTATTATGTTGTTAGACAAGCGGAAAGATTATGCTTTGCTTAGTTTTGAATTGCAATTCACACTGTACTGGTCAGGTCTTATTTAGTCCTGTACAGTATTTTATATAGTTTGTATGTCACGTACCTATCAAGTAGGTTAATTGATACCTCTCATTCCACTTTGTTTCTAAACTTTTTTCTTTGGTAAATTTTTCTTGGCAAATCTAACTACTAACTTAAGGTAAAATGATGAGCTAAGTTAGCTTGGGATTGTTTATAGAAAAATATTCACTTATTTATTATTTTGTCTGTTTTAGAAAACTTCATTATTTTTCTGATGCTATCTCTTGATATCTCATTTTCAGATAGAATTACTGAATACTTATTCAAGTATATGAATGAAAATTAATGTTGATGTGAAGAATCCATGATTTAAGTTTTAACCACATTAACCACACTTGTACAGAAATGTAACACAATGAACTGTAAAATCTGTAAATCTGAAACAAAAGCAAATTGCTCAATTGGTGGAGCAGCATCTCATAGAGTCACATAGCACAGAAACAGAGGGTGTTGCACACTAAACTAGTTCGCCTTTGGCGGATATTCCTCAAAATCTTTCCTTTTCATGTACCTGTCCAAATGCCTTTTAAGAGTTGTAACTGTACCTGCATCTACCACTTCCTCTGGCAGCTCATTCCACACAAGGAAGCACCCTCTGTGCGGAAAACATTGCCTCTCAGATTCATTTTAAATCTTTCTCCTCTTCACATTTAAATGTGCCCCCTAGTTTTGAATCCCCACACCCTCAGGAAAAGTCTTTTGCTATTCACTGTACCTATGCCCCTCATGATTTTATAAAACTCTATATGGTCACCTCTCAATCTTCTGTGCTCCAGTGAAAAAGGTCCTAACCAATCCAGCTTCTCCTTATAACTTAAAACCTTCTGTCATGGTAAATCATTTCTGAACCATCTTAAATTGAATGATGTCCTTCCTATAGCAGGGTTTATTAAAAATGTACACAGAGCTCTAAAATGGCCTCACCAATATCTTTTATGACCTCAACATGATGTTCCAACTCCTATACTCAATGATCTGATCAATAATGGCAAGTGTGTTCAACATCTGTCGACCTGTGATGCAGAGAACTATGTACTAGGTCTCTGTTCGACACCAATACCAAGTGAGAATGTATATAGGGGATGAGCGGGTAGGGAAAGAGTTAAGTTTTGAGTTTTGTGAAACAAAAGGTACAACTAGGATGTCTCAGATCAGATAAGAATTTGCAATGAACGATGGAGTTCTGGAAGCAAGGGTAGTGGGTTAACAAGGTGGAAAAGCATTAATTATATAAAGCCATTTAACAAGATGAAGAAACGTTCAGTATGTAAAGTCAATTAACAAGGGGAAAAGTATCCATTATACGAAGCCAGTTAACAAGGTTAAGAACATTCATTGTGTAATAGCAGATGGTTTAATCTTTACTATTGACACTTGCTGATTGTAACGGTCACTCAATTAATATGTATGTTGCCTAATCTGGATGCTCCTCCCTGTAAGTGACTATAAAATTCCTTAAGAATCTGCTGTTTGAGAGAAGACTGAGAACTCACGTGCACAAGGGCGATTGTTCTCTCTCCCTCCAGCGCCTGGAATAAAGATGAAGGGGGTAATGGCATACTATGTCTCTGAGCGTTTTGCTTCGATTGAGGTGGGAACGGGACAACACGAGGGCCCTACCATTAACTATACAAATCCTGCCCTTGTTTGTTTTTCAAAAATGTAATACCTTGAATTTATCCAAATTAAACTATCTGCATTGTCTCAGCCCATTGTCCAAATTAGAATCAAAGAGATATATAACACGGAAACAGACTCTTCGGTGCAACTCATCCATGCTGACCAGATATGCTAAATTAATCTAGACAGATTTGCCAGCATTTGGCCCATATTCCTCTAAGCCCTTCCAATTCATTTACCCATCCATGTTCCTTTTTAAATGTTATAATTGCACCAGTCTCCTCCACTTAATCTGGCAACTCATTCCATACATGCACAACCCTTTGCGTGAAAAAGTTGCCCTTCATGTCCCTTTGAAATCTTTCCCCTCTTATGCAAACCTATGCCCTCTAGTTCTGGACTCCCCCACCATAGGGAAAGGCCTTGTCTATTTAGCGTTTCCATGCCCCTCATGATTTCATAAACCTCTATAAGGTCACCCTTCTGCCCCGATGCTCCAGGGAAAACAGCTCCAGCCTATTCAGCCTCTCCCTATAGCTCAAACCCTCCAATCCTGGCAATATCCTTGCAAATATTTTCTGAACCCTTTCATGTTTGCCAACATCCTTCCTACAGGAGACCAGAATTGCACTCTCTTCCAAACGTGGCCTAACCAATGTCACAATATGACTTCCAAACTCCTGTACTCCATGCACTGACCAATAAAGGAAAGCATTGGCAACCTCGCTTTTTGGGTACCTGTTGTTTCTGAAAATGTCATGTAGGTGTTTTCTGTTTTGTGCAGCTCATGGGTGCTGCAGTGTGTTATGGTTCACTTGAATAATTTCCCTACGCAGCTCTGTTTGAGAGTGATGGGATGGTTACTGTTGTAGTTGAGTACTTGTTCCGTGTGGGTGGCCTTCCATTGGCTTTGCTTTTGACCGTTGCATCCAGGAAGAGGAGTTGGTTGTTGTTCAGTTTTTCACAGAATATTGCTCAAGCAAGCCATAATACACTGCACACTCCTGATCTGCGTAAAGCAGCAAAAAAGCACCAACCAGAAACAACAGGTACCTGATAGCTACATGACAGAGCACAACAGGAAGACACAACATGTCTGGACACACTGACCACTCGGCAAACAGAACCACAACAACGAGCACCCTAGCTACAAATCTTCGCACAAACCTTGAACACTGACCACGCTGCCATTCGTTAATGACCATTAGATCACTTCGACCCCTGGGTATTTTGGTAGTCTACACTATGACAGCTACTAACAAGTAAAAAAGGATCCTATACCCACAACCAACGAGACCAGTATTATATGCAAAAGACTGCCAGAGTCCCTACATTAGGACAAACAGGAAGGAAATTAGCCACCAGGATACACAAACTAGCCACAAATGACATGACCATCTATCACGTCTATTCATTCACATGAAAAATGAATTCATCTTTTTGACTGAGACAACGTATCCAACCTAGGACATTCAAGGGAGTTCTTGGAAGCCTGGCACTCAACCTGGAACCCCATTAACAACCATGTCGAGTTGGACCCCATATACCAACCACCAAGAAACAGGACCAGCAACAAAACCGCAAATGACACTGCCAACCCCAACAGACCCAGACACACAAACAGCAAGCGGGACACAACATCCAAGCTTTACTGGAGGTGCACTGATGATGTTTAGTGGTGACGAAATATCTGTGAACAAACTTACCAACTCAGTGAGCAGGTCAACAATGGCAAACTAAATAACTTCAAAAGTCCCAGCTTCGTCTACTTTCTAGGGATAGTGAACTCCATAGTGTGATCTGCCTCAGAGGGAAAAATATTCTTCACTTCTGTCTTAAAAGGGCTATTTATTATTTTTAAATTATCTCTTAGTTCTCATCTCCCCTCCACATGAAGAAACATCCTCCTGTATCCTGTGAAGTCCCCTCAGGATTTATGTTTCAATGAGTCATTTCTCTTTCTAAGCTTGATTGTGTATAGGCCTAACTTGTTTAATTTTCTCTTGAAAGCAATCCTTTTTTTCACAGGAATGGGTTGAGCAAACCTTGTCTAAATTGGTTCTAGTACATTTTAATTTCTATTTTCAGAGATCAAAGCTGTGGACAGTATTTAAGATGTGGTCTCACCACAATCCTATACACCTGCTGTAAAATGTCTCTATTTTTATTTCACTCCCTTTGCAATAAGTGGCAATATTTCATTTGCCTTTCTAATCATTTGCTGCACCTGCCTCCTCACTTTCTGATTTCATGTGCTAGGGCACCCTGATCCTTGCATACCACCAAGCTTTGCGGTCACTCTTCAGTTGTCATCCTTTCGTGCATTAAGTTTCTCTATACATGTACTCTGTTAATTACCTTATGCTGCTTGATCATGATCTCAGTCTTTGCCCTCTGTATGGTATGTAGCTTTCCTTCTGCTATGAATACCAACACTAAATGTGTATTTATTAAATTTACGCATGCATATACGTCCAGCTGACTAATCTTTAAAAGACTTTTTTTTAATTGCCTGGGTTTGTGTGCACATGCATGCCTATGCTGAGCAATTTTCAGTCCAGAAGTTAACTTATTTTGTCTCAGTATGTAAAGTATTAAACTTTGTCTTTCAAAAATGTAGAAATGTGCTATTTAGTATGTGCTATTCAGTTTGATTGAAAACCACAAGATTTTTATATTTTTGCTTTGAACAAGGAAACTGTTGATCAGTTTTTGGCATGTAAAGCCTTATAATTACAGAACTATGTCTAGTCTACTTAATGACAATCTTCTCCCATTTGAAATAGTTTACTTCACCTGCAATTCTTAGCTTGAGTATTGTATATGTGAAAAAACAAAGTTGTGAATGAGGTGTGTTAAAATCCACTTAATTCTTGAAATTGAGTATTGTTTAATTGATTTTGATCAAAAGCTCTAACTCATTGCAAGCCACAAATGTGCAAAATAGTATGTTTATGGCATGCTACTCTGTAAAACTTCTGAATGATTCAGTATTATTGTCAAGCTCACATCTCGACACCCAGTTAAAACTACTACATGAAATGGTAACAGTACAAAGGATAGTGAATTTTGCGAAGATTTGTCGCTCAGATGGATGATAAATATGTAAGTTGGCTCACTGAGCTAACTTAAATACTTACAAAGAGTAGTCTTAATATTAAAGCTTTTAGTTGACTTGTCACTTTACAATGCTGAATCCTTTGAAGTTCAGCTTTAAAGAAAATGCTGCACGTTTACATTTTTGTGTTTTCGTCTAAACTATGCTATGTTATCTTCCTGGTGAAGCAGTACTTTCTAGATAATCAAGTTTTACTGCTTGTGGCATTTTAACAGTTGAAAAGTTGTGCTGAATGGTGTTATATTCAATTCAAAAATTCAGGCATCCTGATCAAGACGACAGGAGATTTGAGCTTTAGATTTTTCAAGTCTGTAACAAACCAGTATTGTAGTAGCAATATTTTCATGTAATCTGCACAAATATTGACCAGTATTCCATTCCGTGGGGATATCAAAATAGTTAAATCTGTGAAATTTGGAATGAAAATTTATGGTCAGCTGGAAGAAGTTACTTCATAAATGTTCTTCCTTTTATGGACAGATTGTAACGATATTTGTTGATGGTGAAGCGTTTAATACCTGTGACCACCTCATGTGCAAGAGGAGTCTATGTTCCTGTGCAATAAGACCTGGACAGCGTTCAGGCTTGGGGTAATAAGTGGTAAGTGGCAAGTGACTTTCATGCTTGCACGATTGTCAGCAAATGACCATTTCCAGCAAGAGGGAATCTAATCATCTGGCCCCTGAATTCAACTGCATTTCCATCACTGAATCTCAACCATCATTATCCTGGGAGATGGTGGAATAGTGTTCACGTCACTGAATTAGTAAACCAGAGGCTCAGGCTAATGTTGTAGAGGCAAGGATTCAACTCCAACGATGGCTGGTGGAATTTTAATTCGGTTCATAAAACTGGAGTTGTAAAGCGAACTCTAATGGTGACAATGACACATATCTTTCAGGGAAGGGCATCTGGCATCTTTACTAAGTCAACAACCACAGGCTCACAGCAATATGATTGACTCTTCACTGCTCTCAACAATGGTCTTGCAAGTCACTCAGTTTAAGGGAGTTTGTGATGCTTGTGTTCCATGAATTGGAGGTGCTGGTGTTGGACTGGGCCCGACAACCACCTGATGAAGGAGCAGTGATCCGAAAGCTAGTGCTTCCAAATAAACCTGTTGGACTATAACACCATAAGACATAGGAGTGGAAGTAAGGCCATTCGGCCCATCGAGTCCACTCCGCCATTCAATCATGGCTGATGGGCATTTCAACTCCACTTACCAGCATTCTCCCCGTAGCCCTTAATTCCTTGTGACATCAGGAATTTATCAATCTCTGCCTTGAGGACATTTAGCGTCCCGGCCTCCACTGCCCTCTGCGGCAATGAATTCCACAGGCCCACCATTCTCTGGCTGAAGAAATGTCTCCGCATTTCTGTTCTGAATTGACCCCCTCTAATTCTAAGGCTGTATCCACGGGTCCTAGTCTCCTTGCCTAATGGAAACAATTTCCTAGCGTCCACCTTACCAAGCCATGTATTATCTTGTATGTTTCTATTAAATCTCCCCTTAATCTTCTAAACTCCAGTGAATACAATCCCAGGATCCTCAGCCGTTCCTCGTATGTTAGACCTACTATTCCAAGGATTATCCGTGTGAATCTCCGCTGGACACGCCCCAGTGCCAGTATATCCCTCCTGAGGTGTGGGGACCAAAACTGGACACAGTACTCCAAATAGGGCCGAACCAGAGCTTTATAAAGGCTCAGTAGCACAAAGGTGCTTTTATGTTCCAACCCTCTTGAGATAAATGACAACATTGCGTTCGCTTTCTTAATCACGGACTCAACCTGCATGTTTACCTTTAGAGAATCCTCGACTGGCACTCCCAGATCCCTTTGTACTTTGGCTTTAGAATTTTCTCACCGTTTAGAAAGTAGTCTACGCTTTTATTCTTTTTTCCAAAGTGCAAGACCTCACATTTGCTCACGTTGAATTCCATCAGCCATTTCCTGGACAACTCTCCCAAACTGTCTAGATCCTTCTGCAGCCTCAGTACTACCTGCCTGTCCACCTAACTTCTTATCATTGGCAAACTTCGCTAGAATGCCCCCAGTCCCTTCATCCAGATCACTAATATATAATGTGAACAGCTGCGGCCCCAATACTGAACCCTGCGGGACACCGCTTGTCACCGGCTAACATTCCAAAAAAAGAACCTTTTATCCCAAATCTCTGCCTTCTGTCAGACAGCCAATCCTCAATCCATACCAGCAGCTCACCTCAAATACCATGGGCCCTCGCCTTGCTCAGCAGCCTCCCGTGTGGCACTTTGTCAAAGGCCTTTTGGAAGTCTAGATAGACCACAACCACTGGGTTTCCCTGGTCTAACCTACTTGTTACCTCTTCAAAGAATTCCAACAGGTTTGTCAGACATGACCTCCCCTTACTGAATCATATTGACTTGTTCTAATCAGACTCTGCTCTTCCAAGAATTTAGAAATCTCTTCCTTAATGATGGATTCTAGAATTTTACCAACAAGTGAGGTTAGGCTAATTGGCATATAATTTTCCATCTTTTGTCTTGATCCTTTCTTGAACAAGGGGGTTACAACAGTGATCTTCCAATCATCCGGGACTTTCCCCGACTCCAGTGACTTTTGAAAGATCTCAACCAATGCCTCCGCAATTTCCTCAGCCACCTCCCTCAGAACTCTAGGATGTATCCCATCGGGGCCAGGAGATTTATCAATTTTAAGACCTTTTAACTTTTCTAGCACTTTCTCTTTTGTAATGGCAACCATACTCAACTCAGCCCCTGACTCCCTTTAATTGTTGGGATATTACTCATGTCTTCCACTGTGAAGACTGACGCAAAGTACTTGTTAAGTTCTCCTGCTATTTCCTTATCTCCCATCACTCGGCTTCCAGATCAGTTTGAAGTGGTCCAGTGTCTACTTTTGCCTTTTGTTTGTTTCTTATGTATTGAAAGAAACTTTTACTATCATTTCTAATATTACTGGCTAGCCTACCTTCATATTCGATCCTCTCCTTCCTTGTTTCTCTCTTTGTTATCCTCTGTTTGTTTTTGTAGCCTTCCCAATCTTCTGATTCCCCACTGCTCTTGGCCACTTAATAGGATCTCTCTTTTTCTTTAATACATTTCCTGACTTCCTTTGTCAGCTATGGCTGTCTAATCCCTCCCCGGATAATCTTTCTTTTCTTGGGGATGAACCTCTGTACAGTGTCCTCAATTATACCCACAAACTCCTGCCATTTTTGCTCTATTGTCTTCCCCGCTAGGCTCTGCTTCCAGTCTATTTTTGTCAGTTCCTCTCTCATGGCCTCATAATTACCTTTATTTAACTGTAACACCATTACATCCGATTTTGCCTCTCTCTTTCAAACTGCAGACTGAACTCTACCATATTATGATCGCTGCTTCCTAAGGGTTCCCTTACTTTAAGATCTTTTAGAAAGTCTGGTTCATTACATAGCACTAGGTCCAGAATATCCTGCTCCCTTGTGGACTCCATGACAAGCTGTTCCAAAAAGCCATCCTGTAAGCATTCCATGAATTCCCTTTCTTTGGATCCACTGGCAACATTAGTTACCCAGTTCACCTGCATATTGAAGTCTCCCATGATCACCGTGACCTTGCCTTTCTGACATGCCTTCTCTATTTTCTGGTACATGATGCGCCCCTGGTCCTGACCACTGTTCGGAGGTCTGTACATAACTCCCATGATGGTTTTTTTGCCTTTGTGGTTCCTCAATTCCACCCACACAAACTCCACATCATCCAACGCTATGTCATTCAGTGCCATAGATTTAATTTTGTTCTTAACTAACAAGGGAACCCTACCCCCTCTGCCCGCCTCCCTGTCTTTTGGATAAGTTGAAAATCCTTAGAGGTTTAACTGCCAGTCCTGACCCCCTGTAACCACATCTCTGTGATACCTACCACATCATAATCATTCACTATGATCTGTGCCATTAGTTCATCTGCTTTGTTATGAATGCTACGAGCATTCAGGTAAAGTGCCTTAATGCTAACTTTATCATTAGAGATATTGGAAATCATAAGATGTCCTAAGTTATCCTTCCTTTTTGCTGCATTCCCAGTCTGCCTGGAATTTAAATCCGCCTGTACATATGCTATCCTGTTGCTTATCTTTCCATTTAACTCCATACTCCCTGTCGCTTTCACTTTCCATTACCCTCCCCCCCCAACTCAGAAGTTTAAAGTCCTACTGACCACCCTATTTATCCTCTTCGCTAGAACATTGGTACCTGATCGGTTCAGGTGGAGATCGTCCCAACGGTACAGATCCCCCCGGTTCCAAAACTGGTGCCAATGCCCCATAAAGTGGAATCCCTCTTTCCCACACCAATCCCTTAGCCAGGTGTTTACTTCCCTAATTTTCTTATCCCTATGCCAGTTGGCACGTGGCTCGGGAAGTAATCCAGAGATTATGACCCTTGAGGACCTGTACTTCAATTTCCTTCCTAGTGCTTCGTAATCCCCAAACAGGTCCTCCACCCTAGCTTTGTCTATGTTGTTAGTACCAACGTGGACCACAACAACTGGATCCTCCCCCTCCCGCTCCAATATCCTTTCAAGCCGGTCGGAGATGTCCCGCACCCTGGCACCTGGCAGGCAACACACCATGCGAGACTCCCGATCCGGCTTGCAAAGGATATAATCTGTCCTCTTAATTATAGAATCCCCTATAACAACTACTTGTCTTTTTGCTCCCCCCTCTTGAATGGCCTTCTGTACCATGATGCCGTGGTCAGCTGGCTCATCCTGTCCAGAGCCCTTTTCCTCATCCGTACAGGGAGCAAGAATTTCATACCTTAGATTAGATTAGACTTACAGTGTGGAAACAGGCCCTTCGGCCCAACAAGTCCACACCGACCCGCCGAAGCGAAACCCACCCATACCCCTACATTACCCCTTACCTAACACTACGGGCAATTTAGCATGGCCAATTCACCTGACCCGCACATCTTTGGACTGTGGGAGGAAACCGGAGCACCCGGAGGAAACCCACGCAGACACGGGGAGAACGTGCAAACTCCACACAGTCAGTCGCCTGAGTCGGGAATTGAACCCGGGTCTTCAGGCGCTGTGAGGCAGCAGTGCTAACCACTGTGCCACCGTGCCGCCCACGGTGTTGGACAACATCAAGGGCAGAGGCTCCTGCACTCCTGAACTCAGGTTCCCCCTACCTGCCTCACTTACAGCCACATTCTGATGTCCCTGATCACTAACTGAATGTGAATTACTTAATCTCCCAGGTGTGACTGCCTCCTGAAACAAAGCGTCCAGGTAATTTTCCCCTTCCCGGATGTGCCACAGTATTTGAAACTCAGATTCCGGATTATCAACTCTGATCCGGAGTTCTTCCAGCAATCAACACTTGCTACAGATGTGGTCACTGCCATTCACAATGGGATCAGCCAGCTCCCACATCATACAGCTACAGTACATCACCTGCTCAGCCATCTCTGCTTAGTTAATTACTTTGTTACTTTGTACAAGTTTGAGTTAAAATACTTTCTGATACCTCTCTGCTATAGTCTTTTCCTAAAAGAGAATTAATAGATAAACAAAAAAAGTAAATTTTTAACCAGTCACTGGTAAAGAAATTGAAAATCTTTACCTTAAAAAACCAGAGTACTTAAGGAGGTTAGTGGAGGAGGGTGGGTGGGAGATACTACAGTTGTAGAATCTTGGGTTTAGCCGCCTTCCTTTATATACTCACTGCTTTCCTTCCCGGCTGCCCCTCTGGTCATCGTCACTTCCCCCTACTTCTCCTGCTCTTTCTGTGGAGAGAAAAAAAACACCGCTGCCCGCTACTGGTAAGTAATTTTAAAACAAACTGTCTTACCTTAGCTGTAGTCTTCCTGGTTTGTTTATACTCAGCCGCTGCTCCCACTCAAAATGACGGTTGGCGTCGAAGGGTGAGTATTTATACTCACTGCTTTCCTTCCCGGCTGCCCCTCTGGTCATCGTCACTTCCCCCTACTTCTCCCGCTCTTTCTGTGAAGAGAGAGGAAAAAAATACCACCGCTGCCTGCTACCGGTGAGTAATTTTAAAACACACTGTCTTACCTTAGCTGTAGTCTTTCGGGTTCGTTTATACTCAGCCGCTGCTCCCACTCAAAATGCCTGTGTTGTGTGATTTTTAACTGTGTTCCATGAAAGCATTAAGAAAAAGTTGACACCTGTTGGGATTAGAATCTTTATTTGCCTAATGAAGGTTTAATGGAGGAGGTGTTGATGTTCTCTTTGTTAAATTTGGACCATGCAAGTTTCTGTACAATGGTAGATGCTCTATTACCAGACAGCCGGTGAGAGATTCTCGATGTGACCAGAAGTAGTTGTTTGTCTATTTGTGGTGACACTTATCTCCACGAATCTCTGCTCTACACTCAAAGGCATTTTTTAAAAAAATAGGAATTAAACAAAAGGTCAGTAAGTCATATGGTCGATTGTCGTTTCATTGTTTAAGATAAGCAATTATTATTTTACAATGCCCAGTGATTATCGATGTCCTGTGATAATGAGTGGATGGATTGCAGGGACTGATTATAGTATTCTTCATAATTGTGTGTTGATGGGAAGAGACTAAAACAGAAGAGCTTTCTTGTTCTCAATGGGGGAATTCACATACCTTTGTTAATAGGGAGAGGAAGCAAGACAATCGGAACAGGAGGCAGTTCATAGGGTTGTGGTCAAGGCTATCAGTCTTGTTCAGGGAGGACAAATACCTTTGCCTGAGGCTGCAAGTGGAATCCACATGTATGGTTCCGGAGGATTTAGTTCTGAGAGTCAGCCAGCTCCCCTACTGAGATGTCCTGTCTCATTTTGTGAGAGGACAGACATGCACTTGATACTACAGTGAGTCCTCTTAGTAATAGAATGTTAAACCCTTGAGTCCCTAGTATGCCATAAAAAACAAGTAAAGGATTGAACTGATCACTTTGTGGCTTTCTAACTTCCTCAGAGGTAGGCCTCCAAAATGCATTATAGTCTATTAAATGTATAATAAAATTTTGAATGTTCATGGCTTTTTTTCTAGTATTTCTTCAAATTTGCTGTCATTCGGGATAGAATGGTAAATTAAATTCATATGTTGTTATCACTGCAGGACACATGGAGTTAAAATGAAGAACTTATTTTTTAGTAATATGTCTAACTTAATTGCATTTTAATTGGGTGTTTAATCTTTTTGGGTACTTATTGTCTGGGAAATCACTCCTGCTGAGGCTGAAACTAGTTTCTGGTTACATGTGTGTAATTGTAATCTTTGTCTCAGTAAATAAAAGCATTAATTATGAAGATTAGGCTGTGTTCTATATTTCACTACTGCACAAGTGAGACAACTTTCAATTCAGTTTGATTAAATAAAAACATTAAATATAAAGATTAAGGTCTTTTATATTTCACCTGCATATGTTGTGACAGCTTTCAGTTTCTTTTGGTTAAATAATTTAACTTTTTGTCTTGTTTTGTGTTTGCAGTGATTGGTCATCTATGCAGTGAGATTTTGTTTGAATTTTATTTGAATTTATTTGAATTTTATTTGAATTTAATGTAACATGAATTATTCTGTATTATTAATTATAGCTTGATCTTGGGGCCCATCAATAATATGTAGCTTGATTAGGTGATTGTGCATATTCTGTCAGCTATTTTAACTTTGTTGTGAGCTGTTGCATTACTCTTCGATAATATTGTTAGTTCTGCTGTTTTTGGCATTTGTCTTGTATGAAACAAAAAATTAGCTTATATTGTCCAGTGGTCATGTCAAATACATAATAATAGTTACCATTGAAATGGTGAGTGTCATATTTATCACCGCAAAACAAACAATGGGTTTCATTAGTTCTGCAGCTCACTTCTAGTTTTGTTTCTGCTGCTCTTTGGGAACAGTGCAGTGTAGGGTAGGGAAATGCTCAAGACTATGAGCAGATGCATCCTTGCCCTTCCTATATGGTCAACTGTCTTTTCCAAAAATAAGTTGAGAGGTGTTCCATAATAAAAATAAGGAAAGGGTTGGTGACTTTCACATCTTTTGTACAAAAGAAGTGTGACATATTAGCAAAACGTTAGATTAATGTTTAAAGCTGCTGTACTAATAGACTCACTACTCCTTAAAACACTTACAAAGAAGCATTTCCCAAATCCTGTATTCTAAATTCTACAGGTTCCATGAAGATGAATCAGTTTGAAACTTCAGATCTAAAGGTGCTGTGTTCAAAATCAGACATCACCTGGACAAAAGCATTGGCTTGCCCTAGCTAATTTAACAATTTCAGTTATTTTCCTAATCAGCCTGTTCAGAGATTTTGCATATCTCTAGATCAGGTGGGACTTGAAACCAGGCAAACAGACCAGGCATCAGTCCACGGGAAATGTTAAAATATATGCCAGTTCCTTCATGTGGGCAGGGAGAAATAACAGATTTCAGTTCCTCTCCTCTGAAAGTGGTCAGGATTTTTGCACGTTAAACTGTGGAGAGAATCTTTGACTGTCCCATCAGAGAAAAGCATGGATTGCAGTGAGGTCATCTTAAAATAAATACTGCAATGAACTTTGAAGATCTGAATCTATAAAATGTTAATTTGGCCTTTGTGACCAGCCGAAGAATGGCCTCCTCATTCCTGTTTTTTGGGCAGCTGAATGGTAGAGGTCCAATCTGTACTGCAAAATATTTTTCTAACATCTGAGAAGCTGCACAACACTGAGAAGTAGCTTTATGAATGTGTTTATGATAAATCTCTCAGTAAGTAGAAGCTGCAGGTACACATTGTCAAATGATAAATATTCGCATCCATTGAGATGTAACCTGAGAACAGAAAGCTATTTTCTGTTCTCACAAGTTGGTTCTGGACATTCCTTGTTTCAGCTCTTGACTCCCAGAAAACCATTGAATATTTTGTGACAGCATATTTTTGAATAATGTAACTTTTATTGCTAAGCTCTTGAATAACTCCAGGAGTTAAAGTTGTAGAATTGTTTTGCACTGATAATTGCTTTCAATTCATGTGTTGCTGAGAGAAGTTATGAACTAAAACTCCAAGATAAAATTGAAGGAAGCAACTGCTGAACAATGAACTCTGTGAGCGTGTTTCTTGTCCTTTAGGTTTGAAAATAGCTTTCTTTTAGATGGGGGTATGTTAGCTAATGTGTTTGTTATGTAAGATTTATTCTGTCCTGGCTCCTCAAATGCTTTGTTCCTTTTTGTAGAGAGTGAGAGACGAAAGATGAGGACAGTGACCTCTGATGTTACTTTTTTTTTCACAGTTATGTTCTGCAGTTGTGTAAAATTGCAAGTTTGTTTCCTTTCTGAAAGGAAAACGTTCAATTTATTTAACTAAAGTTCTGTGTTAAACCTGGCAATCGCTTTCTGAAAATTTAAGATTTTAGTCCAGAAATGTGCCTGTAATATATGTGAATTTTCAGGAGGCATTTGCTAAAGTACCATATGAGGCTACTGAATAAGATGAAAGCCCAGGTGCGAGAGGTAGTAAAGAATGGCTGACCAATAGAAGATGGAGAGTGGGAGTAGAGGGACGTTTTCAGAGTGGCAATGTATTACTAGTTGAATGCAACAGAGATCAATGCTCGGGCACTATTATTTACAATGTATAGGCAAGTGAATGTACAGTAGTCAAGTTTGCAGACGATACATGGGTGAGAACGCAAATGGTGAGGATGACGGTCTGCAAAGGGATATAGGCAGGTTACATGGGCAAAAATTTGGCAGATGAAATTTAATGTGGAAAATTGTGAGGCTACATACTTTGGCAAAATAAGGATGCAAGAGCTGTATATTAAATAATGAAAAACTGTGGAATGCTGCAACAGAGAGTTTTAGGAGTCCTCAAGCATAAATCATAAAAAGTTAGCATAAAGGTTGGCAGATAAATGGAAATGTTGGTGTTTATTCCAAAGAGAATGGAGTTTAAAAATAGGGAGGTCTTGTTAAAAATATACAGGGCACTATTCAGACCAGAGCTAAAATACTGTGAAAAGCTTTGGTCTCTTTACCAAAGAAAAGACATACTGACATTGGAGGTAGTCCAGAAAATGTTCACTGGTTTGATCCCATGTATGGAAACATATTTTTATGAGGAGAGGTTGAGTAGCTTGAGCCTATACCCATTGGAGTTTAGAAGAATGAAAGGTGACCTTATTGAAACATATACATTTCTCAGGGGACAAATGCTGGTCTTGTCTGTAATATACACATCCTGTGGAAGAATTTTTTTAAAAAGTTGGTTTTATACTTTTAGAATCATAGACATGTATGGCATGGAAACAGACCCTTCGGTCCAACCCATCCATGCCGACCAGATATTCCAACCCAATCTAGTCCCACTTGCCAGCACTCTACTCACATCCCTCCAAACCCTTCCTATTCATACACCCATCCAAATGCCTCTTAAATGTTGCAATTGTACCAGCCTCCACCACATCCTCTAGCACCACATTCCATACATGTACCACCCTCTGCATGAAAAAGTTGCCCCTTAGCTCTCTTTTATATCTTTCCCCTTTCACCCTAAACCTATGCCCTCTAGTTCTGGACTCCCCAACCCCAGGGACAAGACTTTGTCTATTTATCCTATCCATGCCCCTAATGATTTTGTAAACCTCTATAAGGTCACTCCTCAGCCTCCGATGCTCCAGGGAAAACAGCCCTAGCCTGTTCAGCCTCTCCCTGTAGGTCAGATCCTCCAACCTTGGCAACATCCTTGTAAATCTTTTCTGAATCCTTTCAAGTTTCACAATATCTTTCCAACAGAAAGGAGACCAGAATTGCAGGCAATATTCCAACAGTGGCCTAACCAATGTCCTGTACAGCCGCAACATGACCTCCCAACTCCTGTACTCAACACTCTGACCAATAAAGGAAAGCATACCAAACGCCTTCTTCACTATCCTATCTACCTGAGACTCCACTTTCAAGGAGCTATGAATCTGCACTCCAAGGTCTCTTTGTTCAGCAACACTCCCTAGGACCTTACCATTAAGTGTATAAGTCTTACCAAGATTTGCTTTCCCAAAATGCAGCACCTCGCATTTATCTGAATTAAACTCCATCTGCCACTTCTCAGCCCATTAGCCCATCTGGTCAAGATCCTGTTGTAATCTGAGAAAGCCTCCTTCGCTGTCCACTACACCTCCAATTTTGGTGTCATCTGCAAACTTACTAACTACTTCTTATGCTCACATCCAAATCATTTCTGTAAATGACAACAAGTAGAGGGCGCAACACCGATCCTTGTGGCACTCCACTGGTCACAGGCTGCCAGCCTGACAAACAAGCCTCCACCACCACTCTCTGTCTTCTACCTTTGAGCCAGTTCTGTATCCAAATGGCTAGTTCTCCCTGTATTCCATGAGATGTAACCTTGCTAATCGGTCTCCCATGGGGAACCTTGTTGAACGCCTTACCTAAGTCCACATAGATCACATCTACTGCTCTGCCCTCATCAATTTTCTTTGTTAATTCATCAAAAAACTCAATCAGGTTTGTGAGACATGATTTCCCACGCACAAAGCCATGTTGACTATCCTGAATCCGTCCTTGCCTTTCCAAATACGTGGCTGAAAATGTGTTGCTGGAAAAGCGCAGCAGGTCAGGCAGCATCCAAAAAATAGGAAATTCAACGTTTCGGGCATAAGCCCTTCATCAGGAATCAGGCTTATGCCCAAAACGTCAAATTTCCTGTTCCTTGGATGCTGCCTGACCTCCTGCGCTTTTCCAGCAACACATTTTCAGCTCTGATCTCCAGCATCTGCAGACCTCACTTTCTCCTTTCCAAATACATGTACATCCTGTCCTCAGGATTCCCTCCAACAACTTGCCCACCACCGAGGTCAGGCTCACTGGTCTATAGTTCACTGGCTTGTCCTTACCACCCTTCGTAAACAGTTGCACCACGTTTGCCAACCTCCAGTCTTCCGGCACCTCCCCTGTGACTATCGATGATACAAATATCTCAGCAAGAGGCCTAGCAATCACTTCTCTAGCTTTCCAGAGTTCTTGGGTACACCTGATCAGGTCCTGGGGATTTATCCACCTTTAATCGTTTCGAGACATCCAGCACTTCCTCCCCTGTAATCTGGACATTTCGCAAGATGTCACCATCTATTTCCCTACAGTCTATATCTTCTATATCCTTTTCCACAGTAAATACTGATGCAAAATATTCATTTAGTATCTCCCCCATTTTCTGTGGCTCCACGCAAAGGACGCCTTGGTGATTTTTGAGGGGCCCTATTCTCTCTCTAGTTATCCTTTTGTCCTTAATATATTTGTAAAACCCCTTTTGATTCTCCTTAGTCCTATTTGCCAAAGCTATCTCATGTCCCCGTTTTGTCCTCCTGATTTCCCTCCCAAGTATACTCCTAGTTTCTTTATACTCTTCTAAGGATTCACTCGATCTATCCTGACATATGCTTCCTTCTTTTTCTTAACCAAACCCTCAATTTCTTTCGTCATCCAGCATTCCCTATAGTTACCAGCCTTCCCTTTCACCCTGATGGGAATATACTTTCTCTGGATTCTTGTTATCTCATTTCTGAAGGTTTCCCATTTTCCAGTTGCCCCTTTACCTGCGAACATCTGCCTCCAATCAGTTTTTGAAAGTTCTTGCCTAGTTGAAAAGCATTCCAAATGATGCCTCTACAGGGAATGTGGGACCTGTACGTGTCATCTTCATTGATACGATTGAAGCATCTTCGTGAAATGTGTACGTTTTAAAAATTTGTTTGCTCAGTCTCATGTCAGAATGATGCTGCACAGATTACTTTGATTTGCCAAGCCGATAGCATATATGGTTGTCAGCTGCATACCCTATGCAATGAAATGGATTAGCGAACAGATCTCTGTAATAGGTAACATACTGACTCTGCTGAATTAGCCGTTTTTTTAAAACAACACTCAACTAATGTTTGACTGTATCAACTGTGATTCTGGGGTGGGGTTACTCTCACGAGTTCACTTTTTATCCAATAGTAAAAGTATCACTTACATTTTTTTGGCCTTTCTTGCTCTTGCATGATTGAATGTAATCTTGACCCCTTTGATTTCTCATTTACATGCATCACCTCAAAATGCAGCATTAACATTTATGCACGTGGGTGAGTTCAACTCTACCTCATTAGTATCACTCTTGACTCCTCCATTGTTGCTCACTACAAAATGCTAACTAGTCATTTCATTCCTTTAATTGAATATTGGGAAGAATGAAGCCATTGATTTTGATCCAAAATCTGTTTCCTTGTTACCCATTGTTGTCAATGGGTAACATAGCAGGTTGCTGGATATGAATTGGCCAGAAAGCAGAGATGGGTGTTTATTAAAAATATTTCTTTAATTCAGTTTTGTAGATGTGCCTACAGCTACTACAGCTTAAGTTTTGCAGTTTCCTCCATTCAACTTTTCACCTCAAAACTTACCTTTTTGACCAAGCTTTTTTGCCATCTTACCTAATATGTGGCTCAGTGTCAAAGCTTTTCTTATTAGGTTGTTGCCATGCAGTGTCTTGGGACATCTTTTATTATCTTACAAATGCTACATTCTCTATGTGGACAATGTCAAATTTTTGAATTTTATCATTTAATAAAAAATCTTTGTTGTTCGTATAATGTTGAATGCTCTCTCATTTCATCATATTACAGAACATAGAATAAGCCCTTCAGCCATCTGACACTGTGTTGCTCATTCAGTTATTTTTATATGTTCATTTGCAATTTCTTTTTCTTCTCTCAGTGTATTAGCACCCACCTAGCTTTATATTGTTAGCAGGTTTAGATGCATTGCTCTCAATGCCTTCATCTTGGAATTTTCAAATCAGCCTGATTTGAACTGAAATGCTGCTGAGAACAGTCATGGACATTGATGGGAGCCCAGGCACCGTCTCCAAACGACTGACCACCTGTCCTCTCTCTTTTCCCCCACACTTTCCCTGGAGGTCTACACAAGTGTAGAACCTAAAGCCTCCTTCCCCAGATAATCTCTCAAACATTGTCTGTACAGGGCAAAGGTGGAACCTGTCAGGTAGTTGCAGTAACATGTGGGTGTATGCATACACGTTCTATTTGAAGACTATTCTCTCCCCCAAAACCACCCCTACCCACCCCCCATCCTAAACACACACACGAATGCATACACACAGGCAGCAGGAGTCTTGTAACACATCCCTGGAGCAGGTGGGACTTGAATCCATGTCATTCTTGGCCCAGAGATGGGGATGCTACCACTGAACCACAGAAATCCCAAATACCTTCATGTAGGTGATTTGTATACTGTGTACAGAGGAACTTTGATTATCTGAACAAGGTGGGTGGACACAATTGTGTTCAGATAATTGATTATTCGGTTAATTGATTCAATGCTTTTTTTTCTGAGGCTTGGAGATTTCTGTTAAGTCTGTTCGCCATTTAGAAGATGAGGCAGCAGCACACTGAGCCTCTGTCTATCCCCCCCCCCCCCCCCCCACCAATCCTGACCAGCACCACCCCCCCCCCCCCCCCCCCCCGTCCGCTCCCCAATCCCGTCCAACACTGCCTCACCTGTCCACCACCCCGTCCCGCACCACCCTCCACCCCCTTAACCCTGTCCAATACCACCAACTCCCCCCACCCCCAGTCTGCCCCCAATCCTGTCTAACCCCATCTGCCCCCCGGGCGGGCAGCCAGACCAGACGCCAACAGCAAGACTCCTGCTGCCTGTGTGTATGCATTCGTGTGTGTGTTTAGGATGGGGGGTGGGTAGGGGTGGTTTGGAGGGAGAGAATAGTCTTCAAATAGAACGTGTATGCATACACCCACATGTTACTGCAACTACCTGACAGGTTCCACCTTTGCCCTGTACAGACAATGTTTGAGAGATTATCTGGAGAAGGAGGCTTTAGGTTCTACACTTGTGTAGACCTCCAGGGAAAGTGTGGGGGAAAAGAGAGAGGACAGGTGGTCAGTCGTTTGGAGACGGTGCCTGGGCTCCCATCAATGTCCATGACTGTTCTCAGCAGCATTTCAGTAAACCAAGTTCACTTTTAATTACCGTAAGCAAAAGACGTGATCAGTGTTAGAAACAAGGCTTTGATGGAATGCTTCTATTTAGATTAGAATCAATCTAAACATCAGGTCATAGACAGAGAACACAGCGGGCCAACACCTTCAGCATATTGTCTAGCTATCACCATTGTTAGCAGCTAACCTGAGAATGCAACTTTAAAAATAAGGGTTTTGTGATTTACACATGAAAGAAGTGAAACTATCACTGTATTCTAACAGATGAAAGGCTTAACAGACAATCAATTTTTCAATGTATAATTTCAGTTACATCACACTGCAAATTTTTGCAATAAATTCTGTGTTATGATCGAGCATCGCTCCGAAAGCTAGTGTGCTTCCAATTAAACCTGTTGGACTATAACCTGGTGTTGTGTGATTTTTAACTTTGTACACCCCATTCCAACACTGGCATCACCATATCATGTAAAAACATGGGGCTGTTAAATTGACTGTTCAAATTATACTTGTCCTGATGATACTGGCTACTGCAAAACACTGACTGTGAATCACCTTCTCCATTGCTGTCATTTCTAAAATAAAAGCATGTTTATGCAAATGTTTGGTAATTAGCACATGGGCATGTCATACTTTCAGAATTTTCTTTGCACATATTGAATTCAGTCCCCTCTGCATGCCTGTGATAGAGCACAGTGTAAATCAAGATCATGCAATCTATAATAAGTTCACATTCCTCCTGTTGTACAATGGAATAATGTAATTATAGACTGTTTCATCACAGTACAAAAATAGATGATTGCAATCAGTTCAAACCTTTGGAGAATATTGAGTCAGAAATGTGAACACTTCAGCTTCTGAACCCAAAACTCATTTGGAAATTCTTTGCACGTTTAAGTTTAAAATATGTTGCCATTCAGGATTTTATGATCTAGAAAAAATAATATTCATAGATCCTGTTCATCTTCTTTGGATGGTGGTTGTTTTGCAAATGAGATGTTTTCAAACATAATTTGCTGGAAGTTGCTAAATGATTTTCTTGATCTTGGAAGGTCATAACACATTGCTTTAGGAAGGCCATAATTGAGTGCAGTTACACATGAAGTTGAACTTCTGGTTAAAGCTCGAGTAATCCTTTAACTGAAGCTGAATTTGAAGTGGGAATTGTGAGGACTCTGGGCGAATGCTTTAACCACCAGATCATGTTCTTTCTTTGCTCTGAAAAGGGTTGTTGGCTCAACAGCTAGTTCTCAGGGTTCCTACAGCATTGCTGTGGTTGGGGTCATGTCATTGTGGGTTGCCACAGGTATAGATATTTTTAGTATTGCTTCCTTCTTAGTTATATGTCGGCATTAGAGTATTCCTCTGACCACTTTGCCCTCTTTGTCACACTGTTGTTTACTCTCCCTCTCCCCCTTGTGTAAAAGTAAAGAGTTGTGCTTTCTGTGCATTTAAGTTAGTGAAAAACTAAGTAGCTTCATTATGCTGTGGTTATGCTGAACGACTAGTCTATATCTGGTATCTGCAAAATATAAGCTATAGCTGGATCTTCTGAATCTGTGTGGCAAGTGAAAGCTCTTCTTGCTTATGTAGATGTCTAGAGTGCTCCTGTTTTGCAGTTATACTTTCATATATTTTAAGAAAATGGGTCAGAGTATCAGCTTTTATCAAAATATTTTTGAAAACTACATTAAGGTCATGAAGAACATTTTGGTACAGCAGTCCTTGAGCAATTGTTATAGCTGACTTTGCAACATTAGAGCTGTACTGAACTGTAAGAGAATAGCTTTTTGAAGTGGAACATGCTATATTGCATTTTCCCGTCTGATCAGAAAAAATGTATTTGTCATACTGTCGTATTGAACTTTACACAGCCAAAAATCACTGTATAGAACATAAATGTGGCGATGCAATTTCAGCCACTGAAACTGTTCTTAATAGCGTATTTAATAGCATGTTCTTAATGTATTGATTCACTTTCCCATTGCAAAGCATATGATGTTTTCACAATTTAAAGAAACATTTTGAACTGCTGAGTTGGTGCAATATAAATAAGAAATTATATTCTAGTGAGTAAATTATAAGTAGCAAATTGAGACTTTGTAAAGGGATACCAAGCATATCTTTACATTGATGCAACTAAAAGAATTTTGTTGAAGAAGACCGCTCTTTCTCCCTCCTCCCCTCCTCTCTTCCTCTCCTCCTCATTGCTGTAGCCCCCTTGCTCTCGCCCTCTACCCTTCACCCCCTAGCCCTTGCCCTTATTTGTCTGTCTCTCTCATCTCCATCAATCCTGCATTTTTTGGACAAGGAACCAGACTTTTTAAAATTGAGTAACATGATGAGAGTGCACATTCTTTAACAGAAAACCAAACAACTGGGGATGCTGGAAATCAGAATCAGGGTTGTGCTTTACTTATGGATGAACATAGGCATCAGGAGATAATGTTTTTCTTGTCCCTTACCTTCTTATTGTGAGTGTGTTAATGTCACAGCCGAGTTCTCTGATACCTTGCTTAAGCAGTCATGTTTTAGTCAGTGCCTCAACTGGTTATAAAGGCTTCTATTGTCATAGTCAGGTTTGATTCCATCATTCTTTGCTTTTATTTTAACTTGTACTTTACTGAAGAAAGAGTACTAATTTGAATAAAACAAAGGAAAAATTCCCAATTTTTATTGTGCTTTAGTTAATGTGGGCTGAGTGGAAATCACAAGTTGTAACAGGTTGGATGTTGAAAGGTCAGTCAACAAAAAAAACTTTGGTGGCATGTTCCCAGATGGACTTAGTTTGCTGTGTTTAATTTCTTTTTCTTGCATAAATGTGAAGATCTGCTTGATATTCTGTTGTAAATTTTCATCGTTTGCTACTGTTAATTTACTAATTAAAATTTAAAGTTTTATTTATATTGCATCATCGAGATGGGACAAGCTGGTATGTGGTGAGAGACAGACATGAAGAAATGGACACCAGAAGTGCAAAAGATTTTACTTGGTTTTGACTGTTTAATTTAGATGTTATAAGTGACCTCCTACTGCATGAATAAAATGTTCCAATTTATTATTCCAGGAACTATTTGAATGGAAATTTGAAAAAAAAAGGACATTTTCATTGATTACAATTTAATTATTTGTTGACGTAAATATTGCTGAAAGGGGAGACATATTGATGTATCTTGATATCTTACATTTATTTGGACTACACATGAATGCCAAGCTTGAAATGATCACAATTTATGCTACTCAACTGTTTCATGCTTAGAAAACATCAAATTTCTACTGTTGAATGTGATTCTGAACAAGTGTTTGCTGAACAATCCTGAGGGTGCCAACTGGTATGTCAAAAACAAATGTAAGATAATCAATGGAGGTTATAGAATATATTTGCTAGAAATAATACACATGGGCTTGTTCTCTGCTAACAACAGTGATATGTGCAAGCCTTGCTCTCTTCAGAATGACCCTTTGAGCTTTGGGAGGTAATTGTACTCATTGCTTACTCCATGGAAATAGCTTGCATGTTCACAGTCAATTTGTAAGCTAATTAGAACTCTTGCCTCCTGTACTGTATATTGTTAACAATCGTTTAAAATTTAGCATTGTTGCATTTGTTCTGATGAGTGCAAGATGAAAAGTTTTGTCAACGTGTCTCTGTTTTCAGCAATGATAAAGTACTGCATTATCAAATGCCTATTTTTCAAACACCGGCAAGGTGTTACTTTCTTTTGGAAGTAACTGTGATTAAATCTGTGTTTTAAATACACTAGTGCCAAACTGAAGATCACGCTGCTTGGTTATCCTGCGTGTTACTGTGATTTTTCACTGGATATTGAAATTTGATCTGAGTTGTAGCTAAAAATTTTATTGAACATAATTTGACTGCTCAGAATTTAATCACTCCTGTTTCAGTGAAACGAATACATGAAAATGCTGGCAGTTTTGAGTTTCATATGCAAAGAGCAATGTGGCTCACCTGTTTTAATGTGAGAATGTTGCAAGATAAAAAATTGGTATCTTCGATTCTTGGTTACTTGTTCAGAATCACATTCAACAGTAGAAATTTGATGTTTTCTAAGCATGAAACAGTTGAGTAGCATAAATTGTGATCATTTCAAGCTTGGCATTCATGTGTAGTCCAAATAAATGTGAGATATCAAGATACATCAATATGTCTCCCCTTTCAGCAATATTTACGTCAACAAATAATTAAATTGTAATCAATGAAAATGTCCTTTTTTTTCAAATTTCCATTCAAATAGTTCCTGGAATAATAAATTGGAACATTTTATTCATGCAGTAGGAGGTCACTTATAACATCTAAATTAAACAGTCAAAACCCTAACTTGCAAAATTAATATCCTCCTGTGTTTGAAACCTATTCATTTTCCTGATTGTGATATACTATAGGCATAGAACGCTTTCTTTGTGGAAGACTGGTATGTGGAGGTAAGGGTTAATTTCCATGATTTGCCACAGTAATTGTGAATCTCTCAAGTGATTGAAATAAGACTCTGATCAGTAACATTTTGCACCAAATGATGCAATGATGTCATTTCTTCCATTCATCTGGAAGTTATTCATGTAGCACATGACCATGAAGCAGTTGTTCTGTGGACCTTAGCACATTTGGAGAAGCTAGCTGCAAAGGCTATCAGTTTTTTTCAGAAGCCTTTTGAATGAAGGAAGTCTGTAGGTTTATAGTGGGCATGTGTTGTCTTAGTTTGAAAAGTATTCAGTTTCTGGTCAATGGTAAAGACCCTTCTGCTCCTTACCATCCTGGGTGTTGATTTAACAGTGGTATTGCAGTTGAATGTCAAAGGGAAATGGTTGGATTCTCATGATGGAGCTGGTCAGTGCATAGTTTGAATGTTACTTGCCATATATCAGTCCAAATCAGAATGTGTTAATGTCTTGCTGCATGTGGGCTTGGGTATTCCAGTATCTGAGCGCCTCCAAATGGTACATAACTTCACTTTCGATTGTACGCAGCAAAGCTCAATGAAGCAGTTGAAGTTGGCTAGGTCTAGAACAGTACCCTGAGGAACTCCAACAATATCCTCAGGCTGAAATAATTGACCTCCAGAAATCATAACTATTTTGCCTTGTATAATTTCAACCAATTAAAAGTTTTTCCTGTCACTGTCATTTATGAGAGTTCTTGTGGGGCATCTTGAAACCATACTTGGTCAAATGTTGTCTTGATATCTTGGGTGATCACACTCTTCCTCACTTCTGGGTTTCAGCTTTTGATTTATTGTCATGAGTACTGAGGTACAGTGAAAAACTTTGAGCAGTACAGGCAGATCATAATAAGCAAGAATGTACTGATCAGAGGTTGGAAAAAGATTTAGACAGAGAAGTTACATTGCACAGGGCATGTGCTAAGTAAGATCAACGTTAGCAAGATCAGCATTATTTGAGACTAGAGAGTCCATTCATCAGTCTAATAAAGGCCGGGAAGAAGCTGTTCCTGGACCTCCTGGTGCATATGTTCAGGCTTCTGTATCTTGATGGAAGAGGTTGCAGGGGAGCATTACTGGAGTGGGATGGGTCTTTAATGTTGGTGGACTTTCCTTGACAACAAGACATGTAATTGGAGTCCATGGATGGGAGATTGGCTTCCATGATGGTCTGGGCTGTGTACACAACCTTGTGTAATTTCTTATGGTCCTGCGCAGAGCAGTTGCCCTACTAGGCTGTTACACATCTGGGCAGTATGCTTTCTATGGGGCATCTGTAAAGGTTAGTGAGGTTCCTTATGAACATGCCAAGTTCCCTGATCCACCTGAGGAAGAAGAGGCATTGTTGTGCCTTCTTGAACATTGCAACTGCGTGGGAGGTCCAAGATAGGTTATTGTAACTTCGAGGAACTAGACATTGTCAACCCCCTCAACCTCCACTCTGTTGATGTAGATGGGGGTGTGTTTCTTCTTTCTTTCTGAAGTCAATGGTCAGTTCTTTAGTTTTGCTAACATTGAGAGACGTTACCATTGCATCACATCACCAAGGAGGAGAAAGTGAGGACTGCAGAAGCTAGGGATCAGAGCTTAAAAATGTGTTGCTGGAAAAGTGCTGCAGGTCAGGCAGCATCAAAGGAGAAGGAGAATCGACATTTTGGGCATAATCCCTTCTTCAGGAATTAGGAGGGTGGGTCAAGCAGGCTAAGATAAAAGGTAGGGAGGAGAGACTTGGGGGAGGGGCATTGGGAATGTAATAGGTGGAAGGAAGTTTAGGCGAGGGTGATGGGGTGAAGAAATGGGGAAGAAGATTGCAGGTCAAGAAGGCAGTGCTGAGTTTGAGGGTTGGGACTGAGAAAAAGTGGTGAGAGGGGAAATGAGGAAGTTGGAGAAATCTGTATTCATCCCTTGTGGTTGGAGGGTTCCTAGGCGGAAGGTGAATCGCTCTTCCTCCAGGCATTGTGTTGCCATGGTCTGGAGATGGAGGAGGCCAAGGACCTGCATGTTCTTGGCGGAGTGGGAGGGGAATTGAAGTGTTCAGCCACTGAGTGGTTAGGTTGGTTGGTGCGGGTGTCCCAGAGGTGTTCTCTGAAACACTCCGCAAGTAGGTGGCCTGTCTCCCCAATGTATAGGAGGCCACATCGGATGCAGCGGATGCAGTAAATGATGTTGTGTGGAGGTGCAGGTGAATTTCTGATGGATATTGAAGGATCCCTTGGGGCCTTGGAAGGAAGTGAGGGGGTAGGTGTGGGCACAAGTTTTGCATTTTTTGCAGTTGCAGGGGAAGGTGCTGGGAGTGGAGGTTGGGTTGATGGGGGGTGTGGATCTGACAAGGGAGTCACGGAGGGAGTGGTTTTCTGGAACGCTGACAGGGGTGGGGAAGGGAAATATATCCTTGGTGGGGTCTGTTTGGAGGTGGCGGAAATGACGAAGGATGATCCGATGTATCTGGAGGTTGGTGGGATGGTAGTGAGGACTAGTGGGGTTCTGTCCTGGTGGCGATTGGAGGGGCGGCGTTCAAGGGCGGAGGAGTGGGAAGTGGAGGAGATGCGGTGGAGAGCATTGTCAACCACATCTGAGGGGAAATTGCTGTCTTTGAAGAAGGAGGCCATCGGGGTTGTTTGGTGTTGGAATTGGGAGCAGATACACTGGCACCACCCCCCACCTTTTCCTCTGCTACATTGATTACTGTATCGGCACTACCTCGCGCTCCCACGAGGAGGTTGAACAGTTTACCCACTTTACTAACACCTTCCACCCCGACTTCAAATTTACCTGGACCGTCTCGGACTCCTCCCTCCCCTTCCTAGACGTCTCCATCTCTATCTCGGACGACCGACTCAACATGGACGTATACTATGAACCGATTGACTCCCACAGCTACCTAGATTATACCTCTTCCCATCCTGTCCCCTGTAAAAATGCCACCCCATATTCCCAATTCCTTCGCCTTCGCTGCATCTGCTCCCAGGAGGACCAATTCCAATACCGAACAACCCAGATGGCGTCCTTCTTCAAAGACCGCAATTTCCCCTCCGACGTGGTTGATGATGCTCTCCACCGCATCGCCTCCACTTCCCGCTCCTCCACCCTTGAACCCCGCCCCTCCAATCGCCACCAGGACAGAACCCCACGAGTCCTCACCTACCACCCCATCAACCTCCAGATATATCGAATCATCCTTCGTCATTTCCACCACCTCCAAACGGACCCCACCACCAAAGTTATATTTCCCTCCCCACCCTGATCAGCGTTCCGGAAAGACCACTCCCTCCGCGACTCCCTTGTCAGATCTACACCCCCCACCAACCCAACCTCACTCCCAGCACCTTCAACCTGCAACCGCAAAAAATGCAAAACCTGTGCCCACACCTCCCCCCTCACTTCCCTCCAAGGCCCCAAGGGATCCTTCAATATCCATCAGAAATTCACCTGCACCTCCACACACATCATTTACTGCATCCGCTGCACCCGATGTGGCCTCCTATACATTGGGGAGACAGGCCGCCTACTTGTGGAACATTTCAGAGAACACCTCTGGGACACCCGCACCAACCAACCTAGCCGCCCCATGACTGAACACTTTAAATTCCCCCTCCCACTCCGCCGAGGACATGCAGGTCCTTGGCCTCCTCCATCGCCAGACCATGGAACACGAAGCCTGGAGGAAGAGCAACTCATCTTCCGCCTAGGAACCCTCCAACCATAAGGGATGAACTCAGATTTCTCCAGCTTCCTCATTTCCCCTCTCCCCTCCTTTTCTCAGTCCCAACCCTCAGACTCAGCACCGCCGCCTTGACCTGCAATCTTCTTCGCCACTTCTCCGCCCTCACCCCCTCTCCAGCCTATCGCCCTCACCTATTGCATTCCCAACGCCCCTCCCCCAAGTCCCTCCTCCCTACCTTTTATCTTAGCCTGCTTCGCACACCCTCCTCATTCCTGAAGAAGGGATTATGCCCGAAACATCGATTCTCCTTCTCCTTTGATGCTGCCTGACCTGCTGCGCTTTTCCAGCACCACATCACCAAGCCCTCTATCTCCTTTCTTTATTCTGATTCATTGTTAATGTGGAAGTGCAGATGTTAGACTGGGGTGGGCAAAGTTAGAAGTCGCACAACACCAGGTTATAGTCCAACAGGTTTACTTGAAATTGCACAAATGTTTGGAGGGCAGCCCTTTCATCGGGGCAGTCAGATGCACCTGACAAACGGACTGCACTCTGAAAGCTTGTGTGATTTCAAATGAACCTGTTGGACTATAATCAGGTGTCATGCAACTTCTGACTCTGATTTATTGTTTGATATCCAACTTACCACAATGATGTCATCAGCAAACTTGTAGATGGCGTTTGGTCGAAATTTGGCTATACAATTGTGGTTGAAGATGGTTACAAACCCTTCAGCCTTGTCGTTTGTGTTAATATATTGGGCACATTTTTCTTGAGGATGGGGATATTTGTGATGTCACCTTTTCAAAAGTTTTAAAAAATTTACATGTGGGCGCCGTACGGATCATTGGCTGGCCAGCATTTGTTGCCTGTCAATAGTTGCTCTTGAGAACGTGGTAGTGAGCTGCCTTCTTGAACCGTTACATATACTGTATATACTGTAGGTTGACCCACAATGCCATTAAGGAATTCTAAGGTTTGTTGCTAAATTGTTTTAATTGATCTATTGTTTGTTCTGAGATTATGCTCCCTGTTTTTCCCTGTTTTAAAATACAGCAGCTGGGGAAATATCCCATCCATGGTCTGTTTATGCCCTGTTTCGACCTCTTGGTTTTTCTGCTTCATTAAAATAACTTTGGATATCATGGATCAATTTTTTTTGGTGCTTAAAGGTCAAACTGAGAGCTTTGACTGCTGCAGCGGCATTATGGTTGAGCTGAATGTCCGTGAATACATGTATATGGTCCATGCAATTTAAGCTTCATAATACAATGCATGTTAAAATATGTACAAATAATTCCAGTTACTGGATTCTAATGAAACAAAATAAATACAACCTCCAGTTAAAATTTTTGCTGTTTTTTTAAAGATTTTAGTTGATAATGTTAACATAAAAATAAGAATCAATGTAACCCTGTAGTTTATGGACATGGAACAGGATTTCCTTTAACTATGTGACGTGCTTTAGTTATGAATGAAGGTTCTTGCAGAACAAGTAAGTAATTTCAGCTTGGTAGATTTTGGACAACAAAATTGTGTTTGGTTTTAAAATACCTTAGAGCTGTTACAAGGGTTCAGAAACGATTTACGAGGATGCTGTCAGGGTTGGAGGATTTGAGCTATAGGGAGAGGCTGACTAGGCTAAGACTGTTTTCCCTGGAGCATTGGAGGCTGAGGGGAGACCTTTGGGAAGTTTATAAAATCATGAGGGGCATAGATAGGGTGAATGGCCAAGGTCTTTTCCCCAGGGTAGGGGAGTCCAAAACTAGAGGTTATAGCTTTAAGTTGAGAGGGATAAAATTTAAAAGGGGTCTAAGGGGCAACCTTTTCATGCAGAGGGTGGTATGTGTATGGAATGAGCTACCAGGGAAAGTGGTGGAAGAGGGTACAATTACAACATTTAAAAGGCATCTGGATGGGTGCAGGAATAGGAAAGGTTTAGAGGGAAATGGGACTAGACTATTTAGGATATCTGGTCAGCATGGGTGAATTGGACTCAAGGGCCTATTTCAGTGTTGCACATCTCTATGACTCTGTTTTGTTCATTGGTAGTATTTCTAATGCTCAAGTCATTGCAATAGAAAGGAAAGCATTTGATAGATTACCTAGTGTAGCAGCGTTTTCTTGATTTTTTTTGGTGTTTCTCTAACTTGGAGAAAGTGAGGACTGCGGATGCTGGAGATCAGAGCTGAAAAATGTGTTGCTGGAAAAGCACAGCAGGTCAGGCAGCATCCAAGGAGCAGGAGAATCGACGTTTCGGGCATAAGCCCTTCTTCAGGAATCCTGAAGAAGGGCTTATGCCCGAAATGTCGATTCTCCTGCACCTTGGATGCTGCCTGACCTGCTGCGCCTTTCCAGCAACACATTTTTCAGCTGTTTCTCTAACTTCATGATTTCACAATGTGTTCTTGAAGAAGTATGGGTAGGAGTAGGCCACTTGGCTCCACTTCATTCTATAAGATCATAGTTAAATTGCTACAGGCCACAACTCGTCTCATGTGCCAGCTCCTCAGCCCTCAACTCCTTGATATTTCAACAATCTATCTGTTCCCCCTTTTAAATGCTTTGTAATCTAATCTGTGCAACTCTGCGGTAGAGAATTCCAGACATTCATTACTATCTGGAAGATGAGCGTCCCTTTACACACTCCGAAAGTTCTCCTGCTAATGAAAACATCTTGTCAACATGTACCCTGTCAAAGTACCCTCAGAATCTTAAAAACCAAAAAAATTGTAGATGCTATAAATCAATAACAAAAACCGAAATTGTTGGACAAGCTCATCAGGGTTCTGCGGAAGGGTTATTCGACTCAAGACCTTAACTCCGATTTCTCTCCACAGATGCTGCCAGACCTGTTGAGCTTTTCCAGCAATTTTTGTATTTGTTTCTGATTTATAGCATCTGGGAGAAGAAATACTTTTGCATCTCAGTTGTAAATGAGCGTCCCTTTCCACTGTCCACGGATTCGCCTGCTAATGAAAACATCTTGTAAATTTTACATAAGATATTGTTACTGAATATCTGAACAGTTAGAAAGTTTTACAAGAGTGGAAGAGTTGAGAGAGATGGTGGTAAGGTTGAGCTGGTGTCGCCAATATACATGTGAGTACTAATATCGGGCAGGTATTGATTTATATTTTGCTTTGCCAAAGTTAGTTGAGCACAGTATGCAAAGTTGTTCCATGTAATTTCAGTTAAGCTTCTTGGTCTATTAAAACAGTCATTGTGACATGTTGATCAACACACTATTTGTAATATAAAGATATTGCACAAGTTTGGATTTCAGCATTTTTTGATGTGTTCCTGCATCTGCAGAACAGCTATTGCAAAATAATGTTTTTGATAACACTCTTACAACCAAGATTGCAGAGTGTTTATAAAGCACATTTTTGAAATGTCTAGGTTTGCTTAGAATTTGTATGCATTCATAATTCATCACTACCATCCTGAGTCGATAGAAATTTGTTTCTATCTTTCGTTAAATTTTTAGAATCCCATCTTCTTGATCATTAATTACCACCATGACCTAAATTAATACCCACATTTATTTCCTATTTTTGGAAAGGTTGGTAATGTTTTAAAGATTTAATCATGTCTGAAATCTGGTCATGAAGTCAAAGACTTATTATAGGTCCAATGTTTCATCACCATGTAGTTTGTCATCTTTGATCTCTGCTATAGTGTAATGTGATCAAAAGTAATGAGTTCGTAAACAAGTTGGTGACTGAATCCACTTGCATAATAATACACAAATGTTGAATCATCAATCTAGACAAGATACATAAGTTTGTGCTGCTTTAGCTAATATATATTGTTTACATAATTCTGTGCTAAATATTCGAGTATGCAATTTAAAATTGGAGGTCACGTAATATTTCCAAATTTTTAAATAATATAAATCTAACAGCACTGCCTTGTGAGGAAGATGGAAAGATGTTTTAGGAGCATTTGTGCAGACTTTGTTAAAGAACTTTGTGGTAGCTGTGAGGTTATCTACTTTTGTATAAGAAGCAGATGTGCAAAGTGGTTGTTAAATGGTATGAGTTGGAAAGTCTATACATACAAAGGCAACTTGACAAGTTTGTCAATGTGTCATAGGCAAGGTGCAACTAGCTATTGGGAAGGCTTATGAAAAATTAGCCTTTTATTACAAGAGGATTTGAGGATAGAAGTAGTGAAATATTGCTTGAATTGTATAAGAGCTTGGATACACTACTTGAAGTATTTTGCACAGTGTTGGTCGTCTTGTCTCAGGAAAGATATTATTTGCCAGAGGGAGTCTTAACAAAGGTTCACCAGACTTGCTCCCAGGATGGTAGAACTATGTACTAATGACTTATAAGAAAGAAGTGAAGACACTGTAGCCAATTTTGCAAATGCAACACAGAAAAGTAGGTAGTAAGAGGGATACAAACAGTCTACAGGGAGATTTTGATAGGTTAACTAAGTGAGTGAAAAGTTGTCAACTGGGGTATAATGTGGGGAAAAAGTGAAGTTTTTCACTCTAGCAGTGAGAACAAAGGTACAGAATATTATTTAAATGGAGAGAAATGGCAGAAAGCTGCAATACAAAGGGACTCTGCGTACTTGTGCTCAAAACACAGAAAGCTGTCACACTGTGTATTCAATACTTAGGAAGGCTAATGGAGTGTTGGCCCTTGCTTCAAGAGGAATACAAGAGCAGGGTAGTCTAACAGCACCGATGAGAGCAGATCTAGATTACAGAAAGTAGTTTTGGCACCCTTATTTAAGGAAAGAGTCAGAGTCATAGAGATGTACAGTGTGGAAATAGACCCTTCGCTCCAACCCGTCCATGCTGACCAGATATCCCAACCCAATCTAGTCCCAACTGCCAGCATTCGGCCCATATCCCTCCAAACGCATCCTATTCACATACCCATAAATGTTGCAATTGTACCAGCCTCCACCACTTCCTCTGGCTGCTCATTCCATACACGTACCAACCTCTGTGTGAAGACGTTGCCTCTTAGGTCTCTTTTATATCTTTCCCCTCTCACCCTAAACCTATGCCCTCTAGTTCTGGACTCCCTGACCACAGGGAAAAGACTTTGCCTATTTATCCATCCATGCCCCTCATAATTTTGTAAACCTCTATAAGGTCACCCCTCAACCTCCGACGCTCCAGGGAAAACAGCCCCAGCCTGTTTAGCCTCTCCCTATAGCTCGAATCCTCCAACCTTGGCAACATCCTTGTAAATCTTTTTTGAACCCTTTCAAGTTTCACAACATCTTTCCAATAGGAAGGAGACCAGAATTGCAGGCAATATTCCAACAGTGGCCTAACCAATGTCCTGTACAGCCGCAACATGACCTCCCAACTCCTGTACTCAATACTCTGACCAATAAAAGAAAGCAAACCAATCACCGCCTTCACTATCCTCTCTATCTGCAACTCCCCTTTCAAGGAACTGTGAACCTGCACTCCGAGGTTTCTTTGTTCAGCAGCACTCCCTAGGACCTTACCATTAAGTGTATAAGTCCTGCTAAGATTTGCTTTCCCAAAATGGAGCACCTCGTATTTATCTGAATTAAACTCCATCTGCCATTTTATCAATGAGCTACTAATCTCTAAGTGGTTGGTGATCCATCTAAATAACAGGTGGGGGAAGAAGAGTGTCCTTCCTGCTGTTGAACACAGTTCATTAGTCTGTGTTGAAGGGAGAGTCTGAAGTTCCAAAGCAGTGGTAGTGTGTCCAAGCATTGACAACCATGAGTCTTGTGGCACAGTGGTAGCATTGCTATCTCGGAGTTTGAAGCTCTGAGTTCGGGTCCCTCCTCCATCATGGGGCAGTTCACTACGATGACCTGTGGTATGGAGGAATTGACCTCTGAATAAAGGCGAAGCAGGTTGGAACTCTGCTCACTGTTGGTTAGGAGATTGTGAAGCAATCTAATTGAAACATGTAAGATTCTTCTGGAGCTTGATTGGGTAATTGCTGAGACAACGTTTCACTTCATGGGAGAGTCTCGGACCAGAGGCATAGTCTCAGAATAAAGAGGTGCCAATTCAAGACTGGGATGAGGAGGAATTTCTTCTGAGACTGGGTATCTTTGGAATTCCTTGTTGCACATGGCTGTTGAGGTTGAATCTTTGTAAATTTGTGGGCAGCACTGCTGCCTCAGCGCCCACCTCAGGCAACTGTCTGTGTGGAGTTTGCACATTTTCCCCATATCTGCGTGGGTTTCCTCTGGGTGCTCCGGTTTCCCCTTGCAGTCCAAAACTCTGCAGGTTAGGTGAATTGGCCATGCTAAATTGCCCATAGTGTTAGGTGAAGGGGTAAATGTACGGGAATGGGTCTGGGTGGGGTTGCTCTTCGGAGGGTCGGTGTGGACTTGTTGGGCCGAAGGGTCTATTTCCACGCTGTAGGAAATCTTAAAAAAAATAGATAATTTCTTGATCAGTAGGGGAATGGATGATTATGGGGGAAAGGCAGAAAAGTGACCATGAGGGATGTCAGATCAGCTGTGATCCCCTATTGAATGCTGGAACAGGCTTGAGGGGCCAAACAGCCAACTCATGTTCCTATTTCTTATGATCTTATAACAGATATTTTTTAACTAGCTTGTTTAGCTGTGTTATGACACAGATCTGGAAGAGGTGGAGATTGAACCCAGGTCTTCTGCTCAAAGATTCCACAAGAGCTTTAATTTCGTACAATGTTATCAAACCCAAATTAGTTTAAATTGTATTCATTGTTTGTGTAATTATTTGTGTCTTGTGATTGATTTACTCATTCTTTTGTGAGGTAAAAACTTTTGAAAGTATTGCACCAAATCCAGTCTTGATCATGTGTTGCTGGTTAAAGCACAGCAGGTCAGGCAGCATCCAAGGAATAGGAAATTCAACGTTTCGGGCACAAGCCCTTCATCAGGAATGAGGAGAAGGTGCCAGGCAGGCTAAGATAAAAGGTAGGGAGGAGGGACTTGGGGGAGGGGCGATGGAGATGTGATAGGTGGAAGGAGGTCAAGGTGAGGGTGATAGGCCGGAGTGGGGTGGGGCGGAGAGGTTAGGAAGAAGATTGCAGGTTAGGAGGGCGGTGCTGAGTTGAGGGAACCGACTGAGACAAGGTGGGGGAAGGGGAAATGAAGAAACTGGAGAAATCGGAGTTCAGATTTGGACTCAACCAGGACAACCTGAACTCAGATTTCTCCAGTTTCCTCATTTCCCCTCCCCCCACCTTGTCTCAGTCGGTTCCCTCAACTCAGCACCGCCCTCCTAACCTGCAATCTTCTTCCTAACCTCTCCGCCCCCACCCCACTCCGGCCTATCACCCTCACCTTGACCTCCTTCCACCTATCACATCTCCATCGCCCCTCCCCCAAGTCCCTCCTCCCTACCTTTTATCTTAGCCTGCCTGGCACCCTCTCCTCATTCCTAATGAAGGGCTTGTGCCCGAAACGTCGAATTTCCTATTCCTTGGATGCTGCCTTGACCTGCTGTGCTTTAACCAGCAACACATTTTCAACTGTGATCTCCAGCATCAGCAGACCTCATTTTTTACCCCCAGTCTTGATCGTTCCTACTTTTCCATAAGAATTATTGTCTTTAAATTCCTTCACCCCTCAGTGCAGTGCATTGACTTTGAAGCTAAATAATTATTTTGTCTTACAGGCTTGTATTGATGAAAACCTTGAAATGGTGAAGTTTCTCGTGGAGCACAGTGCAGATACCAATCAGCCAGATAATGAGGGCTGGACCCCACTGCATGCTGTGGCATCCTGTGGATATATCAATATAGCTGAGTAAGTCAAAGTTTTGTATAGTGTGGGTTCATAGTCATATGTGTATGAATTTGGGCATGGGGGAAACAAATGCAGCAGGTGTTTTTCTTTGGTTGTGAAGCACCTTTAAATTGAAGTTCTGCTGATATGCTATGTAGAACAGTTCACCATGCATCTGCAATGTAGCTTTTTAAATTTTGGACATTCCGTCTGATAGCCTTGCATTTACTAGTTTCTATGAAATGTTTCCTGAATAGAATAAACTCTATTCTAAAAAAAAGTAAGCTGCTATTTTGAAGATGTTTCCGAACTTGCGAATGGTGCTAGGGAACTTGAATAGTTGTTTCTTGCAGAAATTGCATGTTGCTGACTGGCACTGAAATATTCCCTTGAGAGGAGCTGTTAGGGCATGTCTGATAATCCATATATCTTTGTACTGATTATTAATGTATGTTAGGAGCTAGAGAAGCTCTGGTCATTTTGATTTTTTCCTGCCCAATTTTTTGTTTTTGGCATGATCATTTCGGAATATGAGTAGGCTATTCAGTTAGATCCCACGGATCTCTCTCTTAAGTCCCTTCTCTTCTCCTTGGTTTCATTAACCTTAATATTCTTACCCAGCAATAAGAACCTGTCTCTATTTTGAAACTTTCAATGGAGCTGGCCGCAACATCTCTTTAGATGAGAAATTGGTTTCAAAGGGCCAATAACAAAAAGATACAGATCTGTGATTGACAAAAGAAGTAGAATTAAATGAGGGAAAATTCATTGGCATTTTGAGTGGTTAGGATTTTAAATGTACTCCTTGATAGGCTGGCAGATACAATAGTAGCCTTCAAAAGGGAATACTTGAAAGAGATGAAGTTGTAAATTTGTGGGGAAAGTGCAGATTAGTCAGACTAAACAAGGTTGCTCTTTGAAGGAGGGAGTGTGGGCATTTTTGGGCCAAATGACTCCTGTTCTGTCCTAATTGTTGAATTTTAAAATTATTTTGCAGGACCTGGGTGGTTCTAGCCATGTGAGCACTATACATCCCTAACTTGCCCTTGAGAGAGTGATGGTGTGCTATCTTCTTGAACTGTGGCAGTCCATGTGGTGTAGGCACATGTGCAATGCTGTAAGGTAGAGAATTTCAAGATTTTGACCTCATGACGGTGCAGGAAAGCAGATTTCATCCCAAATCAATATGATGCATGACTTGGAGGCAATCTTGTGAGTTATGTTGTTCTCCTGTATCTGCCAGGTCTGGACAGTAAAAGATATGGGCTTGGGAAGGGCTGTTAATGGTTATAGACTGCTTATGTATGTGAAGAACCATGAATGATACTGAACAGTGGGAGGTATACTTTGGGAAGAATAATAGGAAGGCAGAATACTGGGTCAGTGGAAAGATTCTCGGTAGTGTGGATGTGCAGAGGGATCTTGGTGTCCATGTACATAAATCCCTGAAAGTTGCCATCCAGGTTGATAGTGCTGTTAAGGCATACAGTGTGTTAGTTTTTATTGGGTTTGAGTGATTGAGTACTGGAACCATGACATCATGCTGCAACAGTACAAAACTAGAACGTGGCTTCACATTGAGTATTATGTGCAGTTCTGGTCGCTCCATTACAGGAAAGATTTGGAAGCATTGGAAAAGGTGCAGAGGAGACTTATCAGGATGTTGCCTGATCTGAAGTGAAGGTCTTATGAGGAAAGGCTTAGGGACTTGGATCGGTTTTCATTGGAGAGAAGAATGCTAAGAGACATACACAATGATCAGAGGATTAGATTGGGTGGGCAGTGAGAGTCTTTTTCCTAGGATGATGACATCTTGTACGAGGGGCCATAGTTGCAAAGTAGTGGTGATAGATTTAAGACAAATGTTAGAGGCACGTTCTTCACTCAGAGTGGTAAGGGTGTGGAATGGCCTGCTTGTCAATGTAGTTAACTTAGCCACATTAGGGGCATTTAAACAGTCCTTGGATAAGCATATAGAGGATGATGGGATTAGATTAGTTCACAGGTCGGTGCAACATCAAGGGCCAAAGGGCCTGTTCTGCGCTGTAATTATTGTTTTATGTTCAATGTGAATGCCCCTACTTCTGACGGTTATCAGGAGAAGGTTATTGATGAAGCAGCGAAAGATGATTGAGCCAAGGATACTATCCTGAGGAGCACTTGCAGCAATGTCTTGACACTGACCTTCCAACAACTTAACCATCTTCCTTTGTGCTAATGATGACTCCAATCAAAGGAGATTTTTTTTTTCCCCCCATTATTTTCATTGACTTTAGTTTGGCTAGGGCTTCTTAATAGTACGCATCACTACGCGTAACCCCGCCCTCATGCCGACCTTCATCACCACGCTTAACCCCGCCCCCACACCGAGCTTCGTCACCACGTCTAACCCTGTCCCTACGTCGATCTCTGTCCCCGCCCCCACTCCCAGCTCCAGTCCCACACCAGGTCCTAGCTCCCAGCCTTGCCGGATCTTCACCATCCCTCCAGACCTCCCCCTCTCTGAGGATGAAAGATCAGTCCTCAGCAGAGGCCTCACCTTCATTCCCCTACGCCCTCGGATTAATGAGTTCAACACGCGGCGAGATGTTGAACAATTCTTCCGCCGCCTTCGCCTCCACGCCTACTTTTACAACCAAGACTCCTGCCCACCCTCTGACGACCCCTTCTCCTGCCTCCAACACACCCCATCCACCTGGACACCCTGTGCTGGCCTCTTACCCGCCCTCGATCTATTTATAGCCAACTGCCGCCGCGACATTAACCGACTCAACCTGTCCACCCCTCTCACCCACTCCAACCTCTCACCCTCAGAACGTGCAGCCCTCCACTCCCAACCTCACCATCAAACCGGCAGATAAGGGAGGCGCGGTAGTAGTTTGGCGCACCGACCTTTATACCGCTGCGGCCAAACGCCAGCTCACGGATGCCTCCTTTTATTGCCCCCTTGCCATGAAATGTGTGCTTTAACCAGCAACACATTTTCAGCTAGGGCTTCTTAATACCACAGTTAGTTGAATGCTGCTTTGATGTGAAGATAATCACCCATGTGTTGGAACTTGGTTCTTTGTTATGTTTGGAATGAGACTATGGTGAGGTCATGGTCCTGGTAGAAGCTAGATTAAGCTTTATTAAGTGTGTTACAGCAGTGTGAGTTCTATTTGATAGCACCGTCTTGATAGCAGCACCCTCGCATCACTTTGCTGTTGTTTGAATAGACTGATAGAGTAATTGGCTATATTGGATGTATTCTGCTTTGGGAACTTCTTCTGTGCTGTTGTTATCGGTTGTCTGTTTATTATTTTCATTAATTTAAGATTGGCTGTGTTTTCCTACATTAAATCTTCCAAAGCCTCTGCTCTCTTAGTTTTACTTCATTTGCTTAATGGTGACTTTTGCCATTATCTTTGCCTATTTGCTCTTTTGAAAAATTCCATTTCATTTTCAAGTTAGCCAGTATTGTCCACTTTAACTTTAGCGTTTAGTCTCCTGACTTTCCTCATTTGCGGGGTTGAACAGTGTCTCCATGCTATTTTGAACCCTTCAAGGAATATCTTTCAGTGTATAAAAGTGTGTTTCTTCTTGCCGGTAAATAATATTGAGCAGTTTTCACAAACTGTTCTTCCACATGCCTCCTCAATCCTCTTGTCTGTTGATTGTCTTGATTTTACAGATTCCTATGATCTTAATTGAAATTTCCAGATCTCTCCATCATTGAAACCACCTTCAAGAAACGTTGTTGTTTAATTTCTGATATTTTTCCATTGCTACTTAAAATTTAAATTCATAGTGCAATATCTGTGCATTACTTGTATGATTTTATACTAAAAGGGAAATATAAACTATGGCTGATGACAGATGATGGTTCTATCCCTTTCCCTGTTTCACACTCTTTAATTTTAATGCTTATTTCCCCTTCTCATCATGGTCTATTTAGTTACAGTTATTCTCTAAGCTGCATATCTGTCAACATTGATCGCCATAATAATTTGAGAACTTTAAGACCATTTGTAAACGTCTGATAAATTGTACAAGAGTCTTATTGCAGTTTGTTTAGCTGAGAAAAATCACAGTGACTGTGCATGGCCAAAATCAGTATAAAACACTTCATGGTACTGAACCTACTGTATTTTACATCAGACACAGCTGTGCACAGGCAACAATGATTCCCCTTTATTCATTGTTAAATATTTTGATCAGGAAAACAAATTACACAGCACAATTAATTATTTCCTCTAATTTTGTTTGTAGAAGTCTTGCTCACTCCTTAGCTGAGGAACCAGAATTAGTAGTGGTGAACGCTTGGAAATTTTTGAGTTTTAAGCTTTTTAAAATATGTGTTACTGATTTGGACCATTGAGTGTACAGGTTGCTATTTTAAAACTGCAGATGTCATCAAACTGGGAATAATTGAGAATAGGATAGTGATGGACTTTGAGTCAAACAAGTTAAATGAAATCTATCACGTAGGTATGAAATAATATATCTTGTAGGACAAATTAGGTAAGGTGATTTAATCAAAAGATGTGGGTTGTTAATTTCAAAGTCAGATTGAAATCCATGAAACAAATGATGAACCCCTTTTGGAAGGAAGTAGTTTGTATGTATGTTCTTTGATTTAAATCAACGAACTAAATTAGCTATGTTACGACACAAGGATAGGAAGCCAGACCAGATTAGACTCTGACACTAGATATCACAACAGTGAAATTAAAATAGTGAATGACCCTCGAAATTACCCAGTTGTTTTGAACTAAATTTTATGAATAACAGGTATGAGACACCAAGTTAATTGCTGAAACAGAAATAGACAATTTATTATTAATAGACAGCAAAATTTTTATTAACCTGCATGTATTGGACTAGGAGTGTAGTATTCCAAATATGCCAGTTGATCAAGAGGTCCGCATAATCAATGAAAAAACACACACAAAGTATTAGAAATGTAATGTAGGGGGTATACACATCAGTAACATTATATACAACAAAAAATCACTAAAATAATCAATTTACCTTAAATAAAACTTACAGGTCGAGAGCCTGCTTACTTGCTCCCTCAACTGACTACTTGGACTTAGTGTTAGATTACAATGATACAGTAAACTTCTGGTATTTGAGAAATATAATTTTTGACAGTTTATCGAGAGTGCTGGTTTACAAGGTGCCGGTTAAAGCAGAGTTTGATTTGGTAACTTCAGCAAAGTTAAACGACAAGGTAATCTAATTAATGTCTGTCATTTAAATGTAATCTTCTTTGTAACTCTGACTTATGTATACAAATGGACAGGCAGACACAGTTGAGGGATAAATAAGGGAAAGAAAAATGAGTTGTAGCTGGCTAGTTCACTTAAGTTGTTTCCAGGCTGCCCTGTACCTTTGGGGCTGGAGGTGGGGACTCTACGACTGTGCCACAAGAATCTAACAAAAGTTTTCTTTTTATGTTTGAAGTACTTAATAAGTGGCCTTCACCTGTGTAACTTTAAACGCTATAATACAATTAACATGCAAAAACAGAGAGACCTGGTAATCATAACATGCTTGTATAGGTATGTTATGACGCATGTCCAGGAATGAATTGTTGCTGACCCTGTGTTTGCATTAAACAGCAGAGCAGCTGTTGGCATCTTCCAGGGACAGGCCTGTCATCTTCATTTGGGTAATGTATAACAGAGTTCATACATTGCCAAACGAGGACAGGATACAGTATAAGAGGGGCTCCACCAAACTTCTGTCACCGGGGAATATGAAAGGCTTGACTGAAAGTATCCTTTTTAGAATTTGAGCTGTACTTTTTAAAAATGCATTTTAAAAAAACGGAAACCCATCCTAAACCTGCTACCAACATGTCTACATGCATTAACAGAAGCAGTTTGAGGTGGACATTTGACCTGCTCTTTGGCTTGAAATTAATTTAATAAAGCCGCATGAATCATAATTTTGATCTGTTTTAATTTTAAATGTTGGCAGTCTGGAGAGTCTGCCAATTAAACTAAGGAGAGAATAGCTGGACGGAACATGTTAATGTTTTTTTCAACACTGTTTGTGATGGAAGAGAAGAAGTGCCATTCTTTCTTTTTTCCCTTCCTCTATCTCTCTCTCCCTCCCACTCTCTTCCTCCCTCTCTCTATCCTGCTTTCTCCTCATCCGCATCCCCTGTCTCTCAGCCTTGTTTGACCCAAATCCTTGGAAAACTATTGCAAGGCTACAGGAAAAGGATGAGTGCAACTGTAAACATTTTCTGATTTTCTTGTTTTCTCCTGTGCTGTAGTTTTCTGTAAAGGATTTTTGGAATTGTCCGGACTGCTTCTGTTATGCAAATGTATTAAATATTGGACTTAATATTTATCATAAAATTCTGCAATCAGGAGGATGCAGTTCATGTAGTAAACTTTTTACAACATTTTACAGAGACCTTTTTATGAACATGTGGGATTATCTCCATTATCTGCCATAGTGCAGAAATCTCTGGATAAACAAGGACCTTGGCATTCTATTCATGTGTGTAACAATGTACAATTTATGGTGAAAATCGGTCAGGAGCTTGTCTCGTTTCCCGATCCTTTATCTGACCCTTTTTGAATTTCTACTATGTCACATATTTCGCATTTCCCCTCAGTCTTCAGCAGGATATTCCAGAGTTGGAGAAACTTGTATTCCATATGTTTGAAAGTTTAAATGTTAATCTAGTCTTTGTATTTAAAATAGTTTTCTGATTTTTGTACTTTCCAGTTCAGGTTGTGATTTCCAGCAGCATTAAATCTATCACCAGAACATAATCATTTTGTGCTATATTGGGTTAATTATTTTAGAGAAATTTTTCTCACCTTAATGAAAATGTCGTCACTTTAATTCTCTGGGTGTTTGCTTTTGTGAAGTGATTTGTTTGTTTTGTGACATATGCTGCTTGTCCATGTACTTTTCTATCAGATTAACTATGACATTCTGAGCTGACCTACTTTGGAAAAGCTGCTTTCACCCATGTAAGAGTTGAATTATAAAGATTTGGAGATGTTGATGTTGGACTGGGGTGTGCAAAGTTAAAAATCCACAACACCAGGTTATATTCCAACAGGTTTATTTGGAATCACTAGCTTTTGGAGCACTGGTCCTTCAGGTGGTTGTGGAGTATAAGATCGTAAGACACAGAACTTCTAGCAAAGGTTTACAGTGTGATGGAACTGAAATTATATTTTGAAAAAGACCTGGATTGTTTGTTCAGTCTCTCATCTTTTAGAATGAACATGTTGGATCCAGTTCTTTCATTTGTAAATTGCAGAACTTTTTTAAAGTTACATTCTCAAGTGAACTTCAAAAATTGGTGTCATGTCAGCCCAGATAATGCATTGAAGGTGTGAGGTGCCCTGTGTGATCTGTCTGTGCCACAATGTTCTGACTGATTTTCATCTCACACGGATTCATGCAGTTTTTGAGCAAAATAAAATGTAATTCAGCAAGCACAAATTTAGCCCACAAACTTGTCGGGGAGGGGGTGGGTCATGAGGGTCTGTGAGAGTGTGCGAATGTAAAGGGGTATAAGTCTGTGAGAGGGTTCGTGTGAGTGTGGAAGTGTTTTTGTGAGCGTATGAGAAGGGGGGTCTGCATGAGTGTATGGGTCTGCAGGGTCTGTATGTGTGTTTGTGGGAATGTCTCTGTCTGCGAGTGTGTGTCTTATGTATACTGCAGTGCGGACACCTATAGTTTGCCATGGACCCCAGGTCCCAGTTGAGGCCATCCCCATGGGTACTGAACTTGGCTACCCACGGGGATGGCCTCAACTAGGACCTTGATTCATGTCACACTACAGCTGACCCCGCTGCACTACACAGATGCATGGACACTCACAGGCACATGTACACAGACACTCTTACAGATACATACACATTCCCCTACAAGACCCGTACACTCACGCAGACCCTCTCTCATACGCAAGCTCTCTCTCATATGCCTACATATATACTCTCGCACACCCTCTCACAGACTTATATCTCTTTACACTCTCACTCACACACATACACGCACAAACCCCCACCCCCACCCCCCCAACCCCCAAACACAGACACATACAAGTGTGTGGGGTGAAGTTGTGCTTGCAGAATTACATTTAATTTTGCTCAAAAACTGCATGAATCCAAGACTACATAAATCTGTTTTTTAGATTAGAGTCAGTTTGAACATTGTGACACTGCCAGTCTCACACAGGACACCTTACAACCTTCAGTACATATCTGGGCCAACGTGATACCAATTGTTGAAGTTCATTTGAGAATGTAACTTTAAAAAGTTCTGTGATTTACAAATGAAAGAACTGAATCCAACATGTTCATTCTAAAAGACGAGAGACTTAACAAACAATCCAGGTCTTTTTCAATATATAATTTTAGTTCCATCACACTGTAAACTTTTGCTATAAATTCTGAGTCTTACGATCTTATATTCACAATCACCTGATGAAGAACCAGCCCTCTGAAAGCTAGTGCTTCCAAATAAACCTGTTGGACTATAACCTGGCATTGTGTGAATTATAAAGAAGAATATTTGCCATTTTGCAGATTTTGGTGGAAATAATTGTAATTGCTTGCTACCTTTCTTACCTTTGGTCGCACTCAATTACTTCTCCAAGTCAACACCATTCCATGTTTGAACAGAATATCAAAATTTGCTTCCAGCACAAAATTGATTTAATTTCTTATTTTTAATTATTTTAAGTCTGAACAGATGTATTTATTTTCATATCATGAGTCAAAGTAAATTGTATCTAGCTTCTATGAATTTTCCAACAAAGTATATTTTGTGACAAATAATATACATAATCCTTAGAATCCCAGAGAAGCCATTGCATTTCTCAGCTCAAGTCCTTGAACACAATGTTCTCTCTGATATGTAAGTATATATTTCCTGTAACCCCATGTTTGAATCTATCTAATCAGGGCATCTCCTGCAGCACTAATCAAAGTCCTGTGTGACCTGCAAACAATAGAAAAAATATTGCAGATGCTGAACAAAGCTGTAAAAATCTCAACAGGTCAGATAGCATTTGAGCAGAAAAACAGTTAATGTTTCAGGTCAAAGATGTTTCGTTAGAACTGTCTGGTGAGTGCTCACAAACGATCTTTTTATTACCTTAATCATAATACTTGTATCCCTCCTTGACCTCTGTGTAACCTATTAAATTATCAAGACCACCCCCACCGCAATTGCTCTCTCTTTGCTCTATCTCAGTGAGATTTCCATCACTTCGTTGTAGTTGACATTGTAGCCAAAGCATTGTCAGCAATGGCTTACCATTCCCTTTGTCTTGCTTATCACATCCCACAAGGGCCTCTTCTTTGACTTGCTCCTGTTGTTGAAATTCTCAAGATACTGGAACTGTCCCAGCACTGTTTAAGAAAGGAAGGAAAACCAGAATTACAGAGAATTACCTGCACATAAATGTTATTTTCTGTTCTAAAGGATATGATAACAGGATATTTAAAAGATACCAACAGTATTATAGAAAGTCAATATGGATTAGGAAAGGGAAATCATTTTTAACATAAATGGAGTTTTTTTTTGAAGACATGACTGAAATCCAATGTATGTGAATTTTCAAAAAGCTTTTGATAAACTTGCACATAAGAGGCTATTGTGGAAAATACAAGTACATGGGATTGTAGGTAATATACTGGCATGGATTGCAAATTGGTTGGCAAATAGGCAACAGTTAGGACTAAATGGAACGTTTTAAGTCAAGAAGGCAAAAACAGATGGGGTGTTGTAGAGGTCAGTGCTTTGGCCAGTTGCTACTCAATTTTTATCAGTAATTTTGTTGAGGGAATCGAATATTTCACTAGATGTGTGAGCATGGTCATGAGGACTTGGAGGCTGCAGAATGATTTAGACAAGTTGAGCAAATGGGCAAATATGTAGATGCAGTATAATGTGGATATATATATAAAGTTGTTTACTTTAGTCAGAAAAAAAAGGTGATAAATTGGGTAAGGCTGACATACAAAGGTACACTGATCATTAAAACCAAGCATGAAAGTGCACCTTGCAGTTAGGAAGGCAAATGGTATGTTGGCCTTCACTGCAAGAGGTTTGACTGCAGAAGCAAGGAAGACATTTCAGTTTTACAATATCTGTGAGACATTGTCTGAAGCATTATGTTCAGTTTTGGTCACCTTAACGAAGAAAGGATATACTTGCCACAGAAGGAGTGCAGTGAATGACCACTAGCATAATTTCTGTGATGGGTTTATCGTAGCGGAGACATTGGTTCGACTGGGCTTGTATTGAAAAGAATTAATGAGATTCTCATTGAAACATATAAAATTCTAATGCTCGGAGGATGTTTCCCCTGACCAGGGTGTCCAGAGCAAAGGGTCAAGCTCTCCAGTTACACAGTAGTCTATTTTGCACTGAGATGAGGAATTTCTTCATTCAAGATGGTGATCCTGTGGAATTCTCTACCACATGAGGCTATGGAGATGAAGTTACTGAATATATTTAAGACCGAAAAAGCTAAAGGTGTCAAAGTTATGGAGTGAATGTGGGAATATGACGTTGAGGTAGAGGATCAGCCGTGATCATCTTAAGTGGAACAAAATCTGATGGGAACATTGCCTACTTCTATTTTCCTTCCAAATAAAACTATGTGCTATAAAATTGGGACATTGCCTGTAAATATAGAATAAGCTGCTACAAATGTGCTGGTGCCAATCAGATTGACCTCTCCACCAATTCTGTAGACTCTTTGGGTAAGTAGTCTTTCACAGACAGAATGGGTTGAAAGGTTGTCTTCTCATAAAATCAAAGAACTGTTGTTGTAAATATTTTCTGCATGCTCTCAAAGAATCACATCATTCCTAAAGTACAATGCTTTGAATTAGCCACAATGCTTCAGTTGAGGCCAGATCAGTGTTGCATGCCTTTGGTTTTGAACTCAGTGCCACTAGTAATGAAATCCAGGCCTCTGTATGCCTTTTTAAATTTTTTTTAATATGTTCTGCAACCTATGTCTTGTTTTTCCTGCATTCCATTTGAATTATATCCTGTGTTTTGATATTGATTGTGTTCAACCTTCTGACTAAAATGATTAATTTAGTAATTTTCTGTTTTAAATTTCTTTTGCTATGTATCTACTCTTTCTGCACCCTGTCCATTTGAAGTCGTTCACTGTCCTCATTGCTCACTGTCAGAGTTTTCTATCCACTGCAAAATTTGAAATTGTGACCTGTGTACCCCTATACTGAATCATTAATATAGATCAAGGAAGGAAGTGATCCTACTTTTTAAGTCCTAGAGAACCCAGTGTCTGCTTCTTCAATCTGTAAAGCAAATATTCATACTCACTATTTACTGTTATTTGTCCAACTTCAAATGTGTGCTGCTGTGGTTTTATTTCACTCCTTGGGCTTTAACTTGCTGAGGTCTGTTATAGAACACAGAACATAGTATAGTACAGTACAGCACAGAACAGAACAGGCCCTTCAGCCCACGATGTTGTGCCGACCATTGATCCTCATGTATGCACTCTCAAATTTCTGTGACCATATGCATGTCCAGTAGTCTCTTAAATGTCCCATTGACCTCGCTTCCACAACTGCTGCTGGCAACGCATTCCATGCTCTCTCAACTCTGTGTAAAGAACCCGCCTCTGACATCCCCTCTATACTTTCCTCCAACTAGCTTAAAACTATGACCCCTCGTGTTAGTAATTTCTGCCCTGGAAAATAGTCTCTGGCTATTGACTTTATCTGTGCCTCTCATTATCTTGTATACTTCAATTAGGTCCCCTCTCGTCCTCCTTTTCTCCAATGAAAAAGGTCCGAGCTCAGTCAACCTCTCTTCATAAGATAAGCCCTCCAGTCCAGGCAGCATCCTGGTAAACCTCCTCTGAACCCTCTCCAAAGCATTTCCTACAATAGGGCGACCAGAATTGGATGCAGTATTCCAAGTGTAGTCTGACCAAAGTTATATAGAGCTGCAACAAGGTTTCACGACTCTTAAACTCAATCCCCCTGTTAAAGCCAAAACACCATATGCTTTCTTTACAACCGTGTCCACTTGGGTGGTCATTTTAAGGGATCTATGTACCTGCACACCAAGATCCCTCTGTTCCTCCACACTGCCAGAATCCTATCCTTAATCCTGTACTCAGCTTTCAAATTCGACCTTCCAAAATGCATCACCTCGCATTTATCCAGGTTGAACTCCATCTGCCACCTCTCAGCCCACCTCTGATTCCTGTCAATGTCCCGCTGCAGCCTACAATAGCCTTCTATACTGTCAACGACACCTCCAACCTTTGTGTCATCTGAAAACTTGCTGACCCATCCTTCAATTCCCTTATCCAACTCATTAATAAAAATAACAAACATTAGAGGCCCAAGGACAGAGCCCTGTGGAACACTACTCACCACAGACTTCCAGGCAGAATATTTTCTTTCTACTACCACTCACTGTCTTCTGTTGGCCAGCCAATTCTGTATCCAGACAGCTAGGTTCCCCTGTATCCCATTCCTCCTGACCTTCTGAATGAGCCTACCATGGGGAACCTTATCAAATGCCTTGCTGAAGTCTATATACACCACATCCACAGCTCGACCCTCATCAACTTTTCTAGTCACATCCTCAAAGAACTCGATAAGGTTTGTGAGGCACGACCTGCCCCTCACAAAGCCGTGTTGACTGCAGGTCATAAATTCTATCCCTCCGAATCCTTTCTAATACCTTGCAGACGACAGACGTGAGACTTACTGCTCTGTAATTGCTTGGGATTTCCCTATTTCCTTTCTTGAAGAGAGGAATTACATTTGCTTCTCTCCAGTCCTCAGGTATGACTCCAGTGGAGAGCGAGGATGCAAAGATCTTGGCAAGTGGCGAAGCAATTGCATTTCTCTTTTCCCAAAGCAGCTGAGGACAAACCTGGTCCGGGCCTGGCGACTTGTCAATGTTTGACAAAATTTTCAGCACATCAGCTTCCTGTACCTCTATCCATTCCAGCATGCACACCTGCTCTTCAAAGGTTTCATTCACTACCAAGTTCATTTATTTCGTAAAGCCAGAAGCAAAAAACCCTATAGTGCCTTTACCATGGAACAATTGCTCCCAATCCAAACTTCCTAACTCTTGTCTAATTGCATCATAGTTTCCTCTTCCCCAATTAAATATCCTCCCATTTTGCCTAATCCTCTCCTTCTCCATAGCTATGTCAAATGTGAGGCAGTTGTGGTCACGATCACCAAAATATCACAAGATCTGATATCTGCACCGGCTCGTTTCAGAGCACCAAGTCTCGAATGGCCTCTCCCCTCGTCGGCCTGTCAACGTACTGAGTTAGGAAACCCTCCTGAACACACCTTACAAAAACAGCTCCATTCAAATCTTCTGCTCAAAGGAGGTTCCAATCAATATTGAGAAAGTTAAAGTCACCCATTACAACAACCCTACTATGTCCACACTTTTCCAAAATCTGCCGACCTCTGCTTTCTTTCATCTCCCTGCTGCTATTGGGGGGGCCTGTAGTAAACCCCTAATGAGGTGACTGCTCCTTTGCTGTTCCTAATTTCCACCCATACTAATTCGGTAGGCACATCTTCCTCGACAATGGAAGCTTCTGTAGCTGTGATACCATCTCTGATTAGTAGTGCTACACCCCCTCCTCTTTTTCCCCCCTCCCTATTCTTTTTAAATGCTCTAAACCCTGGAACATCCAGCAACCATTCCTGCCCCTGAGAAACCCATGTCTCTGTTATGGCCACAACATCATAGCATCTGGCCACAACATCATAGCACCTTATTTGCTCAAGGCTGATCTACACCACATTAACTACATTACTTATCTTTCTGTGCTTCTCGAAACAATACTCAAATCAGTTTGATTGAATATAATTTGTCTTTAACATATCCATGCTGACTACCAGTAATTGATTAATGCTAATTGAAGTTAATTTTATCTACTGTTTGCATTTATAAAAGCATTTTAGTCACGAAGATTGATTTAACCCTACCTGCATTTGTTGGATTGATTCTTATGCTGTGTTCAAAAATGCATGTAGTAATTATAATGCTTTGGAACCATCCCTCCATATCCAAGAAAGTAGTAGTTAATGCCACCATAGTTTGTTCAGTTTCCTCAAATACATCCTACTTAGTAGAAGTGACTTTTCAATATTAAACTCTTTCTCAGACCTTTAATTCATTAATTTTTAGTTCATCTAGTACCTTATGTGCTTCCTGTCTAACTCTTATTTTGATAGCATCCTCTTTGTTATGACAGATTGCAAGTGCTTATTTCATCCCTCACACATGCTATCTTCTTTACTGTATAGTTCTTTTTTAGTCCCTAATGTTGTCACCTTTACTGTTGCTAGCCTTTCATTATCTAATGAGTCTAAAAATATTTTCTTTCAATTTTGTTAGTTGCAAAGAACATTAATTAGTAATTATTTTAATGGGAATTTAACACTTCCATTGGTTTTAAAACTGAATTCAAATCGTGAAGCTGTTATGAGGTGTAACTTCTTTGGAAAATTATTCAAATCTCTGAAGTGCTAGTCCACTGATGAAGCCACTGCAGTACTTTGCTGTATTGTTCGATGACTTTGCTTTCTAAATGAACACACATTCAGCTCCTTCCACATATTTCATCTCTACATTCTTTCTTAACTGCTTGGATTGGTTGATTGTTCACAACTTCAACATTCTACTCAACAGTGAGATGAGGTACTGTCCCCTATCAACCACTTACAAAGATGGCTCATTTCCTTGCCTTCACCAAACGATTAGCGAAAATTTCACCCATGTGTGTAACCTCCTGACTGTAGTCTGCCAGGCGTACTATCCAGTTTTATCTAGAAACTTCAGGTACATAATTCTCCTGCCCATATTTCAGTCTGCAGATTTACTTATTGTTTCTGTCTTTGCAAATTTACATTGGTTCTCAGTCTCCTGAGGTATGCAGTTTAAGATTCCTACACTTTATTTTAAATCATTTCCAGGCCTCATTGCTCCCTTATTTTTGTTAAAGCTATAACTTTTATAACTCTTTCTGAATTGTTTCTCTATCTCTCCTCTTGAACATTTTTTTCTTTCTGCTCTTAACGATCAGTAGCAGTTGCTAGGCTATCCAATTGGCTCCATGCTTAACTCTGCTTCCCCATCTTCCTCTTCTGCTCTAAGATTCTCCTTAAAATTCACTTCCTTGGACTTCATTTATGGCCATGCCTCCTAATGTCATCCCCTTTATCTATCAATTTTCTATTATTATGCTTTTCTTTCTATTAGACGTTCCAGCTGCATTCACTGTCTGTGATCTGCTTACTATTAATGGATAAGACTTTGTTTTAACCAGCCTTCTGCTTTGATAAGGGGTGGGTTTGTAGGCAAAGTTTTGCGGATACATGTCCACTAATTGGAAAGTGACCAGATAACTTGTATTTTGCAGAGTAAGGTGAAAAAAAAGCGCAGACAAGTGATCATAGTCTTTCAATTTCCTTTGCTTTGCTATCAGGCTGGAGCAAACATGGCTAGTGGAATCACTAGAAATGCTTTCTTAGAAAGCTGATATTGAATGAAGGACACTTAGTTTTTCAACAAAAATTTTGAAAGATGCTTCACCCCCAGTTGAAGTCCTATCCATAATTACAACTTTTGAGGATGTTTAATATATACATGATTGGAGCTTTAAATATAAATGAAAAATGCAGGCTGCCATCTCTGGTTGATAGTAATAAACTAAATTAAATTATAACAACAGGCATGGTGCTAGAATCCATATACTCAGGTTGGTCATCACTTAGCAATGTGTACAGCACAGGGGGAGATCATTCATTCCTAATGAATCCTCTCTTTCCTTTCCAAAAAGTGCTCAGTTGTATTACTTAAACTCACACCCCCTGCCCCCCCAAAAAACTAATATTGTGATTTTCCTAATTTAATCCATATGGTTTCAGATGTCAATTTTGCTTAAATTATTGTCTCTCAGACAACCCCACTACTGAGGTTGAATGGAGTGGCCTATAATTTCTGGGATTTATCTTTACAACCTCAAGACCAGAGATGTGAGATTTGCATTTCCCTAACCTCTGGAATGGTCTTCCTGTATGCAAGAGGCTTGGAAGATTATGGTTGGCTTTTTCCACAGTCTTGATTCTTATATCCCTCAGCAAGCAAGGATGCACCCTGTTGTGTGCTAATAATTTATATTGTAAGCAGGACGAATGAAGTTTGTGTTATTGCAAAACTGTGAAATGTTGTGATTGTTCCTGAACTAAATATAATCCATAAAGGATAAATTTGTATAATGTTTGCTAATATTTGACCTATATATCACTAAAGTGCTTTGGGCAAGCTATTACTCTTATAACTGACTGATCAAAAGCTGCTAGTTTAGGTCATAAGGAAGTGGGTTGTTTCAGTGATACAGTGCAATTTTTAAAAAAAAACCCATTGACCTAATTGTGAAATGTTCAGAACTCTGGAATGTAGTGCTCCTCTTTAGAGGTGAAAATCGTTTGTTACGAGGTAAGAAAAACGAGCACCATAATCCACTGTGACACTTTGCAGTTTTATTGAAATATACTTTAGATTTTCTTTGCATGAAATTTATTGGAAATTGGAAATAGAAAATGCAATAATTGAAAGGCTGACTCACTGATAGTGATGCGAGGCAAAATACCATTGTACAGTAGTGCACATTAAAACATGTTTAATCTTAATTATCATTGTACTACAAATTGAAATTTAAGTGATTACCAACCTGAGTGTATGGACTCTAGCACCATGCCTGTCTTTATAATCAAATTTAGTTTATTCTTGCCAACCAGAGATGGCAGCCTGCATTTTTTTCATTTATGTTTGAAACTGCCATCATGTAAATATTAAACATCCTTGCGTGTTTAACTATGGATAGGACTTCAGCTGGGGGTGCAAAGAAAGTCCTCCACAATTTTGGTTGAAATATTAAGTGTCCTTCATTCAAGGTCAGCCACCAGTATATTTACATAGTGTTTTTAACTGGCACACAGAGAAATATCACCAGTGTTTCTGTATATATTGCAATTTTCTGTATTCATATTTTATATTAATATTAAAACATCATATATTAATACTATTTTAAAATAAATTTCCAAAACGCAAAATAATCTTAGTTTTTTGAAGGCAGCTTTCAAAAGTAATTTTTTGTTCAAAAGTTGGACTGAGCTCGACCAGTTTGAACCTTGGTAATATAACAGAGGAACCTTGATTATCCAGCATTCGATTAACCAAATTTTGGATGTTCAGAGCAAGATTGCAAGATCCGATGCATGGTTAACTATGTTATCTGGCATTGATTAGCTGAACAAAATGTTCCCCGTCCATGTCTTTTGGACAATCAAGGTTCCTCAGTATATGTGCAATCAAACAATGTAGTATTTTAATACCTGTTTGGAAATTTGCTTAAGTAAATTTGCTGAATTAATACCTTATAATTGTTGACTCAATGCTGCAAAGTTGCATGCATATTGTTGCAAATAGTAATGCACATCATTTTGATTCATTAACATTGTAAATGTATTTTGTTTGACCTTTATTTGTTTGACATGTGCTTCGTTATCTTAGACCCTAATGCTACTGCTTAGATTCACGGCAATGTTTGAAGTACTCGAGAGCCCAAACGGGTTAAGGAATTATAAATCAATAAAGCAGTCCTGGCTAAGAACTGGGTTCTCAGTAATAATGAAATATTGAAATGTACCTAAATAATGCATATTGGTTATATTTAGAGGCTGAGTGTGGCTTTCTTCTAACTTTGGTTAGGAGCACTTTTGTCGTTCACTGCTTTAAAAAAAATCCTTACCAGATGCTAGTTAGCGCAGTTGCTAAACTGAACCCAGCTTTAAACATCAGTACTAAAATTGCAGTATTTTGCTTGTGTAATTCATTTTACTTTCAATTTGTAACTGTATGGTGGTCCTGTTGTACAGTGTGTGATAGCATTGATGAGTTCCATCACCAGATCAGCTGTCTCAGTTCAGCCTATGATAAACTCTAGCATTAGGTGTGTAACAACAAGGATTTTTGCAGACCACAAAAGTCAATATATGGAATCGTTGGCACAATTGCAGTGAAACCTGGACTGTATCAGTAATATGAAGCCATTGGCCACTTCTCTATTGCATCCACTGCATTCAGTGGGTGGGTCATTGAACAAACATTGGTGTTCTCCTTTAAAGTAGGCTCTAGGAAAACAGAACAACCTCGATCATCCAAATGAGATGGGTGGGGAGTATTTTGTTCAGGTAACGTTTTTACAGGACCTTAAGATAATCTAAAATTCGGATAATTGACATTTGGATAACCAAGGTTGTTCTGTATTCAGAGAAAACTCCTATAAATTGAGTTTTCTAGATTGAGTTGTGTCCAAATGGCAGAAAACCACTTCCCTTGCCAGGTCCTATGCTCAATCCACCAATGACCAACCTTCCGTAGTTTTCACTTTTAAGTTGGGCAGTAATAACTTTTTAATGACGATGAGGAGCTTGTTACTAACTGTTCAAAATGCTGACCACTTGTCCATCAAACTACATCTCACTTCACTGTATTAATGGGCAAATCACTGGCAGAGAAGGAAAGGAAGTATTCCTCCATTCTCGATGCCGCTACCTGATAAGCAACAGTCCTTACCAGTTATTTCAAATAAATAAATTCTGGTCATGGACCCAATTACTAGGGGTATAATTTATCCCTTCTGTTGAAACCCTTGAAAATTTTGAATACCTCTCCCTGATTTGTTTTGCAGCAAAGAGAGCCATCTCCACTTCTCCTTCAGTCAATATCAACTTCCCTGGTAACATTTTGGCTAATTCATCTTTTCCTTGGTCGTCTTCAAGTGTGATGCCCAAATCTTTAGTTTTTAATCCATGGAGTCTTGACCAGGGATTTTTAGAAATTACTTTGTATTGTGTTCATTGCCCCTATTTATTAAGCCAAGCAAGTTATGTGTTTCCTTTAACTGTTTTTATTAACTTGCCTTAGAATTTGAGAAGTTTTAAAATTTGTGCATCAATTGCAGGCATAACTAGCTAGGCCATTTATTACCCATCCTCAACTGCATAGAGAGGACATTTTGCTGCGGTAGACTTCCACCCTTTTGCCTCATTTTAGATTATACAGTTTTCCTAATTCATCTGCATGCAATTCCTCCTGGTATGGATCGTCATTTCGCTTGTCTGTATCTGAAGCCTTTTACTAATCTGTTAGCCCAATTTACTGTGTTGCCAAGTTTTGTGACATCAGCAAGTTTAAAAATCATACAACGCCAGGTTATAGTCCAACACGTTTAATTGGAAGCACTAGCTTTCAGAGCACTGCTCCTTCATCAGATGGTTGTGGAGTACACAATTGTAGAACACAGAACTTATTGCAAAAGTTTACAGTATGATGTAACTGAAATTATATTTGAAAAATACCTTCATTGTTTAAGTCTCTCATCTGTTAGAATGACCATGTTAGTTTCACTTCTTTCATATGTAAATCACAAAACATTTTTTGAAAAGTTACATACTCAGGTTAACTTTAACAGTTGGTGTCAGCCCAGATAATGTATGGAAGGTGTTCGCCCCCTGTGTGCTGTTGTCTGTGCCATAATGTTTAGACTGATTCTAATCTAAAAAATGAATTAACAGAGTCTTACATGGATTCATGCAGCTTTTGAGCAAAGTACAATGTAACTTTGCAAGTACAAATTCACCCCACCATCAAACTTGCCATGGACAACTCTCTACCATCTGTCTCATTCTTGCACACATGCATCTCCATCAAGGATGGACACCTCAGCACCACACTCTATTGCAAACCCACAGACAACCTCTCAATGCTACAGCTTGCATCCAAAGCATGTTAAAACCGCCGTCCCCTCTGGACAAGCCCTACGCTTACATCGGATCTGTTCAGATGTGGAGAAACTTGACGGGCACCTGGAAGTTCTCAGGGATGCCCTCCTAAGAATGGAGTATGATGCACAACTCATCGATTGCCAGTTCCCACGTGCCACTGTAATAACCTCCTCAGTAGACAGACATGTGCTGCAACCCGACAGGGTATCCTTCGTTGTCCAGTACTTCCCAGGAGCTGAAAAATTACGCCATGTTCTTCACGGCCTGCAACACATCCTCAGTGAGGATGAGCACCTCACCAAGACCTTCCCCCATACCTCCACTGCTCACCTTTAAACAGTCACCAAACCTCAAATAGATCATTGTTTGTAGCAAACTGCCCGGCTTTCAGGACAACTCCATACAACCCTGTCACGATAAGCGCTGCAAGACGTGTCAGAGTGTGGATACCACCATTATGCGTGGGGACACCTCCCACCATGTACGTGGCAGGTACTCATGCGACTCGGCCAATGTTGTCTATCTCATACGCTGCAGGAAAGGATGTCCCGAGGCATGGTACATTGGTGAAACCGAGCAGAGGCTACAGCAGCAGATGAATGGGCACCGTGCAGCAATCAACAGACAGGAATGTTCCCTCCCAGTTGGAGAAGACTGCAGCAGGCCAGGACATTCCATCTCGGACCTTCAGGTGACTATCCTCCAAGGCAGACTTTGGGACAGGCAGCAGCGAAAAGTGGCCGAGCGAAAAGCGCGCACACGCACACACACGTACCCTCTCACAGACTTCGACCCCTTTACACTCTCACACACACCCTTGTGTGATTTTTAACTTTGTACACCCCAGTCCAACACTGGCATCTCCAATCCCAAACTTTACATTTCCTTTACTTAAGTTCAGGTGATTTATCATAAGATAAACAGTAGTGCTAATACCAACTATTGAGGGGAACCCCACTATGTACTTTCCTTTAGTCAGAAAAATGGTTGTTTACCACTATACAATAACTCATCATTTGACCAATTATGTATTCAAGATGGAATTAGCCCTTTACTATTGAGCTTCTGTTTTTTTTTAACTAACTCCATTACTTATAAAATGATCAAATGTCTCTTGATAGTCTAAAATGCATGTCTTCTGCAGTACATTCATGAACTATCTCAATTATTTTATCAGAGAATAGTCAGGTTCTTCAGCTACATTTGCAGAAATCAAACTGTATGCAGCTATTCTTTATGAATCTATGCATCTTTAAATAAAAATTAGTTTTGTTCTTTTATAATCCAAATATTTGATTTTCCACCACTGATACGGTCCGTAGATACCAGATTTACTCCCTCCCTCTTTTGGAACACAAATGTCGGTGACAATTCTTCCGTTACTGTCTCCACCTTAATGGAGAAACTATTCAGAAGTACTAGTACAAACATTTATGCATTACAAAAGTGTTATGGCACGGGAGGTGGTTATGATTCCTGATGAAGGGCTTATGCCCGAAACGTCGAATTTCCTATTCCTTGGATGCTGCCTGACCTGCTGTGCTTTAACCAGCAACACATTTTCAGCTGTGATCTCCAGCATCTGCAGACCTCATTTTTTACCCATTTGGTCCATTAAGTCTGCATCAGCACTTTGCCATTCTCCTGCCTTATTCTCATGCCTTTGCTCGTTTCAATTTAAATAATCATCTAATGGCTGCATGCATGCTCCACTTGAGTCTACCTCTACCACACTTGCAAGCAGTGCATTCCACACCTGAACCACTAGCTGTGATTCTTTTTATTCTGTATCAAATTTACTGCTTTTGTGAATCACATTAATCTGTGCTCTCTTATTCCTTCTCCTTTTACGATCAGGAGTTCCTACCAGTCTAATCTATCCAGCTACGCCATGATTTTGAAAACTTCTGTCAAAACTCTCTCTCAGATGCATTCTTTTTCAAGAGGGACAGTCCCAAACACTCCAATCTGTGCTTGTAACTGATGTTTCTCATCCCTGAAACTGTGTTTGTGTAAATTGAGTATGTGTTATTTATTGTTGCATATATTTAGAAAGATATAGTGAAAAATGTTTTGGCGCCATAGCCCAGCACTATTTTGAGTGACAAAAAGAATGAAAAGAAATTTCATAAATAGAGTGCATCTTCTGTACAAAGGATCTTCAAACACAACTCTAGGTGTTCTGTGAGGGTTTTGCAAGGTGTCCTGGGCCTTAAGGAGTTCCTGCTCCAGGGATAGCAGCAGCAACCCTACCAGGGGTCCTATACATCAGAGAAACCACATCGAGGAGTCCCTGCCGCAGGCACCGCCTTCATCAACAACCCACCGAGTCCCCAGAATCATTCTTCAGGCCTGCCACAGCAAAGAGTCACTGCTCTGGGCACTGCCATCATTGTAGCTGTGCTCTATCGATATCGCACTGGCTTACTCATGACATCAGGAGATGAAGTAAAGGAAAAAAATCTAGAAAGGAAAGGACGAAAAAGGAGTGAGAGAAAGTTGCGGCCGGCCTGGATTGAACTGGCCCAGGAGCCCGGACGCCACCTATAGTATTGGTGCCATCATCTTGAAATATGTTCTGCATCTCTTCCTCTCAGTGCATAAATGATACACAGTACACCAGCTGAGGTGTAATAAGTGCCTTACACAACTTCAGCATAACGTCCTTGCTCTTGTATTCTATGCGTCTTTTAATAAAGCCCAGGATGCCGTTTGGTGAATTAACTGCTCTCTTCATCTGTCCTACCATTTTCAGTGGTATGTGCATGCATACATCTCAGTCCCTCTACTTTTGAATGTACAGCAAATTTTGTTTTAACCAGCAACTTCTAACCTGGCAAAAATTATGTGCTTAAAATACAGGAAAATTACTGCAAATCGTGATTTTTGCGAAGTCCGAGTAGTCAGTTAACGCTTTAAGTGAGAAGGCTTTTGGCCGCTAAGGTTTATTTAAGACAGTGTTGAATTATTATTTCTAATTTCTGCTGCAGATAAGGTATAACAGTGATATACTTACCCCCTGCATTACGATTCTAGTTTTTAGTGTGTTTTTACATTGATTATTTGGACCTCTTGGTCGACTGGAATATTTGATGAACTGGTACATTCCTGGTTCCTTGGATGCTGGTTAATAAAAGTTTGCTGTACCCCTTATTTTATATTATTCTGTTCATGTTCAATCCAACCAGAGTGGATCAGCTTTCACTTTTCTGCTTTGAACTTCGTCTGTCTATCTACTCCAACAACTTGTCTGGCCTTTGTAGGTCTACACTTGGTCTCATAAGAGTGTGCTGTGTTTGCAAGTTTCTTATCACCTACCATCCTTCAAGTTGTCCTCTGCACACCGAGATCTGAATCATGAATGTATATATATCAGGAAAGCTAAGAGTACCAGTGCTGACCCCGAGGGAACTCAACTGCCAACCCTTATGCTGTGATCATTATTCACTGTCCTATCACTCAGCCAGTTTTCTTTTATCCCCACTACTACTGTCTTTCATTCCGTGGGCTGTAACCTTTCTCACGTGATTTTGTGGCACTGCATTGAATGCCTTCTGGAAGTCTGCGTACACCATCTCAACAACATTACACTCATCAATCCGTGGCACAGTGGTGAGCACTGCTGCCTCACAGTGCCAGTAACCTGGGTTCAGTTCCTGCCTCAGGCAACTGTCTGCGTGGGTTTCCTCCGGGTGCTCCGGTTTCCTCCCACAGTCCAAACATATGCAGATTAGGTGAATTGGCCATGCTAAATTGCCTGTAGTGTTAGGTGAAGGGGTAAATGTAGGGGAATGGGTCTGGGTGGGTTGCTCTTTGGAGTGTCAGTGTGGACATGTTGGTCTGAAGGACCTGTTTCCACACTGTAAGTAATTTAATCTTAAAAAAACAGCCCATTCTGTTATCTTTTCAGAAAACTGCAAGGTATTTAAACACAATTCCCCCTTTAGAATTCATAGCTCCTTGAAAATTGAGTCGCAGGTAGATAGGATAGCGAAGAAGGCTTTTGGTATGCTCTCCTTTATTGGTCAGAGTATTGAGTACTGGAGTTGGGAGGTCATGTTGCGGCTGTACAGGATATTGGTTAGGCCGTTGTTGGAATATTGCATGCATTTTTGGTCTCTTTCCTATCAGAAAGATGTTGTGAAACTTGAAAGGGTTCAGAAAAGATTTACAAGGATGTTGCCAGGGTTGGAGGATTTGAGCTATAGGGAGAGGTTGAAGAGGCTGGGGCTGTTTTCCCTGGAGCGTCAGAGGCTGAGGGGTGACCTTATAGAGGTTTGTAATATCATGAGGGGCATGGATAGGGTAAATAAACAAAGTCTTTTCTCTGGGGTGGGGGTGTCCAGAACTAGAGATCATAGGTTTTTAGGTGAGAGGGGAAAGATATAAAAGAGACTTAAGGGGCAACATTTTCACACACAGGGTGGTGTGTGTATGGAATAAGCTGCCAGGAGAAGTGGTGGAGGCGAGTACAATTGTAACATTTAAAAGGCTTCTGGATGGGCATATGAATAGAAAGGGTTTGGAGGGAAAAGGGACGGATGCTAGCAGGTGGAACTAGATTGGGTTGGGACATCTGGTCGGCATGGATGAGTTGGACCGAAGGGTCTGTTTCCATGCTGCACATCTCTCTGACTGTAAATACGTGCCGACTCTTATTGACCAACCTAGCTTTTCCATGTGTTTCCCAATTCTATCCCACATTATTATTTCTCAAAGTTTCCTCACTACTCAGGTTTAACTGACTGGCTTGAAATTGCTGGGCTCATCCTTAAATGTTTTTTGAGCAATGGCATGATGTTTACAATTCTCCTGTCTTCGGGCACCTCCCTTGATTTGTAAGTCAGGCTGAAAGATTATGACAGTGCCCTTGCAATTTGTACACGCTTCCTTCAGTATCCTTGGTGTGATATATAAGAAACTAATGTGATTGGGACACTGCTGTGCATTTGAAGATATTTGGGTGATTACAGGCTTGGTCTAGTCTCAGCAGAAGTTTTTGGCTCTTTGATATGCTGGATTAAAAGGAAAAATTATTTCAATGATCTAATAAATAATAAGGATTTGTTCTTTGTAACCTTCGTATAGTTCCAAAATTCTGTAGAAATAAGGATGAAAGAGGACAATTAGTGTTTATAAATGTTTCTTTAAGCAGGAAAAGAAACCTAATTTTAAATGACTTTCTAATTCCACAGCATCTTTATCTTACCCATTTTTGTCTCGTACTTTTGGTTTCCACAAAAGCTAAATTCTGAAGGAAAGCAGTGCCTTTTTTTAAAAAAAACTTAAAGCTGCTTACAGAAGTAGCACCATGAAGCTAGGATTGCTGGCACTGATGTTGGACCAAATCTGTAATTGTAATTAGAAGCATGCACATCTCCAAGTTCATGTACAGGACAAAAAAAAGTGCTGCTCATGAATTCTGGAAGAGAGCAGTGTGGACATAATAATGCTGTCCGTAGAATGTCAAGCTTATCATAAAATATTCACTTCAACAGTTATGAGTGCCTTTCTAGTAGTAGCATGTTATTTATGTCTCACCTTTCTTGCACTTTTACTGAATTTATTGTTGGCATGTGTTCTGGCTCATGTATTGAAGTAAGTTATTTTAAATGGCATATACAGATGTCAGACCATAATACAGAATTGATGATTTCTCTCCATAAGTTTAATATCAATGCAGTGTTTCTCAGTATTTGTTCTGTAAAATGTGTTCTAAATCAATGTATTCAAGATTCAAAGAAGTGGAAAATGCACCTTTATGTCAGCTTCATATGAGATGCAACTCTTGCGCGTAGGTTTCCTGTGAGAGCAAATGTTTTAAATGTCACGACTTGTGATTTGATTCAAAGTAGTGTTTCATAATATGTACACCTTTATATTGCAGGCAAAATATTTCTAAATATGGCATAATTTACACTTCATTTAAATCATCTTAGTTGTGGTATTGTATTTCTAGATAGCTTAATAGCCCAATCTGACACTATTGTGTTTCAGTAGTCTCTCATGAAGTTGGAAGACTTTTGTATGACATGAAGGATTCTGATAACTTTTTGTTTTTTTTAACTCAAGTAATGTGTTTATGGCTATTAAAAAGACCTGCTATATTACTAACAGTCTATTGTCTTAAAATCGCCAGCATAAAACACTAATGGCTGCATAACTTTTGTTGAAACGATAATCCCTCCTTTAAACCCCTATGCATACATAAATAGAGTCAAACAGACACGAATGTTAACAGTGGAAAAAACAGTTGGAGGCTTCTGTCTGTACTGTTCACACCCTCTCTGTTCATCTGCCCAGGAACCACTCTGAGGGTTGTACTGTTGATGACTCCTGCCCTTCACAACTGGGTCCTAATTGCACAAACAAATCAACAGTGTCTATGAGAAGCTTGCTGTGCACTTATCCACTGTGCCATGGTGTCTTAGACATCTTTTCCCATCTTTTAAGAAAAATGACAGTGTAAATATAACTCACAATGAGTTCCAGTGACCTCTGTTCAAAAGTGCACTGAATCTTCCAACAGTTCTAGGTTTAAAGTAGCACTTTTCCTGTTTTGGTCTTCAGTCCAAAATGGAAAAAAAATAGAAAGATGTCTTTACAATGTCTTTACTTTGAAAATCGCGGTATATATTCTAGCTCCATCATGTATGATTTTGAGCTTGTTTGTATTGCGCTCCCTAGTTAATGTACATTTGAAACTTAATGATTTTTTTGTCTTTGCATAGGTATTTAATAAATAATGGAGCCAATGTTGCTGCTGTTAACAGTGAAGGAGAAATCCCATCAGATATTGCAGAGGAATCAGCAATGAAAGACCTTTTACAAGATGAAATAAATAAGCAAGGTATAGTATGAGATTTTGGGATGTTACATTTTTGCTTTTGCCCGAAACATCGATTCTCCTGCTCCTTGGATGCTGCCTGACTGGCTGTGCTTTTCCAGCACCACACTCGCGACTCTGTTCTCTTATTTCACAAAGATGCTGTGAAGTGATGGGGCTATTTTTCCTTAGATAGATGTGTTTTTTTTTGTAATGTAGTATGGCTGTAAATGATGGAGTGAACTGTGATCCCATGTGCGCATTAGTGTTTGCTCAGGGTCCTTTGCATTTTCCATCCTGCACAAAGTTTTATGGAGGGCATCATTAATTTGCATGAAGTTAGTTTACCACCATCTTCAGGGCAACTAATGATGGGCAATGAATAGCAGCCTAGCCAGAGATGTCTGCAGCCCATGTGAGAATTAAGAGTGTTGTACAAAAGTAATGTAAACAAATTGTTGTGTGGTCATAGAGTCATAGAGATGCACAGCATGGAAACAGACCCTTCGGTCCAACCCGTCCACGCTGACCAGACATCCCAACCCAATCTAGTCACACCTGCCAGCACCCGGACCCTTCCTATTCATATACCCATCCAAATGCCTCTCAAATGTTGCAATCGTACCAGCCTCCACCACATCCTCTGGCAGCGCATTCCATCCACGTACCACCCTCTGCTTGAAAAAGTTGCCCTGTAGGTCTCTTTGATATCTTTCCCCTCTCACCCTAAATCTATGCCTTCTAGTTCTGGACTCCCCGATCCCAGGGAAAAGACTTTGCCTATTTATCCTATCCATGCCCCTCATAATTTTGTAAACCTCTATAAGGTCAGCCCTCAGCCTCCAACGCACCAGGGAAAACAGCCCCAGCCTGTTCAGCCTCTCCCTGTAGCTCAGATCCTCCAACCCTGGCAACATCCTTGTAAATCTTTTCTGAGCCCTTTCAAGTTTCACAACATCTTTCCGATAGGAAGGAAACCAGAACTGTATGCAATACTGACTTTCACAAAATCTTAGAGAGGTAGCTTTTAATTTCACCATTACCTCCTGCCCAAGGTAGTCAGGTTTCAAAAATATCAAAAAGTAATTTATCCATTCTCTGTTCTGATGGTCAGATAATCTTGTGCCATCTCTCAAATAGCCCTAAACTTTTATTTGCTGTATTTAAATAACTTGATTGAAGCCAAATTTCTTTTTGAAGTATATACGTGTAGTCAAGTCGTCTTCTACCATTCAGTAACTTTTTTTTATTGTTTTACAAACTAAGAAAACTTATTGGGGTTGTTTCCATTTTTGGTGTTCCCTATTGAAAATGTGTTTATTCTTGACTGATTTAACCACTGAACCATTCCCAGGGTGATTGAAATTTAGGTGAACCAAATTATTCTTTCTAAATCATTCTGGCAATGTTAGAAATGAAGGATGTTGTTTTTGTTAAGCAATCAATTTTCATGTAAGGTTTTTACACTCTTCAATAGCAATAGGGCAATCAATTCACAGTTCCCTGTGCATTCATTTGAAACTTTTAAATAAGCAAGTTCAATAGCTGATTCAGACTCTAATAACATAAGCTGAGTAAATCCCTTTTCAAGTTGTTGATTTTTAGTCCTTTAGACCTGTAAAATTATCTTTGACATTGAATTTCATTTGACTTTCTTATCATTGTCCATCTGGAATCTCCAATCACAGATGTTCTGATTACGGCCGTTGTTACCTGTGTTTCTATGATCCCTGCTGTCATCGCCACCACCAAAATGCACTTTGCTTTCCATACTGCAGTTGCTAATTGGCGACTGTCAGTCCTCATAACAAGATAGCTCCCCGATGAAAAGGATACTGTTATCATAAGTGCAGTGACAATAATAGAATGGCATTTCTTCCAGTTTTATTGCATAGGGGCTGAGGTGACAGCAGCAAAATGCTCTTGAAGTAGGATCACATCAAGATGTGTATATGAAAATGAGCGTGTTATTTCAAATGGAAATCTTTGAAATGCAGAAAATGATTACTGTTGTCTGAGCTTTTTGATATCAGAATTGTATTAAATGGAATTTGATGCTTTTAAAAAGTTTTAATCTGCAAATCATTCCTTATCTGTAACAGTTTTTTATATGTTACTACTTCCTGCTCATGAGATAACTATAGCTTTAGTTTCTACTTTTACTTCATGAGCATAACTCTATGAATATTCAAAATGAAGTCTTTTAAAGCTCTAACACTACTCATTGTGAAACTCATTCTTGTTCTATGGATTCTTTCTCCGCATATGTACAGCTCTTACTGCTATAATGCGCATTTCATTAGTGCAAATTCACTAACGCGATTGACAAATTGGGGACACTTTCTGAAGCACGAAGTTTTAAAACGTGTTGGCTTTAACATGATTACATTGCCAACACTTTATGCAATGTTTCTAAAGTGCGATTTTTCTATGTTGCGGGTTTGCACAAGAGTGTAACTATTGTATTATAGAAGAAGTACCTGGATGTTTTTTGTGCTCATGTGACTGACCATTTCTGTTCGCTTCAAGTTCTGCTTCTTTGGTTGATGACCAGGGCTAAAAGGCAGAGCGCTAAGGAATGACTGCACAATTTATGGATTTTTGAAATTAGGCACTGCAGATTTTTTTATCTCTTCACAGTAATGGATGATGCTAGGAGTTTGTTCTAAATTGTTTGGACTACAGTAGGCTTGCTTCACTCTAAATCTAAGAAGTTGTACCGTTCTGAAGTGTATAGTAGTGAGGACTTGTGACTTGAGTTTTTAAGGAACTTTTTAGTTTTTAAAACTCTTAAATTTTAGTGACTAAAGAAATTTGAGACCATTTGTTCAGCAACCCTGGTGTATTTACAGCCAATTAGGTCTCTTCTTGTACCCTATCTCTGAACCTACTTACTTAGATTCTCTTCTGTTCCCAAGCTCATCTTATCTGCTTGCTTGACCCTATTTCCACAATATTTTTAATCACCAAATATCCTTTCTTGAGCTGTATACTGATATTATCACTGGTTCATTCCCAATCCTTTTCCCTTTCTTTCAAAATCAAAGTTATCAGCCTCCTCGTTGCTGATCATTGCTCCCTATGCTTATCCTCCCAAGATCTTTGAATACATTACAAAAATAGAAATTGTTGGAAAAGCTTAGCAGGTCTGGCAGTATTTGTGGAGAGAAATCAGAGTTACCAGATCTGCTGAGCTTTTCAAGTAATTTGTTTTTCTTTCTGATTTACAGAATCCATCATTCTTTTGATTTTTATTTAATCTTTGAATATGTTGATTTCCAAATCCATGTCCATCGTATACATAGTTAGATCATTATACTGTGCCTGAGACTATTAATACTTTGTATTGTGCAGTACTAGATTGCAAGTTCACACCTACTCAGAGTTGAATGTAATATTTCAGTCCACCAATTTGGAAATGCATTGACACACTTACAAAGCAGATAGGACTTGACCCCAGATTTTTCTTTTGGATTTTGTTGACTTCCAGTGCAGCCATCTCTAACCTCTTAGCTACCTTGTATTTTTTTTCATTGTTCCATGCAACGGTAAGTAAAGTTTTGTATCAAACCACATAAGGGCAGATGACTAGAGTTTTTCTTAAAGCTGGAGTTTGAAGAAGATTCTCAGGAATTTTGAATAGAGAAAATCCCAGAGCTTAGTTACATAGTGGATAAGGCATGCCAATGAATGGTGGCATGATTTAAGTAGGAGATGTGCTAAGGTCAGAATTAGGGATGCAGCTAATGGTTCTGTTTGAGGAGGTGTGCATGGGTGTGCGATTTCAAGAACAGTGTATGAATCTGAAGATAAGGTTAAGAACTTCAAATTAAAAATATTTGTTTAACAGCAGGCATTAAAGTGATATGTGAACAGAACCTTGTGTCTAATCATTAATTGTCAGTGTATGAGTGAAATGTTATTGCTACAAGGGACATCACAGCTGAACAGTTCACAGCTATGTATTCTTCATGAATTGCTTGAAAATAGACATTTAGCAAAGCTTTTTGTCTTCTCATCTGAACAATTAATAAGAATACCAGTTCAAGGGAAAATGAACATCCTGTTGCATGAGAAGGAAGTGCTGTTAGGTTGAGAAATTGACTATGTTAGAGGCTTTGCCATGGAGAATACATCAATTTAACAGTGTTTGACAGTTAACTGTTAGGCTTGTTTAAAATTTTAAATTGGACAGGTTGGCTTTAATTGATCACAGCATTACCCTTAGAAATTTGTTAGTGAATGGCTGTACCTATTTTGTTGACTTGAGACATGTGTATTACATATCCGTATTGCGTCTGTCATGTGTTTGAAGATGTGTGGCTTCCAGTATATGCAAATGCATTATGCTGCAAGCCTGACTGGCACTACTAAATTGGTTGTCAGTGCAATTCTTTGCAAATACAGGATTATGTCACAAATATTTTCTAATTGCAGAAACAGATGTTGGATACTATTGAGTTTTTCAGGCATGGGTTGGGTATGGTCAAGTCTTTGCTTGTTTGAACACTTGCAGTTTTAGAGCAGGTTACTGCATGTTTATTGGCCCAAAGATTTCTCAGTGAAATACATTCTCTTAGTAAAGAAGACTTGTCTTTTTTCAGCTTTGTAGTTAGAACATCAAGTTGAGGTTAATGTTGAATTAGTGCAAGATGGCAGAGGTATGTGCTGTCTTCAGTGCTCTTTTCCTTATGTTATATCGTCAGATGTGGATCCTTCATTAATATTTACATGGCTGTCCAGAAGGACGTTTCTAAGGACTAATCAAAGCAAAGAAGGAACTCTTTCTTGCCTTTCCACTGAAATTGTGCCTAATCTATTAGCTGTAGCAAATGACCCAAATTTGATATCTATTGGTTAAATGCAGACCTCTGGTAACAAATTTCTGTTAGCTCTCTATTTTATTGATGTTTAGCGCATGCTGCAACATGATTTTTAACTGACCTCTGGCACTTTTTTGAACTGTAAAATACAAAGTCTGCACAGTGGCTACTCAAGGAACTGAACTCGAACTGAAATTAGCATGCAGATTGTATTCATACAAAAGAACCTACTATATGTTTTGGTTACCTATATTTTGGCCTTGTGCCTAGCAATAAAAACAAGAAAAAGTGATATTAAATTTTTCCTGACATTGTATTCAAAGTTGTAAGATATGACCAGAACTATGCACAGTACTCTACTACATGCTTTTACATCATTTTAATGTTACTTCTACCTTTCAAAGTTTTCACAGTAGATTTCAACTCCTCTGCACAATTTGTGGTCAGTGTTGTTGATTTAAAAGTTATGATTCCAGCTGATGTTACTATTAGTTAAATCAAATCTCAGAATGAAATGTGTCTTGCTGGATAAGCACACCTGGCTGTAGATTTGGTTTTACCAATAAAACAAAAGTTTGTAATACAAAAGAAAGCTAACTAAAATAAAAGAAAGCAATCCATCTACAAATGTCACATTTCAAAATGTATGGCAAAGCAAAATGCCCATCTATTTACCAACATCGTCATTTTCAGTTTTTGAAAATAAATTCAGAGAATTCCTTCCTTATCAGGTTTGTTTGTTTGACTTGATTTATTATTAAACCTCAGTTACAGTCCTCCAAGTTGAGGCCTTTTCCCTGAAATATTTGTATACTGAGATCCTAAACTTTTTCCAGTCTTTTAATAATCTGTCGAGTTGCAACCAAACAGTCCTGGTCTACAAATTTTCATTAATATCCCTGTCACGGAGATAACTTATTCCCTTCTCTACTCGGAATAATCTACTTTTCTGAGAGAAAAAAATCCTGCATCTGACCTCAGTCAGGTCTCTTTCAAACTTTCCCAATATCTTTGTTTTTCTAAGGAGATTATCCTGTGATTATTCTGTACACAGAATTTAGCAAACCTCTTTCAATGTTTTCACTTTCCCTCTGTAAAGCCCCACACTAGAGCATTCAGGTGGATTGGTAGGATGTTTGTGTACAGCAAGAACACAGACATGGATTCATTTGAACCAGAAACTTAGTCTCATGCTGTGTAAGTGTAACCTGTACAACACTGTTGAATGCAGTTCTAATAATAATTTTGTGTTTCCTTGCTACTGCCTTCTCATAGAATCATAAGTATAGAAGATGTCTTTCGGCCCGTCAAGTGTGCATTGACTAAATTACCTCTAAATTTACATTAGTCCCACTTTGCAGCACCTGACCCATATCCTTGAATTATATGTCATTCATATTCATCCAAGCACATTTTAAATGTTGAGATTTTCTTCCTTCCAGGTGGTGCATTCTAGACTTTTGCCCTCTGCATCAAAAACATTTTCCTCAAATCCCCATAAATCTTCTGCCCTTCAACTTAAAATTTACACGTTTGTTATTGAGTCTATTGACTTTTCAAGGAAATAAAATGAAGAAAAGATTCATGTTTTATGTCTAACGCCGAGATTTTTGAACTCTTGGCTCAATCATAAAACAGCACTGTATGATGCCCAGGTGTTGCCAACAAATGGCCATTTGCAGTTGTATTGAAATTGTTGAACTTCAGCTTGCTTAGGCTTCTTTGTAATGACTGATATGGCCAAATTCAGAACTGGATTCAGAAGTGAGAATTTCTTTTTGAAAATGTTATTGCCTCAGCTGAGCAATAGCTAGAAGTTTAAAACAATTGGTACATCTGATTGAATGTATTCATTTAAGTATTCATAATAGACATACTATTCGACCAGCCTGCATTTGCAAAAGCCATAACAAAATGTCTAGAGTCAAATTTGATTCCATTAGTAGGCTAATAATTACACGAACAACGTATTTAAGATGATCAATTGAACATTTGAGATGGCTTACCAATGCTAAAAACCCCAGACATATGTAAGTATTCATTCTGTGCAAGCAAATTAAATATTTTCAAGTCTTCTATATTTTCTCAATTACCATGGAGCTTGCGGAGTTGATAGTGCCCATGATAAATTCTTGACCTTCTCAGAAACAAGCAATCAATATCATGGATAATTAGATTACTTACAGTGTGGAAACAGACCATTCGGCCCAACAAGTCCACACTGGCCCGCCGAATTGCAACCCACCCAGACCCGTTCCGCTACATTTACCCCATCACCGAACACTATGGGCAATTTAGCATAGCCAATCTACCTAACCACATTTTTTTGGATTGTGGGAGGAAACCGGAGCACCTGGAGAAACCCACACAGTCATGGGGAGAATGTGCAAACTCCACACAGAAAGTCGCCTGAGTTGGGAATTAAACCCGGGTCTCTGGTGCTGTGAGGCAGCAATGCTAACCACTGTGCCACCGTGCCGCCCATATCCTTTTCTGTTGCCTTATAACTTGACATAATGATTTAAAATTTGGCAATCTTGTAATTGTTTTGATAAGTACACGACAAAATGCTTTGGCAACATGTCTTTTTTTTCCCTGCATTATTTCAACTACCAAATGACTGTCGTATAACTGCTCTGTTGTGTTAAGTAAACGATAACATGACATGCAAATAATGTGACCTGGTTCCGAGTTCTGGCGTGGTTACTTACTTTTCGGTGAGCTTTTGACTGATACCTGAGAACACTGTTTCACCATCTCATGCTTCCAGCCCTGGAGCAACACATTGTCACCACTCTTGGCCATCCATGTGGCTGCATGGCTTTTGATCATCCCACCTCGGAGTGTGTAAGTGTGGAATATGCTTGTGTTGTTGAGCTATTATATAATCTTGGCTAATGTCTATACAATTTTTAAAAGTGTTTTGAAAAGATTTTAGATCTACCGAACTACCCTTCTCATCTAGTGCATGAAATGGTTTTTCAAACTGTTTTGTTGCTTCAGCATTATGCAGTGGAGTGAACACTAGGAAATTAAAGTATTATATTACACATTATGTGTATTAATTTTATAACAGCTAATCGTAACTAAAGAAAATGCTGAATCTGACATTTTGATTTTGCGTATACCAGAGTATTTTATCAAACTATTTAAGTATAATTAGAGACAGATTACTTCAATTTATTCGTTGTATCCATAATTCAGAACTGTGTTTCAAAAAATTCCTGCTTCTGACAAATCATTTAGGTTCCACCTTTAAACAGTGCAAGTATGCCCTCTTGAGGTACTTGTATAGAATGAAACTTTGGTTTTGTTGCAGTCAAGATAACATTGGATTAATATTCTTGAAAATTAGCATGAAAGCAGTACTTCATGTTTAATTTGTCTTTGAGAAATCTTGTCTTCATTTGTTGAATTTCATAATTTCCCCTCAGAAAGCAATGACTTCAGAAATGGGTAAAGATAAAGGTCCAGGAATATATATGTACAAAATGTTCAAAGATTTCTAGGTTTCCTATTTTAGCTATATTTTAAGTTTTCTGGTTACCCACTTCACATTGTCTGTAACTTTATTGTTCAAAAGTTTACATGTAAAATGAGGCCACTGTGAATGTATCTAAAACCACAGTTTACACCAAACCTATTTTACTCCATTCTTATCTTCCATGCTGTGTTTTAACTTTCTAACTATCTTTAATTTCTTCTACACGGCATCTTTGTTTATTTCATACCTTTAACAATAACATAACCTGAAAAGTTTCACTGAACCAGTAGAAAATAAAATGAGATGCCTCATGAGATATTTGCGAAGATAATCCAAGTTTAGTCAGAAGTAAGTTTTAAGGAGTGTCTTTTAAGGAGAAAAGCAACATAAAAACGGAGAGGAAGACACTCCAAAGCTTGGAGCCTAGCCTAGGGGATATCTTTGCATATTGTAGAACTGGATGAAATTAGAGAGAGGGAGGGGTGAGACAATGGGAGGATTTGAAAGCAAGGATTTTGAAAATTTTGAAATTGTACTGTCTAACCAGGATTCATTATAGATGAGGGATTATGGACCTGGTTGGTATTTGATATGCATTAGGAAATGTGCAGCAATGTTTTCAGTGAACTCAGCACTACAGTGAATAAATGTGGAAGGCTGATCAAGAGTCATAGAATAATGGCATGTTATAATACATTATGAAATTTCAGAATACATGAAAATGTTAACACAAACAGTCTACTAAAATCACTTCCTCAAATAGTGTGACTTTTGACATTCTGAGACAGATTATACAGAGTCTCCAGCAATAACTTTCTATGGGCACTCAGAACCAGTTGATGAATTCTCACACTTCATCATTTTATGATGGAGCATCAACAATGAAGGTAAAATTGAAGGTCATTACATCTTAGACATATGTGAAAAGAAAACCATCAACCTGCCTTTCTTCCAAACTAGACTGGAAGAAAATTACGAAATGCGAAATGATGTAAACATGTGGCAGCTTGGACCTAAGAGTATTGACATCCATTTCTGAGCATTGTATTTTGAAAAATATGAAGGTATTGGGAAAATTGTGGAAATATTTCATAAGCATTGTTCCAGGAATGAGGAATTTCAGTTATGAAGACAGATTGGAGCACATAGGATTATTTCTCTTTGAAAAGAGAAGATTGAGATCTGATGGGAGTATTCAAATTATTAAGATTCTTCTTCGCTGCACAGACCTCCAGAGACCATGTGCAGTAACAACTTCTGACGCTGCATTCAATGCATGACGCACTGGTTGACCACATAGGACTTAGGAGTAACCTTGAAGCTGTGCAGCTTAAATGGAACATTGTCTGGACAGACTGGATAAGGAGTAACTATTCTCTTATAAAAGAAATCTGAAGGAGAATGCACAAGGTTTAAAGAATTAGTAAAAGAAGCAAGGAAGTATTTTGTGCTTTGAGCAGTTAAGATCTAGAGAGTACTACTTGATTTTGTAGTGGAAGCAAGTTTGACAGGGAATTGGGCTATCATTGGGAAAGGACAAAGTTTAAAAATCACACTAGGTGCTTGTCCAACAGGTTTATTTGGAAATACAAGCTTTCGGATTGCTGCTGATTTGTCAGGTAGCACCCCAAATGCTTGTACTTACAAATAAACCTGTTGGATAAGAACCTGGTGTTGTGCGATTTTTAACTTAGTATACCCTAGTCCAAAACCGGCACCTCCACATCATTGGGAAAGGGGAATGATGCAGGGTTATGGGACAGTGTTCATACCAATTTTCTTTCCAACTGTACAGGAAATAACTTCTGGAACCCAAAATCATTGCTGTGATCGGCATGCTGATGCTCATCCTGCATGGAAGTTTGGATCAGTTTAAAGGTGGGAGAGTAACACTGAGTTGCTCATTTGGAGAACCAGTACAGAGACAGTGGTCAGGTGGTGTCTTTCAGCATTAATTCTGTGGTGCTTTAATGACACAGGATCGTAATTAACATATCATTTTTCATTTTTAACAAAGGACTTTGAACTTGTGCATGTAACCTGATGATGATAGCTCTGTTTCCTATCTGCTTTTGAACAGCAGCAGCTGCTTACAAACATTGGTTTCCATCAGAAAATAAAATCAAACTACCTGTACGTAAACACAACAACCAAGGTAATAAAGAGCAATGCTTTGAAAATGGAAGAAAGGCTCTCCAACATGTTTCAATTTCAGGCTGGCCTAGAATTATTCTTTGGTAAATTCAGTTATATGTTACTCAGTTATACAGGTTGAGTCGGTTAATGTCGAGGTGGCAGTTGGCTATAAAGAGATCGAGGGCGGGTAGGAGGCCAGCACGGGGTATCCAGGTGGAAGGGGTGCTGGCCTCTTACCCACTCTCGATTTCTTTATAGCCAACTGCCACCTCGACATTAACCGACTCAACCTGTCCACCCCTCTTACCCACTCCAATCTCTCACCCTCGGAACGTGCAGCCCTCCACTCCCTCCGCTTCTCCATCGCCAGACCATAACAACACGACGGTTGGAGGAAGAGCGCCTCATCTTCCGCCTGGGAACCCTCCAACCACAAGGGATGAACTCAGATTTCTCCAGTTTCCTCATTTCCCCTCCCCCCACCTTGTCTCAGTCAAATCCCTCAAACTCAGCACCGCCTTCCTAATCTGCAATCTTCTTCCTGACCTCTCCGCCCCCACCCCACTCCGGCCAATCACCCTCACCTTGACCTCCTTCCACCTATCACATCTCCATCGCCCCTCCCCCAAGTCCCTCCTCCCTACCTTTTATCTTAGCCTGCTGGACATACTTTCCTCATTCCTGATGAAGGGCTTATGCCTGAAACGTCGAATTTCCTGTACCTTGGATGCTGCCTGACCTGCTGCGCTTTTCCAGCAACACATTTTCAGCTCTGATCTCCAGCATCTGCAGACCTCACTTTCTCTTCACTCATTCTAAGGGCAAGAAGACACATTTCACATAGTAAACCGATTGATTTGCAGTAATAAAATAACATGACCATGATCATTGGCAGCATTTAATTCAGGCATGAATGTATCAGGCAAAGACGAGAGTCTCAGTAGCAGAATAAATGAGGTGGGCAGAAAGTGGTCATGTTGAAGAAGTACAAAGTGGGAATTTTTTTTTGATGCCATGGATATGTGATTAAAAACTCATTGCTGGGTCAAATCTGATACAAAAGTTGCAAATAGTTTTGTTCTGCCTGAAGCAATTGTCCAGGATAGGGATGGAATTGGCAGAAAGTGATCGGAGCTTGAGGTGGGAACTGATCTCCAAGATTCCAGTCTTCCCAATAAATATTTGTGCACCCAATTCTGGATATTGGACAAGCAACCTCACAATTTAAAGGTAGTGGCGAAGTTGAGAAAAGTGACGCTAAGGTAACAGGCTTTTCGGCTCAACATGTCCACACCGACCCTCCGAAGAGCAACCCACCCAGACCCATTCCCTTACATTTATCCCTTCACCTAACACTACGGGCAATTTAGCATGGCCAATTCACCTAACCTGCACATTTTTGGACTGTGGGAGGAAACCGAAGCACCCGGAGGAAACCCACACAGACACTGGGAGAATGCGCAAACTCCACACAGATAGTTGCCTGAGGCGGGATTTGAACCCAGGTCTTTGGCACTGTGAGGCAGCAGTGCTAACCACTGTGCCATCCACTTTTTTATTTTCTTTTTTCCTTTATTTAAGCAAGACAGTTGGCAGAACTGCCAGATCAAATCTGGCTGAGCTACCCGGCCCTAAAATGTCAAATTTGGTATGAGCAGTCTCATTCACTCCCATCTCCATTTGGTCCGCTTCCCACGATTGGAAATGTATGAAACTTGGTCAGAACACGGTGGACACTCCTCCCTTGAAAACAAGACTGCCGGTAGAACTGCCGAATGTGGGCGGCACGGTGGCACAGTGGTTAGCACTGCTGCCTCACAGCGCCTGTAGACCCGGGTTCAATTCCCAACTCAGGCGACTGACTGTGTGGAGTTTGCACGTTCTCCCCGTGTCTGCGTGGGTTTCCTCCGGGTGCTCCGGTTTCCTCCCACAGTCACAAAGATGTGCGGGTCAGGTGAATTGGTCAAGCTAAATTGCCCGTAGTGTTAGGTAAGGGGTAAATGTAGGGGTATGGGTAGGTTGCGCTTCGGCGGGTCGGTGTGGGCTTGTTGGGCCGAAGGGCCTGTTTCCACACTGTAAGTCTAATCTAATCTAATCTAATCTAATCAAATCCAGCTGAGCTAGATGGCCTGGAAGTTTCAAAATCGGCATGAGCAGTCTCATTCGCTCCCATCTCCATTTGGACCACTTCCCACGATTGGAAATCGCTCAAACCTGGCCAGAACACGTATCATAAACAAATGTGTAGAAACTTAGGATCATCTGACATATGAATTGTTCTCATCATGCACAGTCCCACTCACATTAGTGTAAAAATGCTGTTTGACCACATGAGCTGCAACACAGCACAAATGAATGCAGGAACATGAGTAGGCTATTTAGTTCTTCGAATCTGTTCTGAACCTCAATATTGATTAATGACCTAACTCAAAGAACAGTGAACAGTACAGCAAAGGAATAGGCCCTTCAGCCCAGCAAGCCTATGCTGACACATGATGCCTTTCTAAACTATGTGGTTTGTATCCCTTTATCCTCTGCCTGTTTTTGTATCAGTTAAAATGCCTCTTAAATGTTGGTATTGTATTTGCTTCCATCACCTCCTTTGGCAGTGCATTCCAGGCACTTAATCACCTTCAAACTCTATATACCGACTTAGTTTAACTTCCCTCTAAAAGTGAGGGAATTTAACAAACTTAGTGGGGGCAGCCAGCGGACAGGTGGATCTTTGAGGTGGATCTTTGCCCACCTACCCTAAAACACAGGTTTGCTAAATTAGTGCATTGTGAAATTTCTACCCCTTGAGGCAGCAGGTCCAACCCCATTGGCTAGCATCTCCAACCACTTGGCATTGCCAAAGTTCCTGAGACTGCAGGAAAGCCTATAGAGGAGGCCTGATGGAATCCCAGACACAAGTATATTGGGATTGTCAGATAAAAATGGGGATGTTGTAGTGGGTAGAAGCATAGGAAAGAAGAGCTACTATTTTGCGTGCAGAAGTCTCTGATGGGTACAGGAAAACCTCCAAAGACAATACCCCATTTCTTCTTGCCATTTTAAAAACTCAAACCCTATTGCAGTGTGAGCAGCATAAAACTGCAGTCAGTTGATATTTCAGCAAGCTTAATTGACACCATTATTTACACGGGGTGGATGAACTGCTGATTTTGGGGCCTTTTGTTAGCTGTGTAGGAGGAGAAGAAAATAAAATTATTTTGAAATTATTTATACCTTCCTGTATTAATTATTTGGCTATTTTTGTAAAATTATGTCCTTATTTGAACTAAGTTAAGAGGCATTAATTTCTAAAAATATGCTAAAACTTAATAAATATCTATACCACAAATAGTTTTAAATGAATGGCAGAATTAAGTCTGCGGAAAAGAAAATGGAAAAAAATTGAGTTAGAGCATGTGAATGCCAGCACCAAGTAGTTGAGGCAGCAATTTCTGTGATGCCATACATAATACATTGCTGCCATTGTTTTGGCCAGTTCAGTGCTTGAAGATTTAAGCTTACAATTGTAGTTGTTTATAAATCATAATTGGTATCATCAATAAAAAATTATGTTTGCAATGAATTAAATTTGTAAACTTGCATTATAAGGAATGATATATGAGCCTGCTAGTTATTTTCTCCATTGAGTCTTTCGCTGTTCTGATGAGGTATCAAATAGTGCACTCAAGTAACCATGAACCTGAGGGGAGGATCTTTGATACAAGAACTTGTAACAAGCATGTATTGTTGTGTGTTAGTAATGTGCATGAACCAATAGTGTTCCTTTTATGAAAGACTAAAAACTAGTGGCACTACCATCATCTGAGAGGAAAAAACAAGTTAGTTAATATTAGCATTCAAGTTTCTTCAGAAACAATTAAAAGACTGTGTTATTTCCAATTATGTGTATTCACTGAATAATCTTAAACTCGTCGCCAACTGAAAATCAGGTGGTTTTGGTTCAGTTATTTACGTGTTTCTGATAGTCAAGTGTATTTGCAAAGGTAGGACAAGAAGCCGTTTGTTCTGTGCTACATTTGCAACACATTGGGAGGATGGAAGCATTGTGGTAATGCCACTGGGAGAATGCTCTGGGGATATGGGTTCAGATCCCACCACAAGGAGGACTTCAAATTCTATCAAAATGCTGAGCTTAAACTGCTATTTGTTTTGGTAGTGATGACCATGAAACCGTCCTTAATTGTTGTAAAAATCTGTCTGGTCTTTTAAGTCCTTCAATCTGTCATCTTTTCTTGGTCTGGTTTACATGTGATCACAGATGCACGATAATATGATTGTCTCTTAATTGCTCTCTGAAATGGCCTAGCAAGCCATTCCATTTAAGATGACAATAGGTGAACAAATTAGCAATGTGCACATTGCGTGAAAGAAGAATATTGTGCAAAATAGAAAGTATTTCATTAAACTATTGACTAGGAAGAAGGGCACAAACATAACTGATTAAACTGAATTATGGGTCATGCATCAGGTTTATAATTGAGATCAGTGTTACAATGTGCATAATTTTCTGTGTCCAGATACACAATATATTTGAGAAAATAGCGAAAGGAGCTTGCTTCACTTATGCTTTGCTTCTGGCTTAGGAATTGATGTTGAGGCTGCAAGGAAAGAGGAGGAACACCGAATGCTCCAGGATGCCCGACAGTGGCTGAACAGTGGCAGAATTGAAGATGTAAGAAACACCAAATCAGGTGGCACAGCTCTACACGTGGCTGCTGCAAAAGGCTACTTGGAGGTTTTAAAGTAAGTTTGTGAGATGATCAAGTATCATGACATGCTGGCCATTGCGTCAGTGAGAAAATAACTTACGGCTGCTAAATGAAATAAGAGAGCGCTTTGGCTGTTTCCTGGCCAAGTCCATGTGACAATTCTTTAGTGAGATGATATTGTGGAATAAAGAATCATTTAGGCTGTTTGTATCTTCTGTGACAAATTTGTTTTGTCCTGAATACACCATATTTTTGTTGGGTGTGAGTGTCAGCACTAGTCATCCTCTACTATCTCTTTTTTGTTATTCATCTATTAGTACTGAGTTTTGTCAGGCTATAGCTCATCATAGCTGAATTCATTCCTAATACATAAGCATGTATATCCTCCATCAAGGCTAAGTAGTTAACAACCAGCTTTTATTTGATCTTTCTCTGGTTCCAGTTCAGATGCAAATTACAGTTCCATGCCCACAAACCTCCTTCCTCTTCCCCATACATTGTTTTGTGCAATGTTCTCAGTAAAGAAACAAAGATTAACCAAATGACTTTTCTCCTCTTTGCAAGTTAATTAATTGCTGAACTTAGTGTGTAATGTTTATTCTTCTTGAAGAAGCAAATGCAAAATGAGTTCTGTACTTTCTACAAGTACAGTATTGTTTCAAAGACATGTTACAATATTCATTATTTAAACATTGTCAGTTAAACCACTTGCTTAAATCATATGACAATAAGGCATAGGAGCACAACAGGGCCATTTTGCTCATGGGGGGAGTTGAGGACTGCAGATGCTGAAGATCAGGGTTAAGAGTGTGGTGCTAGAATGATTTTTACAACCATTTGAGGATGGTAACAGTCTAGATTTTAATAGAATTTAAAGTCCTCCTTGTGGTGGGATATGAGCGCATAGCCCCAGAGCATTCCTGATGAAGGGCTTATGCCTGGAACATTGATTCTCCAAATCATCGGATGCTGCTTGACCTGTGATTTTCCAGCACCACACTCTGCCATTTTGGTCATTGGCTCTACCATTCAATAAGATCATGGAGGAAAATCTGCAAGTCATCCTTAATCGTAAAGTATCATTAGAAAAGCTTGGATTCTGCTTTGGGTGAAGCAGATTGAGGCAAAATGTAATAGAGACGTATAAGCTTTTAAGAGGTTTAGATAACATGGACAAAAAAAGCTGTTCCTGTTAATTGAATATGCAAGAAATATGGGGTATTGATTTTAGAGCTCTGTGTGGGGCAGTGTGAGGACCATGGTTGCTCATGCAACCATCTGCCTCAGATATTTTAGTATGTGGAGATAGTGATTCAGAGGAAACAATGATGAGTACTTAGAAATAAACCCACAGGGCCTCGAAGAGTAGGAGAATGGGTCTGATTGTGTTGTTGTACAAAGGGCTGGCATGGACTCAATAGACTAGATGACCTCCTTCTGTGCCTTAATGATTATCTGGTGCTTGTTTTCTAGGCTGCTAATTCAAGCTGGATACGATGTAAATGTCAAGGACAATGATGGGTGGACACCACTGCATGCTGCTGCTCACTGGTGCAAAGAAGAAGCCTGTAGAATTCTTGTGGAGAATTTTTCTGACATGGAAGCTGTAAATAAAGTGGTCAGTTGTTTTTAATAAGATGGTTTTCATTGTTTGAATAACTTGTAAATATCTAAATTTTTGCACTTGGGTCTTGGCTGTGTACAGTGCTCAACGGTTAGCATTGCTGCCTCACAGAGCCAGAGACCCGGGTTCGATTCCCACCTGAGCCTACTGTCTTTGTGGAGTTTGCACATTCTCCCTATGTCTGTGTGGGTTTCCTCTGGGTGCTCCGGTTTCCTCACAATCAAAAGATGTGCAGGCTAGGTGAATTGGCCATGCTAAACACTGTCAGGTCCATTAGGGGTAAATGTAGGGTATGGGAATGGTTCTGGGTGGGTTACTCTTCAAAGGGTCAGTGTGGACTTCCTTGGCCAAAGGGCCTGTTTCCATACTTGCAGGTAATTACAGTACAGGAGGTGGCTGTCTGGCCTGTGATGTCTGCACCAGCTCTCTGAATAAGCAGTTCAGGTAATCCCAATGACACCCCACTCGCTGTAACCTTGTATGTTCCTTTCCAGATTACAATCCAATCCAGCTTTTGAATGCTTTGATTAAAACTGCTTTGTTCAAATTTTCAGGCAATGCATTCTAGATTTTAACTACTCGTGAAAATGTCTCTTATCAACACTCTCAATCTTGAGTTTATATTCTTTTGTTCTTGATCATTTTTCCAGAAATAGTTTACCCCATTCCTCTTTCCATGCCCTTTATTTTGAATACCTATATTAAATATCTTCTAAACCTTCTGCTTACTAAGGAAAATTTACAACTTCCCCTGTCTATTATCATATCTGAGTTCAGCCTTGGAATCATTCTTATGAATCTTTTCTCAACCTGTTCTTCCACCTTCAATATTTATGCACATGTACACACAAGTTCCTTTGTTCCTGTGCCCCCTGTAGAATTGTACTCATTGTTTTACGTTTTTATTGCTTGGTGTTCCTCCTACCAAAATGAATCACTTCACACCACTTTGCATTGAATTTCATCTGCCATTTGTCCACCCATTCAAACAACTTTTCAATACCTTGAAGGTTTATTCTTCCTTTCTCACCATTGACAATGGTTCTGCGTTTTGTATTAGCTGCATATTTTGAAATTGTACCCTATGCACTAAGGTCTGGCATTACTATGCATCAGGAAGAGTAAAGGGCCCAGCACTGACTTCTGGGGAACTTCACTACAAACCTTTCATCCATCTGTTTGCTTTCACTCAGTTAATTTCATATCCATGTACTACTATCCCTCTCATGAGCTGTAACTTTGCTAACAGGGCAGAACTTTCAAATGTCTTTTATAGATCCATGCACAATATTAAGAGCAATACTCCCATCAATGCTCTGTTAGTTAATCAAAAATTGAAGCAAGTTATTTATATACAATTTTGCATAATGAATCTATGCTGGCTTTCCTTGGAAAGTAAATATCAATTTTGTCATGCATTATTGTTTCTAGAAGCGTTACACCACTGAAGTCCCTTACTTGCTTAGCTTATGTTTACGCCAGTTTTTGAAAAAGGATGTAAACATTTGCAATTCCTCAGTCTTCTGACATCACCTGTAAGGAAAGTTTGAAAATTCTGAACAGTGCTTCTGCAATTTATTTTCTCTCACTTCCCTCAGAATTTTGCTATGCATTTTATCTGTTTCTGATGCCTTCTCAGCTTTTAAGTGTTGACAATCTATCCACAACAATTTCCTTAGCCATTTTAAATGCTTCAAATGACTGAATTACCGAGCCTTTTACCTTGATCTGGGTAGCTTGTTCCTTGGTAAAGACAGAAGTATTATTTAGTACCTCAGCAATGTCCCTACCCATCCACATGTAAAACTGTTTTGGTCCCTAATCAGGCCCGTTGATCTTTTGTCTAGATTAGAGTGGTGCTGGAAAAGCACAGCAGTTTCGGCAGCATCCGAGGAGTAGTAAAACTGTTGATCCTTTTACAATTTAGGGTGTAGGTTTGCTCGCTGAGCTGTAGGTTTGATATCCAGATGTTTCATTACCTGGCTACGTAACATCATCAGTGGCGACCTCCCAAGTGAAGCGCAGCTGTTGTCTCCTGCTTTCTATTTATATCTTTCTCGTGGATGGGGTTCCAGGGGTTTGTGGTGATGTCATTTCCTGTTCGTTTTTTGAGGGGTTGATAGATGACATCTAGATCTATGTGCTTGTTTATGGCGTTGTGGTTGGAGTGCCAGGCCTCTAGGAATTTTCTGGCATGTCTTTGCCGAGTTTGTCCAAGGATAGATGTGTTGTCCCAGTCGAAATGGTGGTTTTTTTCATCTGTGTGTAGGGCTATGAGGGAGAGGGGGTCGTGTCTTTTTGTGGCGAGCTGGTGTTAGTGTATCGTGGTGGTTAACTTTCTACCTGTTTGTCCTACAAAGTGTTTGTGGCAGTCCTTGCATGGAATTTTATAGATGACGTTGGTTTTGTCTATAGGTTGTACTGGGTCTTTTAAGTTTGTTAGTTTTTGTTTGAGAGTGTTGGTGGGTTTGTGTGCTACTAGGATTCCGAGGGGTCTCAGTAGTCTGGTTGTCATTTCTGAAGCTTCTTTAATATATGGTAAGGTGGTTAGGGTTTCTGGCTGTGTTTTGTCTACTTGTCATGGTTTGTTCTTGAGGAATCTGCGTACTGTGTTTTTTGAATATCCGTTCTTCTTGAATATGTCGTATAGATGTTTCTCCTCTGTTTTCCGAAGTTCGTCTGTGCTGCAGTGTGTGGTGGCTCGTTGGAACAGTGTTCTGATACAGCTTTGTTTGTGTGTGTTGGGATGGTTGCTGGTGTAGTTGAGTATTTGGTCAGTGTTTGTCAGTTTTCTGTATGTGCAGGTTTTTAATTCTCCCTTGTCCTTTCTTTCTACTGTGACGTCCAGAAATGAGAGTTTGTTGTCAGTTTCTTCCTCCTTTGTGAACTTTATGCCTGTGAGGATGTTGATGATGATGTTAAATGTCTCTTCTATCTTGTTTCGTTTTGTGATGACAAAGGTGTCATCTACGTAGCGAACCCAGATTTTTGGTTTGATGATTGGTAGGGCTGTTTGTTCTAGCCTTTGCATTACCGCTTCTGCTATGAATCCTGATAGCGGAGATCTCATGGGTGTGCCGTTGGTTTGTTTGTAGACTATGTTGTTGAAAGTGAAGTGGGTGGTGAGGCACAGGTCCACTAGCTTCATGATGTTTTCGTTGGTAATGTGGTTGGTGTGTGTGTGATGGTCTGTTCTAAAAGTGTGATGAGTGTTTCCTTTGTTCGGTCGATGTTGATGGAGGTGAACAGTGCTGTTATGTCATTGCTTCGTCTTCCTCTATTTTGGTGTTTTTGATGATTTTTAGGAATTCCTGAGTGGAGTGGATGGAGTGCTGTGACTCTTCTACTAGGTACTTCAGTCTTGTGTGTAGTTCTTTGGCCAGTCTGTAAGTTGGTGTTCCGGGTAGTGAGACTATAGGTCTGAGGGGGGCTCCTGGTTTATGGATTTTTGGTAGTCCGTAGTATCATGGGATTATGAGATAGTAATCATTTATCTGTTGGTAAATGATCCACTTGTACCACCTCATTCCTAGGGCCAGCTTTTACAGTGGTTCTTTTCTCACTGAACTGGAAACATGCTCCTGTAGAAAATGTTCCTGATCATACTTTAGGAACTCTTGCATCCCTCTGACCATAATGCTGCTTCTATATTAGTCTACATGTGGGTAATCTTTAAAGTCTGCTCTTATACTATTTTATAATTCCTGCAGCTATCTGTAATTTCCTTTGAAAATTGTCCTTTTACAACTTTCCCACTACTTAGTATCTTGTAAACTTAAACCAAGCAATTTTCTTTGTTGTTCCGTCCTAGCCTAATTGATTCTCTTCTTGAGCCCTCTGACTGTCCTCAATTTCGAACTGTAATTTCTCCTTAATCAATACGGCCACATCTCCATTTCTTCCTTTCCCATCTTTTTAGATTAGATTACTTACAATGTGGAAACAGGCCCTTCGGCCCAACAAGTCCACACCGACCCGCCGAAGCGCAACCCACCCATACCCCTTACCTAACACTACGGGCAATTTAGCTTGGCCAATTCACCTGACCTGCACATCTTTGGATTGTGGGAGGAAACCGGAGCACCCGGAGGAAACCCACGCAGACACGAGGAGAACGTGCAAACTCCACACAGTCAGTCGCCTGAGGTGGGAATTGAACTCAGGTCCCTGGTGCTGTGAGGCAGCAGTGCTAACCACTGTGCCACCGTGCCACCCCTAATCTTCTGTTAGCAATCCCTCCCCCACCCCCCACAGCCCTCCCAAAAAATAAATGCAGCTAGTAGATGGAGTTTCTCTGGCTGCACTTGCCAGATGAGCTATCACTCTTCTCAATGTTCATGACAGAGTACTATTTAGAAAGTTGGGTGCACTGAGATACATCCTGTTCCAAATGCCTGTTTCCTCTTGATTGTTTGGCAGTCACCTATTTCCCCTCTCCCTTTTTACTCTTAAATTGAATATCAACAAGCAAGCTACTGAAGAAGCTGTCCATTTCACGTTGAAATATATTTTGCAAAGGCTGCTGAACCATCACTTCTGGTCCTCACGAAATCAATTTTTAAAAGATTGAATCCAATGTGATTGTTTACAGCTGGAACAAATGAATCTGATTCGCCTGCTTGCTGAACTTTTTTTTACTGTTCAATCATCTTATTCAGAGTTTCAAGGAAAGGAGGTCATGTTAGCAATCCAGTTTGAAAATGCTTTTCAACGAATGAGCAGTGAAAGGCCTTGATTTTTTACACATGAAACTCGTCATGTATCATGTGCCATTGTAGCATCATTCTCTTTGTGGTAACAGATGTTGATGAGAAAAATGCTACGAAAACAGGCTGTTTCTTAGCTGATCAAATATGTCTGAAAATGACCTTGGATTGTCATTTATGATTTTTTTCCTGAAAGATATTTGGAACATGACTATTTACTTCAGTCAGAATTTAAAAGATGTTGGCATTTATGTCCCAAGAAATATACCACGTAACAAAATATTTTCACAATGAGATAACAGTGGAAATTGCATCTGTTCAGAATATGCTCACTTTTTAAAATTTCTGTAGAGTACATCTTATATCTATTCTTAATTTAGCTTGATGTAAAGTTTTGAACACTTCTTCTACACAGTTTTCTATCAATTGGTGATGTGTAGACTCTGCTGTAACTGTTCTTTTGCTGGACACAAGGTACAGTCTCGAGCAACCAGATGTTTACCTGTTCCTGTTGTTCTCTTAACAAATACTTAATCTTTTTGGCACTTATTTTCTCCTTTCCCTTAATTGCCCTAGTTAACACAACTGAAAATGCCAATGTAAAAATTGATTCACTGTTTCTCTAATGGCAGTTACAAAGAGCTAAGTTGTGTATACTGTATTTGCAGGGTCAGACACCTTTTGATTTAGCAGACGAAAGTATTATTGAGCTTTTAGAGGAACTCCAGAAGAAACAAAATATTGTAAGTGAGTTATTTTTGGATTTTCTTCCCCTCTTTGGTAACATTTAGCTTAAAAAAAGTGCATTCAATTAAACACTTTGATTTTATCAAATGTTATTCAAAACAAATTTAAAAAGTTCATCGTGTACAATATGAAATTTATTGTCCATGTGAAGACAAAATGAGCAACTTCTTAGAACGCTGTACAAATCTGGTTTTGGATTGCAGAACCATTCTTTGCTTTATACAAGTATGCAGAAAATGAGCCAAATTAAATCTTCTATCATGTAGAATTTTTGATTTGTTTTAAAGCTTGAATGCAAAACTGTTTCACATGCTCTTCAAATGGTCATTCAGCATTTTGCTTGGACTGTCTCACAACTCCTGCATAAACCCATTTCTAAGAGTTTGTGGATCTTGGCTGCCTTTCCAGCTAATTACTATATGCATATATAATCCCTTTCCCTGAACCGTGCCACATGTTGAGATTTTCGAGTTAATATGAGCCTCTCAGACACCATTTGACTTTAGAAGAACTAATTTGATAAATGTGACTTTTCTTTTAAACAAATTGTTCAGACTCTTTGAAATATATCAGCTTTTTGGAAGTTTCAATGTTAATTCCAATTAATTTTCTCTTGAACTACAGCTCACTTGTGGCCACAAAATAACTGTAGCATTGTCTGTTTAAGCCTCCTTTGCAAATATCTCAGATTGCTTAGGGCATTTTGCACTAGTATTTCCTATTCAACCTTGGCCGACTGCAGTGAATTTTCATGCTTATTTGCTTTCCAAATTCTTGGCCAGTGGTGGCAGAGGCTGCCCCCATGACCTAAATTTTGGTGACCCTTCATCCCAGTTGTTTTGCTATATTTTGATAGTACATAGCAGACATCTGATTGCAACTTCACAATCTCTGATTTTTAGCTGGAATCATTTTTTTTTCTTAGTACTGTTAAATCCAAAGTAAGAGTTTCAATATTTTTGTAAAAATACTTATTTTGTAATGATGCCACTATATCGGTTAACCAGAAATAAACTCTCCAATCACCTGTTGTTCCAAAAGGTTATTTAAAGCTGCTAGACACAAGTGCAGAAATAGCACCTAGTATCTGAGTTCTTTTTAAAATTATGACTGGATATCTGAAACTTTCAAAATTCCAATTATTGGCAGTGTTCTATCAACATATTTCCTTTTTTTGGAGCAGAGGCTGCACTATATAGATATGTCATTGAACCAATTACAAAGCAGCAAACTTTAGTATTTCAGGATCCCTTAAAATCACAAACTGGTACTCTAGGTGTAGAAAGTATTACTGAGGGTGGTCAGGCTGAATGGATGTACCTTTCTTCCTGAATGACAGCCATAATTAAAGTAAAATTTTTAGTCCAATTCTTATGGTGTCAAAGGTTTTCTTCACTTTCCACAAAGTGTCTTTTTCCCTCCAGGCGTAATACTGAATTCAAGGATTGTCAACATTGACAGCTTTAATGTAAATGCAGGACCTCTCAGCCTAATGCTATCAGACTTTAAACTAATCTCTTATTGCCACAAAGTCCAGGAATGTGCTCATTTTTGTAAAAGTGCCGAACTACACCCAGGGCCTATTCTCCTTTTCTAGTGCAGCTGAATACCTTTTGCAACTAGAAGATGAAAAATTTTTTGGATAAAAGGGTACAGGTAAAACAAATTCATCCATCATCGCAGAGTAACAGATTGATTTGATGAATGAAGAATTCAGTCGTTAATTTAAAAAAAGCCTTGAAATGTTGAAAGTTGAATTTTTGAATTAGTCAGTGTCTGCCAGTAGCTGTAATATAATCTGATTTGATACGAAGTCTCCTATGATAGAACAGTGAATTCTCTGATCCATTTGTAACTATGCGGCAGAGAATTCTATGAGTGAAGACAAGATTCAGTCTGTCTGGTTTTCACTCTCTGAAAACCTGCCTCGGTCCATACTGTCTTTTACCATTGATCAACATTTTGTTGGTTCGAAAAGCTATTTAATTAATATTTCAAATTTATTACTGACATCTAGGAAATGAGTATTCTATATATTGGAACTTGTGTTCCATTCAAATGATATGTTTTAGTATTGGAGTTTAAATTTGAAAATAATTCTCCAAATGACTTAACTTGAAAAACTTACATTTTAAAGAAGCTTGGTTCTGAAATATGGGTTAAACTGCAGGAAAGATAAATTTTTGAGATAATATGAAAACAGTGACTACAGTTCAAATGAAAGCAGAAATTATGAAGAAACTAAGCAAGTTTGGCAACATCTGTGAAGAGAAAACTGAATTGGTTCAAGTCTAGTTCTGCAGAACTTTGCCTTTTCTCTGCAGATGTTGCCAGATCAGCTGCATGTCTCCAGTGATTCCTGTACCTGTTTCAGATCTTCAGCATCCACAGTTCGTTCTTTTGTATTACTGTGATTCAAATGTAGTTTCTAACTGAAGCATTTTATGATTTTTTTTGACATTGTGATATAATGCAAGTTGATTTTAAATTTCCAGGGCATTCTGGAATCAGAGAATGAACATCAGTATCAGTAATAATTTTAAAAAAAATATAGGTTACCCTGAAGGCAGTTAGGTAACAAGGTTAAAAGTAGGACATAAAAGATAGTCATTCCTGATGAAGGGCTTTTGCCCGAAACGTCGATTTTCTTGCTGTGCTTTTCCAGCACTACACTCTTGACTCGAATCTCCAGCATCTGCAGTACTCACTTTTGCATAAAAGATAGTGCCTTGTGGATTGCTGCCAGTGCCATGTGCTTGTTTGAGGAAACATAGTAGGAAGAATCAAATGAATACATGGCAATGAGGCGAGTTTCAGATTCCTGCTCCATTGGGACTGATTCTGGGGCGGTGGGTCTTGTACATACTGGACGGGCTATGCATGGGCATGGCCACAACTGACGTCCTGGGGGGGAATATTGGTTAGTGTGATTGGGAGGGTTTAAACTAAAATGGCAGGAGGAAAAGAACTTATACATGGAAACAGATCACAAGTAAACAAGGACAAAATCAAAAGACTGTAGAAATGAAAGTGACAACCAAAGCATTCAAGAGCAAGAATAAAGCAAGGCCAGAGTGCAAAATAATGCAAACCAGACTAAGAATGTTAAGAAGGCATGCCTTAACACTTTGTGTTCAGAGTAAAGTGAATGAATTAGTTGCACAAATAGAAATAAACTGATATATAGTTAGAATTACAGAGAAAGGTTGCAGAGTAAGTGGGGATGGGAACTGAATATCAAGGGTTTTCAGTTTTTAGGAAGGGTAGACAAAAAGGAAACATGGTTAGTTAGCATTGTTGATTAAAGAGGAAGATAATACAATTGTGAAGAAGGATATTAGCTCCGGTGAAGTGGGAAGTCTATGCCCGTAAAACTTGCAGATAGCAAGGATTTGATGTTCTGCGGATATGATGGCAGTGGTTAACTGAGATTGTATTTATGCAGTGAATATGAAATTACAGTTGTTATACATTTTTAAAATCTGACATTGTAGTTTGGTTTCTTCTATAGCTTCGTACTGAGAAACGAGCTGTGAGATCAACACTCATTGAATCAACTGTAAATTGCAAAGTCCAGGCCAAGCATTTGAGGTATTTAAATTATAACAAATGCTCAGTTTTGTGTTAACTTTTAAAAGATCCACAACAATCGACTGTTGGATTTTAATACATATCAATAACTTGTGGGAACCTTTCTGTAAAGTTTATCTTTGTCTCCCTATAAACCACTGTTTCCAGACATAGAATTAAATGGTAGCTAGTTAAATAATGCATGATTTGGAGATGTCGGTGTTGGACTGGGGTGTACACAGTTAAAAATCACACAACACCAGGTTATAGTCCAACAGGTTTAATTGGAAGCACACTAGCTTTCGGAGCGACGCTCCTTCAGTCACCTGTTGAAGGAGCATCGCTCCGAAAGCTCGTGTGCTTCCAATTAAACCTGTTGGACTATAACCTGGTGTTGTGTGATTTTTAACTAAATAATGCATGTGTTTGAATACTTGAGCATTTTGTAACAACCCATAAGTTAGCATAATGTGAACTAATTTGCTTTTGAACCTTCTTCCTCTGGCTCTATATTTTGCAGCTGTTCTAATTTTATATGAAAATCATACATTGGACAAATCAAAATGTTATTAGATCGTGCCTGTATTCTGGGTTTGTTCAAGCTCAATGTGCCTCACATCTGTTTTGCTTAAGTAAAAAAGCTTTGGGGGCTATCTCTGGGTTCAGAGGTCTGAGTTCAAGTCCTGTCTGCTCCAACTGTGTGTCATGATCTCTCTGAACAGAATGATTAGGAAAGAAAAGGTTGGGGTGAATTGAACTGAATTGAATTGAATTTATTGTCACGTACTGAGGCAGTGAAAAGCGTTGTCTTGTGAGCAATACAGGGAGATCAGTATAGTTATAAGTAGCATAGACAGTAAATAATAGGTAAACAGCGGCAAAAACAAAAAGAGGTACAAGTAAATGTTAACCATTTGTGAGTTCATTCAGTATTCTAAGAACAGTTGGAATGAAACTGTTGCGAAACTGGCTGGTGCATATATTCAGGCTTCTGTACCTTCTTCCCGATGGTAGAGGTTGTAGAAAAACATTGCCAGAGTGTGATGGACCCTTAAGAATGCTGGCGGCCTTTCCTTGACAGCGGAATTGGTAGGTGGGATGTTGGCCTTTGTGATTGTCTGGGCTGAGTTCACCACTCTCTGTAACCGTCTCTGATCTTGAAATGGTACAGTTGCCATACCAGAAAGTGATACATCCAACAGAATGCTCTCGATGGCGCACCTATAAAAGTTGACAAGGTTATTCACCATCATGCCAAATTTCCTCGGCTGCCTGAGGAAGAAGAGATGTGGTTGGGCCTTTGTAACCAGTGCATTCACATGAAGAGTCCAAGAAAACCATTCCCAGGAGCTTGATACTCTCCACTTGTTCCACCTCTGTGTTGTTAATGTGTAGTGGGGCATGAATAACATCCTGCTGAAAGTCAATAATGAGTTCCTTGGTTTTGCTGGCATTGAGAGTTAGGTTGTTCTCAGTGCACCGTTTTTCTAGGTCTTCCACCTCCCACCAGTAGACTGTTTCATCACCATCTGAGATTTGACTGACTATGGTGATGTCAGTGGCAAACTTGTAAATGGCGTTGGTCTGGTATTTAGTGATGCAGTTTTGGGAATACAGTGAGTGCAGTAAGGGCTGAGTAGACCCCTCCGGTGGGCTCCAGTGTTGTGTTAGTAAGAGATCTTCATTGATTGTGGCCTGTGGGTCAGGAAACTAAAGATCCAGTTGCAGAGAGAGAGGCTTTGTCTGAGATCACTAAGTTTAGTAATCAGTCTCGAGGGGATAGTAGTGTTGAAGGCTGAGCTCTAATCAGTGAGTAGGATTCTTATGTAGCTGTTCTTGGTGTCAAGATGTTCTAAGGAGGAGTGAAGGGCAAATGATATGGCATCTGACATGGATCTGTTGGTCTGATAGGCAAATTGAAGTGGGTCAAGAGTAGTGGAGAGGCTGATTAATGCCATAACCAGCCTTTCAAAGCACTTTATGGCCTCCAAAGTTAGGGCAGTAATCATTGAAACGTGCTGCATGAGCCTCCTTCGGCACAGAGATGATGTTGGCCTTGTTGAAACAGGCAGGAACAGTGGCCTGCTGCAGGGAGAGGTTGAAAATATCCAAAACAACCTCTGCCCAGATCTTTCTAGATTTTTCTGGTTGTTCACGGAGTGACTTGATGTGTTAGTTCTGTGAAGCTCCTTCTTATCAATGAAAAGCCAAGATTTCTATAACTGTTTTTGGGCGATCCATTGATTTGTTGACAAAATAGAAGTGGATTTCTTGTAAATCGGGATGCCCTGTGTAACAGAGATTTCTGCCTTCAAAGCATTGGACTAAACCACATTAAGCAACATATCCTTGATTTTGTGTCCATGTTGTTCCTTCCTTTACAATGCAGGCATTGCGACTTCAGTTCTGGTAAACTATTGCTTTCATGTAGATTACTTGGAACAGTGTCCTTGCATCCAATTTCTGTCTGACACTATGCTGGCTTCATATTATACCTCAATAAGGCTTTTGTATTTTTGTTCTTTAAGAAAGGCCATCTTAGGAATTCTTTTGTCTTAAAAGAATGTATTTTGAAAGAAATTAATCTTGCTTTCTTTGCTGGTTTATACCTCATATACAGATTTGTACAGCTGTGTGTACTCTCAGAAACCGATACTGCCTACAAATGTTCTTGTCTAGTGTTGCCTGGTGGATTTTCAATTAATTTTCCATATACCCGACACCAAACTATTGGAATCTGTTTCTAGATGGCAGCTGCTGCTGCCATGGTGAGAGAGTGCTTTTCCATTATGGAGTATTGCTTATGTTATTTCATGTAGCGTAAGAAACTGGTTGTGGATCAAGAATCAACAGACTTTTATTAAGAATAACTATTATGTACAAATATTATACACTTCAGGCGCTTACATTTCTGGGGTAATATTAAGCTGTTATGTTATAACAGTGAAGCATGTTTCAAGTGCTCGGAGACAAGGTGGAATATGAGATCTCTATGCCCTGAGGTCAAATGCTATGGTGCAGTGATGATGTCATGTGCATACCTGTTCAAGGTATACTGATTGAACTGGTTTGTTATGCCTCACAATCAAATTTCAGGCTGCTTTCAAGTGCTAAAAAGTGCAGTCATTTATAAGTACAAAATTTGGGATTCATTTTTCTTTTTCTACCAAGCTTAGAACTTTTAGAGGATTTGTTTTGAAGTAGTTTATTTGTGGATTATAAAAAGTACCTACATTATACAAATATTTAAGTATCTATTAAACCAACAAGATGAACTGCTTTTTGGGGCCCACTAACTTAATGTTTGTCAATGGTGTACATCATGTAGCTTTAGTTTGCCTCACCATGCATCAAAAATTAATTTTTAAAAATTATTTTGTTTATTAATTTTTAAACTTGTTTTGATTTTCTTCCATCACCTGATTTTGTTGAATTTTTAAATCACTTCGAGAAGAAAAACTGGAGAAATAATTTACCTTTCAAATCCATAGCAAAAGAAGTTGCCCATAATGAGCCTTTCTAACACTGTTTCAGTCACTCTGAAAAGGTGCGCGTACATAGTTAATGGCGAGAAACTTGCTTTTTTTCCTCTATCAGCACGTTTGACTTTTGGAACTTTTGTTTGGTTGTTGTCTACGTATCCTGTGACATAACATTGGGATTTTGCACTGATCGAACAGTCTTGCTGCACATTTCCTAAACTTACTAAAAACAACTATTTTGCAGCAGTTAGAAATTTTTCCAGTGTGTTCCATCTTGTCATAGATTGCATTAATTCATGAAATCAGCTGTTTGAAATAATTGTCCTGTTAACTGATTTTGACTTGTTTTCTCATTATTACAGTAAAGACACCATCTTTTCTGAAGTAAAAGAAACAAAGCGTAAATTGTCTGATCGAGAAAAACTCAATGAAGAAAGTAAGAAAGATGAATCCAGCAGTTCCAGTTCTGAAGAAGAGGATGATGCCTCTGACTCTGAGTCGGATGTAGACACAGGTAAGCCCGAAGAAAAATAGCTTAACAATAGAGGAAATCCAGGAAAAATTTTTAATGCTTGATTTTCAAAACGTGAGGTTAATTTTGTTTTCCTTTATCTGTCAGTTCTGAGTAATTTCAATTACAAGGCCATATAATAAAACTTTGTTCTCTGGATGTTTAATTGTAGTACAATTTAAAAACAAGTTATTTCTTGTAGTTGGAAACAAATTCCAATTAAGTACTCATTATGAAAATCAACTTTATATAATGTTACAGACAATATTATAGACGTTAACTCCTATAGGTACACGATCAGTCTCTCCCTGCTATTTGACAGTGCTTTATAGGTAGTACCCCTCACTGCTCTTTTTACATGCCTTACAACTCATAGTTTCTAAGTATGCATGATTTTTATTTTAATGAAAATTACCAACTTTTCAGACAGTTCACTGCATACCACAAATTGCTGTGCAAAATGTTCCTGCAAAAAGAACCTGTTCATTTTAATTCCTACCCACAGTCACACAGTATCTCAGCTGAAATTCTAATTAGTGATTTTAAAAGGATTTAGAGCATTTCTACTTTTTGTATTGTCTCTTAGAACATTTGATTGTTTTTAGTTGGAAAGAAATTACCAGAATTGTAAGGTGGTAAGTAGAGTACTTTTGCAATGAAGTGTCAGGTACAAAATTTCATGTTTGCATCCATGTGCTCTGGTTTAAAGCAATATTTGTCGCCTCAAAATTTGGTTAACTTTTAAATTATTCAGTTCATTATATAGTTTAATAGTCACAGTTTTTCCAAATCAGTATTACAGGTTTGAGAAAATTAGCTCTGTTTTGAATGGCCTTGAAATTATCTGCATTTAAAACTCTGATAGTTACATGCTGAAATTTATAAAACTTGCCTCTGAAAACAGTTTCTCTTAATACAGGTTGAGCCTCTATTACGCAGTGTTCTCTAGTATGTGAAACTCGGTGATCCAGCAACCACACTACTACATGTTGCTTCCTGCTGCTCCTCTTCCCCCGCCTCCCCCACACCTCCACAGACACACCAGGAAAACAAAACAAAATCTCCCTGCCGCAGTGCAGATTTGAGATTTGTAAGTTTGATAGTGACAGTGAGCACTGAGTAACACATAGTTATTACTAGTTACAGACTGGCTTTACTCATCAATAACCTGGTTAAATTCCCTCCCTTAGTTAACTCAATAGTTCTATTAAGGTATTGTGACTTAAGGGAATGTATGTTTGTTTTAAACCATATAGTAATCAAACATTAACTTTCTTAATTGTTTCTCTATTGTTATATCTTTTTAACGTTTTCCAATCCACCACAAACAGCTTGCCCATCATATCTTCATATTTACTTTGGTTTAGATTTAAGGCCATAGCTTTGTATTGAACTATATCCTTTCAAACTTAATTTATTTTTATAATCCTTTGCTTCTCACTCAGGACTCTGAGATTACTGATGTGCTCTTACTCATAGCATAATACCAAATATAAAAATAGCCTTTTTTGTATTTACTTCTTCATGCTGCACTAGAAAACCATCTGATGTACATCCAGCAATTCAACCTTTACAGCACTGGTGCTGGTTAGATTTACGTTGTCTACATATAATATGTATATAATAGTTAAAAATCACAATACCAGGTTATAGTCCAGCAAGTTTATTTGGAAGTACAAGCTTTCAGGACAATGCTCCTTCATCAGGTAGCTAGTGGGGCAGGATCATTGAACACAGAATTTATAGTAAAAGATCAAAGTGTCATACAACTTAAGCAATGTATTGAGCAAACCTAGATTGCTGTTAAGTCTTTAATCACTTAGAATGGGGATGCAGGTTTCGATTGATTAATATTTTCAGCATTTATATGAATGATTTGGGTGTGAACATATGAGGTACAGTTAATAAGTTTGCAGGTGACACCAAAATTGGAGGTGTAGTAGATGCCGAAGAAGGTTACCTCAGATTACAACAGGGCCTTGATCAGATGAGCCAGTTGGTTGAGGAGTGGCAGATGGAGTTTAATTTAGATGCATGTGATGTGTTGCGTTTTGGAAAGGCAACTCTGAGCAGGACTTATACACTTAATGGTAAGGTTCTGTGGAGTATTGCTAAACAAAGAGACCTTGGAGTGCAGACTCATAGTTCCTTGAAAGTGGAGTCTTGGGTAGATAGGATATTGAAGAAGGCATTTGAGATGCTTCCCTTTATTGATCAGAGCACGGAGTATAGAATTTGGGAGGTCATGTTGTGGCTGTACAGGACATTGGTTAGGCCACTTTGGAATATTGTGTGCAGTTCTGGTCTCCCTCCTAATGAAAGGATGTTGTGAAACTTGAAAGGGTTCAGAAAAGATTTACAAGAATATTGCCTCGGTTGGAGGATTTGAGCGATAGGTAGAAGCTGAATAGGCTATTCCCTGGAGCACCGGAGGCTGAGGGCTGACCTTATAGAAGTTTTTAAAATCATCAGGGGAATGGATAGGATTAATAGACAAGGTCTGGATTGGGCGAATCCAGAGCTAGAGGACATAATTTAGGGTGAGAGGAGAAAAAATTAAAAGGAACCTAAGGGGCAATATTTTCATGCAGAGGGTGGTGCATGTATGGAATGAGTTGCCAGAGGAAATGGTGGAGCCTGGTACAATTACAACATATAAAATATATCTGGATGTGTACATAGAAAGGGTTTAGATAGATATGGAGCCAGCGCTGGCAAAGGGGACTAAATTAATTTGGCATATCTGGTCGGCATGGACAAGTTGGACCGAAGGATCTGTTACTGTGCTGTACGTCCCTGTGACTCTATGACTCTATGTAAATTCCAGAACATCATCTGAGTCAGTCCCAAGATAACAAGGTTTTATTATAAAAAGTGACAGCTCAGACAGTACATGAAAGATATGAGGTTTACAGGTTGTCTATATCCCATCCTTGAGTCAGACTGGTTCTATTTCCAAAGTAGGAATTTGTAAAATGCTACATGAACTGACTGCCTACAGATAAAGTGCTTTTTGAACAAAATAGAATGTATCTAGCAATACAAATCTGCAAATGCAAATTCATCTGTAGACCTGCAGGTGTGATGGAATATGTGCCTTTGAGAGGGCTGCGCGTGAATGTGTATGTGTGTGTGTGTATAAGAGAGGGTCTGTGTGAGTGTCATTGTGTGTAAGAGTATGTGTGTGTGTACAGTGTAGTGGGATCATCTGTACTGTGACATGAATCCAAAATCCTGGTTGAGCTTATCTTTGTGGGTACCAAACTTGCTATCAGCTCTGTTTGGCAACTGTGCGTTGTTGCGTATCCTGAAGTCCACCTTGGAGGATGGTCACCTGAAGATCAGAGGTCGAATGTTGTTGACTGCTGAAGTGCTCCTGACTTGGAGGGAACATTCCTGTCTGGCGATTGTTGCGTGGTGTCTATTCATCCGTTGTCGTAGCATCTGCTTGGTCTCATGAAGATACCACACCATGGGGCATCCTTGACTGCAGCGTATGAGATAGACAGCATTGGCAGAGTCACATGAGTACCTACTGCACATGTAATGGGTGGGTCCCACATGTAAAGGTAGTATTCATGTTGACACTCTGACATGTCTTGCAGTGGTGGCCATGATAGGGTTGTCTGGTGTTGTGGTCGATGTCCTGAAGGCTGGGCAATTTGTTGCAAACAGTGGTCTGTTTAAGGTTTGACAGTTGTTTAAAGTGAGAAGTGAAGGCGTAGGGAAGATGTTGGTGAGGTGCTCATTCTCATTGGTGATGTTCTTTGCACCCTGCAAAACATTGTGTAGTTTCTGTACTCCCAGGAAGTACTGGAAAACAAGCAGTACCATGTCAGTTGTATCCCGTGTCTATCTCCTGAGTAGGTCATTATGGTTTCTCACTGTGGCATGTCAGAATTGGCTAACAATGAGTTGAATATCGTAGCCTGCTCTTATGAGTGTGTCAGTTGCATTTCTCCTCATCTTGTTCTTAGAAGATGGCTGTTTTAGTATGTTTAGGGTGGAATCTGGAAGTTATCTGTGAGCTGGTGGTAAAGTGAGGTACTGAGGTGCCTGACCTTGATGGAGATGTGAGTGCCCAGGAACGAGAGTGATTCTAAAGAATTGTACATGCTCAGTCTGATGGTGGGATGTAACTTGTTGATATCACTGTGTAGTTGTTTCAGTGACTCCTTGCCATGAGTCTAGAGGAAGACAATGTCATCAGTATATCTGCTGTATTGTGCTGGTTGGAGGTCCTGTGCGCAAAGAAGTCTTGTTCGAACATATTGGGATGCAAATTTGGTCCCCATAGTTGTTCCATGTGTCTGCATGAAGAAGTGATTGTCAAAGATGAAGATGTTAAGATTGAGGATGAAGTGGATGAAGCAACATAGACTACGCTGAGAGATTTTGCTGTTACACTTCTTGCAAACTCCTCAATCATCATGTATAGCAACTCTACAGGCACCATAACCTTGAAATTGAGATAGAGTCCATGTTCTCAGCTTGCACTCAAGGTACAGCATTACAGTTACAAGACACTGCCAAGTAGATGAGGCCATGCACGCCAAGAGCAAGAAACTTGAGAAACCTGGCATCACCACCAGCAGTAGCCAAGCCTCCCCTGGCACCACAGTTGAAAACTGTACCACCACGGGGAAATTAATCATCAACTTATTGGACAACACCCTTCAACCAAAAGAGATTGAAGTTCCCAACCCAGTGCTCAATTTTTGCCCCACCACCAAAATGGATCCTGTTGGTCTTGTGGCAAACACGGGGAATTCATGAGATGAATGAAACTCTAGGAATTCTTCCATGACTCAGCAGCAAGCCCAGTGAGACAACTGATGAACTGAAACAGTCGTCAGAGAGGTCAGTAATGGAGGGACCAAAGGAGGAGTTAACTTGGATTAACTGGGGCTAACCACTGCCCTGGGCTTGATATACATGCTCAAACCATCAGGAAATGTCTAAAAGTCAGATTCATCAGCCACACCCACAAGGTAGAGCAAAACATCACCTGATCACAACACAATGCCATCCATGCTCTCAAGACAAATTGCAACATTGTCATCAAACCAGCAGACAAAGGAGGAGCCACTGTCGTTCAGAATAGAATGGACTTCTGCAAGGAACTGTGTTATGAGGTGGCAGTGAAACCTTCTGTTAATTAAAACAAACCCCAAGAAAAGCTCAACTTACATTGTACTCTGTTAAAATGAATGACAGAGAACTTCCAAATTCCACAATTTAAAGAAAATATTATCAATTTATTTTTTAACTCTAAAAGTGAACATTAAACAACAATTCACCACTCTTAAACTCCCCCCCCCACTTCTCTTAACCGCTTATTTTCTGCCTCCCAACTCTATAAAAATGTACTGTTTCAATAAGACACTTATTAAAATTACATCAATTTAATTTCAGCATCACGCAGCGGCTATCATCCTTAGTATCTTTCTTCTTCCAGCTGGTGATCTCTCTGGGACGTCGGCTTTCTTTTTACTGCAAATATATTTTGTGTGAAAAAGAACCTTTAAGAGAGAGTATTTCCTAATTTCTGGATGTGTTGATGCTAGTTGCTCTATCTCCAATTTTCAAAATGCTTACTTTTTTTTATCCCCAACTTCAGATTGTCGCATTGGTTCGACATTGACAAAACAATAACTTCAAACTATATTGGGTTTTAGTTTCCTGGGGCATAATTTAAACTGGTTAAATTTGAATCGTTGTCAAAACAGCAACCAACTGTTATCCATTTCACAGTCAAATGTTACATTTTCAATATTCCAGTACACTCTGAGACTGCTGTCTAGTCATTTCACACCAGTGCTTGTAAACTGTTGGTTCAGAGCAGTATTCATTCTCTCTTCAACGTACAATATTTGCCTTCAGCATCAAAGCAAGTTTACCAATAACTGAACAACCAGGAATGTTATAGGCAACTACTAGCCGATCCGACCAAAGTACATACCTGTGAACTAAACAGATCAAGACTTTTGATCCAATCCTTCAGAGTACCATACATATTCTCATGTACATTTCGCGTAGGGGATTTCTACTGCCTTCTGAAAATATACATAGCCAACACACCTGGCGTTTCATCAGGCAACAAGACCCTGTGTGAGAACCTCTCTGGCTGTGTCGAGGGTATATTCAAACCCATTGTACAGGGGATCCCTAGTTTCTGTCGCGACATTACAGATTTCTTCCAGAAACTCAGCATCCATAGGCCAGTCGAACCAAGACCATTCCTTGTCACAATGGATGTTTTGGCATTCTGCATCAGCATCCCCACAACAGTGGCATCACTGCAAAGCCTCAGTACTCAATACCAAAATCTACCAATCTCCAGGCACCATCCTACAACTCATGTGCTTCATCCTCAACCACAATGTTTTCGCCTTTGACACAGTTTTTTATCCAGACACATGGAATAGCCATGGGGACCAAATTTACACAACAAAATGCTGATATTTTCATGCGCAAGCTCAGACAAGACGTTTTAGCTGCACAGGACTTCTGAGCAATAGACAACAGATACATTATTGACACTTCAATTCCTCGTTATGGGTCCAGAGGAATGATAACTTGTCATATGGATTGACTGCTGACAGATTGTGTGCTTTTTGAACAAAATGGAATGTAACTAAAAATACAAATCTGCAAATACAATTTCACCCCATAGACTTGTATATGTGCATGTGCGTGTGAGAGAGAAAGGGGGACAGGGAAAATGTGTGTGTGTGTGGGAGAGAGGGAGAGAATGAGAGTGTGTGGGTACGTGAGAGTCATGAAGTGTATGACTTTGAGAGGGCACATGCGTGAGTATAAGTGTGAACACTTGTGTGCGTATCTGAGTGAGACAGGATGTATGAGGGGGCCTGAGAGAGTGTGAGATCATGTGTAAGAGTGTGCATGTATATGTGCTTATATGAGAGTGAAGTGTACAGACTTGTGGGGTCACATTAAGCGTGACATGAACCCAAGATTCCAGACTGGCCTGGGTACCAAACTTGGGTATCAGCCTCTGCTCAGCCACTGTGCATTGTTGCATATCCCAAACACCGCCTTGGAGGACAGTCACCTGAAGATCCAAGGCCAAATATCCTTGACTGCTACACAACTACACAGTGATATGAACAAGTTTCATCCCACCATCAGACTTACCATGGACTATCCTTTAGAATCGGTCTTCTTCTTGGGCACACACATCTCCATCAAGGATGAGCACCTCAGTACCTCACTCTACAACAAGTCTCTGATTAACCTTACGATTCTGCACTTCTCATGCTTCCACCCCAAACCTATGAAAACAGCCATCCTCTACAGCCAAGCCCTATGCATACACAGGATCGTTCAGATGAGGAACGCGATGGACACCTGAAGGTGTTTAAAAATGCCCTTATAAGAACAGGATACAATGCCCAACTTATTGTTAGCCAGTTCTGACATGTCACAGGGAGAAATAACGACCTCAGGAGACAACTGACAAGGTGTGCTTCATCATCCAGGAGCAGAGAAACTGCACCATGTTTTTCGCGGCCTGCAACACATTATCGATGAGGATGAGCACTTCACCAAGATCTTACCTATGTTTCTATCTCTTGTCTTTAAACAACTGCTAAACCTTAAACAGACCATTGTTTGCAGCAAACTGCCTAGCCTTCAGGGCAACATCGACCACAACACCATACAACGCTATCATGGCAGCCACTGCAAGATGTGTCCATATCAACATGAATACTACCATTATATGTGAGGACACTATCCATCACATGTGTGGCAGGTGCTTTTGTGACTCTGCCAATTTTGTCTACCTCATACGCTGCAGGCAAGGAAGTCGGGATGTATGGTATTTTGGCGAGACCAAGCAGACACTACGACAATGGATGAATGGACACCTTGCAATAATTGCCTGACAGGGATCTTCCCTCCCAGTTGGCGAACACATTAGCAGTCAAGGATATTTGGCCTTGGATCTTCAGGTGACTGTCCTCCAAGGCGGTGTTTGGGATATGCAACAACGCACAATGGCTGAGCAGAGGCTGATACCCAAGTTTGGTGCCCAGGCCAGTCTGGAATCTTGGGTTCATGTCACGCTTAATGTGACCCCACAACTCTGTACACTTCACTCTCATATAAGCACATATACATTCACACTCTTACACATGATCTCACACTCTCTCAGACCCCCTCATACATCCTGTCTCACTCAGATACGCACACGAGTGTTCACACTTATACTCACACATGTGCCCTCTCAAAGTCATACACTTCATGACTCTCATGTACCCACACACTCTCATTCTCTCCCTCTCTCCCTCTGTCCCACACACACACATTTTCCCTGTCCCCCTTTCTCTCTCACACGCACATGCACATATACAAGTCTATGGGGTGAAATTGCATTTGCAGATTTGTATTTTTAGATACATTCCATTTTGTTCAAAAAGCACACAATCTGTCGGCAGTCAATCCGTATGACATATTATCAATTCCTACTTTGGAAATAGAACTGGTCTGACTCAAAAGTTGGGATACAGACAGAACCTAACCTCACACCTTTAATGCATTGTCTGAGATGTCACTTTTTAAAAAAAGAACATTTTGTTACATCAGGACTGTGACTTGAAAGATGTTGTGGGATCTACATATTAGTCAAACGAAACCTGCTTCACCTGTGTGGAGTTTACACTTTCTCCCTGTGTCTGTGGGTTTCCTCTGGGTGCTGTGGTTTCCACCCACAGGTCAGGTGAATTGTCCAGAGTGTTAGGTGCATTAGTCAGGAGCAAGTATAAGGAAATGGATGGGTTACTCTTTGGAGAGTCAGTGTGGACTTGTTGGGCCAAAGGGGCTGTTTGCACAATGTATGTAATCTAATTTAATCTAATCTTCTAAGTGATTCAAGACTTAACAGCAACCTCGTTTGTTCAATGCACTGCATCAGTTGTATGACACTGTGATCTTTTACTATAAATTCTGTGTCCTATGATCTTGCCCCACTACCTGATGAACGAGCAATGCTCCAAAAGCTCATACTTCCAAGTAAGCCTGTTGGACTATAACCTGGTATTGTGTGATTTTTAACTTTGTCCACCCCAGTCCAACACTGGCACCTCAACAACATATCTATTGCTATGGACCAGGCCAGACCCCTTCAAAACATTTCAAGAAAGTAGCCCAGACTTTAACTGTGCTAGTTGTTTTGATCAGGTACAATGTGGATATTCCAGAAGATGCAGCTTGTCAAACCACTTATTTTAAACAAAATGGAATTTATTTTCAAGATTACCGAATGAAACACAAAGAGAACGGAATGCCGAATAGCTTAACCTATTCGAAAACCCAACTTAATTATGCTTTTCCAAATACATGCAACAATCCCGATAAACACCCCTTGGTTCAAAAGATATTATCAAACACGTGGTCTGACTGGAGAGATGTCAGAGAGAGAGGTGGCAGCATGGTAGTTTCCATCTTCCATGTTGCTGTTTCTTGGACCAGCAGCCTCAAACTGCCTGACTGCTCTCAGTGCATAGCCGGCCTGCCAAAAGCAAATCAAACCGGAGTAGAGCTGAGCTGGGAGAACTGGCCACTCTCCTTTCATCATACAAACATTTTTTCTACTGAGGCAGTATCTATTAGCTATAATCAAATTGGCCCAAAAACCCATCAAACCAGACTTTTCGGAAACACTGCTTTTACGACCTCTAGAAAAAAAAGCACAGTATAACTTTGTTAAAGGAGCAGCATCACCACTATATATATATATATTGAAGTCAGTCAATACTGCACTGCTATCGTGACATTCATATCAAATCTCTTGATTTGTTCTATGATCTTTTTTGCCGTAACTATTTGGTGACCTATAATCAACTGCCCTTGCTGTTTGTTATCTGCACCTGACCAGATTCTGCATCCTGCTGTTATGATCTAAGATGCTCTCTCATTAATTCTGATCCTGCTCCTTACTGTGAGCACTACTGCAACCACTATTTTTACTTAGCCTTCCCCTAAGTGAATGGCAGGTGTCTTTTCTCGAAGCTGAGGAAGCTCAAAACTAGCAGGCATATTTTTAAGGCAAGAGGTGAAAGCTTTAAAAAGGACATGAATCATAGTTCTGAAATTGTGAGCTCACGTTTTGGTGCACGTTAACCTTCTCTGCCTATTTTTATTTAGGCTACGTGAAGTGCTCACCTCTCCCCACATGCCACAGGATGGACATTTCACATTTTGAATTCCCATGTGTTAAGCCTACTTTCAGGCTATTCACTACAAATTTGAAAGTAAATCCTGATGAGTTGTGCCTTGAGCCTCAATCTATTGTTCACATTGCCAGTGTTTGAAATTGTTTGAGGAATCATCTGAGTTCTGATTGCTAACTTAGATTTTTATTGTTCAATATATCTCTTCATGATAAGCCATCAAAATATGTTTCTCTTTCTCTCTCAGAGAAATCAAAGCCATCTATCAAAAATAATATAAACAGCAAACTGAACAGCCGAAGCTTGCAGCCAGCTCCAACTGCAGGGCAGTCCACTCAATTCACAGCTACCACAACAACAAGAAAGGTGAAATGCAACTCTGATTCTGTGTTTTGTATAGCAAGGGGCAGGTGAGCACTGAATTTCTTTATGCAGGTAATTAGGTAATTGCCATAGACATCTGTATATTTTATTACCTTTTTTACATTTTTATCTGTGGGCGAAGTCATGGAGATCTTCTGGTGCAATTTATGATATTCCTGCTTTTGTTGCTTGCACTTGTTTTAAAGATTGGAACTTTTTTACATAAAATTATAATCAGCTTCATTAATGATTTGCATTCATCTTTAAGCCAAAACATTACCAAATATAAGGAGAGAAGTGAAGGCAGAGAAAGATCAAAATATTTGAAGGTTCAAAAATGGTAGTTATTAATGAGGCTGCTGAATGCTAACTGAGAGATTTAGTGGATTTACAGAATGAAATTCAGAGCGTTGTAAACATGCATGTTGTTGCTGGGATAAAAGAATGTGAGTGAGCAAGTGGGCAGTGTCCGAGGAACAGAGCTTTGAAGTAGTTGGATGTCTGGAAGGGATTTTTTTTAAAAATCCTGAATTATAATTTTGAGATGTCACAGGGCTAGAAACCAATCTCAGGAATGATAGATTAACAAAACCTGATGTGGGTTAGGATATGGTGAGGAAGGTTAAAATGATTTCACATTTGCCTTAATGCTGACTGTGTACTTTCTTTTTAAATCATGAAGAGATTTGAGGCATCATGTGAATGCAAGTTTATTGAGCTTCAGTTCAATAATTTCTTGTGTGATTGAAAGCTGGTTGCAGGAGCCATTTTCTTTTCTTCATTTTTAAAGACTGTGTAGTATCTTTTAAACCCTGTGACACCATTTTCCAAACAAAGAATTGTCATCAAAGTTAATCGTTAATCAAAACTGTATGAATCAAGATTTGCTTTGTTTTCAGATTATTAGCCCTTTTCTCAAATCTACTGCCAAAGATGAAGAAGGTAAAGATGAATCTCCAGCTTCTTGGAGATTGGGGTTGAGGAAGACTGGAAGCCATGATGCACTGAGTGAAATTAGTAGCTCCCAAGCACTGAAAGAGAAGGACTCATTTGGGATTATCCGATCTGCTTCAAGTCCACGTCTTTCAACCATATTTGATAACCGGGAAAAGGTACAACTTTTGAAATTTTTGTTTGCAGAGCATAGTAACAGATTTCTTTCATTGGTCGAAATTTTAGAATTGAATATTGTATCTGAGCAGTATCATTGATACATTTTCAGGCAAATGTTGCTTCCAAACAGCAAGTTGTAGTTTAAAATGTTGGCTAAGATTTTCTGATGGCCAGACTGCCATTATGCCAGTATAAATGGTCATTTTGCATGGGGACTCTGGAATACCCATTATAGCTAAATGAATTTTTCTGCTGGGTAATTTGTCTCTTCCTGAAACCTTCCAAAATTCTTCAGTTACATCAAAAACCTCAGAGAGTTCTGATGAAATTAAGTAAAATAGTTACTCAGGAAAGATTTGAATATGAAATACCTGAGTAACTATTCAACAAATCAATACTAATCTGGCAACCTACCTCTGAAACTCAAACTTGTCCTCAGCTGACCTCTTACACCCTACTCATTTGGTATTCTTTCCCTGTACCATACCCTCAAATCATCTAGTATTCTTCCCGTGGCAGTCTACTTATCTGGCAACCTACCCTGTTGACATCCTAACGTCACATTGGCTGTGTACTTGCTGATGCACAGCAATTGTCAAAGTGGCTGTCAGGGCATTTAATTTTCAGAATATGCAACTGACTGCTGTGAGAGGAGGGTTGCTGTTTGCCTACCTCCAACTGTTCCACGCTACAGCAGAACTGTCCAAATGAAGTACAGCTCTGCATTTCTCAGGGAGCCCTGAAATGTAGAGTTCCCAATTGACTGATGGTTTAGAAGTAGCTGTGACCACAGATTACTCATTGCAACTTTGTTTTTTTTTATTCATGGGATATAGGTGTCACTGGCCAGGTGAGCATTTATTGTCCATTCCAAGTGTGCAATTCTGGTCACCCTCCTATAGGAAGGATGTTGTAAAACTTGAATGGGTTCAGAAAAGATTTTCAAGGATGTTAGTGGATTTGAGCTATAGGGAAGGGCTGAATAGGCTGGGGCTGTTTTTTTCCTGGAACATCTGATGCTGAGGGTGACCGGATAGAGGTTTATAAAATCATGATGGGCTGGATAAGGTAAATAGACAAGGTCTTTTCCCTGGGTTGGGGCAAGTCCAGAACTAGAGGACATAGGTTTAAAATGAGAGGGGAACAATATAAAAGGACCTGAGGGGCAACGTTTTCACACAGAGGGTTGTGCGTGTATGGAATGAGCTGCCAGAGGAAGTGGTGGAGGCTGGTACAATTCCAACATTTAAAATAGATCTGGATGGGTTTATGAATAGGTGGGATTTAGAGAGTTAAGTGCTGGCACGTGGGACTAGATTAATTTAGAGTATCTGGTCGACATGGGCAAGATGGACCAAAGGGTCTGTTTCCATGCTGTGCATCTTATTTTATGACTCTAGTTGCCCAGAGACAGTTAAGAGTTAACTGCATTTCTGTGGGTCTGGAGTTACATGTAGGCCAGACCAGGTAAAGGCAGCAGATTTCTTTCCCTAATGGATGTTAGTGAACTAGATGGGCTTTTCCTGATCATCAACAATGGATTCATAGTTCTCATTAGACTCCTAATTTCAGATATTTATTGAATTCAAATTCCCCCATGACAAGATTTGAACCCAGGTCCAAGAACATTATCTAGGTCTCAGTATTATTACTAGGCTATTAATTCAATTGGAGGGAGACCAGAATTGCACACTAGGGATGGGCAATAAATGCTGGCCATCATCTGCCCTTTATTGGGATGTAGATTTTGAATTAGATTTGTGGTCACATGCATGGTGTTATGAAGTTGAAGGTCTGTACTATACCTTTGAGAGAGTGAATGCTGTTCTGAACTCAGAAATTACAAGCACCTGTGTATGTGACTAGATGGCAGTCCCAGAGTGTACTGGAAAATTGAAACTATGTAAAATTTGACTGTGAAATGGATATCTGAGTTTTGGTTGGTGATTAAAGTATTTGCGCTCTTTCTGACATGTTACCCATGAGAGTGGTAATTTGTGGAATAGATAAACAGAAATTTACTCTAAGACCAGGTTGGACAGCCAAATCAAGATTGAGAAAGTAACAGTGGAACTGATTGACAGAGTGTCAGTTCCAAAAATACAGTTTGTTCTTGAGAATGATTTAGCAGGATCCAAAGTGGGAGTGTCACCCCTTGTTGTGGAGAAACCAAATGTAAACTAGGGAACCAAGGAGTTAAATGATAAATACCCTGGAATTTTTCCGGACTGTGTCGTAACAGGATTCCATTGTCATAAGTCACAGCAAGAAGCAAAAACTAAAGAGAGAGACGAAGGAGTTGAGGTTCAGTTAGCTGCCACCCTGTTTGATATAGTGGTACAGAAAAAACCTGAACAGTTCAGGGTCAGGCAGAAGTGTTTCGTTCTGAAAGGCTAATGGACTTAACAACAGAAAGACAAGACAATGCCAGGGGTAAGCCATGGGGTATAGGTCTCTGGCACAGAGTCTGTCCCTGTTGCTCAGAAGGGAAGGAAGGAGATCTGCAAAGCATTAGTCACGGGGGACTCCATTGTTAGCCAGACAGATAGGAGGTTCTGTGGAAACAAGAGAAACACACTATTGGTGTGTTGTCTACTAGGTGCCAGAGTTTGTGATGTTTTAGATCGTGTTTTCAGGATCCTGAAGGGGAAAAGGCACAGCTCCAAGTTGTGCTCCACAGGTACTAATGATATAGGTAGGGAAAGGGATGGGATTAAGGCAGACATTCAGTGAGCTAGGGTGGAAGCTTAGTGCTGGAGTACTTATCTCTGACTTGTTGCCCATGCCACGTGCTAGAGAGGTGAGGAATCAGGAGAGACAGGAGTTGAACACATGACGATAGGGATGGTGCAGGAGGGAAGGTTTTGGATACCTAGATAATAGTGGCTCGTTCTGGGGTAGGTGGGACCGTTACAAACAGGAGGGTCTAAACCTGAACCAGATGGGTATCCTGGGAGGAAAATTTGCTCATAGTCTTCAGAAGGGTTTAAACTAATTCAACAGGGGGATGGGAGCCTGAATTCTCTTTCCAGTGTCCATGAGGTTGAGAGTAGTGAGGTCAGAAGTATGATTTCAGTGTTGCAAGAGTTCACTGGCAAGCACGAAGGTGGTTTGAAGTATGTCTATTTTAATGCCAGGTGCATCCAAAATAAGGTGGGTGAACTTGCAGCATGGATTGGTACCTGAGACTTTGATGTTGTGGGCATTTCGGAGACATGGATAGAGCACAGACAGGAATGGTTGTTGCAGGTTCCGGGATTTAGATGCTTCAGTAAGAATAGAGAAGATGGTAAAAGAGGGGGAGGTATGGCATTGTTAGTCAAGGACATATTACAGTGGCAGGACAGGATGTTTGAGGACTTGTCTACTGAGGTAGTCGAGAGTGTAGTGCTGGAACAGCATAGCAAGTCAGGCAGCATCTGAGGAGCAGGAGAATCAACGTTTTGGGCATAAGTCCTTCATCAGGAATGAGGCTTGTGGGTCAGGGTTGAGAGATAAATGGGAGGGGGTGGGGTTTGTGGAAAGGTAGCTGAGAAAGTGATAGGTGGATGAAGGTGAGGGGGAAGGTGGTAGATTAGAGGGGGAGTGATGGACAGGTGGCGAGTTGGAGGCTTGGGACTGGGATAATGTGGGGAGAGGGGAAATGAGGTAGCTGTTGAAATCCACACTTATCCCATGTGGTTGCAGGATCCCAAGGCGGAAATGAGGCATTTCCCTCCCGGCATCAGGTGATAACGGTTTGGCGGTGGAGGAGATCCAGCACCTGCATGTCCTTGACGGAGTTGGAGTGTTCAGCGTGGGGCGGTGGGGTTGGTGGGTGCAGGTGTCCCATACATGTTCTCTGAAACAATTTGCAAGGAAGCGTCCTGTCTCCCCAATGTAGAGGAGGCCACACCAGGTGCAACGGATGCAGTAGATGACATTGGTAGATGTGCAGGTAAATTTCTGACGAATGTGCAAGGATTCCTTGGGGCCTTGAACGGAGGTGAGGGGAGTGGTATGGGTGCAGGTTTTGCACTTCCTGCAGTGGCAGAGAAAGATGCCAGCAGTGGAGTGTGGGCTGGTGAGGGGTGTGGACCTGATGAGGGAATTGCGAAAAGTTGTCTTTTTGGACTGCTGATAGGGATGGGAAGGGAAATATATCTCTGGTGGGGTCTGTTTGGAGGAGGCAGAAGTGGCGGTGGATGATGCATTACATGCAGAGGTTGGTGGGGTGGAAGGTGAGGATCGGGGTGGGGTTTGTCCTTGTTGTGTTGGGAGAGGTGGGAGAGGTGCATGAAGTGGAGGAGATGCGCTGGAGGGCATTGTCAACCACATGGGAAGTCAACCACATGAAGAAGGAGGCCATCCGGGACTTTGAGATGGAATTCGTCATCCTGGGAACAGATGCAGTGGAAGAATTCGAAATGAGGGATTGTGTTTTTACAGGAGGTAGCTGTGGGAGTTGGTGGGATTGTAGTATATGCCTGTAGTTAGTTGGTCACCTGAGACTGTGATTGAGAGTTCCAGGAAGGGGAGGGAGGTTTCCGAGAAGGGCCAGGTGAATTTGAGATCGAGTTGGAAGGTGTTGGTAAAGTTGATGAACTATTCAACCTCAATGCGAGAGCATGTGGCGGCGCCAATACAGTCGTTGATATAGTGGAGGAACAGGTGTTGGGGGGGACGGGGAGAGCAGTGTGGTGCCAGTGTAACTGCGGAAGATGGACTGTTCCACATATCTGACAAACAGGCAGGCATAGCTGGGTCCCATGTGGAGACCCATGACTGCCCCTTTGGTTTGAAGGAAGTGAGAGGATTGGAAAGAGAAATTGTTGAGGGTGATTGGGACGGCGTGAGAGGAGGAAACTGAGGGCTTGGAGAGCTTCGTCATAGCAGATCAATGCGTGCAGGGACTGAATGTCCATGGTCAAGATGAGGCGTTGGGGCCCGGGAAAATGAAAGTCTTGGAGGAGATGAAGGGCATGGGTGGTGTCACAAACGTAGATGGGGAGTTCCTGGACTAAAGGGGACAGGATGGTGTCGAGGTAGGAAGAGATGAGTTCAGTGGGACAGGTGCAGGCTGAGACAATGGGTCGACTGGGGTAGTCAGGTTTGTGAATCTTGGGAAGGTGGTAGAACCTTCCAATCCACCAAACTCCGCATACAACACATCATCCTTCACCACTTCTGCCACCTTCAAACAGACCCCACCACCAGAAATATATTTCCCAATCCACCTCTATCAGTGTAGCAAAAAGACCATTCCCTCCATGACTCCCTGGTCAGGTCCACATCCCCATCAGCCCATACCACATGCCTGGCACTTTTCCCTGCCACTGCAGGAAATACAAAATCTGCGCCCATACCACTCCCCTCACCTCCGTCCAAGGCCTTAAGGGATCCTTCCACATCTATCAGAAATTTGCCTTCACCTCTACCAGTGTCATCTACTGCATCTTTTTCACCCAGTGTGGTCTCCTCTACATCAGGGAGACAGGACGGATTGCGGATTGTTTCAGAGAACATCTGTGGGACACCTACACCACCAACCCCACCGCTCCATGACTGAACGTTTCATCTCCCCACTCCAACTCCGATAAGGACATGCTGGTCCTGGGCTGTCTTCACTGCCAAACCGTTACCACCCGACGCCAGGGGGAGGAAGGAACGCCTCATATTCCATCTTGGGACCTTGAGACTACACGGGATAAATGTGAATTTCAGCAGCTACCTCATTTCTCTCTCTCTTCACCAACACCCCCCCCCCCCCCCCCCCCCCCACACACACACACACACACACACACACGCACACCAAATTTATCCCAGTCCCAAGCTTCCAAGTTGGCACCACCCTCTAGACCTGTCGATCATCACCCCCCCCCCCCCCCCCCCCGCCAACCTACCACCACTTCCCTCACCTTCATCCAGCTGTTGCTTTCTCAGCTACCTTTCCCCAAACCCACTCCCTCCATTTATATCTCAACGCTGACCCACAAGCCTCATTCCTGATGAAAGGCTTATGCCCGAAACGTTGATTCTCCTGCTCCGTGAATGCTGCCTGACCTGCTATGCTGGATAATGAACCTGGCCAGGTGTTAGATTTGGGGGTAGTGAACACTTTAATGATAGTGACCACAATTCGGTTATGTTTACTTTAGCGATGGAAAGGGATAGGTATATACCGCAGGGCAAGAGTTATAGCGGGGGGGAAAGGCAATTATGATGTGATTAGGCAAGATCTAGGATGCATAGAATGGCGAAGGAAACTGCAGGGGATGAGCACAATTGAAATTTGGAGCTTATTCGAGGAACAGCTACTACATGCCCTTGATAAGATTGTCAGGCAGGGAGAAAGTGATTGAGTGAGGGAGCCATGGTTTACTAAAGAAGTTGAATCTCTTGTCAAGAAGAAGTAGTCTTATGTTTGGATGAGATGTGAAGTCTCAGTTAGGATGCTTGAGCGTTACAAGTTAACCAGGAAGGGCTTAAAGAGAGAGCTAAGAAGAGCCAGAAGGGGACATGAGAAGTCATTGGCAAGTAGGATCAAGGAAAACCCTAAAACTTTCTCTATGTAAATCAGGAATAAAAGAATGACAAAAGGAAGATTAGGGCCAATCAAGGATAGTTGTGGGGAGTTGTTTATGGAATCCGTGGAGATGGGGAAGTGCTAAATAAATATTTTTCATTGTCTTTTTCCTGTGTAAATACTAATGTTGTCAAAGAGAATACTGAGATACAGACTACTAGATCAGATGGGATTAGGGTTCGCAAAGAGGAAGTGTTAGTAATTCTAGAAAGTGTGAAAATAGGTAAATCCCATGGGCTGGCTCGGATTTATCCTAGGATTCTCTGGGAAGTCAGAGTGGAGATTGCAGAGCCTTTGCCTTTGACTTTGACCTTTAGGTCATCATTGTCAGCAGGAATAGTGCCAGAAGATTGGAGAATAGCAAATGTTATCCTATTGTTCAAGAAGGGGAGTACAGACAACCCTTGTAATTATAGACCAGTGAGCCTTACTTCGGTTGTGGGTAAAGTGTTGGAAAAGGTTATAAAAGATAGGATTTCTAATCATCTAGAGAGGAATAAGTTGATTAGGGATTGTCAACACTGTTTTGTGAAGGGTAGGTCATGCCTCACAAACCTTATTGAGTTCTTTTGAGATGGTGACCAAATAGGTGGATGAGGGATTGAGACACATGATTGTGATACACAAGATAATCAGAGGGTTAGATAGGGTGGACGGTGAGAGCCCTTTTCCTTTGATGCTGATGGCTAGCACGAGGAGACATAGCTTCAAATTGAGGTTTGATAGATATAGGCCAGATGTTAGAGTTAGTTTCTTTATTCAGAGTAGTAAGGGTGTAGAATGCCCTGCTTGCAACAGTAGTACACGTTTAAGTGGTCATTGGATAAGCATATGGGTGAAAATGGAATAGTGTAGGATGGATTGACTTCAGATTGGTTCCACAGATTGGCGCAACATCGAGGGCCGAAGGGCCTGTACTGCGCAGTAATGCGCTATGTTCAAATAAAAGATATGTATGTTGATGCATACTCAGAAAAGGAATCAGAATGAATTCTCAATGTATTCTTTACTATCTTAAAGATAGAATTCTAAGACAAAAATGGAAACCATGGCAGATTAGCACAGAGGAGAAATGGGCGGACGTGCACCAGCTTGTGTTGCCATTAACGTACAGACAGGAAATATTACGGGTAGCATGTGAATTACCAGCAGGAGGTCATCTAGGTGTGAGGAAGACTTAGGCTAAGATGCAAAAACACTTCTGCTGGCCTGGACTGCACAGTGGTATGTGTAATTATGCCGTGCACGTCATACATGCCAAATGATGGGTAAGCCACAGGCAGGAATAAAACCAGCACCATTGTTGCCAATTCCTGCATTTGAAGAACCTTTCATGTGGTTTGTGATTGATTGTGTACATCCCTTCCCCACAACTAAAAGTGAGAACCATTATTTGCTAACCATAATGGATGTGGCTTACCAGATTTCTAGAAGTAATTCCATTATGGAATATTAAGGCAAAAAGGGTCATGGAGGAGTTAGCAGTTTTCTTTACTAGGTGCAGGCTACCCAGAGAGATTCAGTCTGACTAAGAGTCTGATTTTACTGCTAGGCTGTTTCAGGAAGTCATGGATAGTTAGGTATACAGCACTTTAAATCAAGTGCTTATAATCCTGAATCCCAGGGAGCCTTGGAATGGTGGCATCAGACCTTGAAGACCAAATTAAGAGTGTATTGTCAGGACAGCCCAAATTATTGGGATAAAGATAAAAGTTTACTATTAGAAGTGCCTCAAACAAATTTACTCCATTTATTTCCTTTTGAGTTAACATTCGGACATAGAGTCATAGAGGTGTGCAGCACAAAAACAGATCCTTCTGTCCAGCTTGTCCATGCGGACCAGATATCCCAACCTAATCTAGTCCCACTTTCCAGCACCTGGCCCATATCTCTCCAAACCCTTCCTATTTATATACTCATTCAGATGCCTTTTAAATGTTGTAACTGTACCAGGGTACATTCCATATATGCACCACTCTCTGCATGAAAATATTGCCCCTCGGATCTCTCTTATATTTTTCTCCTCTCGCCCTAAACATACGAAGTGAGAAAAATTGATAGGATTGTCAGAGATTTCACACTTGCATTCTATATCTGAGGTGAGGGAGAGATTAAATCGGGTAGGTGAATTAGCTAAACAGCACCTGAAGAGGGCACAGCATAGTAGAAGCAGATGGTAGATAAAAACTCTGAAATTCAGATGTTTTCCCTTGGGGATGACATATTAGTGGTGTTACTAGTGGTAGGAGATCCCTTCAAAGCCAGGTTTCGTGGTCCCTATCAAATTGAGAAAAAATTGAGTCAGGTAAGCTATCTGGTAAAGATACTGGACAGAAAAGAAACTGTATCGGGTATGTCTTGTGAACATGTTGAAACCTTTATTATAAGAGAGACAGTGAACCGAGAAAACAGGTGTTAGTTACTGCCCCGAAGGGTGAGAAATCAAGTCCACATGTTGTGGAGCGTGATGTGCCTCAAACTGCATTAAATAATTAACTCTTTGAGGAGTGGGAAAGGTCAGTGAGCTACCTCTCTCAAAAACAAAGAACCAAGTTGAAAGGTTTTTTTCAGCAGTTTGAAGACACATGCAGAAATGAAACGGGGAGGACTAATAGGACTAATGGAGGTCGGAAAGACTGTTCCGATAAAACAGTACCCCCACAGGTTTAATCCTTTCCAAGCCACACGGGTCCAGAAGGAAGTGGATACGATGCTTAATTACATCATCGAACCAAGTCAGAGTGAGTGGAGTTCACTGATCGTGTTAGTTCCCAAACTTGACAGGGCTCAACAATTTTGTGTGGACTATTGGAAACTCAACTGCGTAACAAAATCGGACTCCTACCCAATACCAAGATTGGAGGACTATATTGAGAAAGTTGGTTAAGCCACTTACATCACCAAGTTGGACTTAGTGCTTGGTTATTGGCAGGTACCTTTATCAGAGAAAGTGCAAGAAGTTTCTGCATTTGCAACCCCAAATGGGTTGTATCAATTCACAGTGATACCCTTCGGAATGAAAAATACACTAGTTATATTTCAAAGACTCATGAACAGAGTTGTGGCTAGATTAATAAATTATGCAGTTTTTCTGGATGATGTAATGATCATTAGCTAGTCGTGGAAAAATCACATGGTACAGGGCAGAGCTCTTTGAATGATTATGAGAAACAAAAGTGGTAATAAACTTAAAGAAAACCGAATTCCCAAAGGTAGAGGTGAGGTTCTTGGGATATACCATTGGTCATGTAAGGTTGACCCCAAAGAATGTGATGACAAAGGTCATTGAAAAACTTCCACAACCATCTTTGAAGAAAGAGATGCTTCGATTTTTGGGACTAAGCGGATTCTATCAGAAGTTTGTTCCAAACTTCAGCATTGTGGCACTGCTGATTGTTTTACTAAAGAAGAACACAAGGTTTTGGTGCACAGAACAATGCCAGAAGGCATTTGAGGATTTAAAAGCCGTTCTAACCACACCACCAGTTTTAGCTGTACCAAATTTCTTGATACCTTTTGGAGTTGCAATCGAAGCGATATATGAATTGGAACTGTACTGCTACAGGAAAATGATGGAATTGAGTGACTAATTGGCTACAACATTTTAATGTTTATGTGATGAGTGTTTCAGAGACTGTTGTGTGTATGGATCACAATCCTCTTACATTCTTGGAAAGATATAAAGACAAAAATATGAGGCTATTTCATTAGAGTCTTGTGTTACAGAGATGATCCAAAGTTGGGGGTATAAAGTTGTGGACATTTTGAAAATTGGTCAGAGAGCAATTGCTGTAGAGAAAGAGAGCTAATTCCCTGTCTAAAATCTTGCTCTCCCAAAAATTAGGAAGCACTCTCTATTAAAGGTACGTTTTCATGTGAAACATACTCGCTGTAAAAAGAAAGATGACGACCCAGGGAAATCAGCAGCTGGAAGAGTGAAGACACGGAAGAAGACAGCAACTATGTGGTTTTGAAATTAATTTTAATAAGTGTCTTATTGGAACAGCATATTGTTATAGATTGAGAGGCAGATAGTAAGCAGTTAAGAGAAAGGGGGGCTTCGAGTTGTGAACTGTTTTTTTTAATGTTCACTTTTAGAATTAAAACATAAATTGATGTTATTTTCTTTAAATAGTGGAATTTCAGAGTTCTCTGTCACTCATATTTTGACATTGAGGCGAGGCAAGCTTTTCTGGGTATTTGGTTTAATAAACAGAGGAGTTCACCTCCATGTTGTAATAATAAATAATAGTGAAATGATTTTTTTATTTTTCGTGTTATATGCAGTGTTGCCAAGCAGTGGCATCACCTTGACATGCTGAATATAAAGTGATGTCTTACTGCAGTAGAGTTCATTTGTCTCTCTTCTTTTTGTTCCTCTTCCACTGCTCTCCACTTGCTGCTTGAATTCTGTGTCTCCATAAAGGGCTCTGGGGTCTCGGTTATAGGCCTCTGCCTTTGCACTCACTGCCGCATCCAAGCTGGAGCCGTGGGTTGAGAGATTCGTGGGTTGCATACCTCCTGCTCTCCTCCTAATGCTTCTTCAAATGCTGCCGCTGGTCTATCATCCATCCCTTTCGCCGATGCTTCATCTCCTTCAGACACCCAAGCCAAACTGCAGACCTGCCCTCAGCTTAAGGCTGTAGGTCTGGGCTGAGGGACTCAGCCCAAGAGTTGCTGTTTACTTGCCAGGAGACCTTAAACTGTGGTGGAGTTGTGTCCATCTTGAACAGGCACCTTTGCTGCTGGAGGCTTCCTCTTCACCAGCCACTCTCTGGCTTAAAAGAACAAACAATGAAAAAAAAAATTAAAAGACCAAAAGTAAAGGAAAGAAAAGAAAAATAAGAGAAAGCAAACAGGTGGGAAGGGATGAGCCCTGCACTCAACCATGCCACTGTGCCACCATCTTAATTATGTACAGAACATATTTACGTAAGCTTTGACATTGCTCCTGTGACCTTTTTGAAAAAAAGTGGAAGTTCATACGAAAGCTAATTAGTTTTCAAATTTCAAAAACCCCAGAGGCTGATTTTTCTCTATCTCTGTGGTAGCAATTGGATATTGTGTACTGCACATAAATTGTGTTTTTAGTGGCTTCATATGTCATGTATCTGTCCCGTCATAGTTAAGGACAGACGTGTGGCCGCAGTGTGGGAGATCTGCAAATGCAGGGGTAACTGCAGACAATAGGATCTTCTGCAGTTTTTCAAAAAAATGTCTGTACATTACCAGTGCCTGTCTTATGCCTTATGGGGAAAAAACGTGTGTGGAGTACTTCAGGATTTCTATCTACCCTGTCTCTGATATTCTGTTTGGATAGAGGCCCCATCAAAATGAGTGTGCTTCTGGCATGGCTGCAGGGAAAATGGGCAAGTGCTGGGGTGGTTGCTGTTTACCCATGCATGTTATATGTTCAGTATTCCAACCCTTGTCCATGAAGTTTGGACAAATCCCAAGACTCTTAAAAGATATAGAGTGGCTACAGTTTAGGTCTTCACACCTTTGCGTTCTGGTTTGTATTGGAAATTGAACACCTGAGGTGTGATTTGGGTGAAAAGCACCTTTGTGCAGTAACAGCTAAAATGACACTCATGCAATATTAATCAAACAGCTGTTTTGTTTTTTTGTTATGCAGGATAAAGATAATAAAACTAGGCTTGTGTATGTTGCACCAACAATTCCTAACAGAAGACTACATAGCACATCTGACATTGAGGAAAAAGAAAATAGGTCAGTTCTGTTTCATTTAAAGTACTTGATGTTTCAGAGCTGTTCTCACTTTTAGTAAGTGAAGAACTGTGCAAATGTAATGAATTAGGGAAGACCATTGATTTGTTTGTCCATGTATGTGTGTATATATGTATATGTTTTGTGCATATGCCTATATAGTTCATAAATGTTGTCTCAAAGTAACTCATTTTGCATACATTCTAGTTAGATGCAATTAGCTGTAGTCCACCTAGGCATAATTGAATATCCTGCTTTAGGAACAAGGCTTTGCATCAAACATTGGGATAGGCTAAAGATTGGTGGCTCTGACTTACTGCACCCAGTACAAGGTTGAATCTATTCTGTTAGCATCATTCAGCGCAGTCATGGAGCAAATTGTGATGATTTAAACTGCCACTTTAGGTGATAATTAGTAATGTGCTTTATTGCATAAGCATTCATTATATTGGCATTGTCACCATAATTAAAGATATACGGTTCTGTCAGAATGGAAAAGACCAGGCTGAAAACTGGAGAGGCTGAAAAGGCCAGGGCTTTTTTCCCTGGAATTGCTGGAGACTGAGGGGTGACTCTTTTCAAGATTTATAAACTCATAAGGGGCATGGATACGGTGACTAGACAAGGCCTTTTTCCCAGGGTAGAGGAGTCCAAAGCTAGAGGGCATAGGTTTAAGGTGATAGGAGAAAAATTTAAACGGGTTGTGAAGGGCAACTTTTCATGCAAAGGGTGGTACATGTATGAAATGAGCTACCAGAGGCTGTAGCGGCTGCAAGTACAATTACATCATTTAAAAGACATCTCTATGGGTATATGAATAGGAATGGTTTAGAGGGATATGTGCCAACTGCTGGCTTGGGACTAAATCAGTTTAGAATATTTGATCACCGTAGACATTTTGGACTGAAGTTTCTGTTTCTGTGCTGTATAACTGTAGCTTTATACAATTAGCATTTTCTGTCTTCCTCTCTACTTCAATAGATTCTAGACAAAGGCTCCTGTTAACTTGGCCAGATTTATGCAACTATTGGTCATATGGCACTTTTTAAAAATTGATCAAGGCTCATAGGCATCACTGACAAGGCCACCATTTGTTACCTATTTCTGATTGCCCTTGAGAAGGTGATGGTAGGCTTCTGCAATCCATTTGGTATAAGTGCCTTCCAGTGTTGCTGGAAACAGAGTTGCAGGCCTTCATTAATATTCTTTCATTGTCGCAGGATCTTAGTCAATATGACATGTGGTTTGGAGGAGAACTTGCAGGTAGTATTGTTCCAATGAACTTGTCGCCCTTGGCCTTATAGGTGGTAGAGGTCATTTTTTTGGAAGGTGCTATCAAAGGGCCCTTGGTCAGTTGCTGCACTTCATTTGTGTATGGTACATGCTGCTGCAGCAGTAAGTTAGTAGTAGGGGGAGTGTACTGTTTGTTCATGTTGATGGATGGGATGTTGATCAAGTGGGCTGCTTTGTCCTGGGTAGTGTTGAGCTGCTCAATTGTTTTTGTGTCACATTTATTCAGGCAAGTGTGGGGTGTTCAATCACACACCTGGCTTGTGCCTTGTAGATAGTGGGCAGGTATTGGGGAGTCAAAAGTCAGGCTGTTCATCTTGGAATTTGTAGCCTCTGCCACTAACCACAGTATTTGTATGGCTGGTACGGTTTTGCTTTGGGTCTGTATTAACCTCAGGATGCTAATAGAGGGGTGTTCAGCAGTGGCAACATAACTGAATGTCAAGGAATGATGGTTAGATTTATTTTTTGTAGATTGTCATTGTCTAGCATTTAAATGGCTGAAATGTTACTTACTACTTATCACTCAGGCCCGAAAATTCTCTCGGGTCTTGCTTAATTTCTACATGGGCTCCTTTAGTTTAAAGGAGTTATAAATGGTACTGAACATTGTGCAATCATCAGTGACCATCTCCACTTCTGATCTTAAGATGAAGGAAGGCCATTGATGACACAGCTGAAAATGGTTGGCTCTAGGACACAACCCTGAAGAGCTCTTGTAGCAAAGTCCAGGGACTGAGATGACTGGTCTCCAACAGCCACAGAAATCTTCCTTTGTAGTAGGTATGACAAGAACTAGTAGTATTTTCCCCTGATTTCCATTGCTTCAGTTTTGCTATGGCTCTGTATTGCCACATTATGGAAAGCTGCCTGGATATCAAGGGCTGTCACTCTCGTCTCACTTCTTGAGTTCCTCTCTTTGTCCATGTCTAGACCAAGACTTTATTGAGGTCAGATGCTGAGTGACCTTGGTGGAACCCAAACTAAGCAGGTTATGACTATGTAAGTGCTACTGATAGCACTGTTGATGACACCATCAATGACTTTGTTTTTGATCAAAAATAAACTATGGGTGCTAATTATTGGGCAAAAGTGAGGACTGCAGATGCTGGAAACCAGAGTTTAGATTAGAGTGGTGTTGGAAAAGCACAGCAGGTCAGGCAGCATCCAAGGAGCAGGAGGTAATTATTGGGTTAAATTACAGGATAGATGCCAGTGTTACCATTGTACTGAACTGGTTTGGTTAGTTGTACAGCTAGTGCTTGAGCACAAATCTTTAGTATTACTGCCAGAATTGTGACAGAGTGCGTAGTCTTTACAGAATCCAGTACCTTCTGGTTTTTGACATCATGTGAAGTAAAATTAATTAGCCTAAAGGTGACATCTGCAATGCAGAGGATTTTAGGATGAAACTGAGATGACTAAAGGTGGTTGCAAGTACTTCAGCCTTGACAGTTACACAAATGATTTTAAGGTCCTCCTATCATTGAGGGTATGGATATTTGTGAATTCGCCTCCTACTTAAATCGGTAGTTTGATTGGCTACCACCATTCTCAGCTGATTGTGGTAGGATGATTGCAAAGCTTTGATCTGATCTGTTGGTAGTGGGCTCACTTAGTTCTTGCATGATGCTTCCAGTGTTTGGCTTGCAAGTTGTTCATGTTGCAGTTTCCACAGGTTGACACTTCAATTTTAGGTATGCTGATGCTGCTCCTGCGTGCTTTGCTCCACTCTTCTTTGAGCCGGGGTTGATGACGTATGACTAAGTCATTTGCCAGGCTATGATGTTACAGTTCGTAATTGAATAAAATTCTATTAGTGGACCATAACTACTCATGGATTTCCAGTTTTAAATAGCTAGAACTGGTCTAAATCTATCCCATTTAGCATTATACTATGTGACTTGAGGGAATTTTTTTTTTGTGTATTTAAAGGGAATCAGCAGCTAGCCTTATAAGAAGTGGTTCGTATACAAGACGACAGTGGAAGGATGACTTCAAAGATACAAATCATGCAGGAAATGAAAGCAGCATGTCTGTAAATGCAGCAACCACAAACACAGTGCCTTTATATCAGCGAAGGTGAGTGAGAACAGGGTTCTTTTATGCAGTTTAAGTAGAGAAAAATTGTTTTAAAAAAATTTTTATCAAAATTATGGCTAAAAACTCCGTAGTTGAACAATTTATTTGCTCTCTCTGGGATTTTTAAATTTGTTATTCTGTATTTTACATGACCAAGAGTTATTCTCAAAACATGTTGTATGTAAGTGCCTGAGATTCATAAAACAGTCATTTATCTATTCCATTTCTGGGCTGTTCTGTAAATTGATACTGTCAAAAACGTAATGTTTGTAAAATTTTAAGAGAAGCTATTCAAGTTACTCTCGATGCAGTTACCTTGTTTATATTCTTTTCAAAAATACTATGACTGCTGCTAAATTTCAGTTGAAACAATGCAATGCTTTTTTGTTTTGCTCCTTGACATTTCCTTAAGAGCTGATAATGCTGTTGCCATAACTTAGCATCATTTGACCTTTAAGTTAGTGATAGTGCTAATACATAAATCTAAATTTACAAAACTACAGCACAAGATGAATTCAAAGTTAACAGGTTGAACTGTGTAACATGCTGCTGTGACCTTTATAGACACCAGTTAAAACAGTCCATACTGAAAGATTAGATTAGATTAGATTAGATTACCTACAGTGTGGAAACAGGCCCTTTGGCCCAACAAGTCCACACCGACCCTCTGAAGAGAAACCTACCCCCCTATATTTACCCCTAACTAATCCAGCTAACTCTATGGGCAATTTAGCATGGCCAATACACCTAACCTGCACATCTTTGGACTGTGGGAGGAAACCGGAACACCCGGAGGAAACCCATGCAGACACGAGGAGAATGTGCAAACTCCACACAGACAGTTGCCAAAGGCGGGAATTGAACCCGGGTCCCTGGTGCTGTGAGGCAGCAGTGCTAACCACTGAGCCACCATGCCGCCCATAGTGTTAGGTGGATTAGCCGGGGTAAATATAGGAGCGTGGTTTTCTCTTCAGAGGGTTGGTGGGGACTTGATGGGCCGAAGGGCCTGTTTCCACACTACAGGTAATTAATCTAATCATTCAGTATGGACAGACAAGCAATGCCAGCCTAAATTTGAGATTACCAAATGCAGTTTTCATGACTTAACATAATCAGCTTGTATTGCATTACAATTGTATTTATAAACCTGTTCTTTCAACCAAGATTGATGCAGTTTAAATAGGATGGGTCTGGTTTCATGATGGCATGTACTGTACATGATTTGTGGAAGAAGTTTTTACAAGTAGGGAATATGAGATTAAAAAAAATACCCCTATCAGGAATAGTTGCTTTTAAATGCATGTTTGCTGATGGGGTTCTAAGCTTTTTCCATGCTAACTTACTTTTCTTCCTATTTTTCTTGATAATTCTTTCCCATAACCTCCTGAAGATATTGTTGCTTTTACAATGCAGCGCTTTCATTACCAAAAGCTTGTTTGAATCTCGCTAATGAATGTTGAAGGACTGCTGCCTACTGTATCCATGCTGATGTCAACTAACCTGATATAGCTCCGGGATTAAATCCTGGATATTTGGATCTTGATGATCTGATTCAAGAAAATCACTCAGCAGTCGGAAAGTGTTATGTATTTAACTCACTCACTTAAGTTATGGATTTCTGAATTGAAATACTAAGCTGTAAATGCAGATAATGCATTTTGGAGTGATATTTGTCTGACATTTGACTGTCCTCATCCTTTCTTCGTAACATTTCAGATTCTCTAATCCTGTTTCAGTTGTTTCACACTTTGTGGAAAACAAATCCTCTCAATTTTGTAAATTTCCTCTTTCATCAATAGTTCATTTCATTGCTGCTGTGTAAAGTAGCCATCTTTTGGGAAACTAATTATCTACAGTCCAAATTGCAAGTGTGTTTTTTAAAGCCTTTTGGTTGCAACAGGAAGAGGAGTGTTTGTCTGTTGTGGAGGTCCATGTTCTTGACTACTTCCCTCAACTTTGGCTTTCTCCAGTGGACAGGTTTCACCAATTTTAACTTCCAGTATCATGTGGGAATGAGAGAACTTTAGTGAGTTTATTATAACTTGCCCCATTATGTTTTGTAGATGACCAAATATTTTTTGGTTTATGAGCCTGAGAATGAGGGTAGACCCTTTGTGGATGCTGTGAACTGGACTGTCTACTCCTCACCAAAGAGAATTACAGATGTAGGGTAAAAGTTTTGGAGAGACAGCAGTCACATTTTAGTTTATAATTCATTGAATCTTGTTGTACTGTGACCTACTGTTATACATTCTTGTATAAGTATCAGTTGTTACCAGTGCCTCATTTGCTAGAAGAAAAGAGAACTTGAACAGTTCCTCCATTTCTGTCATTCCCATCATCACTTCAGTCACCTCAACTACCTCAGCATTCATTATTGCAGCTACTACCAGCAACCCAGCCAAAATACCATCATCTCCCCGTTTTCCATCCTTAATAGTGTCGTTTCTACAACATCCAGCTACCAGGGAAGGCAAGACAAATGTAAAAGGTTTGCTTTCTTAAGTTTTCTGGCATCTTCATGTCCAAGTTTAATATTCAGTTCAAACACTCATGAAGATAAAGAAATAGTTGATTTTTTGGCTGCCTAATGTTTCCAAATTTTGTTAGCATACTTTTCTAAATTAAAATGTTATCTTCATCACTAGATCTGTATGCATTGATATTGCTAAGATTTTACAATTCACAGAAGAGCTTGAGTGGATATTGAAGTTTGATCAAGCCTAGGTCCATGCAAGATATGCTAAATTACTAACATAACACATGAGAAAGACCCTGAATGGGACAAAGGAGAGAGAAATAGAAAATAGAGACCAATATGAGATAACAAAGAGAAAGAAGGAAAAAAAGAGATGAGAATGAACAAGGATAGATTGAATAAGACAAACCAGAGTGAGAGGAAAAAGGAAGATGTGAGAAAAAGAGAGCATGGGAGAACAAAGGCAGAACAAAGAAACAAAGTTGAAAGGAGAGAAAATAAGAAGGAGAAATGATAGAGACAGAGGAAGAGGTAAAGCAGACAGAAATGAAGGAAATGAGAGCAAGAGAGATAGGCAAATAAAAAGAGAGAGAGACCTGAGAGAAGGGGAATGGATAAAGAAATGAGAGAAAGGATAAGACCTATTTAAAAAGGCAAAGGTGAAAGTCAAAGTAAAGCAGATAAAGAAAAAAAATACATATTTGAATGCTATAAGATTTGGGAGAAACACCGAGAGATAACTAACCAAGACAGAATGAAAAGAACAACACAGAAAAGTTTAGATAGAGATCAAAGAATCACAAGATGACAGAGTATCACAACCATGTCTGTGCCACCACTCTGCAAGAAAACCTGAGTTAGATCTGTACTCTTACATTTTCCCAGAAGCATTGCAATGCTTCTTTTCAGATAAAGATCCATTTCCCAATTGTAGACATCCACTGAACCTGCCTCCATTGCACTCAGGGCGACATGGTGGTTCAGTGGTTAGCACTGCTGCCTCACAGTGCCAGGGATCTAGGTTCGATTCCTGCCTCAGGTGACTGTGTGGAGTTTCCTCCGAGTTCTCTAGACTCCTCCCACAATCCAAACTTGTGCAGGTCAGGTGAATTGACCATGCTAAATTGCCCATGCTGTCAGGTGCATTAGTCAGGAGTAAATATTGTGTGGAGGGAATTTTTCTGGGTGGGTTACTCTTCAGAGGGTTGGTGTGGACTTGTTGGGCCGAAAAGCTTGTTTCCATATTGTAGGGAATCTAATCTAATCTAACCTTGACCTTTCGGGCGACACACATCCTCCTGTGTCCTTTATTAAAATCAATCTCCTGGTTCAAAAATTAGTCATTTTGAGGTTGTTCCAGGAGATAGAACTATAAATGATTGCCATTAAAATTGGCTATATATCTTTTGTGGTGTGACTTACACTGATTTTTGCATTTGTTTCAACAATTTTGATTTCTGAGTCACAGAAAAATATTATTTTATCCATTTGCTTACTATACCAATCTCTAGTGCACCACTTAGTGGCTGTTGGAAGAATTATCTTCAAGCTCCACGACCAGAAATTTGTAGCTAATAATTAAATGATGCATGCACCAATTCATTTGGTTAATATTTTTGTTTATACACAAACATATGAGCAAGAGTTTTAATATTACGATCAGAAAGATTGTTGTTTAAATGTGGAATACTGAAAATTGTGGGTAAATATTTGAAATGTTTTGTCAAACTTTGAAACCTCTGATTTGCCTGTTGATCTTATTTACTATTTCTTTATAAACTAGCTCTTGTTGCTTAGGCAGGAATGGATTAAAGTACTTTATTTATTCAAATTATTGAAAGGTCATTGTGTGAACAATTTGAAGTAGACTGTTCAACCAGCTTGCTGTATGTGTAAGTTCTAACTTAGAAAGCAAATCTGATTATTAGACAACAGTGTGTAATGTATTGGAAGCCAATGAGCTCCACTGTAGAGCCCTAGAGTTTGTTTTAATTTCCGTTATCCTTAAATCGAGATTACAGAGTGGCAGATCAAGTAATGAAGAGATATGGAACTGTGACTACACACTTCTAGGGCAAAAGGGAAGTAAAATGAACAGTCGTTGTTTCAAGGGAAAGAAATAAAACTTCCCAGTCCTAGTACCCCTGCCAAATCTTGGGGCAGTGCTGAATAAATTGCTTTGCATGTGTTTTGCTTTTTATCATTAGGGAGAGAAAGTGGCAGAATAATCATGAGTAGGAATCCATTCATCCAGGTGGTTCGTCTGGGAGCATGGATTTGAATCTTACCGTGGCAGCTTATGAAATTTGATTTGAATAAATAAATCTGATTATTATCAAATATTATAAAAACCTATCAGATTCACAACCTGTCTGATTCACAAATATCCTTTTAGGGAAAGAAATGGGGACAGGGACCAGAGCAGTAGGTCAGCAAGTAAAATGACCAACAAGGAATCGAAGACCAAGGTCAGTAAAACAAAGTGGAAGAACAGATGGTAGGTGCGGTAACTGAACACAACAGGACTGGTGATATGAAATGTATATTTTTTAATGCAATGAGTATAACAGGTAAAGTAGATGAACTTGGAGTTTGGATGAAGGCTTGTACCTATGATGCTGTAGCTATTACAGAGACTTGGTTGAGAGAGGGACAAAATTGGCAACTTAATGTTCTGGGATTTAGATGTTTCAGGTGTGATAGAGAGACATGTTAAACATGTGGGGGAGTTATGTTACTGATCAGAGAGAATATCACAGCCACACCTAGGGAGAACATCATGGAGGGCTTATCCAGGGAAGCCATATGATTAAAGCTCTGGAATTGCAAGGTTTCAATCAATTTCATAGGATTGTAGTACAGATCTCCCAACAATTATTGAGTGATAAAGGAACAGCAGTGTGAACAGATTATGGAAAAATAGTAAAAATAACAGCTTTGTTGTGATTTTAACTTCCCCTATATTGACTATGACTGGGCTTGGAAGAGGGAGAATTTGGTAGGTGTGTTTAAGATGATTTTGAAGCAAATGTAAATAGCCCAATAAGGGAAGCGGGTCATACTATTGGGAATGATCCCGGCCAGTGATCGAAGAATCAGTGGGGGATCATTTCGGGAACTGTGACCGTAATTCTGTATGTGTTTAGTTGTGATAAAGATAAGAGAGGTCCTCCAGTGAAAATGCTAAATTGTGGAAGGCAAACTAGCACGATATTAGGCAGGAACTTGGGAGTGTAGACTGGGAGCACTCTGAGAGTAAATCCACATCTTGTACAGGGGAATCTTTAAAGGTCAGTTGATTAGATTAGGGAATAGGATCTTCCTGTGAAAATGAAGGTTAAGGATGGCAAGATTCAGGACCTTGGATGACAAGAGTTAAAAAGAAAAAGTAGGCATATGTAAGACTTATGAAACTGAAGATAGATAGAGCTCTTGAAGAATACAAAGATAGTAGGAAAGAACTCAACCAAGGAATTAGAGCTAAAAAGGGCCATGAAATGTCTTTGCCAAACAGGATTATGAAAATTCTGAAGGCATTTTATGCTTACATAAGGAGCAAGAAGGTAAGTTGTGGAAGGATAGGTCCAATTGAGGATAAAGCAGAAATTTGTCTGAGGAAATTAATGATGTCAGCATGGGAGGGGGATGTTGATATTCTTGGGCATGTCAGTATAAAAAAAACGGAAGAGGTGTCAAGTGTTTTTAAAAAGCATCAAGCTAGACAAGTCTCTATGACCTATCTGATAGGAACTATACCAGAATGCTGACGAAATTGATGGGGCCTTGCACAAATCTTTGTATCTCCTTTAGTCACTGGAGATGCCCCAGAGGATGAGAGAATAGCCAGTGTTGTTGCTTTGTTGAAAAAGGGCAGCAAGGATAATCCAGGATTATTATAGGCCAGTGAGCCTTGCATCACAGTAATCGGGGGATTATTGGAAAAGATTCTTAGGGATAGGTTTTATATGAACTTATTGAGAATAGGCAGTATGGCTTTGTGTGGGGAAGGTTGTGACACTCAACTTGATTAAGCTTTTTTGAGAAAGTGACAAAGATGATGGATGAGGACAGGATGTTAGGTGTTATTTACATGACCTTCACTGAGGTCTTTGACAAGGTCTCATGGCAGACTGATACAAAAGATGAAGTAACATGGATCCGCTATGAGTTGTTAAAATGAATACTAAAGTGGCTTAGTCATAGAAGACAAACTAGCAGAGGAAAGCTGTTTTTCTGATTGGGAATCTGTAACCAGTGGAGTTCCATAGGAATCAGTGCTGGGAGCTCTGCTGTTTTTTAAAATTTATATCTATGTATGTGTGCGTGTTTTATATATATAGATAAATAAAATGTATTTGTATGTGATTTGGAGGAGAATGAAGATGGCCTGATTTAAAGTGTGTAGAGGATGTAAAGATTGGTGGAGCTACAGTTGGTGAGGAGCATTGCCAGGGGATCAGATGTATGTGGTTTATATCCCTCAATGGCAGATGGAGTTCAATCCAGATAAATATGAATGTTTTGGAGGATCTGATGCAAAATGATGTATACAGTAAATGGCTGAACTATTAATAGCATAGAGGGGGATCTAGGCATACAGGTCCACAGTTCCCTGAAAGTAGCCACACAAGTGTGCCCATGAGTGCTGAAGAGGGCATATAGCATGCTTGCCTTCATCATTTGAGGCATAGAGTATTAAAATTGGCAAGTCATTTTGCAGCTGTACAGAACTTCAGTTAGATCACATTTGGAATATTGTGTACAGTTCTGGTCTTCACACTACTAAAAGGATTTGGAGGCTTTGGAAAGGGTACAGAAATGATATCCCAAACTCTTGTTGCGTGGTTTAGAGGGTATTAGCTATGAGGAGAGATCGGGTAAATTTGGTTTGTTTTCACTTGAAAGTTGAAGGATGAGGGGTGACCTGATAGAAATCTACACAATTATGAGAGACTTAGATAGAATGGACAGTCAAGATTCTTTTTCCCAGGCCAACAGTGTTAATTACTAGGAGACATGCCTTAAAGGTAAAAGGGGGCAAGTTTTGCTTTTAGCACAGTGGGTGATAAGTGCCTGGAATACACTGCCAAAGTAGGTAGTGGAGGCACATTCAACATCATAGTTTGAAGCATTTTGACAGATCAGAATAGGCAGGAATAGAGGGATATGAACCACATAGAGACAAAGGTTTTTAGTTCTGAAAGACATTGTGTATTGGCACAGTCTTGGTGGATCAAAGGACCTATTCCTATACTGTACTGTTCTTTGATACAGTATCTCAGGATACAATATTTTGGACATCACTATTCATAGCTATATGATGGTGGACTCTAAGCAATTTGAGAAAAGTCCACAAATATCCTCATCCTCTACGATGAGGAAGGCAGGCACACCAGTGTAAAAGTCAAGGCTATTGTATCCATCTTCAGCCAGAAGTGCCAATAGGATAATCCATTTCTGTTTCCTTCTATGTCCCCAAAAGCACAGAAGCCAATCTTCAGCCATAGAGTCGTAGAGATGTACAGCACAGAAACAGACCCTTCTGCCAAACTCTTCTATGCCAACCAGATATCCCAATCTAATCTAGTCCCACTTGCCAGCACCCGACTCATGTCCCTCCAAACTCTTCCTATTCTTATACCCATCCAGATGCCTTTCAAATGTTGCAATTGTACCAGCCTCCTCCACCACCTCTGGCAACTCATTCCATACACTCACCACCCTCTGTGTGAAAAAGTTGCCCCTTAGGTGTCTTATATATGTTCCCCCCCCTCACCCAAAATCAATGCTGTCTAGTTCTGGACTCCCCCACCCGAGGGAAAAGACTTTGTCTATTTGTCCTATCCAAGCCCCTCATGATTTTATAAACCTCTGAAAGGTCACCCCTCAGCCTCGAATGCTCCAGGGAAAACAGCCCTAGCCTATTCAACCTCTCCCTACAGCTCAAATTCTCCAGCACTGGCAATGTCCTTGTAAATCTTTTCTGAACCCTTTCAAGTTTCACAACATGCTTCCGATAGGAAGGAGACCAGAATTGCACGCAATATTCCAAAAGTGAACAAACCAACATCCTGTACAGCCGCAACATGACCTCCCAACTCCTCTGACCAATAAAAGAAAATATACCAAACGCCTTCTTCACTATCGTATCTACCTGCGACTGCACTTTCAAGGAGCTATGAACCTGCATTCCAAGGTCTCTTTATTCAGCAATACTCCCTAGGACCTGACCATTAAGTGTATAAGTCCTGCTGAGATTTGCTTTCCCAAAATGCAGCACCTTGCATTTATCTACATTAAACTCCACCTGCGACTCCTTAGCCCATTCTAATCTGAAGTAACCTTCTTTGCTGTCCAATACACCTCTAATTGTGGTATCATCTGCAAACTTGCTAACTATACCTCTTATGCTCACATCCAAATCATTTATGTACATGATGAAAAGTAGTGTACCCAGCACCGATCCTTGTGGCACTCCACTGGGCACAGGCCTCCAGTCTTTCAACCTTTAAGCCAGTTCTATATCCAAATGGCTAGTTCTCCCTGTATTCTATGAGATCTAACCTTGCTAATCAGGGGAACCTTGCTGAATGCCTTACGGAAATCCATATAGCTCATGTCCACCACGCTGCCCTCATCAGTTGTCTTTGTTACAAACTTGGTTGAGTTTTTTGAAGAAGTGAGACATGATTTCCCATACACAAAGCCATGTTGACTATCATTGATCAGTCCTTGCCTTTCCAAATACATGTACATCCTGTCCCTCAGGATTCCCTGCAACAACTTGCCCAACATCGACATCAGGCTCACTGGACTGAAGTTCCCTGGCTTGCCCTTACCACCTTTCTTAAAGAGTGGCACCACGTTAGCCAACCTCCAGTCTTCTGGCACCTCAACTTTGATTATCGATGATACAAATTTTTCAGCAAGGTACCCAGCAATCACTTTCCTAGTATCCCACATATCTAGGGTACACCTGATCAGGTCCTGGGGATTTATCCACTTTTTTGTGTTTCAAGATATCCAGCACTTGCTCCTCCGTAATATGGACATTTTGCAAGGCGTCACAATCTATTTCCTACAGGATATGTCTTCCATGTCCTTTTCACAATAAACACTGATGCAAAATATTTGTTTAGTATCTTCCCCCATCTCCTGTGGCTCCACGCAAAGACTACCTTGCTGATCTTTGAGGGGCCCTATTCGCCCAAGTTGTTTTTTGTCCTTAATGTATTTGTAAAAACCTGATGCAGAAAAGCAGAGTTTTCCCCTCCACAATGAAGCCATTCTAAAAGTCTTCAAAGCCCATGGTAAAGAGCCAATTGTTCAATCATGAATCTGTATTGTTTTGCAAGTTTCTTCCAAAGTAGATAGATAAAATCATGACAAAGTGAATCTAATAGAAATGAATGATCGCAAGGCAACCTTGAGTCACCATACATCCCAAAAGAATTTTATATACAAAAGTACTGCAATAATATTGAGCAGATTGTGTAACAAAAGTAAAAGGCTATAGCACTCATTGTTATTAGTATGTACATTACACAGCAACTTCACACATCGTTTTCACTAAATGTGAAAATGAGGAAGTTGCTGTCAGAGATACCCTCCTACAACAGAGCCTCAAGAGATTCAGCAAGGAAATGCACGAAATGTCACGACATTTCTGCACGATATACTTCATGAGAAACGATTAATTATCATCTGTCCCAATGTAAGTAGACTTTAATAGCATGGTGAACATTCTTTCCTGTCAGGCAACTGCTCTGTCTTTGAAAATTGACTATGAAGTGTGGAGTCTTATTCCTTCATATTTAAAACAAAAAGTCTTTCAAGTTGGGGTGTTGCACTTTTTTAGTAGTTGATTGAAAGGAAAGTTCAGCGAAAAAAACTCCGTAAAATGTTTTCTAACAAGCACGAGGCAGGTGCTATTTATGTGCCACTGGCAGTTAAATCCTGTCCAGCGATTCTTAACTGCTTTAGGAGAATTCAGGTCACATTGTTTAAGCTGTTCATGAACAGCCTTAAAAAACTCATGTCTTTGCAGCTAACCTTTTGCCTGAGCCACAGAAATTACTTTTTGAATCACATTAAATATTCAAATATACAAAAATAGTAATGTAACTTTACATCAGCTACCCATACAATATGGTCCAATTGGTTATTAAGAAACACCAATTTCCTTAGACAAATTATTTTCCATTACCAGACAATCACAACTGGGTCTCAAGTCATAATTTGAATTTCCAGAGGCTGAAGATTAAGTGGAGTTGAGAACACCATGACCTAGAAAGCAAAATGGAAATTTGCTGCAATTTCTTGTAGCAATTTATTATTCCAGTGAGCCTGTTATGTCAAAATCCCCATAGTTATGGAATAAAGTTTAGCATAATGAATTGATTAGAAGCAATGGCATATAAACTGGCACAGGAGCTGCTGTACCCCCAATCCGATTCACTCAGATTTCAAGAAATTGCTGAAGGCAGAGAATACTGCGAAGGTTAGAGCGCTGGGCACATTCTACCAATAGTTCTGAAGACATGTTCCAGAATGAGACACATGCCTAGCCATTCTTTTCCAGTATAATTGCCACCATGACATTTACCTGGCAATGTGGAAAATTGCCCAGATAGATCATGTTCATTTCCGGCCACTTGTCAACACATTGACACATGACATTTCATGGCATCAGGTAAGGCATAGGCAAGATAAGCTCCTGATGATTACCATGTGTTGTCATCCCCCACCTGATGAATCAGTGCTTCTCCATGTTGAGCAACACTTGGAGGATGGCAAGGGCTCAAATATACTTTACAAGGGGGATTTTGATGTCCACCACCAGCAACACTCAAGAACATTTCTGCAGCAGGTGGTTAAGGGAAAACGTACTTGGACTCATCCTCACTCGTCTGTCTGCTGCAGAATCATCTAGACAAAAGTGAGGACTGAAGATACAGGAGATTAGAGTCGAGAGTGTGGTGCTGGGAAAGCACAGCAGGTCAGGCAGCATCCGAAGACCAGGAAAATCGATGTTTCGAGCAAAAATGAAGGGCTTTTGGTTGAAATGTCGATTGTCCTTCTCCCTGGATGCTGCCTGACCTGTGCTTTTCCAGCACCACATTCTCGACTGCAGAATCATCTGTCCATGACAGTATAAGTAAGAGTGATCACACCGTAGTCTGCTTGGAGACGAAGTCCAGCCTCAGTTTGAGAGTATCTTGTATTGTGCTGTCTGTCACTATCACAGAAGTAAATGGGACAGACTTTGAACAAATCTAGCAATTCATGTCTGGGCTGTGTGTGTATTGTAGGCCATTAGCGGTAAAATCCTACAATCTGCAATTTCCTTGCCTGAAATATCTTCCACTTTATTGTTACCGTCAAACCATTGAACAATGGTGAAGTTACAAAACAGGACTATTTGTGCACCAAACAGCATAAGCAGCAAATTATAGACAAAGTTGAGTGATTCCATGACGCAACAGATCTAAGCTGTGGTCAGCCACATGCAGTGGTGAATGGTAGCAGACAATCAAACAACTCATTGGAGAATTAGGTTGTACCTATTTCCCCATCCTCAAAGATGGGTTCTCCATCACATCAGTGCAAAAAATAAGGCTAAAGCACTCACAGCAATCTTCAGCTCAACGTGCTGAGCCTTTGATCTAATTTAGTCTCCTCCAACAAAGATGCCAGTCAGCATCTGAATTGAGTCACTCTACATGATATCAAGAAATGGTTGGAGGCATTGGATACTGCAAAGGCTTTGGGCCATGACAAGATTCTGACTACAGTAAGAGGGACTGAACTTCCTTTGTCCTTTTCCAAGCTATTCCAAGCTGAAAATGTATTGCTGGTTAAAGCACAGCAGGTCAGGCAGCATCCAAGGAACAGGAAATTCGACATTTCGGACCATCAGGATGAAGGGCTCTGGTCCGAAACATCGAATTTCCTGTTCCTTGGATGCTGCCTGACCTGCTGTGCTTTAACCAGCAACACATTTTCAGCTCTGATCTCCAGCATCTGCAGACCTCACTTTTCACTCCAAGCTATTCCAATACAGCTACAATACTCGCATCTACCCAGCAATGTGGATATTTGCCCAGGTGGCCTAAACATACAAAGCAGCATAAATCCCATCAATTACTGCCTCCTCTGAGCCTGATCTCATTTAGCCTTGGTTCAAACATGGGCGAAAGAGCTGATTTACAGAGATGAAATGAGAGTGATAGCCCTTGACTTCAAGGGCACATTTGACGGAGTGTGTAATCATAAAGTCTTAGCAAAACTTTAGCAAAGGAGATTTGAGGAAGAGTCTGGAGTTGTGTCTGGCACAAAGAAAGATGGATGGGGTCGTTGGAGGTCAGTTATCTCAGCTCCAGGGCATCATTTAGGAGTTTCTCTGGGGAGTGTTCTTGCCCCAAAAATTTTCAGCTGCTTCACAAATTACTTTCCCTCTATCAGAACTGGAGAGGTGTGCAACCCTCAGCGAAATGTTGAACACCGGTTCCAATATCTCAGACATAAAAGCAGTCCATGTCCAATTACAGCAAGACCTGGACATTATCTAGGCTTCTTCTAAGAAGTGCAAGCAACATTCAGGCTGCAGAAAATGCCAGACAATGACCATCTCCAATTAGTGACACTGTCACGATGATTCGTTGAATTTCAGTTGTATTACCATAATTGAATCCGCACATCTTTGGATGATGGGAGGAAACTGGAGTACATGGAGGAGCCCCACGCAGACATGGGAAGAATGTGCGAACTCCACACAGTCAGCCAAGGCTGGAATGGTAATCTGAGCATTACCATTGACAAGAAACTGGACTAGTCAAATAAGTATAGTGGCTGCAAGAGTAGGTCAGAGGCTAGGAATTCAGCAGTGAGTAAATGTTTGAAATCCTGTGGCTTAACTCTGTCTCTTTTTGTGTCACCTCTTTACATCGTTGTTGTGGTTCTGTTCACCGAGCTGGGAATTTGTGTTGCAAACGTTTCGTCCCCTTTCTAGGTGACATCCTCAGTGCTTGGGAGCCTCCTGTGAAGCGCTTCTGTGATGTTTCCTCCGGCATTTATAGTGGCTTGTCTCTGCCGCTTCCGGTTGTCAGTTGCTGTCCGCTGCAGTGGCCGGTATATTGGGTCCAGATCGATGTGTTTGTTGATAGAATCTGTGGATGAGTGCCATGCCTCTAGGAATTCCCTGGCTGTTCTCTGTTTGGCTTGCCCTATAATAATAGTGTTGTCCCAGTCGAATTCATGTTGTTTGTCATCCGCGTGTGTGGCTACTAAGGATAGCTGGTCGTGTCGTTTCGTGGCTAGTTGGTGTTCATGGATGTGGGTTGTTAGCTGTCTTCCTGTTTGTCCTATGTAGTGTTTTGTGCAGTCCTTGCATGGGATTTTGTACACTACATTGATTTTGCTCATGCTGAGTATCGGGTCCTTTGTCCTGGTGAGTTGTTGTCTGAGAGTGGCTGTTGGTTTGTGTGCTGTTATGAGTCCTAGTGGTCGCAGCAGTCTGGCTGTCAGTTCGGAAATGCTCCTGATGTATGGTAGTGAGGCTAGTCCTTTGGATTGCGGCATGTCCTCATTCCGTTGTCTTTCCCTGAGGCACCTGTTGATGAAATTGCGTGGGTACTCGTTTTTATCGAATACATTGTAGAGATGTTCTTCCTCTTTTTGCAGTTCTGATGTGCTGCAGTGTGTTGTGGCCCTTTTGAATAGTGTCCTGATACAACTTCGTTTCTATTTGTTGGGGTGATTGCTTTCATAGTTCAGGACTTGGTCTGTGTGTGTGGCTTTCCTGTATACCTTTGTGCTGAATTCTCCCTGTGTTTGCGTGGGTTTTGCTGAACTGCAAAAAGAGGAAGAAGAACACCTATACACGGTATTCACCAAAAACGGATACCCGCACAATTTCATCAACAGGTGCCTCAGGGAAAGACAACGGAACGAGGACATGCCGCAACCCAAAGGACTAGCCACACTACCATACATCAGGAGCATTTCCAAACTGACAGCCAGACTACTGCGACCACTAGGACTCATAACAGCACACAAACCAACAGCCACTCTCAGATAACAACTCACCAGGAAAAAGGACCCAATACCCAGCATGAGCAAAACCAATGTAGTGTACAAAATCCCATGCAAGGACTGCACAAAACACTACATAGGACAAACAGGAAGACAGCTAACAACCTGCATCCATGAACACCAACTAGCCACGAAACGACACGACCAGCTATCCTTAGTAGCCACACATGCGGATGACAAACAACATGAATTCGACTGGGACAACACTATTATTATAGGGCAAGCCAAACAGAGAACAGCCAGGGAATTCCTAGAGGCATGGCACTCATCCACAGATTCTATCAACAAGCACATCGATCTGGACCCAATATACCGGCCACTGCAGCGGACAGCAATTGACAACCGGAAGTGGCAGAGACAAGCCACTATAAATGCCGGAGGAAACATCACAGAAGCGCTTCACAGGAGGCTCCCAAGCACTGAGGATGTCACCTAGAAAGGGGACGAAACGTTTGCAACACAAATTCCCAGCTTGGTGAACAGAACCACAACAACGAGCACCCGAGCTACAAATCTTCTCCCAAACTTTGAACCTCTTTACATCACCTGGATTTTTAAAACATGTCTTTGTCTTTCAGCTAGTAAAATTGCCTGTCGTCCTTAAGCAAATATTTCACAGTGATCATTTTGTACATTTTGATCATTCAATTTTTCCATTAATGTTTTCATGCTTTCTGTATTGGTAATATTTGAAGTTTGCTCCTCTTTTTACATTTCAGGTTGCATGTAGTGTTCCTTATTTTATAGGACCAGTCTGTCATACTCACTGACTTTGACCTTTAAACTCCTCTTTGGTGAACGGTCCTAAATGACCTGTAGAAAACCTTGCAACTAACCAGATTTACATGTGACTATTACTTTGGAACAGCCCCTTGGACCGGAGCATACTCTGAATGTTACATCTCTCAGAATGCTGGCTTCTGCTGCACAAATAATGATTATAAAAGAAGAATTCATCACAGCAGGTTGTGATTTCACTGGGACCGGTTTAAGAAAAGCATTTCATAAAGTTGTTTTCTTTGTTTTAAAATCTTCAGTTATAGTTACTACTTCTGCAACCAGTAGAAAGATTCAGTCCAATATTTTCTGTTGGTGTTTTGCCATCCCTTGTAAATTGTTTGGCTATTAGAGTTCTTTAGAAGAAGTAGCATTTATGGATTAAGATTAGATTAGATTCCCTACAGTGTGGAAACAGCCCTTCAGCCCAACAAGTTCACACCGACCCTCTAAAGAGTAACCCACCCAGACCCATTCCCCTACTCCCTGCTAATGCACCTATAACTATGAGCAATTTAGCATGGCCAATTCACCTGAATTGCACATCTTTAGGCTGTGGGAGGAAACAGGAGCACCCAGAGGAAACCCACCAAACACAGGGAGAATGTGCAAACTCCACACAGACAATCACCGAGGCTGGAATCAAACCTGGGTCCCTGGTGCTGCGAAGCAGCAGTGCTAGCCACTGATTAAGGGGAATGAGTGGATGTACTATACTTAAATTCCCAGAAAACATTTGATAAGTCTGCATCAAAGGTTATAATGGAAAATAAGAGATTATGGTGGAGAGGGTGATGTAGAATCATAGAATCCCTACATTGTGGAAACAGGCTATTTGGCCCAATAAGCCCACACTGACCCCCTGAAGAGTATCCCATCCAGACCCATTCCCCTACCCTATTACTCTATATTTTCCCTGACCAATGCACCTAACCAACACATCCCTGAACACTGTGTGGGCAATTTAACATGGTCAATTCATCTAGGTTGCACATCTTTGGACTGAGAGGGGAAACCGGAGCACCTGGAGGAAACCCATGCAGACGCAGGGAGAATGTGCAAACTCTACACAGTTTCCTGAGGCTGGAATCACACTCTGGTCCCTGTCACTGTGAGGCAGCAGTGCCGCCCTGAGGTTCTATACATATTGTGACATGTATGGAATGTTGTCTGCCTAACAGGAAATAGTAGGCAGAAATGGATCTTTTTTGGTTGACAAGATGCAGTGAGTGGTGTGCTACAGTGGTCACAACTTTTTCCAATTTATGTAAATGACTTGGATGCCATGTTCAAATGTGTACTTACTAAAATTATTGATAACAAAGATGTTTTTTGGAAATATTTTATGGAAAAGGCATGAGGGTGCAATGTGATAAAGGTGGCTTAAGTGAATGGGCAAACATCTGATAAATGGAGTATGATATGAAAAATGTGGAATTTGCAAGAAAAGTAAAATCGAAGCATATTATCTAAATGGAGGGGCACTTTAGCGATCTGGTTGTCCAAGTGCATAAATTGCAACATTTTCTTTTATTATTCGGTTTGGATATGTTATGATTTACACTCGTGGACTTCCCTTTTGAGGTCGGACTTGAACCTGAGCCTCTGGCTTGAAGTTGAGGACATTACTGCTGTGCCACAAGAAAAATTTCAAACATTAAGATCAGTATACAGGTACATTCAGTAATTAGGAAAACGATAGAATGTTATCGTTTATTATGAAGAGAATTGAATGCAAAAAGTACAAGTGGTTATGTTTCAGTTCTGCAGGGCACTGGTGAGATAACCTGGAGTATTGTGTATACTATGAGTCTCCTGTATTGAAGAAAGTTTGTAATTGGTTGGAACCCATTCAGGCAAGGTTTACTGGACTGATACCTGGAATGTCAGACTGTGTTGTGAAGAAAGGTTGGACAGGCATACTTGTAGCTACTGAAGTTTAGATAAGTATGTGGTGGCTTGACTGAAGCATGTAAGATAGTGTGTGGTCTTGACAGGGTGTATATTGAAAAGATATTTCCTCTTGTGGGAGATTTTAGAACTAAGGGTCCTGAGATTTAGAAAAGAAATACCCATTTCAGGTAAAGATGAGGGTCACACGTCTTTGGAACGCTCCCTCCAAAAGGACATGGAAGCAGGGATTAGTTCTTGACAAGCAAGGGGATGGACAACCATGATCTAAGTGCATGACAGAACAGGCATGGTGGAGCTGAATAGCCTATCCTGCTCCTGATTTGTATGTTGGTCCTTGAAATTGTTACTGGTATCATGAATGGCAGACTACACTGATAAAAACATGATGTAAATTGTCACTCATTCATTTGTCCTTCTGTCAGTTGCTTACATTTCCTAATATGGATGTGCATATGAAAGCTGAATACTTGCAAGAGTAGAAGGTCACTCAGTTCTGTTACTGACAGTGTGCAGTTTGTTGTCATCTTACTATAAAAGACTTTGTTAATGGTCCTAAACTAATCTTATTCAGATAAGGCTGATGTCAATATGGTCAACCATGAAAGCTTTCTGCAGCTTCAGCCAGTGACCGTATTGGAGGAATATGCACTAAATGTAATTACCCTTTTTCCGCTTATTTATTGGATACGTGACTACCAAAATATTGCCACAATGTTGGAGTGAAATTTAGCATTTTGTTTTGTGGAAAGGAAGGATTTCAGGATTTAAAAAAATGTGCATGTTTGACCTTTGCATGAACAAGAGGATTCGTGTTTGTTTCCCATTGAAAGTATATGAAGATTGTTGAAGCTTGTTATCTGCACTTGGCTTTTGGTATTTTAAGCTACGTGTCCACAGTGACTTTGACTCTTTCAGTCTCAGATTCCATCATATCCAATTCTAGCAGACACGTCCTGCTTGTTCGATTTATATTTCCATTTTAAATTTCTTTCAGCCTTTTACTGCATGTGTGTTTGACTTCTGAGTTGTAAGAATCATTCATGTTATTTAAATAAAAAAGTAAATTAGAAAACACAACGCATAATACAACTGTGGCAATGTGTATAGCTGCTTGATTCATTTAATGACAGATGCAATGATACACATCACTTGATGTAATACAGTAGTGGTCAAGCAGTTATTTCTGTTTACAAGCGCCAAGACTTTCATAAAGCAAGGGTTGTTCCTCCCTTTTATTGAAACTGTATGTAGTTACTTCAGTGTGCTGTGAAATGGCATCTTTTTTGTAATTCCAGTTTTTCTCCCAACCTTGAAAGTGAGATGCAGGTCTTTCTGAAAAGGTATCATTTGCATTTTACTTACTGGGCTGTAACTGCTAGGTTTTTTAAAGCAGAGTACAATTGAGCAATTAAGTCTGTTTCAATTAAGATTGTTTTGAAACTTTAAATTTAATCAAGGTAAAATTAACTAGTTCCAGATAATGCTAACAAATGAATTTTTTGGGGGGAGATAAAATGAATGACGACTTTTAGTTGCAAATGTGATGTATTCTGTGGTCACTGATTTTATATACCTATTAAGCTCTTAGCTAATGGTATATTAATGTTGGAGCAAAACTAAACTGTTTAGAAAAGACAGATTCTACTTTGTGAATGCATAGTTTCCAATAAACTTAATTAATCTACAAATTATTTTTATTGTTCAAACTTGGGAAGTTCTGACAATGGTGATTTCAAGCTTACAATGGTAAAATAGATCATGTCATTTCTATTGGCCTTATAGAATCAACTGCCTGTTGTGGTCCACTTACAAAAACGTTTCACTTTGCTGACGTCTTCCAGGTCCTATCTCACTCCTGTCCGAGATGAAGAAGCAGAATCCCAGAGAAAAGCTCGATCCAGGCAGGCCAGGCAGACCAGAAGATCAACACAGGTCAGTGATTTTGTAGAATTTTAAAGTTTGTTCAATAAAAATTAATTTATTTTTCTCATGTTCAATGAAGAAAGGTAAAATAATTTTCATTCTTTCTCATGGTCTATTACCTGTCTAGAACAAAAAATGTACACATAAATCATTTATCATGCAACTTAACGTTATTTTATATCTTAAATGAATTGCTGATTATGTTCTGTGTTTTTGTAACAGAAAGAATTTAACTTATTTTGATCTTGATGAAAGTAATTATTGAAATGATCTTTTCTCTGACTCTTTGTTCCATTTCTATGGCTTGAAGCATAAATCCGTTGTTTTGGCTGCTGATAATAATATTCAAATTAAAAACAGTTATTTATTTAAAAGTTTTTATGGTACATCAATACATGCAAAAGTAGAAATGTCTGTATAATGTTTAAATGTGTAAGGAATAGTTAATTCCTCTTCCTCCCACAGATAATTTGCATGTTGCTTTAAAAGACTTCCACTCCCCCTCCTTAATTTATTTGATTTGAGGTTCATTGTCGTCTGTGCTACTGCTTGCTCTCAACTCTATTTTTTTAATATTTGAAAATAAATACATGACTTACTTTACGGATATTAAGCTGATTTTGACGATCATGTCATGTTTGACCTTTCGACTACTAGGTGCACTTGATATGTAGCTACTGATAATCACTCAAATGATTATGGTCAGGAAGTATCAATTGAATTGCAGATTTGAACTTCATTAGTAGTTATATCATCAAGGTAAGGTTGTCAAACAAGTAAAGCAATTAGCTAACAAGTTATTGACTTTTGAAGTCAGACTTCTGAACACAAAAGTAAAAATGTATTATGCTTATGCACTTGAGGCTAGGAGGTGCACAAATGTAAATTTGCTGAGGTTTATCAAGAGCAAAAATGTTAAATATTCTTTTGCAAATGTTAACAGCTTTTCAATAATAAACATCTACAAACTTGTTATAAGTTTGCCACCTGTCACAATGTAATTGCCCACATAGCGACTTGAAATGTGTTCATTTCGAAATAAATATTTGAATTAACTAAATATGTTTTCACAATAAATATATAGTTATAAGTAGATGCTAAATTTACTGTCTTTATAAGAGCAGTGCCATTTTACACATTATTTTCATTATCTTGAGAAATTATTACTTTCAAGTATTAGATTTCTACCAAAAATGCTCTTCAGTGAGATAGTATTAAATGGGAACTATGGTAAAATTTAATGTGGGGGGATTCAAAAAACTTGATCTGATTTGTCCTTAGAGTATTTGCAGTTAGTAAACTACAGATATGTGGCTGAGTTGAATGTGGATAGGAATTAGAGTTCGAAGTGTATGGAATATTGTATAAGACTCTTCCTTTTATAGAGTCATACAGCACAGAAACAGACTTTTCAGTCCAACCAGTCCATGCTGAATGCAATCCTAAATTAAACTAGTCCCGCCTGCCTGCTCATTCTATGCTCATTCCCTTCCTATTTATGTATTTATTCAAATGTCTTTTAAGCGTTGTAATTGTACCCAAATCCACCACTTCCTTGGGAATTTCACTCCATATGCAAGTCACCCTCTGTGTAACAAATTTACCCCTCCTGTTCTTTTTAAATGAGGTATAATGTGGTGGGCATCATGGAGACGTGGCTGTAAGGTCACAACCGGGAGCTAAATTTCCAAGGAAATACATTGTAAAGAAAGACAGGCAGGTGGGCAGAGGGCTTGGAGTTGCTGTGTTAGTGAAGATTGAAATTAAATCAATGGCAATAAACAAAGTAGGGTCAGATGATGTAGAATCTGTGTGGTTTGAGTTGAGGAACTGCAAAGGTAGTAAAAACCATCAAAAGCCCTCCAAATGGTAGTCAGGATTTGGGTTGTATGATACACCAAGAAATAGAAAAGGCATGTAAGACAGTCATCATGGGGGATTTTAATATGCAGATGGATAGGGAAAGTTGGGTTGGTAGAGGATTGCAAGAAAAGGAATTTATGGGATATCTGTGTGATTGGTTTTTGGAGCAGCTTATGCTGGGGCCCACTAGGGAAGTAGGCAACTCTGGAAAGTGTTGTGAGCTGAGGCAGATTTGATAAGGGAGCTTAAGGTGAAGGAACCCTTAGGAGACAGTGACCATGATTGATAGAGTTTACTCTGCAAGGGAGAAGGTGGAATCAGATTTAACAGTATTACAATTGAATAAAGTCAACTAGAGAGGCATGAGGGTAGAGCTGACCAGAATTGACTGGGAGAAGAACCTAGCAGGAAAGATTGTGGAACAGCAGTGACAGGTGTCTCTGGGAGTAATTTGAGGGAGACAGCAAAAATTCATCCCGAGGAAAAAGAAACATGGTACAGGGAGGATGAGGCAACCATGGCTGACTAGGGAAGTCAGGGACAGCATAAAAGCAAAAGGGAAAGCCTATAATGTAGCGCAGGGCATTGGGAAGCCTACAAAAACCAACAGAGAACAGCGAAGAAAGAAACCAGGAGGGAGAAGATTACATACGAGTGTAAACAAGCCAATAATATTAGGAAAGATTGCAAGAGTTTTTTTAGGTATATAAAGAGAGAGGCAAAAGTGGACATGGACCATTGGAAAAAGATGCTGGAGAAATTGTAATGGGGAACAAAGAAATGGCTGAGGAACTGAATAAGTACTTTGCGTCAATCTTCACAGTGGAAGTAATATCCCAAAAATTCAAGAGAGTCAGGGGGCAGAGATGAGTACAATGGCCTAAGGAGAAAATGCTAGAAAAACTGAAAGGTCCAGAAGTGGATCAATTACCTGGACCAGATGGACTATACCCGAGAGTTCTGAAGGAGAAAACGGAAGAGACAGGGAGGCTTTAGTAGTGATCTTTCAGGTATCACTGGAGTCAGGGAGAGTCTCAGAAGACTGGAAAGTCACTAATGTAACACCCCTGTTTAAGAAGGGAGCATGCAAAAGACGGGAAATTATAGACTGATTAACCTGACCTCAGTTGGTGGTAAGATTTTGGAGTCCTTTGTGAAGGATGAGATTTCTGAATTCTTGGAAGTGTGAGGTAAAATAAGGCAAAGTCAGTATGGTTTCATCACAGGTGGTCATGGCTGACAAATCTGTTAGAATTCTTTGAGGAGGTAACGAGCAAGTTAGACCAACGAGATGTTATCAACTGGACTTCCGAAGTCCTTTGTTAAGATGCCACACAGGAGGCTGCTGATTGAGATAAGGGCCCACGGTGTGAGAGGAAAGGTACTAGCATGGATAAAAGATTAGCTGTATGACAGAAGGCAGAGAGTAGGAAGAAAAGGGTCCTTCTTCAGATGGAAGCCAATGACCAGTGGTGTTCCACAAGAGTCATTGGTGAGACCACAATTTTTCACTTTATACATTAATGATCAAGATGAAGGAACTGAGGGCATTCTGTCTAAGTGTGCAGATGATACAAATGTGTGTGGAGGGGCAGGTAGTATTGAAGAAGTGGGGAGGCTGCAGAAAGATTTAGACAGGAGGGTAGGTAAAGAAGTGGCAAATGGAATACAACATGAGAAAGTGTGAGGTCGTGCACTTTGTTAGGAAAGAATAGAGGCATAAACTACTTTCTAAATGGGGAGAAAATTCAGAAGAGTTTGAAGTCCTATTCTAGGATTCTCTTAAGGTAAACCTCAAGAGGGCGGCACGGTGGCTCAGTGGTTAACACTGCTGCCTCACAGCACCAGGGTCCCAGGTTCGATTCCATCCTCAGGCGACTGTGTGTGTTGAGTTTGCACATTCACCCTGTCTGCGTGGGTTTCCTCTGGGTGCTCCGTTTTCCTCCCACAATCCAAAGTTGTGCAGGTCAGGTGAATTGGCCATGCTAAATTCCCCATCGTGTTAGGTGCATTAGTCAGAGGGAAATGGGTCTGGATTGGCTACTCTTCGGAGGGTCAGTATGGACTGGTTGGGCCGAAGGGTCTGTTTCCACACTGTGGGTATTTTAATCTAAACTTGCAGGTTGAGTCGGTAGTTAGGAAGGCAAATACAATGTTGTTGCTCATGTCGAGAGGGCCAGAATATAAAAGTAGAGATGTTCTTTTGAGGCTTTATAAAGCTCTGGTCAGACCACATTTGGAGTATTGTGAGCAGTTTTAAGCCCCATGCCTCAGGAAAGACATATTGGCCCTGGAGAGCATCCAGAGCAGGTTCATGAGAGTGATCACAGGAATGAAAGGCTTAATATGAGCACTATACTCGATGAAGTTGAGAAGAATGAAGGGGGATCTGATTCAAGCATTCAGAATATCGAATGACCTGGACAGAGTGGATGTTGGGAAGGTGCTTCCATTGCCAGGAGAGACGAGGACCTGAGGGCACAGCCTTAGAGTAAAGGGACAAACTTCTTCAGCCAGAGTGGTGAATCTGTGGAATCCATTGCCACAGAAGGCTGTGGAGGCCAGGTCATTGAGTAGATTTAAAACAGCTACAGATAAGATTTTGATTGCCAAAGAGATCAAAGGTTATGGGGAGAAAGCAGAAATAGGGATTGAAAAACGTATCAACCATGATTGATTAGATGAGATTACCTGCAGTATGGAAACAGACCCTTCGACGCAACAGGTCCACACCAACCCTACGAAGAGTAACCCACCCAGACCCTCTGACTAATGCACCTAACACTATGGGCAATTTTAGCATGGCTAATCCACCTGACCTGCATATCTTTGGACTGAATGGCAGAGCAGACTCAATGGGCTGAATGGCCTCCTTTCTGCTTCTATGTCTTATGGTCATAAGTTATCGTCTAAATATCTCTCCTCTCTCCTTAAAAATGTACTCCCTAGTCATGAAATCCCCCATCCTAGGGAAAAGGCAACTATTATTAACTCTATCTGTACCCCTCATTATTTCTTTAATTTCTATAAGGTCGCCTTTTAACCTCCTACATCCCAGTGAAAAATGTCCCAGCCTAACCAGCCTTTCTTTATAACTCAAAACTTCCATATCCAGCAACATCCTGGTAAATTTCTTCTGAGCTTTCTCCAGCTTAATACCCTTTCTGTAACTGGATGACCAGAACTGGACACAGTATTCTAGAAGAGGTCTCACCAATGTCCTGTGCAACTTTAACATGACTTCCCATTTCCTATACTCAAATGACTGAGCAATGAAGGCAAACGTGCCAAAAGCATTTTAACCACACTGTATATATGTGACTCAAACTTCAAAGAATTAGGAACCTGCACCTGGACGTCCCTCTGTTTGACAACACTACATAAGGCCTGACCATATATTATATGAGCCCTATCCTTGTGATCCCTCCCATATATCTGGATTGAATTCTATCTACCATTTTTCAGCCCATTGACCCTTTGATCAAGATCCCTTTCTAATCTTAATGTTGGCATAGAAATCGTGCATAGAACAAATGAGCACGTAGGAAAAAATGGGTAGAAGTTAGAATTAGGAATTGACAACAAACCAATGAACAATGGTTATCACCTGCTCAGGTCAAGAGAAAGCGTCAGTAGTATTGTTATAAATATGATTTAAATGTGGGAGCAGTTAAGCAAACAAATGAATGAAAACAGTGGATGAAAGTACAAGCAGTTTACACAAGGAACCACCAGGAGTCAGAGTTGAAAATGTTAAAATATTAGTATCTACATGGGTCTTCCAATATGCTCCACTGTTACATTATAATACAAAGTATGACACATTCTTATGAGATGATATGAGACCAGATGACCAAACGCTTGACCAAAGAATTAGGTTTGAAGGAACATTTTATAGGAGAAAAGAGGAGGTAGCAGGTTGCATCAATTCCTAAGGTTAAATTGTGGCCTTATTGAGTTGCATTAATACAGGGAAAGTGTTTCCTCTGATAGAGGAATCCAGACAAGTGAGCTGAATCTCCAGGTTAGAGCCAGGCCACTTATGAGTGAAATCAGGAAGCAATGTTTTTGTACATCTGGTATTATATTCCTTTTGCCGTTTTAACATTCTGTGAATTAGAGTTAGACTTGCTTCCTCATTCAACCACCTGCAAATTTAATTAGATTAGATTCCCTACAGTGTGGAATCAGGTTCTTTGGCCCCACAAGTCCACCAACTCTCCGAAGAGTAACCCACCCAGACCCACTTCCCCTCTGACTAATGCACCTAGCACTGTGGGCAATTTAGCATGGCCAATTCACCTGACTTGCACACCTTTGGACTGTAGGAGGAAACCGGAGTACCTGGAGGAAATCCAAAACTGCTGACATTGTTTTCATTCACAATAAATCCTGTTTCCCAACAGTCCTGTTCTCACTGACCTACATTGTTTTCTAGTCAGGCAGCGTCTTGATTTCAAATTCTTATCCTGGTTTTCAAATCATTCCATGGTCTCATCCCTCCTTATCTTTGCTTCTCCAATCCCACAGCCTTCCAAGATTTCTGTGCTCCTCTACTTCAAGCATTTGTAGACCTCAGTTTTAATTACGCCATTATACCTTCGGTTGCTTGGATTCATGCCCTGATCTGCCTGCCCCACGTCTCTTCACTGTTATTACCCTGCTTTTTTCCTGTCAGACACTCCTGAAAATTTGCATCTTTGATCAAGTTTTTGGATCATTTGGCCTAATCATCTTAAGTCTCTGTATTGTACTTTGTCTCTTAATGCATGTGTCATGCACCTTGAGAGATTCATTACCTTAACGGTGGTTTTTAAATAAGCTTTCAACATGGGGTGAGAAGCCATTATGAGTAATTTTGTAGCGATAACTGCATACACATCAATGAAACCAGGTCAGTTACCCAGTTGGTCAGTAAAGGAAGTCTTATCATTCTTGCATTTACATGAGATGCCATTTGTGACAGTCCAAGCCATTTAAATAGTGGTGGGGCAGAAACCTGAATGGAAAGCTCAAGGCATAGAATTCCAGGATGATGGGCAAAAATCTAGAATGCGACAGCACTTTCAAGAGCTTTAGTGATTAAAGAGTGGGTGAGGATGGTTGACAGAAGGATTTGTTTTTTGCTTTGTTTCACTGAGTTACGGTGTAGACTTCAAGAACGGTATTAGGCAAGAACTTTCAAAATCTGACTGGGGACAGATGTTCACAGGTAAAGGCTGGAAAATGGAAACCCTTCAGAAATGAGATAACGAGAGTCCAGGGCAGTGTATTCCTGTTAGGGCGAAAGGAAAAGCTGGTAGGTGTAAAGAGTGCTGGATAAAAGAAATTGAGGGTTTGGTGAAGAAAAAGAAGGAAGCATATGTCAGGTATAGACAGGATAGTTCAAATGAATTCTTAGTAGAGCATAAGAGGCAAATCAGGAGGGCAAAAAGGGATCATGAGATAGCTTTGGCAAATACAGTTAAGGAGAATTCAAAGGGTTTTTACAAATACGTTAAGGACAAAAGGGTAACTAGGGAGAGAATAGGGCACCTCAAAGATCAGTAGAGTCTTTGTGTGGAACGGCAGGAGATGGGGGAGACATTAAATGAGTATTTTGCATCAGTGTTTACTGTGAAAAAGGACATGGAAGGTATAGAATATAGGGAAACAGATGGTGATATCTTGAAAAATGTACATGTTATAGAGGACAAAGTGCTGGATGTATTGAGATGCATAAAAGTGGATAAATCATCAGGATGTGATCAGGTATACTCAGAATTCTGTGGGAAGCTAGGGAAGTGATTGCTGAGTTCCTTGCTGAGATATTTGTGTCATCGATAGTCACAGGTGAGGTGCCGGAAGACTGGAGGTGGGCTAACGTGGTGTCACTATTTAAGGAAGATGGTAAGGACAAGCCAGGGAACTATAGACCAGTGAGCCTGACATCGGTGGTGGGAGGGAATCCTGAGGGACATGTATTTGGAAAGGCAAGGACTGATTAGGGATAGTCAACATGGCTTTGTGCATGGGAAATCATGTCTCACAATCTTGATTGAGTTTTTTGACAAAGTAACAGAGGATTGATGAGGGCAGAGTAGTAGATGTGATCTATATGGACTTCAGTAAGATGTTCAACAAGGTTCCCCATGGGAGACTGGTTAGCAAGATTAGATCTCGTGGAATACAGGGAGAACTGGCCATTTGGATACAGAACTGGCTCAAAGGTAGAGGACAGAGGGTGGTGGTGGAGAGTTGTTTTTCAGACTGGAGGCTTGTGACCAGTGGATTGCCACAAGGGTTGGTGCTGGGTCCACTACTTTTTGTCATTTACATAAATGATTTGGATGTGAGCATAAAAGGTACAGCTGGTAAGTTTGCAGATGACACCAAAATTGGAGGTGTAGTGGACAGCGAAGAAGGTTACCTCAGATTACAATGGGATCTTGATCCGATGGTCCAATGGGCTGAGAAGTGACAGATGGAGTTTAATTCAGATAAATGTGAGGTGCTGCATTTTGGGAAAGCAAATCTTAGCAGGACTTATACACTTAATGGTAAGGTCCTTGGAGCGCAAGTTCACATCTCCTTGAAAGTAGAGTCGCAGGTAGATCAATAATGAAGATGTTGTTTGCTATGCTTTCCTTTATTGGTAAGGGTATTGAGTACAGGAGTAGGGAGGTCATGTTGCGGCTGTACAGGAAGTTGGTTAGGTCACTTTTGGAATGTTGCTTGCAAATCTGGTCTCCTTTCTCTCGATAGGATGTTGTGAAACTTGAAAAGATTCAGAAAGGATTTACAAGGACGTTGCCAGGGTTGGAGGGTTTGAGGTATAGGAAGAGGTTGAATAGGCTAGGGCTGTTTTCCCTGCAGTGTCAGAGGCTGAGGGTTACCTTGTAGAGGTTTATAAAATCATGAGGGGCATGGATAGAATAAATAGAGAAAGTCTCTTCCCTTGGGTGGGGGAGTCCAGAACTAGAGGGCATAGATTTAGGGTGAGAGGGGAAAAATATAACAGAGACCTAAGAGGCAACGTTTTCATGCAGAGGTTGGTACATATGTGGAATGAGCTGCCAGAGGATGTGGTGGAGGCTGGTATGATTGCAACATTTGAAAGGCATCTGGATGCGTATATGTGTAGGAAGGGTTTAGAGGGATATGGGTTGAGTGCTGGCAGGTGGAACTAGATTGGTTTGGGATATCTGGTTAGCATGGAAGAGTTGGACTGAAGGGTCTGTTTCCATGCTGTAACTCTCTGACACCATGATTCTAAAAGAGGAAACTTTTTCACATGGTAAAAGCAAGCTGTAATTGACAAGCAAAGAGGAATAATCAATCCTGAGTATAACCGCTGATAAAATGATGCACAGCTGTGTATTTCTCTTGTGGTTGGTGGTGAGTGAACCTGGAAGTGGCATCTAGACTTAAAAGCATCTGGCACCCTGCCATTAACACTTATAACTCCATCCAACACACTGAATAAATATGATTAATTCATCTTAAGGTTGAAGGGACAACTGAGATTTGGGAGGGAAAATTCTGAAGGCATTACCTGCAGACTAACCCATCCCATTGCTCTTCACTAGAAAATGGTCCCAGTATGCCGAGAAAACTCCACTGGGTGGAGTGGATGTATTTGGGAGTCCTCAACTCTTGTTTCTGTTAATACCGAGCTATACTCTCTTCAGTAATAGCAATAATCTTTTGAGGATAAATTTACAAATGCATTCTTCCATCCTATGTTTTCTACTTAATCTTCACTGTTCAGTTTCCCTATCTTCAATTCTACTCTGATAATACAGTTTGAGTCTAATTGAGTCTATAGTGTCTTTTTATCACAGTCCCAAAAAATGTCTGCGGAGTTCAAGATGTTGCTTCACTCTCCATTTTCTTTTCCTTTTTATGGAGTTTGCCTGAATAACTTGTTAGATTTAGAATATGTTCTAAAGGCTTCCAGGATTGGGTCCCTTTGACTCCTGTTGTATTAATGTTGAAAATTGAAAGAGATTTTTCATCATCCTATGATTGTAAACTCCAATGTTCTGTACTGAATATTTTGCAGTTGAGACACATGCGTCATTGAGAAATGCATTTTAAATGGATAAACCCAAGCAACAGTCAAATCTGCTTGCCCTGATTCAATAGACCTAATCTCTCGAGCTGCACGCGGAGTAATAATTGTTCATGGATTGGATCCCAATTTTTATATATTAAAGGGCAAACGACATTTCAGAACTTTTGCAAAAGTGAATTGAGACTGAAATAAAATTAAAAATGACACAATACCAGGTTATAGTCTAACAGGTTTAATTGGAATCACTAACTTTTGGAGCGTTGCTCCTTCAGGTGGTTGTGGAGTACACAATTGTAAGACACAGAACTTATAGCAAAAGTTTACAGTGTGGTGTAACTGAAATTATACATTGAAAAACACCTGAATTATTTGTTAAGTCTCTCATCTGTTAGATAAATCGCAAAACTTTTTTTAAAAAGTCACATTCTCAGGTTAACTTTAACAATTGGTGTGATCCCAGATACTGTGTTGAAGCCCACATTATCTGGGCTGACACCAAATGTTAACATTAACCTGAGGATGTAACTATTTTTTAAAAACGCTTTGTGATTTACATATGAAAGAAGTGAAACTAACACGGTCATTCTAACAGATGAGAGAATTAACAAGCAATCAAGGTATTTTTCAATGTTTAATTTCAGTTACATCACACTGTAAACTTTTGCTATAAGTTCCTGTGTCTTACAATTGTGTACTCCACAACCACCTGATGAAGGAGCGACGCTCCAAAAGCTAGTGTGCTTCCAATTAAACCTGTTGGACTATAACCTGGCGTTGTGTCATTTTTAACTTTGCACACCCCAATCCAATACTGGTGTCTCCAAATCAAGACAGAAATATTCAGTGAAATCTTCATAGTTGCTACATCCAGCACAGCCACTAGATGGTAGCACAGTCTAGGTTTGATCACTGATATTAACCAAAAGTTTTAGTTCGTCTCAGCCTATTTTTGTTGTTTTCCCCCATCAGATTAATCTGATGTGTATAATGTGTGTGCAAAGTTACCATGGTTTCTACTTCAGTCTGCACCACTGGTGGCAGCAGTGTAAACTAAAAATCAAGTGTCTATGTCTCCCATGTCAGTGTAGTATCCTCACCTCATAGTCATAGAGATGTATAGCACAGAAACAGACTCTTCGGTCCAACTCGTCCATACCAACCAGATATCCCAACCGAATCTAGTCCCATCTGCCAGCACCTGGCCCATATCCCTCCAAACCCTTCCTTATTCATGTACCAATCTAGCTGCCTTTTAAATGTTGCAATTATTACCAGTCTGTAACACTTCCTCTGGCAGCTTAATCCACCCTCTGCGTGAGAAAGTTGCCCCTTAGGTTCCTTTTATATCTTTCTTCACTCACCCTAAGCCTATGCCCTCTAGTTCAGGGAAAAGACTTTGTCTATTTATCCTATCCATGCCCTTTATGATTTTGTAACAAGGTTACCTGTCAGTCTCCAACGCTCCAGGGAAATCCAGCCCCAGCCTATTCAACCTCTCCCTATAGCTCAAATCTTCCAACCCTGGCAAAGTCCTCCTAAATCTTTGCTGAACCTTTTCAAGTTTCACAACATCCTTCCAATAGGAACCGTAGAGATGTACAGTATGGAAACAGATCCTTCGGTCAAACTCATCCATGCTGACCAGATATCCTAAATTAATCCAGTCTCATTTGCCAGCACTTGGCCCATATTCGTCTAAACCCTTTCTATTCATAAACCCATCCAGCTGTCTTCTAAATATTGTATTTGTACCTGCTTCCACCACTTCCTCTGGCAGCTCATTCCATACGTGCACCACCCTCTGTGTGAAATCGTTGCCCCTTAGGTCCCTTTTAAATCTTTCCCCTCTTACCTTAAACCTATACCCTCTAGTATTAGACTTCCCAACCTTGAAAAAAAACACTTTGTCTATTTACTCTATTCATGCCCCTCATGATTTTAAAAACTTCTACAAGAAGGAAATACGCAGAGGAAAAATGAGGTACGAAGGTAAACTGGCCAATAATATAAAGGAGGATAGTAAAAGCTTTTTCAAGTATGTGCAAGGCAAAAAAATGGTTCGGAATAAAATTGGGCCCTTGAAGACAGAAACAGGGGAATATATTACGGGGAACAAAGAAATGGCAGAAGAATTAAATGGGTACTTCAGATCTGTGTTCACTGGGGAAGACACAAGCAATCTCCCTGAGGTAACAGTGACTGAAGGACCTGAACTTAAGGGAATCTGTATTTGCCAGGATTTGGTGTTGGAGAGACTGTTAGGTCTGAAGGTTGATAAGTCTCCGGGGCCTGATGGTCTACATCCCAGGGTACTGAAGGAGGTGGCTCGGGAAATCGTGGATGCGTTGGTGATTATTTTCCAGAATTCGATAGATTCGGGATCGGTTCCTGAGGATTGGAGAGTGGCTAATGTTATACCACTTTTTAAGAAAGGTGGGAGAGAGAAAACAGGAAATTATAGACCAGTTAGTCTGACCTCAATGGTGGGAAAGATGTTGGAGTGTATTATAAAGGATGAGATAACGGCACATCTGAATAGTAGTAACAGGATAGGACAGAGTCAGCATGGATTTATGAAGGGGAAATCATGCTTGACTAATCTTCTTGAATTTTTTGAGGATGTCACTCTGAAGATGGATGAGGGAGATCCAGTAGATGTAGTGTACCTGGACTTTCAGAAAACTTTTGATAAAGTTCCACATAGGAGGTTAGTGAGTAAACTTAGGGCGCATGGTATTGGGGGCAAAGTACTAGATTGGATTGAAAATTGGTTGGCTGATAGGAAACAAAGGGTAGTGATAAACGGCTCCATTTCGGAATGGCAGGCGGTGACCAGTGGGGTACCGCAGGAATCCGTGCTGGGACCGCAGCTTTTTACAACATATGTTAATGATATAGAAGATGGTATCAGCAATAACATTAGCAAATTTGCTGATGATACTAAGCTGGGTGGCAGGGTGAAATGTGATGAGGATGCTAGGAGCTTACAGGGTGACCTGGACAAGTTAGGTGAGATGGCAGATGCAGTTTAATGTGGATAAATGTATGGTTATCCACTTTGGTGGCAAGAACAGGAAGGCAGATTACTACCTCAAGGGAATTAACTTAGGTAAAGGGGCAGTACAGAGAGATCTGGGTGTTCTTGTCCACCAGTCAATGAAGGCAAGCATGCAGGTACAGCAGGTAGTGAAGAAGGCAAATAGCATGCTGGCCTTCATAACAAGAGGGATAGAGTATAGAAGCAAAGAGGTGCTTCTGCAGCTATACAGGGCCCTAGTGAGACCACACCTGGAGTACTGTGTGCAGTTCTGGTCTCCAAATTTGAGGAAAGACATTCTGGCTTTTGAGGGAGTGCAGCGTAGATTCACGAGGTCAATTCCTGGAATGGAGGGATTGCCTTACACTGAAAGACTGAAGCGACTGGGCTTGTATACGCTTGAGTTTAGAAGACTGAGAGGGGATCTGATTGAGACATATAAGATTATGAAAGGATTGGACACTCTGGCAGCAGGAAACATGTTTCCGCTGATGGGTGAGTGCCGAACCAGAGGACACAGCTTAAAAATACAGGGTAGACCATTTAGGACAGAGATGAGGAGAAACTTCTTCACCCAGAGAGTGGTGGCTGTGTGAAATGCTCTGCCCCAGAGGGCAGTGGAGGCCCAGTCTCTGGATTCATTTAAGTAAAAGTTGGATAGAGCTCTCAAAGATAGTGGAATCAAGGGTTATGGAGATAAGGCAGGAAGCGGATACTGATTAGGAGTGATCAGCCATGATCATATTGAATGGCGGTGCAGGCTTGAAGGGCTGAATGGCCTACTCCTGCACCTATTGTCTATTGTCTGTTGTCACTTCTCAGCCTCCGACACTCCAGGCAAAATAGCCCCAGTCTATTCAGCCTCTCACATAAAGGTCATTCTGCTATAATGAGCATTTTATCAATCTGAGTTGGATATTGATGAATGGAGAGCACTGTTTCTAAAGCGCAAACTTTTAAAACGTACGTTGGCTATGACGCGATTGTATAGCCAACACTTTATATCAGTTTTTATTGCGCAATTATTATAAATCGCTCAAGAAGAAAACCATTGAGTTATAAAAGAACTAACTATAGGTCAAACGTCCTTGTAGATCTTTTCTGAACTGTTTCATGATTTGCAACATCCTTCCTATAGCAGGGAGACCAGAATTAAATGTAGTATTCAAAAGTGGCCGAACCAATGTCCTGTACATCTGCAACATGACCTACCAATTCTTATACTCAATACACTGACCAATATAGGTAACCATAATAAACACCTTCTTCACTATCCTATCTAATTGTAACTCCACTTTTGAGGAACTGTGAACCTGCATTCGAATGTCTCTTTGTTCAACAACCCTTCCCAGGATCTTACCATTAAGTGTACAAGTCTTGCCCTGATTTGCCTTTTCAAAAGGCAGCACCTCATATTTATCTAAATTAACGCCATCTACCACTCGTTGTGGGCTTCTGTATTGATGCATGGAAACTGGATCCCTTCTTTAGCCATATTGGTGCCAAATGTAGTGACTTGAATGTTTTTTACTCAGTTGAGGAGGTTGATTGGGGAGATGGTTCTCTGACATTTGGGCATTGCGAGGTATTCATGAATTTTGCCCAGGCCTGCACCCGGAGAGGGCATTTCAGTTTTGCTGCAGGGTGATTTTGTTTGAACATAAAACCCTGTTATGGACCAATTCCTAATTGAGAATCCTAGTGTTAAATAAAGTTACTTTGAATTGTGTGCAGTAGATCACTGACACAGCAGTTTTGCAGATGCATTTTTTTTAATAAGTCCAGGACTTTGGAAGCCAAATTTGAGAAAAGTTTTTTACTCCCTTTGAAGCACTTAGCTGATTCCAAAGTGCACCTTTTGAGAAGGCCTTCAGTTCATGAGATTTGTTTTGCATGTGCTCCACTCCTCGCCATTCTCCATTTCCCTGAAGTTCCTTTGCTGTACTGAGCTATGTACTATGGTTATGCTTAATTCTAACAGTACCTGTATGTGGCCAAAATCTTAGGTAATGAGATAAATTCGAATCAGAAAGCAAGAAACGTTTAATAGAGTGCCATATTCAAAATTGTGGAATGAGAGTACATCATCTTCCTGAGAAAGGAGAAAAGTCATTGCAAAACCAAGGCCACAGTGGTCAGTGTGTGAAGACCAGGTCAAAGGTAATTATGTAGACAGGAAGACTATTTGGCCCTGGTGGACTGGGCATGAAGACTAAAAAGATATGACAGATGGATAAGGGCTCTCAACTAAAATATATTGCAGAAAGGAAGAAAGATTGTGAGAGAGGGAAAAAAAGAAACATCCATGACTGAGCAAGGAAGTTAAAAATAATATATTAAAGGCAAAACTAAACCATAACATTTTGCAAAGGGGAGTGCAGGTTTGAAGATTTGGAAACTTAAAGATCAATAAAGGGTTTCTTAAAAAATAGTCATAACAGCAAAGATAAATTATGGAAGAAAATTAGTGTATATAACACAAAAGCAAATGGCTGTATAAATATGTAGAAGTGAAGCAAATAATTATAGTGAATATTGGTCCCTTGGATGAGGTAAGGGCATTAACAATGGGGAGGACAAATGGTGGAGTCACTAAATCAATGTTTCGCTTCAGTTTTCACAGTGGAGAGCATCACTACCATCCAAATAGTAACAAGTGATACAGAGGTTACAGAAAGTGAAGAACTTAGAACAATTGTCAGCACTTGGGAAAAAGTACTGAACAAACTATTGGGATTGAAAGTAGAAAAGGGCGGCACGGTGGCACAGTGGGGGCGGCACGGTGGCACAGTGGTTAGCACTGCTGCTTCACAGCACCAGAGACCTGGGTTCAATTCCCGCCTCAGGCGACTGACTGTGTGGAGTTTGCACGTTCTCCCCGTGTCTGCGTGGGTTTCCTCCGGGTGCTCCGGTTTCCTCCCACAGTCCAAAGATGTGCAGGTCAGGTGAATTGGCCATGCTAAATTGTCCGTAGTGTTAGGTAAGGGGTATGGGTGGGTTGCGCTTCGGCGGGTTGGTGTGGACTTGTTGGGCTGAAGGGCCTGTTTCCACACTGTAAGTCTAGTCTAATCTAAAAAGTCACCTGGGCCTGATGACCCTGCACCATAGGGTCTTAAAGGAAGTGGACAGTGCAGTTAGTGATTAATTACTTATAATATTCCAAACCTCTCCGGATCCAATAAATGTTCCAGTGGATTTGAAAACTGCTAGCATCCTCACTCAAAAAAGGACGAACTGCGATCCATTTAATTTAACATGCATTATTGGGAAATTGTTGGAATCCATTACTATGAAAGTAATAATAGGACATTTGGAAAGTCAAATTACAATCCATCAGAGTCAGCATGATGTTGTATGTTGTTTAATAGATTTGTTCTTTGAAGATGTAACAAGTAATATGGGTTATGGTGATCCCGTTGATGTAAGTTTGACAGTGTCAGACAAAATATTAATACACAAAGTAAGCTAACATAGGGTTTTGGGTAATATTAGTTAAGATAGACGATTGTATAACCAACAGGAAACAGGGAGTCAGGATAAATGGGTATTTTTCTTGTTTGCCAGCATGTAATTACTGGATTGCCACAGATGCTCAGACCCCAGCAGTTTACCATCTATATTGATGATTTGGATGTGGGGTAGAAAGTAAGTTGCAATGAAGAAGTAAGTTCACAAATGGATATCAATAGATTTGGTGAATGGACCAAAATTTGACCGATGCCATTTAGCGTGGATATATGAGAGATTCAGTTTTGGTCAGAGCAATATAATTAGTATCTAAATGGAGATTTCACTGAAACACTGTGAAGTTAGAGATGTTGGTATCCTTGTGCACTAATCTCAGAAAACCAGTCTGCAGGTAGAACAGGTAATGGAGAAGGCAAATGAATTTTGGCATTTATTGCTAAGGCAGGTTTAGAAGAATGAGAGACCTATTTTGAAGTGTATAAGACATTAAAATGGATTGAGTAAAAAGTGAAGTCTGCAGATGCTGGAGATCAGAGCTGAAAATGTGTTGCTGGTTAAAGCACAGCAGGTCAGGCAGCATCAAAGGAACAGGAAATTCGACGTTTCGGGCCAGAGCCCTTCATCAGGGATGAGGAGAGTGTGCCAGGCAGGCTAAGATGGATTGCCAAATTAGTCATAGATAGTATATTTCCTTGTGAGGCAGTCTAGAACAAGAGGTCATAGTGTTAGGGTAAGGGGTAGCAGATTTAACACTGAGATGAGGAGAAATTATTTCTCTTAAAGGATTATGAATTTGTGGATTTCACTATCTGAGTGCATTTGGTGCTGGGACGTTGAGTAATTTCAAAGAAGAGACAAACAGATTTTAAGAGTTGGTAGGAAAGTGGAGTTGAGGCTGAGATGAGATCGGCCATGATCATATCAAATGGCAGAACAGGCTGGAGAGACTGTGTATTTGACTTTTTATATTATAAATTCTATTATGAATGACAGATATTTACTGGTATTTTGGGGTTATTTGATTCTTCAGTTTGTTTCTTTAATGTGTTAATTGAGTTGCAGTCTCTCCAAACCTTTAGAAAACCATGCAAGAAGCTATTTCGAGTGTAATACCTGGGATATGAATCCATTTCTGTCTATTGAGTTACACACAATCTGAACATCAAATGTTAATTTCCTGTGATGCATTTGGAAATATTATTTTGGGGGGTTTGCAGCTCTAGGAAATAACAGAATGTATTTGAAACTCCTCAGACTGAAGCAATCCTGCAGCAAGACCAGGACAGTAATAGCGTAGAAGTGGCAAAGAGTGACCTGCTGGGCTGGTTAAACAAGAGGGAAAAAAAAACTTAGATATTTGGTTTTCTTTCTCACTTGGCTCCCAGCCAGCTGTTGAAGCTGAAAGAAAAGCAGAAAACTGGGGCAAACAGTTTTCTTTATGTCTTCACCCACACACTGTGCACGTCACATAATCATGTTGGACACACACAAGAGCACAAGAATCCTGTGGCTAAAAAAAGTAGGGAAGAGACTGGGAATTGGGCAGCAGGTTTCTTGTCTTCTCACTCCCCAAAGCCATCTGCAAAACATGAAGCATGTAATGCTTCACTTGCCTGAATGAGTACAAGATTCAAGAAGCTTAGCCCTTCACAGAACAACATAGCGTATTTCATAGACAAATCTTTTATTTTTTTTTGCCAGCAGTATACAATGACATTAGTGTGTGCACCATCTCAAAACAGCACAGCAGTGGGTGGCCAAGGCTGCATTGATTGTATCTTTCAAACGTAGAGAATCAAGGACAGCTGACACGTGACTACATTTTTCATTATTTGATCGTACAACATGGGTATTGCTGGCTGGACAAGCATCTATTGCCCATCTCTAATTACCCTTGAGAAGCTGGTGGTGTGCTAACTTCCTGAACCACTGCAGTACAAGTGATGTAGGTAGATGACTGGGGAAGGAATTCCAGGACCCAGTGACATAGAAGGAATGTGGATGTACTTGCAAGTCAGGAGTGAGAGTGGCATGGAAGGGTAGATTAGATTAGATTACTTACAGTGTGGAAACAGGCCCTTCGGCCCAACAAGTCCACACCGACCCGCCGAAGCGCAACCCACCCATACCCCTACATATACCCCTTACCTAACACTACGGGCAATTTAGCATGGCCACTTCACCTAACCCGCACATCTTTGGACTGTGGGAGGAAACCGGAGCACCCGGAGGAAACCCACGCAGACACGGGGAGAATGTGCAAACTCCACACAGTCAGTCGCCTGAGTCGGGAATTGAACCTGGGTCTCAGGCGCTGTGAGGCAGCAGTGCTAACCACTGTGCCACCGTGCCGCCCACAGGTTGTGGTGTTCCCGTGTAACTATTGCTCTTCTCCTCTAAACGGAAGTGGGCATGGGTTGGAATTTGCTGTCTAAGGAACCTTGGTGAATTTCTGCAGTGCACCTTGATGGTGCACACTGCTGCTACTGAGGGACGGTGGTGAAGTGACTGGTAGTGGATGTGATTCCAGTTACGTGGGCTGCTTTGTCCAAGATGGTATCAAGTTTCATGAGTGGTGTTGGAGCTGCACTTACCCAGGCAAGCGGGGCATATCCCATCACAGTCTTTACTAGTGCCTTTTAGATGGTAGACAGGCTTTCGAGAGTGAGGATATAAGTTAGTGGCTGCAGCATCTTGTCTTCTGACCTGATCGTGCCCATTGTATTTGTGTGGCAGGTCCAGATCAGTTCTGGTCAATAGTAACTCCCAGGATGATGTTAGTGGGAAATTTAGTGACAGCAATACCATTAAATGTCAGTGGGCAATGGCTAAATTGTCTTTCATTGGAAATGATCATTGCCTGGTATTCGTGTGGCATCAATGTTACTTGCTATTTGTCAACAAGCCCCAGTATCATGCAGGACTTGTTGCATTTGGACATGATTCAGTAGCTGAGGAATCATGAATGATGCTGAACATTGGGCAACATTCCCACACCTGACCTTAAAGTGGAAGGTATCATTGACAAAGCAGCTGAAGACTGTTGGGCCTCAGACACTATGCTGAGCTACTCCTGCACAGATCTCCTGGAGTTGGGATGACAGGCTTCCAACAACCACAGCTATTTTCCTATGTGCCAAGTATGTCTCCATCCATTGGAAAGTTTACCTTCTGATTCCCATTGGCTCCCATTTTATCATGCATCCTTGACACTATTACTTGACCAAATGTGGCCTAAATGTTAAAGGCTGTCATTTTCACCTCACATCTGGAATTGAGTTCTTTTGTTCATGTTTGAACCAAGGTAATGCGGTCTGGTGCAGAGTAGCCCTGATGGAGCTAAAACTGGGTGTCACTAAGCAGGTGCTGCTTGATAGCATGATTGATGATGCTTTCTATCGCTTTACAGATGATTAAGAGTAGACCAATGAGGTAATTTGCCATGTAGGATATGTCCTGCTTTGTGTACAGGTCACACCTGGGCAGTTTTCCACGTTATTGGGTAGATGTCAGTGTTGATGCTGCACTGGAACAATGTACCTAGGGGAGTAGCAAGTTTGGGAGCATAAGTCTTCAGTACTACTAGTAATACCAGAATGTTGCCCTATCCTTTGCAGAATCTAATGCCTCTAACTGTTTCTTGATTTCATGTGGAGTGAATCAAATTGGCTGATGTTTGGCATCTGAGATATTGGGGACCTTTTGGGTAAGGCTGAGTTAGATCATCCACTTCACACTTCTGGCTGAAGGTTGTTGTGAACGCTTCAGTATTTTCTTTTGCGTTGATGTGCTAGACTTTACCACCACTGACATTGAAGACATTAGTGGAGCCACTACTTCCAGTGAGTTGTTTGATTGTATCCACCGCTGTTCATGACAAGACGCAGAGCTTAGATCTGTTCTGTTGATTTATTGTCTCACTTAGCTCTGTCTATCACTTGCTCCTTATGTTGTTTGGTGTGAATATAGTTCAATTTTGTAGCTTTGCCAGGTTTGTACCTCATTGTTAAGAATGTTTGGTGCTATTGTTGACGTGTTCTCCTGCATTCTTCATTGAATTCATAGTGTGATGGTAATGGTTGAATGGGAGATATGCCAGGCCATGAACTTGTAGGTTGTGTTGGAGTATGATTCTGCTGCAGCTAATGGCCCCCAGCACTTCATGGGTAACAATCCTGCATTACTAGATCTGTTCAAAGTCTGTCCAATTTAGCATGGTGCTAATGACACATCACATGATGTAAGGTGGTGTTATCATGAAGATGGGGCTTCCTCACCACAAAGACTGCACGGTGGTCACTCTTAGCAATACTGTTGTGTACAGATGAATCTGCAGCAGGCAGATCTGGGAGGATGAGGTCAAGTATGTTTTTCCCTCTTGGTTCCTTCACCAGCTGTCAGAGTCTAACAATAAAACCCTCTAAGACTTATCCAGTTTGATCATTAGACATTGAAACCTCTCGTTCAGAGTCCATTCTGCAGTCTTTCCACCCTTTGAGTGTTCTTCAGCATAAAGGAGCATCGATGAATTTGATGAATTTATCAGCTGAGGGTGAACAATAATAGTAATCAGCAAAAGGTTACCTTGCCCATGTTTGACCTGATACCATCAGACTTCATGGTGTCAAGTTAAGGATTCTTGATCCTTTGGATTGTTTATCAATGTGCTGCTGTCTGCTGGGTATGTCATGTCAGTGGAACTGGACTTATTTGAGGGTGGTGATTATACTATCTGGCATACTGTCTGTTGCAACACAATCATACTCTCAGTGCAGTTCTTATAAGTTCATGATTCCATGAGTGTAAGTATGACCATGTCAGGCTATTGCTTGACTAGTCTATGAGACAGCATCCCAATTTTGGCACAAGCCCCAAGATGTTTTGTAGGGTTTGTTTGCTTGCACGGTTGATAGAACTGTTTTTGCCATTGTAATCTTTGGTGTCTGTGTCAATGCCTGGTGGTCAGTCTTGTTTCATTTCTTTTTTGAGACTTCATAGCGATTCATACAGATGTAGAGATATAGAGCATGGAAACAGACTCTTCGGTCCATGCTGACCAGATATCGTAACCCAATCTAGTCCCTCCTGCCAGCACCCAGCCCATATCCCTCCAAACCCTTCCTATTCATATACCCATCCAGATGTCTTTTAAATGTTACAATCATACTTGCCTCCACCATTTCCTCTGGTAGCTCATTCCATACACATACCATACTCTGCATGAAAAAGTTGCCCCTTTGTTCTGTTTTACATCTTTCCTCTCTCAGCCTAAACAAAGCCCTCTAGTTCTGGTCTCCACCCACCCCAGGGAAGAGACTTTGTCAATTTACCCTATCCGTGCCCCTCATGATTTTATCAATCTCTATAAGGTCACCCTTCAGCCTCTGACTCTGTTGTTACAACTGAGTGGCTTGCTAGGTCATTTCAGAGGACAGATGAGAATTTCCCACATTGCTGAGCATCTGGAATCACATATAGGCCAGACAAGGGAAGGATGGCAAATTTCTTCTCTGAAGGACATCAGTGAACCAGATGTATTTTTCCAGTAATCAACAGTAGTTTCATGGTCATCATTGAACTTTTAATTCCAGATATTTATTGAATTCAAATTCCACTGTGTACCATGACAGGATTTGAACCTGGTTCCCCAGAACATTAGCTAAATTTCTGGATTAAGTGGCTAGTAATTAATCACCTCCTCACTAGCCCACTTATAAATTCCCTTCCAGATCTCACACTGTCCTAATTTGGAACTATATTAAAATTCCATCACCAATTCAAAGCCAATAACCTGGAACTGCTAAACAGCTCTGTCTGCCTCACTGCTTCTTCTCACCCCTTCTCCGTTGTTCTCAACATCCCACTTTGCAAAAAAAAATCCCAGTGCTCAGCCTTCCCTCTTCCTGAATTTAACTAGCTCACTTTATGCTCCTTTCTCCCACTCAGTGCCCTTTTATTTCGACATGCCTTCTCTCTCGGTTGTAGGAACTTTCAGTGATTTTTCTGCCTGGAATTTCCTCTGAGGAGTTGTGCAGCCTGAAGCTTCTTCACTTCAGCAGTCTCCTAGCTTCAAGGTGCACCCCAAATCTCCCAGCAAACATATCCCATCGAAAAAAAATACCAATTTGCATGAAACTATATTTCACCATGGGCTCCTTAACCTGACAATCAAAATTTCCTGAATACTTTTAACCTCTTTGACCTTTAACTCCCGCTGGACTGTCACGGCTACAGGTTTTGTAGATCTTGGGTATCTGGCTAAGTAAGACACCAAGAATGAGTGATGAGGGCTCTGAAATTTTTGGAAGTCTCACTACTGTTGAAATGATTATAAATAAATGACAATATCATAATTCACCAACTGTTACCTATTGGCAAAACTAACTGCACATATAGGATCGCCACTCTGTGATGTGCCAAAGACACACCTTGGAATTCTGTACTGTCTAATTACTTGCTATAGATATTAGAAGAAAGTTTAGTGAACAATCAATACTCCAAGCCTCTGGACATGAAGAATATGATGTGCAATTTACTAAATGCAGAATTTCTGACTCGGAGAATGAAATGTTTACATATGAGAGTAAGCTACATTTTCACTTGCTTTGCTGACATTCTTTAGATTCCTCATTTTAGACTCAAGCGTCCGAGCTTTGTCAGTCAGTTATTCCGAAGCACCATTTGAACGTTTTTCCTGATGTTCTCGTTACTTTCAAAAAAAGACGATGGCATAACTTTTTGTGGAATGTAGCTCATTTTCCTACAAGTCTGCTTTTTTTAAAAATTACTTCTCTCTATTTCAATTCTCTTAAATGTGGGTAACCTTTTGAATTGCTATTTGTTTTAGGTTTTCCAATAATCACTAAAATCCAGCATTTTATCTACCTTGCCTTCCTGTTAACCTCTTGCAGTCCTTTGAATATAACTTTACCGGATGCACTAGACTTGAATATCCCAGTTGCATTTTTCCCATTTTCTATTGTAAATTTTGAGTTGAGGAATCATACCGAAACACATGAACCATGAACTCTATATTTGTTACATTTATTTTGAAATGAAAGCTGACTTGTAGGAAAATGAGCTAGATTCCACAAAAAGTTATGCCATCATCTTTCTTTGAAAGTAGCTAGAACATCAGGAAAATGTTCAAATGGTCCTACAGAAACATTGACTGACAAAGTTTGGACACTTTAGAGTCTAAGATGAGGAATCTAAAGCATGCCAGCAAAGCAAGTGAAAATGTAGCTTACTCATATTTAAACTTTTCATTGTCTTTGATTCAGAAATTCTACATTCAGTAAATTTTACATCATATTCTTCGTGTCCAGAAGTTTGGGGTATTGATTGTTCACTAAACTTTCTTCTAATATCTACAGCAAGTAATTAGACAGTACAGAATTCCAAGATGTGCCTTTGGCACATCACAGAGTGGCCATCCTATATGTGCAGTTAGTTTTGCCAATAGGTAACAGTTGGTGAATTATGGTATTGTCATTTATTATAATCATTTCAACACAGCAGTGAGACTTTCAAAGACTTATGACCTTTCATCACTCATTCTTTCTTAGAAATAAAGATCATGCTGATCCCTTAAAACCAGTTGGAACTCAGATACAAAGCTGTGGGTTACAGCTTGGCTGCAATGTTTACTGTGTAGTACTGGTTCACATGTTCACCAAGATGGAAGTCATAATGTAGCCCTTATGAATGAGATTTGCTGATTGGTACTATATAATTGGGGACAGCTTTTTTTTTGTAAACCAAACTCTATTTGAAGCTACGTTTGGATTCCCTTAAGCATTTTCAGAAAATAAGTTACTGCAGCCAACCAATAATAGTACAACAGAAGAGAATTACACTTCAGAATTTGGTTTCAAAAGAAGTGTGTTATTGCATTATCTTGTCCCCTGTTAGCTGATTTTTAAACCAAATTTGAATGACTTTAGAATTGTGTGTGTAAATTGCACATGCTATAATTTGCTTTGTTAAAATAGGGTGTAACACTAACAGACCTGCAGGAAGCTGAAAAGACATTCAGTCGATCTCGAGCTGAGAGACGGGCTCGGGAACAACAGGAGAAGGACGAGAAGGAAAAGCAAGATGTGGAAAAGCAAGATGAGAAAAAAAAGTCTTTAACAACACAGGATACCGAAGAGTGCAAGCAGAAATCAAGTCAAAGCCCAGAGAAAGAAGTATGTTGAATTGATTAATTGTGCTATTTTAATACTGTGAAGTGTATGAAGAATTTGGAAAAGTCAAATAGTCAAAAGAGGCTAAAACTGCTTGAGGCTGCTGTAAAAACTAAATTAATTTCTGCTCACTGATGAACTGAAAACAGAGCATTCAATAGAGCTGCAGTGGCATCCATTTAACGGGATGTTTTGAGTGTGTAGATATATTCAAAGGAAGAAACATTTCAATGTTTCATCAAAGAATTGTTCACTCGTAAAATAAGTTTTCAGCTTCTCAAAGAGAAAGTACAATTCAAGAAGCCTCTTTGTGTAGTATATGGTTGTATAATTCATCACTATTAAACTAGGCAGTGTATTTTCACAGTTCCTAAGTTGTTTCAGAGATAATGAATTTCTTGACATTACATTCAATCATTTCAATCCTCCCCATTTTGAAGGAACATGATGTGATTCATTGTTGAAGCTTTTGATTACAGAATCAGAGTCATACTGCACAGAAACTGACCCTTTGGTCTAACTTGTCCATGACAACCAACTTTCTGAAACTAAACTAGTCCCACTTGCCTACGTTTGGCCCATATCCCTCTTAAGCCAGTCATATTCCTGTACCTGTCCATATATCTTTTAAATGTTGTAACTGTTCCTGCATCTGCCACTTCCTCCAGCATTTCATTCTACATACGAACCAGCCTCTGAGAAAAAGTTGTTCCTCAAGTCCCTTTTAAATCTTTCTCCTCTCACCTTGAAAAATAATGCCCGCCAGTTTTGAACTATTCCATCCTAGGGAAAAGACTGTTGCTAATCACCTTATCTAAATCCCATATGATTTTATAAATCTCTATAAGGTGACCTGTCAACCTCTTACGCTGCAGTGAAAAAGATCCCAGCCCATCCAGCCTCTCCCTATAACTCAGATCTTCCAGTTCTGGCAACATCCTTTTCTGCACCCTTTCCAATTTAATAATATCCTTCCAAAGCTGGGAGGCCAGAACTGTACACAGTACACCAGAAGTGGCCTCACCAACATCCTATACAGTCTCAACGTGACATTCCAATTCCTATACTCAATGGTCTGAGCAATGAAGGCAAGCATACTAAACGCTGCCTTAACCACTGTGACTACCTGTGATGCAACTTTCAAAGAACTATGTACCTTAACCCCTGGGTGTCTCGATTCTACAACACTACCCAGGGCCCTACCATGAACTGTATTTGTCCTGCACTTGTTCGCTTTACCAAAATGCAATATCTCGTACTTATCCAAATGGAACTCCACCCGCCACTCTTCAGCCCCTTTATGATCTTCGAAAATTTACTTCACTGTTAACTACATCACCAATTTTGGTGTCATCTGCAAACTTACTAACCATTCCTCATAATTCTCACCCAAATCATTTATATAAGTGATAAAGCAGTTGACCCAGCACTGATTCCTATGGAACATCGCTGGTCACAGTTCTCTAGTATGGAGAAATAACTCTCCATCATTGCTGTCTGTCCTCTACTATCAATCCATTTGTATGTCCCATCACTTCTCCCGATTGTGTCTTTTCTTTCTCTTTATTCAACCTTTGTTTTCTTCTAGATTGCAGATAAACAAATCTTGCACATAAAAATATGAGAGTGGCTTAAATGTTTCTTCAGATTTGGGCTCAGCTATTAGAGCTTGGACTGTGGTCACTTTTTTTGACCTTTTGATTTTTCTCTTTGTACTTGTGCCGGTTCACTATAAGAGCAACTCAACTAGTTCACTCCCCTTGCCTTTTCCTATTGCCTTGCAATGTTATTGTCTTCAACTAAGTATGGGATTCTCTTTTTGAAACTCACAATTGAATCTGACTATGTCTCACTGTCAGCACATTCCAGATCCTAACCACTTACTCGATTAAAATTTCTCCCCATGTTGCTTTTGATTCTTTTGCTTTTCATTTAGTGTTTTCTTTCTCCTTAGAAGCATTGATGATTTTAAGCATTTTTGTTCCTTTGTCACCAGTCTGGTGATCGGCCATCACGATATACGTCACAACCAGATAGTACACTTGGACCTCTCGCATCGCCTTCCACATCAGGCAGCTTCCAGTATTCAGGAATCCAACCAAACAGACTGAATGGAATTATAGATCAAACATCTTACAGCTCACACTCAAAGATTTTTACCAAGGAAATGGCGAACAATGGTAATCATTATATTTGCTCTGTAATCAATTATGTTTGTTTAGTTCAATAAGAAGTTGCATTTTCTACTGTAAACATTGGCTATATGCCGCATTTTATAATGTGACCAAAACTTGATAGAAATTATTTTCTTAAAGAAGGATAAAAGGGATAGAAAGAGGAGGGACAGGCTTATAATTTTTAGGGCATTGGCAACTGAAGACATGACCGTCATTGAAGAAGTGGTTGAAATTAGAATCGTTCACAATGAGTCATTGTTGTGAACAATAATGTTGATGTTTTGTAGCTTCCGTGCTAAACTGCAAGGGTTGGTTGGGGGTGGGAGGGGTGTGCAAATGCATATTGACTTTGTAATATGCATTAGAAGTATTCTAGGAAAAACGTCTAATGTAAGATTAGAATTTTTTAATTCAACCTGGGATGAAACTATGGATGTACTGCTGCAAATGTGTTGCTGGTCAAAGCACAGCAGGCCAGGCAGCATCTCAGGAATAGAGAATTCGACGTTTCGAGCATAAGCCCTTCATCAGGAATAAGAGAGAGAGCCAAGCAGGCTAAGATAAAAGGTAGGGAGGAGGGACTAGGGGGAGGGGCGATGGAGGTGGGATAGGTGGAAGGAGGTCAAAGTGAGGGTGATAGGCCGGAGTGGGGTGGGGGCGGAGAGGTCAGGAAGAGGATTGCAGGTTAGGAGGGCGGTGCTGAGTTGAGGGAACCGACTGAGACAAGGTGGGGGGAGGGGAAATGAGGAAACTGGAGAAATCTGAATTCATACCTTGTGGTTGGAGGGTTCCCAGGCGGAAGATGAGGCGCTCCTCCTCCAGCTGTCGTGTTGTTGTGTTCTGCCGGTGGAGGAGTCCAAGGACCTGCATGTCCTCGGTGGAGTGGGAGGGAGAGTTAAAGTGTTGAGCCACGGGTGATTGGGTTGGTTGGTTCGGGCGGCCCGGAGGTGTTCTCTGAAGCGTTCCGCAAGTAAGCGGCCTGTCTCACCAATATAGAGGAGGCCACATCGGGTGCAGCGGATGCAATAGATGATGTGTGTGGAGGTACAGGTGAACTTGTGGCGGATATGGAAGGATCCCTTGGGGCCTTGGAGGGAAGTGAGTGTGGAGGTGTGGGCGCAAGTTTTACATTTCCTGCGGTTGCAGGGGAAGGTGCCGGGGGTGGAGGTTGGGTTGGTGGGGGGTGTGGATCTGACGAGGGAGTCACGAAGGGAGTGGTCCTTGCGGAACGCTGATAGGGGAGGGGAGGGAAATATATCCTTGGTGGTGGGGTCCGTTTGGAGGGTGGCGGAAATGGCGGCGGATGATACGTTGTATGCGGAGGTTGGTGGGGTGGTAGGTGAGAACCAGTGGGGTTCTGTCTTGGTGGCGGTTGGAGGAGCGGGGCTCAAGGGCGGAGGAGCGGGAAGTGGAGGAGATGCGGTGGAGGGCATCGTCGATCACGTCTGGGGGGAATCTGCGGTCCTGCTGTGCTTTGACCAGCAACACATTTGCAGCTGTGATCTCCAGCATCTGCAGACCTCATTTTTTACTCTATGGATGTACTGCGTTCACCTACAGTTGAAAAACTGATATAGGCAGTTTGATGTTTTCTTAGTTCCTATCTAAGTTTAGTAAATTGCTTGAAGTTATAAGCAAAGTCCATTTTACAATGTAAACACTGCATTTTTAATACCTGAATGCTGTTAGTGTTCTCAGCACTTCCTTTGGATGGCTACTTCATTGTGTCAATAAATCAAGACCACGTGAAAGAAAATATATAACATTCAATATTTTTAAGTAGCATTCTTAAAAAGTGCAGAGAAGCATAATAAGTCAAATTCCATATTATCATAAAAACAATTGAAATATCAAATCAAGGACTAGAAAAGAGGCTGACCAGTACATACTTTCAACGATATGAAGCCTGTTTAAAGTCATCCTATAAACTCAAAATCCAATATTCAAGAAAAATTATATGAAAGATCAATGAGGCCTCAGTAAAATCCCACAGAAGAACATAAGACACTAAGTAATTGGTAAGCTGCAACTTCTTCCAGTGCACAAAAGAACTAAAAGGCAAAGGACGACTTTTTCAATCCTTTAAAACTGTTGAAAACATAAAATTCAAAACTGGCAGCCAAAAACAAAACATTGGCGATAAATCATAACTCCAATGCAAATATAAAGTTTTCTTTTGTTCAACCAATTCCCTAATAAGACAGACATTCCTTGCATTATCAATCCGTTTTAGTCCCTTGCCATCATCCCTACTTGTTTCCTGTTTTCATCCTGCTTCTTTGTTTCCCCCTTTACCTGTCCTTACTCCCATTTCCTTTTACTCTAATTTGCCCTCTTGTATCACTTTGACATTTCTTATGCTCACGCAAATCACTCCCTTTTCTCATGGTAGGGTCTGTATTATTAGAAATGGTTAACAGTGGCTCTGTTTATGATCATTTGTTTCAAAAAGGTGACTCTGAGAAAACAGTTGAAGATGACAAAGATGTTAATGACAGGCAACTGTTAATAAGAGAAAGACGAAGGCCAAGGGAGAAGAGACGGTCTACTGGAGTGTCATACTGGACTCAAGATGTTAGTATTTCTTACCGATGTCCCATTATGTCAAAACCATGCTTGTTTTGAGGAATCAGTATCTTCAATTGATTACAACATGATAACTGAAGTAAGACTCTTAAAAGAGGGGTTATCATTTGTCTTTAGACTTTTCTTCTCAAAACTGATTGAGCAGTGTTGTAGAAATCAGTTTGAGACACTGACTGAAAAATAAAAAGAACTTACAAAATCTTAGTGATGCTTTTGCGATCTGTTTGTATCGGCCTTTTGATGGATTCTGCTTCTCAATGTGACAGTTTGCAATTTAGTAAAGATTTGGTACATTTGGGAGAGATGCAAATTTTACTGATCATAAGCTTTTTTTTAAAGTAGAAAAGGAGTGCAAGGTTGAACTAATTTTTTGAACACTTGTTGATATATTGGATTTAAATTTAAGAAGGTGAATATTAGCACATGAGATGCAATGATGAAGGAAAATTGAAAGTAGTTTTATTGTATAAAACAATTAATATAGAATAAGGTGGTGGAAAATGAAGGCAAACTGGCATACTTACAAATGCTTTACTGTTCTTTACTTGGGTTCATATTCACAGTCACTCGATGTCATGAGTGGTATCTGTTGGTTATAACAATTCTAACTAAAATAGATTTTGCAAACCTAAATTTCATTCCCAGTTAATAAATGTTGTATTAAATTGGGTATACTGATCAAATAATACAAATAGGAAATGGTGAAAACCTTTGCTATTGCATTAAATAACTTCACCACCTTAAGCTCAATGCCCCAATATACCCTCCAAAAAAAATCCAAACTTAGAATGATTGCTGTGAATTTATTTTCTGAACATCTTTAAATTACAACTTTGTTGTGAAATTTGAATACTCAAAAACTGTATTGAACTTGAACTTGATACTGCAAGCATTGCTGTTAAGACACAGCAATACATTTAAAATCGAAATGAATTTGACAAGACTGTAACAATTTTAACCTTCCTGTTAATTCTGATTTCATTAACTCACTTTGTTCCCACATTCCCTTCAATCTCTCTCCCTTCATTCACCTATCCAGTATAATCCTCAACCTTCCTTCTAATACTGACTTTGTATGAAGCTGTCTCATGTAAACAAAGTATTGTGGATGCTGGAAATCTAAAATAAAATGCTGGAGAAACTTAGCAGGACATATCAGACTTGAATACTTAACTCTGTTTCTCTTTCCACAGATGTTGCCAGACCTGTAGAGTTTCTCCAGCATTCTCTTTTTACTTCTTCATAAGGCAGTTTCTCCTGGCCTCAGTTCAGAATTTCCATATTTAGTGTTGTTGAATGGTCCACTCTTTACATTTCAAACTGATAGAAAGCTATCTACTGTATCTCAATCTTCCTTAATTTTAGGCACCTCTAATATGCAACATTTCTGAATATATCCTATTAGAATTTGGATAGGTTTATTTGCTTTTCATTTTCTTGTTCGATGGCAAATTACATATCCAACCACAGCTTGAAGTGATATATGATTAATGAAAGATGACCGTCACATTAAGAATCAGTGTGGTGTGTCTACCAGCTTACAACAGGATCTTCTGTTGATCAATACCAATAAGTTGAAAATTTTATTTAAACATGAAAGCATTAAAAATATAAAAGATAATATAACTGGATATACTTTGTCAGTATTATCATAGAGTTTTGAGCCGAATTTGTTTATGCTGCAAATTGCAGTAGTGTATGAATTAAAATAATTTTTTAGATAAAACAGTAGAAATGAGTCATGTTTAATTTGAATATTATAAATTGTATGACATGTTAATATATCTGCAATGTTGTTCAAGAAATTATCAAGCTCTTATTATTTGTCTGGAAAATTGTCAGATATTTGTGACATAAGATTACCGTGAATATTCTTTTGATTCTGTGTTGAAATATAAATTAAGTTTGTTTCTTAGTGCAATTTTGTTTTTTGTTAGGGTGATGAAAATGATGGAAATGAAGAGGAGAAAGGCATCTGGGTAAGCTTGAATGATACTCCTGTAAGCAGGTGTGGGATAAAAATAACATACTTTGCATTTTATTAAATCTGCATGATTTTGCCTTTATTTATCCTCAGTTTGCATTAGAAACAGTACTGCGGAGACATTATAGCCGTCCAATTACAATAGACCAGCCAATCTGTCAAGATCAAACAGAATTTGTGTAATATTGTTGCCGTAAGTACGTACCATGGCATTCTTAAGAGCTTTTAAAAAAAGGGATGGGGGGAATAAACATTATTCAGTTGTCTTTTGATAACTGCTGCAGTGGAGTGTAGTTATGTACCCAGGCAGTGTCTGCAAATTGAACACATGGACTGAGCAGAGAGGTCCCAATGGCTTTTCTATTAAATTAGCCTTCGGCCTCGATTCATTGTTATGTTGCTGAAAATTAAACTGAAGCATCGCAGGTTCAAGAAACTTCCTTCAGTTTAAAAAGTTGCATTCAGCTCCTTAACCATAACCTTAGAAATTAATGAATACCTATTTGTTCTACTAGTTCAGTACTTCAGGTTAATAGCAAAAAGTGAGTATTACCACATTGATCAAAATATAATGCTGACTTATCTTAAATGTTAAATCAAGAAAAAGAAAAATGCATTTGATTAACTGAACAGTTAAGAACGAAAACATTAAATTTAACAAAGACATTTAATTTCATTGTTCCTTCAATGTGGTCATATTAAATATAAAGATATCATTTCTATAATCTGTAGAACAACTATAAATTGAGTATATTTTTGATTCAATTATGAAAATCTAATAACAATGAAAGGCACAGAATTTAAGAACAATAGTGCATCAGAGAATAACATCTATGGAGCAAATAGTAATTTTTTAAAAATTAAGTCATTTTATCTAAATGCACAGAGCATTCAGAATAGGATAGAGGAACTAGCGGTACAAGCACAGACAAATAGTTCAAAACTCGTGACAGTTACGAAGACATGCTTACGAGGTGACCAAGATTGACAAGTATTCAAGGGTACACGACATTGCAACGAGGCCTAGAATATACAAGGATATAGATAACCCTGCTTAATAGGATTACAAAGGTGACAGTGAGAAAGACTTTTGGCTCAGAAAATTTGGAAGTAAAATAGATATGGGAATGATTAGCAATGGCAGGGGCTAGATATGCCAGTGGAAGTAGCTAGTAGATTCCTAATAGTAGTTATATTGTTGGGACACAGCATTGAACTTGTAGCAAAGGCAATATAAGGTGTTAGAAGGCTCTTTTGGTGCAGTGGAGTTGTTTGGGCCGGATGTCCCAGGTTTAAGTCCCATCTGCTCCAGAGAAGTGTAAAAGCATTTTTGAACAGGTTGATTAGAAAATATCTAAAAGATGTGGGGTATTTTAATCCTTGAAAATAGTTGCATCAATCAAATTGGCAAATATTGTCTAGAAATGCCTTTGTTATGAATTCAGTTATATGGAACCAACCAGTGATAAAGCTGTTTTCTTATCAGTGTGCAATGCGATTGAGTTACTTAGTAATGCCATAGTAAAGGATAATTAGTAATCATAATGCAATTAAATTTGGCGTTAAGTTTGAAAATTGCATGCTGTAATTGCAGGCAGTCTTAAGACAATTTGTGTAGGTACAAGGGAGGAGCTATGAGTAAGTAAACAAATATTATGACAATAAATAATCAGTAGAAAATATTGAAATCAGTAGAAACAATTCAAAATGTTCATTAAAATGCATTCCAATAAAAATAATAATTCAGCAAGAATGATGCATCCCTGGTTTACTGAGAAAATTAAGTATTAGATTAAAATATGAGACTTAATGTTGCAAAAAAGAGTAATAAGGACTTATGAGTGTTTTAGAAACCAGCAAAAGGCACCAAAGGTTTGACAAAAGAGGGGAAAGTAAGGAATAAACTAGCTTGAGATGTAAGAGAAAGATTGCAGGAGATTTTACACTGCATATAAAAAAGCAGAGAGTGATTAAATGTTGGCAATCAGAAGAAAAGGCAGGAGAAATGATCAGGGAATATAGAAATGGTAGATACATTGAGCAAGGTATTTTATCCTCCTTTCACTGTAGAAGATGCAAGTTACATGACAGAAAGAGGGAATCTGTGCAAGACCACACTTCTCATTTTGGGGGCTGAACCTGAAACAAGAGCTTGACTGCTATCTAACCAAAATACCAGAAAAGTTGAAATCACGTATTACATTCTTCTGAGCTGTGCAATACTGTATTCATTTTTGAAGCAATGAAGGAAATCATTTAAGATTGAGCCATGCTTGATGACAACCCTGTAGTTGAGCTGCAGTTTTAAAAGTTGCAAGTGGAAGGGCAGAAGATAGAGAATTATCGTTTGCTACTTGCACTGTCTTTCTTGCTAACTTGTGCCCCCATTTTCTGTTCGTGATAAAGCTTGCTAAGAATTACTTTTGTCCTGAGTAGTAATTAATCAAGCAGATTGGTTATCTGGTGGTCTAATTGGGATTTTTTACTATTTGAGGCGGTTTATAAAAGGGGGATGATTATTGGTGTTAATTAAGTGATAACTATAACCAAAGGACTAAGAGTGGAAAAGGAAACTAAGGTAATAAACTGTCAGCAAAGAAAAATGACTAAACAAACTCCCAGGACCTGATGATAAACATTCTTGTTCTCTCCAAGGGCTACAGAGATAGTGGATGCACTGGCTATCATTTTATAAAATTGTACCAGTTTTGACAGGGTTAATAATGAGAAGCTATTTGCCTCAGTCAGGAATCTAGAACAAGAGGGCATGATTTCAGTATAAGTATGATCATTAATGACTGTGTTGAGAAATCTTTTCACTAAGGGTTGTGAATTGTCAGTTCTGTTCCATGAGGATCCTGAATGAACTATCCTTGGTTATATTTTTGGTGTGTCAGGGAATTGTGATTTTGGAGAATGAATGGCAAAGCGGAGTTCAAACCCAAGATCAATTGTGATAATATTGAATGATAGAACTGGCTCCATTAGCTGTATGGTCTTCCCTTATTCCCATTATGTAGTTTTGTTATTAGAACGCAATAAACACACAGGAATGACAACATCTGGTTTGAAAAGCTGATTTAACTCAATTTCACCTGCACACTTTGTCAAAAAAAATGAATTCACTGATGCAGTAAATATGTGAAAAATATCATCATTTTTCAATTTGTGAAAATTGAACACTTAGAATAGCCTGACCCTATTCAATAAAAGGCTTTGGAAGTTAGCTGTGGAAAAGCAGAGCAGTCTTTTCTGTTTAGTGTCGCAACCTCATGAATGCGATACAGTCCATCCTGTTATTAATATAGTCAAATGTAATTTCCATGTTTCAACTGGCAGTGCATGTCTATGGTGTTTTCAGCTTCACATCGGAAGACAGACAGTTAATCAGGCAGACATTCATCAGTCTCGTCAGGATCATTGGGCTCTTAAGTTGAAAAATGTACAACATCTAAGATTTGCCCATCAGTTCTATTGTGTAGCATATAAATAATAATTGTCCACTTGCATTCAGGTTTGTGATTGTTTCTGCTGGAATTTTAATCCTGTGTTTTATCAGTGAGCACAAAGACCTCATCATTAGGTTGGTAACAATCACCCCCCTCCTCATTCTCAGCATTGTGTGCAGTTATAGCGCAATAGAACTCTTTAAAAGCAGCAGCTGGTGATTGTGGCTTCCATCATCATTGTTCACGCTTCCATCACACATTGTTCACCCAAATGATCTCTTGAACATTTGGGTTAATCATTATCTTATCAAAATCTGTTAATCATTAGCTGTAACAACTTCACTTTGTCTCCAATCTACAGCATTTTAACTTTATCAAACGTTTGGCCATATTTTCAGGCTATGTATGTCTTTTCACAGAGAAATTTCAATGTTGAATGATGGCTGGCCTATCATTGCATGTTCTAGCATCGTTTACCTCTGCAGTCGTGTGACAAGCTTTCGCAAATTTCAGTATCCAGTGTTAAACTTTTGGAATGCCAGTTTATCACTTTCTGTTGGGTTTCCTATTCTGTTGGCTCGAATAACTGGCAGCTTCACCTAATCCAAAATTTTGTGTTATTGAAATTTGACTCATCGTGACTTCACAATGCCAGATCAGAGAATGTACTTAACAAGAAAGGCTGAACAAAGTGGGACTCATTTTTCCTAGAAAAGAGAATCTTGAAGGGTTTCTTTAAGATAATGTATTTGTTTGATAGAGTAAGTGTAGATAAAATGTTTCTAATAGTAGGGAAATAATAGAGTAGACATCAAAATATATAAATCCAACACTGAGCTCAGGGAGAACATCTTCAGCAGTGCATTAGAAAACTAGACGTGCTCCTGCAAAATATTATTGAGGTAAATGACATGGATTTAAGGGAAAGGTGGATAATCACAAGTGGAAAATTCTGATGGAGTAGATAAATTAGGAATGAGAAGAAGTTATTTGATGCAAAAGAATGGCAGAGACCACTTTAACCCAATGACCTGTTTCTGAGCAGTGTCTCCAGTCACAGTTACAACTATATAAAAGCAAATTACTGCGGATGCTGGAATCTGAAACCAAAAGAGAAGATGCTGGAAAACGTCAGCAGGTCTAGCAGCATCTGTAAGGAGAGAAAAGAGCTGACGTTTCAAATCTAAAGCTTTGACAAAGGGTCAGTTAGACTCGAAACGTCAGCTCTTTTCTCTCCTTACAGATGCTGCCAGACCTGCTGACATTTTCCAGCATTTTCTCTTTTGGTCACAGTTACAACTAAATAGTCCAAGTTTGATTTCATAAGTAAAGCAAGACTGGGAGAGTTTTTAGTTATGAGTGAGATTGGATAAACTGGGGTTGTCTTCCTTGGAGCAAAGGAGACTGAGGGGGACATGACTGAAATAGGGTAGGCAGAAGGAATTTGTCCTGTTAGTGGAAGGATTAGTGACCAGGAGATAGGAGGAAATGTGTTTACCTAGAATATGGTGGAAATCTGGAACTATGTACCTGTCGTAGAGACAGAAACTCTCATAACATTTAAGTATTTAATGTGCTCTTGCATGATAATCTGCTAGGAACTTACAAATTATACCACATAGAAGTAAACCAGATTTTGTTTTCTGATATTGACAGAATATTCCAGAATGTGTACTGCATTAGTCTAACACGACCTTCATATCTCACCATTAAAAGAAGATTCTGAGGATGCAAAACACATAGAAGCTGTTTATAGAAGTCTTAAAAATAACCTGAAACTTTTTTGGGTAAAGTCAGAGTGGGCCACAAACTTTTAAGATCTTTTTGAAATAACTGCTGTGAAAGCAGAAAAATCAGGCTTACAATTGTCAGACACTTTGTTTATTTTCTATTTAAATGCAGAATAGTCTAAAGCAGTTGGACTAACTTGAATATGCTTAAAATAAACAATATACACGTTTGTCGGAGGTTTGAACTGAAACAGTTAAATTTAAATGCTTATTCATGCAGAACCTTTTATTGTATGTATGTTTGTTCGCTGAACTGGAAAGTTAATTTTCAGATGTTTCGGCACTGTACTGGGTAGCATCATCAGTGAGCCTCTGCTGAAGTACTGGTGTTTGACCTGCTTTCTATTTGTGTTTAGGTTTCCTTGGGTTGGTGATGTCAGTTCCTGTGTTGGTGTCATTTCCTGTTCTTCTCAGGGTGGTAAATGGGGTCCAAATCGATAATGTTTGTTGATAGAGTTCCAGTTGGAGTGCCATGCTTCGAGGAATTCTTGTGCGTGTCTCTGTTTGGCTTGCCCTAGGATGGGTGTGTTATCCCAGTCGACTTGTTGGGCCAACAATTATTGCCCATTCCTTGTTACTTTTGAGAAGTTGGTGGTGAGCTGCCATCTTGAACTGCTGTGGAACATTTGGTGTTGTTAGATCCGCAATGCCATAAGGAAAGAAGTTCCAGATCTTGAGCCAGTGATGCTAAAGGAATGATAATGTATTTCTGAGTCAAGATGGTGAGTGCCATAGAGAGTAACTTGTAAATCACAGTGTTCTTGTGTATCTGCTGCTTTTGCCTTCAAGATAATGCTGGTAGTGGGTTTGGAATCTGCTGTCTAAAAACCTTGGTGAATTTCTGTAAAGAGCACACACTGTTGCTACTGAGCATCAGTGGTAAGGGAGTGAGTATTGTAGATGTGGTTCTAATCAAGTGGGTTACAAATTTTGGTTGGTATCAAGCTTCTGGAGTGTTGTTGGAGCTGCACTTGTCCAGGCAAGTGGGGAGTATTCAGATTTCATTCCACGTGTGCTGATGCCTTGTAGATGATGGAGAGGCTTTGGAGAGTCAGGAGGTGGGTGACTTGCTGCAAGATTCCTAGCACCTGACCTGCTTGTTGTACCTACAATATTCATGTGCCTACTCCAGTTCAGTTTCTGGCCAGTGATAAACCCAGGGCGTTGATAGTGGGGATTTAATTATGGTAATGCAAATGAATATCAAAGGGTGACGGTTAGATTCTTCTCGTTTGAGATAGTCATTGCCTGGCACTTGTGTGGTGCAATTTGCTTGTCACTTGACGGTCCAAATCTTGTATTTGGGCATGGACTGCTTTACTATCCGCGGAATCATATGTTGTAGAACATAGCACAATTATCAGTGATCTTCCCTAATTTGATTTTATCATGGAGAGAGAGTCATTGATGAAGCAGCTGAAGATGGTGAGGCTTAGAGCCTGACTCTGAAGAGGTGGTGCAGTAGTGATGTCCCAACCTCTGAACTACCAGATCTGGTTTTTCAATCCCATTTGCTCCAGAGGTATATGATGACCACAAGCATTTTCCTTTTTGCCAGGTATGACTCCAACTAGTAGAATGTTTTCCTTTGAAATCCCATTGATTATTTGTTGAAATACTCAAATGTGGTCACTCTTGCCTCACCTCCAGAGTTCAACTCTTGTCCATGTTGAGCCAAGCCTGTAATGAAGTCAGGAGTTGAATGAACTTGGCAGAGCTCAAATTGATTGTCAGCAAACAAGTTATTGCTAAGCAAATGATGTTTGATGGCATTGATTATGATACTTTCCAATACTTGATCAAATTTGATAGTTTGGACGTACCCTGCTTTTTGTTGAATGTAACATACTTCGATAATTTGCCACATTGTGTGGGTGCCAGTGTTTCAGATATACCAGAGCAGCTTTGCTAGGGATGTGGAAAGTTCTGGAGCGCATTTCTCCTGTACTACTGTGGCAATGTTATCACAGCCTGTAGCCTTAGTGGAATATATTACTTCCAGTTATTTCTTGATATCATGTGTGTGAATTGCATTAGTTGAAGACTGGCATTTGTGATGCCAGGGACCCCTGGAAGAGACAGATGGGGTTATCCATTTGGCATTTTTGTTTGAAATTGTTGCAAATGTATAAGCCTTATCTTTTGCATTGATGTGCTGAACACTCCCATCAGTCAGGATGGGAATGTTTATGGAGCTGCCTTTAGCTGTGAATTCTTTAATGGTGCACCACCGTTCACAACTGAATGAGGCAAGAATGCTGAACATAGATTTGCTGTTTGTTGTGGGATTACTTGACTCTGTCACTCGCTGCTTATGCTATTTGGCATCTAAGTTTTTTTTATAGCTGCACAAGGTTAATTCTTAGATATGCTTTGCACATCTTTTAACTTGCCCTCTTGCACTTCTCACTAAACCAGAGTTGATCCCCTAACTTGATGGTAATGGAAGAATGGGAGATGCATTAGGTCAAGAGATTGCCAATTGTGTTGGAGTGCAATTCAAAGCAGCATCTCACGGGTGCCCAGTCTTGCGCTGTTTGATCTGCTTGAAGTCTGTCTGTTCAGCACAGTGCCACGCAGCGCAATGTTTTCCCAATTTGAAGTTCAAAATTTAATCACACAAGATGCAACATCCAAATGCATCAAATTCTCCATCGATACAGAAGTCTTACGTAGTTGAAACCTGTTGTTTCTATGAGAAATATTCAATGTGCAGATATGTTATGATGTTTTCTGTAATGCTTTTTATTTCAGTTTGTTTTGATTGTGACTTGAGGCCCATACATTAACTTCTGAATTCAAAGCTTCTGAGAGTCTGCAGTTCTTACTTGGGGTGGGGGAGGGATCATGAAAGACCTATGGATAGGTTTAACACTGCAATTGTAATAATTCTTCAGAAGGGTTCGCATTTTTGGATCATTGGAGTCTCTTCTGGGGTAGAAGTGACCTGTATAAGATGAATGGTTTGAGCCTGAATTCGAAGGGGGCTAATGTACTGGCAGGGAGATTTGCTAGAGCTGCTCGAGTGGATTTAAACTGATAAGGTGGGGGGCCTGGATAGTATGGGAAGAGATCAATCTGAGACTAGTACAAATGGGAAAAGGAGTGAGTCAAACAGTCAGGGCAGGCAGAGAACATGGTTGGACAGATAAATTGAACTACTTCAACTATTTAAAGGCAGATGAACTCATGACGTATGTCAAAAGATGGGACTGGATATCATAGCAATTGCAGAGACATGGCTCAGAGATGGACAGGCGGCATGGCATGGTGGCTCTGTGGTTAGCACTGCTACCTCACAGCACCAGGGACCCAGGTTCAATTCCCGCCTCGGGCAACAGTCTGTGTGGAGTTTGCACATTTTCCTCGTGTCCTTGTGGGTTTCCTCCGGGTGTTCCGGTTTCCTCCCACAGTCCAAACATGTGCAGGTTAGGTGAATTGGCCAAGCTAAATTGCCCATAGTGTTTGGGGTAACTGTAGGGGAATGTGTCTGGGTGGGTTGCTGTTCGGAGGGTTGGTGTGGACGTGTTGGGCCGAAGGGCCTGTTTCCACACTGTAGGGAATCTAAAGTGTCTAAATATTGGCAGCTTAATGATCCAGGATAAAAGTGCTATAGGAAGGATAGAACAGGGGGCAAGAGAGGAGAGGGAGTGGTGTTTTTGATAAAGGATAGCAATATGGCTGTATTTAGGGAGGATATTCCTGGGAATACATCCAGGGAAGTTATTTGGGTGGAACTGAGAAATAAGAAAGTGATGATCACCTTATTTGGATTGTACTATAGACCCCCAATAGTCGTCAAGAAATTGAGAAACAAATTTGTAACAAGATCTATTATCTATTATCTATAAGAATAATAGAGTGGTAATGGTAGGGGATTTTAACTTTCAAAACATAGACTGGGATTGCCATAGTGTTAAGGATCTGTATTGAGAGGAATTTGTTAGGTGTGTACAAGAAAATCTACTGATTCAGTGTGTGGATGTACCTACTGGAGAAAGTGTAACACTTAACTTATTCTTGAGAAATGAGACCGGGCAGGTGTTGGAGATGTCAGCTGGGGTGCATTTGGAAGCCAGTGACCATAATTCTAAAAATTGAAGTTCTAAATTGGAAGAAGACAAATTTGAACGGTATTAGGCAAGAACTTTCAGAAGTTGATTGTGATGGGAAAGAGATTGCTGGAAAATGGGTAGTCATCAAAAATGAGATAATGAGAATCCAGAGAAAGTATGTTCCTATTAGGATGAAAGGCTGTGCTGGTAGATGTAGGGAATGCTGGATGACTAGAGAAATTGAGATTTTGGTTAAGAAGCAGAACTTAGCATATGTCAGGTATAGACATTAGAGATCGAGTGAATACTTCAAGTATAAAGGAAGTAGGAGTGTACTTAAGAGGAAAATCAGGAGGGCAAAAAGAAGGCATGAGATAGCTTTGACAAATGGGGTGAAGGAGAATGCAAAGACATTGTATAAATGCGTTAAAGACAAAAGGGTATCGAGGGATAGAATAGGACCCCTGAAAGATCAGCAAGGCAGCCTGTATGTGGAAGCGCAGGTGGTGGGGGAGATCCTAATTGAGTATTTTACATCAGTGAACTATGGAAAATGGCATAGAAGGTATAGACTGTAGGCAAATAGATGGTGACATCTTGAAAAATGGCCATGTTACAGAGGAGGAAGTGTTGGAAGTCTTGAAATGCATAAAAGTGGATAAATCCCCAGGATCTGATCAGGTCTATCCTAGAAATCTGTGGAAAGCTGGTGAAGTGATTACTGGGCCACTTGCTGGGATATTTGGATAATTGATAGTCACAGGCAAGGTGCTGGAAGACTGGAGGTTGGCTAACGCGGTGCTATCATTTAAGCAAAGTGGTAAGGAAAAGCCAAGGAGCTATAAACCAGTGAGCCTGATATGGTGGTGGGCAAGCTGTTGGTGGGAATCCTGAGGACAGAATTTACATTTATTTAGCAAGACAAGAACTGATTTTTGTATAGTCAACATGGTTTTGTGCATGGGAAATCACGTCTCCCTAACTTAATTGAGTTTTTTGAAAAAGAAACAAAGAGGATGATGAGTGCAGAAAAGTGAGCGTGAACTATATGGACTTCACTAAGGCGTTCAACAAGGTTCCTCATGGAAGTCTGGTTAGCAAGGTTAGATAACATGGCATACATGGAGAACTAGCCATTTAGATACAGAACTGGCTCAAAAGTAGAAGACTGTGTCTAGGTGGAGGGTTGTTTTTCAGACTGGAGCCTGTGACCAGTGGTGTGCCACAAGGATCAGTGCTGGGTCCCCTGCTTTTCGTCATTTATATAAATGACTTGATTGTAAACATAGGTATAGTTAGTAGGTTTGCAGATGATACTCAAGTTGGAGGTGTAGTGAACCACGAAGAAGGTGACCACCGTGTACAACAGAATCTTAATCAGATGGTTCAGTAGGCTGAGGAGTGACAGGCGGAATTCAATTTAGACAAGTTTGAGGTGCTGCATTTTGGAAAGACATATCAGGGCAGGACTTATACACTGAACAGTAAGGTCCAGGGGAGTGTTGCTGAATAAAGAGACCTTGAAGTGTAGGTTCATAGCTCCTTGAAAATGGACTGTTAGATAGATAGGATAGTGAAGAAGGCATTTGGTATGCTTTCCTTTTCAACTGTAGGAGTTGAGAGGTCATGTGGCTATGCAGGACAGGACATTGGTTAGGCCACAATTGGAATATTCTATGCAGTTCTCGTCTCCCTCCTATTAGGAAGGATACTATTGCAACTTGAAAGGATTCAGAAAAGATTTACGAGGATGTTGTCAGGGTTGGAGAGTTTGAGCTATAAGGTGAGGCTGAATAGTTTAGGGCTATTTTCCCTTGACTGTCAGAAACTTGACGGGTGACCTTATAGTGATTTACAAAATCATGAGGGACATGGAGAAGGTAAAATAGTCAAGGTCTTTTCCCTGTGTTGGAGGTGTCCAGAGCATACCTTTTGGGTGAGAGGGGAAAGATATAAAAGGAACCTAAAGGGCAACATTTTCACACACAGGATGGTGCGTGTATGGAATGAGCTGCCAGAGGAAGTGGTGGAGGCTGGTACAGCATTTAAAAGGCATCTGGGCGGTTAGATGAATAGGAAGGGTTTATAGGCATCTATGCAAAGTGCTGCAACTGGGACTAGATTAATTTAGGATATCTGGTTGGCATGGTCAAGTTGGACTGAAGGGTCTGTTTATCTGCTGTTCATCTCTATGACTGTATGTCCTCTATTATGCTTTGTAGCAAAAAAGTTTCTTTTTTTTATTAACAGCCATCCATTTTCAATTGGAATTAAGGAAATAGGATTTGTATAACTAATCAGATTTGTTAACTGTCTTCACTGGTAATTCTAAAAAATAAGCGTTTTGTTTCCTTTTGGATTGGAAGTACTAACTTTAAAAATAAAACAGCCTTGAAAGAGGGTTTTGTTTTGACTGATGTTTAGATTTTAAGTTTTTACTGACAGTGTTTCGACATGGTTTTGTGAATCATTACATTGCAAGTAAATATTGTAATGTGTGAACAGGTTGTTTTGTGTTTGCGGCTTAAGTATCCCCACTTGATGGGAGGGTGGAGGTGCGGCGGTGGAGAAGTTGAAGAAACCCCTTGCCCAATAAAACTATTTTAACATTTCAAATAATTTATTAATTCAGCATCCTGAACCAATTAAAGCAAAGTACAAAGTAAGTTTACGAATTGAACAGTTAATCTTTATTTACCTTGGTTTACTTCTTTTTAAACCCCTCTGATTCTATTCTAACCTACATAACATCATCCATTCAATTGCTTGTTGTTTTAAGCTTAAACAACTAATTTTCTCCTTTTCATTGCTGGACAGCAGCATCCTGCTGGATTTATTTTTAAAACTGAAGGCACCAATAACAAATCCTAACCTTGAATCTTGCAGCACACGTAACCTTTTGTGTTTACTATTTAAATAGTCACGGATCATGCGGTTGGTGGAAGTGGCTTCAAAATTGACTCAAATTGAGATTTTCATTGAAGAACGTTTGTCAAGATGGGTGGTCTTTTCTAAAGAATAAAATCATGACCATTAGGCAGGCATTCTGTGGGGAGCTATAAAGTTGGTTTGGATAGTTTTGAGGCATTTTAAGAGTTTTGAGATATGAGTGTAAAAAATGTTGTGTTGTCATTGATTGTTCGGCCACCTGGTGGTGTTCTACATCACCATAATCTGCTTCAATATTATCTGATCAAATCACAGCAAGACAAAAAGTATTTGGCAAAATTCTGCCTTTTGTCAGACAGTGTCTGTTTTCACAAAATTATACAGGAACACTAATTTGTTAACATTTCTGATTGTTAAGCTTCACCCATGTTAAATGTTACACCTTTTGATTTCCATGTGTCTTTTTATTTTTGCTGGAAGTCAAATGTTATTTGTGAACCATTCTAAAGTTGCATTTATCTAATGTTCTAATTTATAGTTTTCCAATCAGAGTATTGCCTTTAATGAAAATATAATCAATTACAATTATTTACATAATGTATTATTTGCTTTTAATTGTCCCATGAGCTCTCAATGGGTTTGCAGCATAGGGTTTCAATCCAAAATTATTGCATCCCTCGAATTGACTTTGTTAGTGTGTCCTTCTGCTTTTTTAAAGGAACTGAATATAAAGCTAGGTCTTGCCTTTTGTTTGATAATTTCTGATTTTAAAACAAGACTGCTGTCAGATTCAAGAAAAATAGTTGAAAGAACTACAAATTATTTGGGAAATTGTGGCAGTTTTACTCATTTTGCATTTTTTTTTACCTGAAAGCAAAATGTATATACAGCACTGCTGATTCAATTTAATATATAGTGTTCATTGTTGGAAATGTTTTTATTTTTCATTACCAGTTTTCTTCCTGCTTTTCAACTTTAAAAACATTAACCACCAGTTGGTGTATATCAAACAAATAGTAGATGCCCTCTTATGGCCTACTCAATTGTTTGTTTCATATATAGGCTTTAACATTAAGTTGACACAAAGGATCACAATTTCGGGCCAAACTTGTTCTCTGTCACATGCATATGCAGCCACTGTTGCTGCATAGCAAGAGTTGTGGTCGGTTTTCTCCTCATCTGAGCAACACTCAGGCAACACTTCCAACTAGCAAGATGCCAGATTAGGGATGGGCAATAAGTGCTGGCCTCTCCAGTGATGCCCTCATCCTGTGAATGAGCATTAAATAAATTGGTTTCCAATTGACTTGATTGAATTTTTTGTTAGATTTAAACTGAAATTTATGTACTTTATTTTTAAAGAATTGGAATATTTTCATACTTTCAGTTAAAGTTTTTGACAGTAATATTGCTAAAGTCATTTTTGTACCCCTCTCTTTCCTCTTAAAGTAGGTTTTTGTGAATGGAAGCTAATATTTGAGGAATATATTTGAATATATTGTAAAGTTGATAGCACGTGAATCTGTACTCTAGTCTTCTGTGTGGTTTTGGTGGATTCTGAATTTATTACTTTTAAGTCCCTGTAATTAATCACCCCTGTATTTTCTGATCTATGTTGTCTCCTGGCTCAGTAATGCCAAAAATATGGAATCTTTGTTATCCTAATCAAATGTCTCCATTACCTTGCTTTAGCCTACCTCTGTCATATCCTAAAGTTCTATGAGTGTTGTGTTACTCAAATTCTCACCTCCTGTGCAACCCAGTTTTTTTTTCACTCCTTCATTAGTGTTTATAACTGTCTTGGCCCTAAGTGCAGGAAATCCTTCACAAAACCGTTTTATCTTATCAATCTCTGTCTTTTTTTGAAGATTCTCAACCAAAGTTTTGACCAAGTGTTTGGATGTCTGTGCTTAATATTTCCTTGTGTGTCTCAGTGTTGGGGTTATCACGAAAAAAGTTTTTTTTAAATGTTCCTTGAGAAGTTAAACATTTATAATGGTACTGTGTAATTGCAAGTTTCATTTGATCTTGAAAGCACTTGAAGAGTAGAAAGAGATGGCCATCATTAAAACAAGAACCTGTTTGTGGCATCAATTGCAAGATGGGGGCTTTGCCACAAAATATATTCATTTATTTGAACTTTTCTGTACTGCTTGGTGTGCCTATCCATTGGTTACTGTCCATTTTTTTCAAGAGCTTGTTGAGTCTGTCTTTTGAGATGAATCTGTCTTTTGAGAGACTTCCTGTGCGCTGTTTTATGGATAACTGCTTTGTGTGGATGAGAATCGCTTATTATTGATCCCAGCCAGTGTCTTCTGTTTTCACTGTTTCTTATCTGTTGCTACCTTGCCATGGAGGTAATGTCTTGTAAACATGTATTGCTGAGGCCACGTTCAGGAGGATAACAGACTGAGTTCAGTATTCAAATTGATACTAGAACCTTTTAAACATTATCAATCATAGAATGCAATATCTATTCTACCCCTGATAAACAACTTGAATTATTCGTGTTTCAGTTCTACTCGGAAATGTATGAACTGAAGTATTTCTAGTCCTACTATTGTCTCAATGCCATTTCCCATATTGCTGCTTAGAAGCATAAAGGAGTTTTGTATTTGACTCGCTGATATTCATGGTATATCTTTAGAGTTAGCAGCATTGTTGAAGGGTCACATTTAACTGATTCTTCTACCATTAATTTTGTTCTAGCTAACTTATTCCATCAAAACTGTTGAATTATGAGCCCTGCAAATTTTTGTGCTATTAGCTTTAGCAATTGGATTATCCAGTTAAAATTCAATTTACTTTCAAGCTTGGTTGTATCTTAGCCGAATAAGAGACTTTCTTTTATACATGCTGTAAATAGTTAAATATTCCTACAAGAGTCCACACCAACTAAATATGTACACTAGTTCAGAACATTTAGTTCCGTAGAAAGCATAACTTGAATTTCCGATGTTCAAGTGTCTATTTCATTTTGTTTAAAAAATAACACTGCAGATAAAGCAGGAACTCTGTAACTTAGAATATTTATCATAACGTAAGTATGCTTGCACCAGTCCAATTAGTAAAGAAAATAGAACATATATTAATCTGTTTCTAAAAGTATTCATGAAATGTTAATATCCTGCGTGTACATAATGTACACTTTGATTTGTTTTCATGTTCAGCATGTCAAAGTAATTTATCTGACAGCTTAAAAAGCATGTGACCTTTATTTCAGAAAGGCTCACTTTGTATTCTGAAATGCTGTTTCAGTAAAATGTGAAGGGTTAGGATGTAGTTCAGTTGTGCCCTTTCTAGGTATAGAGTTGCTTCGTCTTGGATACACTGGTTACCCAGCTGATTTCCAAATATGGTAAGGTATGTTTGGGCAGTGTGTGGAGCTTACTGTTTAGATGCAGGTCATGGAATAGGTGAATTGTAAGTAAAATGTAAGTGCAGTGTCACATTATTTATTGTGAAGACTTGGTAGAAACAGAAGTTAGCAGATTTATTGCTAAAGATATTTAGAACATTTTCTTGAAACAAAGTGTAAGATCCAGCATGAAAATGAAATCATTTCAAGATTTTTGAAGTGTCGCTAACAATGAAAAAAAGTCTGAAATGTCTTTGACTCGTTAAATCTTGACTACAATATTTTAATAAGATATGTTTAAAATATTTATTTTAAAATGTTCCAAAGTGAAAGGGTAGGACTGGCAGTCTCGAACACTTGGAAGTCAAAGAACATTGAGTAGGATTACTCAAAAAAAATTGGTAGCAGATGTTGAAATTATATTACTGCAGAAAGTATAGATGAGTGTGAAAAGAAGAGTGGTACTTGTTTTTTAAGACTTAGTGGTGCAAAGAGAAGCAATGAAAAACTATTGGCAAGGAGGCCCCAAAGATATTTTAGTAAAGCATGAAGAGGATTACCACAGATAATGTACTACCAATTGGAGACTCAAAAGTTGCATATGGAGGCAGAAATGTGGGCCTGGTTTCTATTTGCTCTCACAAAGGGGAGGGACAAAGGAACAATTGTAGAGTGTGAAATATTAGATGTGGTAAACACTTATGAATGAGTATTATTTTTCCAAATAGATAAAATTATGAGGCTGAATTGAAATTAATCCAAATTGCTCAGGAAATAATAAAAAACATAATGCAAGCTTTGGCCACTGTTTTTCAATCCTGTTTGGCTACAGACATGATACTGGAAGAGTGCTAACATTGTAAAAGGCTAGAAAGAATGGCCTCAGTGAATGCAGAGTAATCATGTTGGGCAAATTATTAGAGGAAATTCTGAGACCGTATAAGTCATCGTTTAGGGAGGCATGGGTTAATAAAGCAAAGTTGGCGTGAATTTGTTGAAGGTCATGTCTGACGAACTTGATGGAATTTTATGAACTAAAAGGGTTGATGAACGTGGCATATTTGATGTAATTTTCATATTTTTTGACAAGTCTTTTGAGGTAGTTTCACACGCAAGACTGGTTGATGTCAGCTATATTTTTTCCAATGGGGAAGTTGGATTCAAAATTCTTCACTCAGGAAATAACAGGTCATGTTTGGATGTTACAATTGGGAGATTACACAATGCTCATAACTGATCCTTTGTTGTATATTTTAACAAATCTGTTTTAAATCTGAAAGGCCTGATTTACAGGTTATGGGCAAATTGGGTTGGCTGTTAATAAGGAAGAAAACTGTATACTGCAGGAAGGTATCAAAGGGCGAGCAAATGAAATCAAATGATCCTCCATTTGAGAAAGTACGAAGCAAGGCATGGGAGGGGGGTGGGGTGAAGGTGGTGGGAGAGGGAGAGATACACCCTAAATACTGCAATACAGAAAAAGATAGAGGAGCAGACCTTAATGTCAGTTCTAAAATTCTTAAAATCCAGAATGAACAAATCTCTAGTAGATGTTTGCAGCTTGAGGAACTTCAGATCAGACATTGCGTGACGTTAGGGAAGGGGAAAGTTAACTGGACACCACTTCAGATCATACTGTCAGACTAGGTTTGTTTTTATTTATTTACCTAAGTGGGCATGGTTGTTCAGGTCAGTATTTATTGTCCCTCCCTAACTGCGCAGAGTCAGCCGGATTGCTGTGGGTCAGGAATCACATTTAAAGCCAGATCGGGTATGGACAACAAGTTTCCTTCCCCAAAGGACATTTGTGAATCAGATGGCTTTTTTGACAATCGACGGCAATTGTCATTAGATGCTTAATTCCAGATTTTTAAAAATCAAATTCAAATTTCACCATCTGCAGTGGTGTGACTTGAACTTGCATACCTAGAACATTACGTAGTTATTTGGATTAATAGTTGACAATAATAGGTCATCACCTCTTATTTCGTATTTGGTCAGTTATGAAGCACTTGCAAATGTCCAACTAGAGGGGGATTGTATAATTAGAGGGAATAGATGCTTTGTCTGCAGCTGTGAGGTTTAAGACCTGAAGTTTGTTTTGTCTGCTTGATGCCAGGGTTCATAGTATTCCTTCAGTGCAGAAAGAGGCCTTTTAGCCCATTTGATTCCAAAGAGCACTCCACTACACCCACCCCTTCTCTATCCCCATAAACCCACATTTTCCACGGCAAATCCGCCTAGACTACACATCCTTGAGCACTACGGAGAAATGTAATGTGGCCAATTCACCTCAGCTTCATTCTTTGGAGTGTGGGAGGAATGCAGATATGTGGAAAACATGCAAACTGCACCCAAGGCTGGAGTTGAACCCGGGTCCCTAGCATTGTGAAGCATCGGTGCTAACCACTGCCACCAGTAAGGGCATCTCCTTTGGATTAGAAAGAACATTGGTGTGGGAGGGGAGGGATCCAGTAGTTGCTTTCCATGTTGGTGCTAATGACATGAACAGGACAACAGAGGTGATTTTGCTGAAAGAATTTAAGTTCTGAATTATGAGCTCTTGCCACAGAAGACTCTGCAGGCCAAGTCATTAAGCATATTTAAAACAAACAGATTCCTGATTACAACCATACGATATAGGAATAAAAGTAGGCTATTTGGTCCATCAGTCTGCTTCGCCATTTGAAATGTTTCTGTACTCCATTCTCCTGCTTTCTCCCTGTAACGTTTCATCCTTTTAACAATCAAGAACCTACCTAGCTCTACCCTAAATGAACTGGTCCGGAATCTTTGTGTCAATGAGTTCCATAAATTAACTACCCTCTGGCTGAAGAAATTCCTCTTCCTTTCAGCTCTAAAGGGTCATCCCTTCACTCCATGACTATATCCCCGGGTTCTAGTCTCTCCTCTTCTCCGCATCCACTCTATCCAGATCTTTCGGTATTCAGTACGTTTCAGTCAGATGACACCTCATTTTTGTACGCTTCAACAGACCTCAACTGCTTCTCATATGACAACTCTTCATCCCTGGGATCATTCTTGTAAACCACCTCTGGAACCCCTCCAAAGCCAGCACATCCTTCCTTAGATGCCAGGCCCAAAACTGCTCACAATACTCAACATGCAGTCTGACTACAGCCTCATACAGCCTCTGTGGTATATCTCTGCTCTTATATTGTAGTACTCTTGAAATGAATGCAAACATTCTATTTGCTTTTCTAACTGCCAACTGAACCTGCATGTTAACCTGAAAAGAATCATGAAGTAGGACTCCTAAGTCTCTGTGTTTCAGATTTCCAAGTTTTTCCCTGTTTAGAAAATAGTCTACACCTCTTTTTCCTACCAAAGTACATAAAGTAATGCTTTCCCGCATTGTATTCCATCTGCCACTTCCTTGCTCAGTCTCCTGTCCAAGTGCATCTGCAACCTTCCAATTTCCTCAATACTAGCTGCCCCCCCCTCCCCAATTATCTTTGTCTAATCTGCAAATTTAGCAATAATGCCCTCAGCTCCTTCATTAATGCCCAGATTGTTATATATAACATGAATAGTTGTGGTCCCAACACAGACCCCTGTAGAACTCCACTAGTCATTAGCTGCTATCCTGAAAAAGACACCTTTATCCCTACTCTGTGCCTTCTACCAGCCAGCCAATCTTCTATCCACACCAGTACCTTGCTCCTAAAGCATTTGTCACTTAATTTTGTTTTGCAGCTTTGGCAGCATGTTCTAATTCTTTATGATCTCTTTTGTGTGTCTTTCACCTTTCCCACCTCCCTTCACTCCCTTTTCGAACTTTTAATATTCCTAAGCGTGTGCCTTTGAGAATTGTGTATCTGGATGGATATATGAATAGGAAGGGTTTGGAGGGATATGGTCTGGGTGCTGGCAAGTGGAACCAGGTTAGGTTGGGATATCTGGTTGGCATGGACGAGTTGGACCGAAGGGTCTGTTTCTGTGCTGTACATCTCTATGACACTGGCATCTTGTCAAAAGCCTTCTGGAAATTCAAATAGATCATGTCACTGGCTCTCCTTTGTCTAACTTACTTAGATTTCTTTCACGAATTAACGTCAGCTGTGATCATATGGTGTAGCAGACTCACTGGGCTGAACTGTTTTATCTTGTTCCTGTATCTTCTGGTCTAAAACAGTAGCTATAACATTGAGTATTCAGGTCGAAAATGAGAAACCTGGGTCAGAAATAACTGTGTTGAACTTAATTTAATGGCACTTGAAAAGAATGTCGGCTCAGTTAACTGGAGTTTAGCAGCAAAATTGGTTGAGGAACAATGGCAGTTTTTTTAAAATGTTCATGACTCACACAAAGATATCCTGGTCAGAAAGATGGATTCTCAGAAAGGAATAAGCCAACCATCGTTATCCAACGAAGTTAAGGATTGATGAAATTGAAAGAAATCCATACAACATGGCAAAGGCAAATGATAAGTCTGAGAATTTGGAAAGTTGCAGAAGCCAAAAAAGATGACCCCCCAAAAAAGAGGAGGAAAATAAATTGAGGGCAACTAGAAAGACTGCAAGAACTGCTTCAAACGTATAAAAGGGTAAAGAGAGGACAAGGTGAACACAGACTCCTTGGTGATTGAGACCTGGAAAATAATGGGAGTCTGGAAATAGCAGAGGAGTTCAATAAGTGCTTTGCATCAGTGTTCGTGTTAGAAGACACGAATAGCCTTCCGAATGTACAAAATAATTGAGAGGCAAAAGGAAGAAAGGAAATAAATACAATAGCTATCAGTAGTGAAAAATGAATAGGGAAATCAATGGGACTAAAAGCCGATGAACATGATGCTATGCACCCTGTTATATTAAAGGAAGTAGCTACAGAGATAAAAGATGCAGTGATAATAATCTTCCAAGAATCCTTAGATTCTGGAAAAGTCCCAGAGGATTGGAGACCTGCTATTCTTTTGACTGCACTTATTCAAAAAATGAACGCATTAAGTAACAGTTAAATATAGACCAGCTAGCTTAATGTTTGTTACTAGAAAATTGCTGGAATCTATTATAAAGGATCTAAAAATAGAGAATTGATTAACTCTTAATATAATTAAGCAAAGTTCGCATGACTTCATGAAGAGAAAATCATGCCTAACAATATGCATTATTTGAAGTGCTACAAAGCACTAGATAAAGGAAAACCAATGGATATTATAAAATTTCCAGAAGGCATTTGATAAGGTGCCACATGTTAGGCTACTTAAGTTAACAACCCATGTATTAAGCATTGCTGGTCATACATTAGCAAGGATAAAGGATTAACTAATAGAAGGCATTTTTGGAATGGCTACTTATAACTAAAGGCTAGGGCCACAAATCATTACACTGCATGTTAATGAGTTGAATGAGGGAAATGAGTAGCTTGGGCTGTACTCATTGGAATTTAGAAAAATGAGAGGTGACCTTATTGAAACATACAATGTTCTTAGGTGACTTAATAGGGTAAGAGATCGATTCCCCTTGTGGAAGAGTCGAGGATCAGCAGGCGTAACTTCTGAATAAGAAGTTGACCCTTAAGACAAATGAGGAATTTATTTTCTGACAGCTATAGGGGCAATGTCATTAATTTTATTCTAGACTGAGATATACACATTTTAATCTATTAAGTAATTCAAGGATAATAGGGTAAGGGCAGGAAAATTGAGTTTATGATTATCAGATTGTCATGATCTCCATTGAATGGCAGAGCAGTCTTAATAACTGAATGGCCTACTTCTACGTCTATGTCTTGTGATGTCAAAGGCTAGAACAGCATTTATTGCACATCCTTAGTTACAATGGCAAAATTGATGGCGAGTTGTTGTCTTGAATTGCTTTAGTCCTTCAGATGAAGTGACCAGCACAGTGCTACCATGAAGTAAGTTCTGCCTAGCAACATTGAAGGAATGATGACACAGTTCCACATTAAGGAGGTGTGTGGCTTACGGGAGAACTTGCATGTGTGGTGTTCCCTTGCATCTGATTCTGTATTTTTCTATTATAGGAGTTGAATCATTTATCCAGACTTTAGAATATCTGGTGTGCTGTAAAAGGATGTACTGTAATGGATTTCATTATGACTAAGAATGCAAAAAGCTTTCTGAATGATTCATATTGAAAATATAATGGATTTAGAACATCCTAGTAAAACAATATCATTTGGAAAAGAGTCAAGCGATATTCAAATTCCTTGAAATGGTTAAGTGAGCATAAGCAATTTAAAAGAAAAATATTCAACAAGGTGGGTCATTTTCTCACATTTGCCAAAAACCTATTTATCATCTGCATTCAATCTTTGTTCAAGAAGTTGTCTCTAATCACAGTGCACAGATGACCACCATGAATATTCAATCCCAAAAATGTATAAAAACACACATATATTGCAGTGAGTCAATGTAGTTCACAATCGTAATATAAGCCTACATTAGAATTTTGTCTAAAATCGTTCCTACACTTATTGATTCAGTCTCAATAGGGAAAAAGGGGATTCCTGCTCATATACTTCTGATCTAAACTGCTGTCCAATTTGTATGTACATATTACCTGTGTGTGCCTTGGAACGCACCATTTTGGATAGGTCATTAAAGCAGCAAAAGGGAGAATGCATTGAAAGTATTTGTATCAAGATGATTTAAAGAAATATGGTATGACTTGCACTAATATTGTGGTTTTCATGTCAGCGGATGTTTAGTGGTTTACAGCCACTGAACTATTTTGGAGCGTTATCCCTGTTATAACAGAGTAAATGTGGTAGCCAGACTGTTTGCAGCTAGCTTTCCTAAACAGCAATGTGATAATGACCAGATGATCTGTTTGTGAAGTTGTTTGAGCAAGAGCTATTGGCCTGAACACCTGGGATAAATCCCATGTTCTTCTTTGAAAGGATGCCATGAGTTCTTCCACATCCAGCTAAGCAGACAGATGGGACTTGCTTTAATGTTGCATCCGAAAGATGGTATCTCCAAATGTACAGTTCTTTCAACAATGCACTGGAGAAATTTTGAGAGGAAATGAGGAGCCAGAGGAGCAGATTTATTTTAAAGTTAAAAGGGATGCACCCCAAGAGGTCTGTGTATGTTTAAGTATAGAACAGTTAAATTCAATGTTTGTTGTAAGAAGTTAACCCAAGTTTCTAAATGAAAGATTCCAGAGGTGGAAGTGTTTAGGCTCTTCCAAAGTCCATTCAGACGCACTGTAAATCTGGACTTGTGTGTTAGTGGACTTCCCAAAGTTCTTGTTGTTGGGGCCTTGATTCCTATCTTTACCTACCACAGTTATCTTTTCCCATTGCTTCTGACAGGGCATCCAGAATCTCTGGATGACACTTCCCTTTCCTGACATGTGACTCCTTTTTGCACCTGCTCAATCAAGTTCTCCCCTGCAAAATCCCAAAATCCCAGAGGTTATCTGTGCTGGACCAAGATATGGCTCTCGCAGTTTCTGCAAACCTGCTCCAGACAAAGTGCACTTCATTATTTAAGAGGGGCATGTGAGCTTTGTCACCTGCGTCTCTCAAATTTTCAGAAATTCAGCAATAAATTTGTGCGTTCCTGCATTAGAACTAACTGACCTGGGTTGACTTTGCAGTGCTATACCTTTCTTTATTGAGCTTCTCCATCATTGGCTTTATAAAATAAATCATTGTTGAGCAGATCAATACTCTTCTGGACTTGAAAATCTCCAAATAAGTCTCAAAGAGTCCAAGTGATTATTCAATTATATTAGATGCACACATAAAGCAGATCTGCTGGCTTTCTTTTGTTGGATACACAACTCATGCAACATTTGACAGAACACTCCCAGTTTGTGTCGAACCCTTGATTCAAATTTGTTTTATTACCTTGCATCTAAGACCTTTGAAATATGCATAAATGGTGTTTGTGGAAAATCAAGATTCAACTTTATACTTACCATTGTGCAATAATTTTAATATAGTAAAAAGCTTGTTTTTGCTGTGTACTGAAGTATATTGCTGGGGGTCTACAACTTACCAATTAGTAAATCTCCCTTTGGTGAAACAAACTATCAGGATGTGGGATAATTTTTGTTTTTTCTAATAAGTAACTGAGTTGGTGGTCAATAGATTATGGTTTTGTACAACATAGGAGTAGGCTGTTTGGTCTATTGTGACTGTGCTGGTCTTTTAAAAAGCTAGTTAGTTTGGTCCACTCCTCTGCTGCTTCTCCATAGCCCTGCAGATGTTTTTCTTTTCAAGTACATACTCACTTTTCATCTTAAATATTGCTACAGATTCATGTTATGGTCCTCAGATCCAGCATTGCCACTGAATGAAACAAGGCAAACATGAGTATAGCACATGCAGCATTAACTGTGTATTAGTGTTCAAAGAGAGAAGTCAAAGTGGACATTATCTTTGTGATAATTTCCTTGACTTGTTCAGTCATTTCAGTTTTAGACTTCATTATATGTAAATTCATCCATTATCTTTTGCAAGTAGAAAACAGTTATTGACTACTGATTTGAAATCAAGAGGGAGCAGTGTTTTTATGCTATGCAGCAGATATGCGCAATACCTTTTCAGAATTGTTGGTGTATGAATACTTTGCTTCCTCAAGGAAAAGATTGAGTTTAGCAAGTACGTGAAGTTTTATCTTAAGAAATGGTGAATTAATAAGGGATATAGAGATGTATCAGTTTGGAGTATGAAACATTTTGTGCATGATCTAAATGTTGAAAATAATCATTTTTGATGAAGCAATGATTTGTTTCTTTCAAAACTGGACTTCATTTAACTAACTTAAATCTGAAGTGCTTTCCAAATTTGACTGTGTTACTTTTTATTGATTACTGAGTTCCACTGATTTATTCCCTTTATCAGCCATAGAGTCCTCGAAATGTACAGCACAGAAAAAGACCCTTCAGTCCAATGTGTCCATGCGAACCAGATACCCCAACCCAATTTAGTCCCACCTGCCAGCACCCAGCCCATATCCCTCCAAATCTCTCCGGTTCATATACCCATCATGATGCCTTTTAAATATTGCAATTGTACTAGCCTCCGCCACTTCCTCTGGCTGCTCATTCCATAAACAGTACCACCCTATGCGTGAAAACGTTGCCTCTTAGGTCCCTCTTGTATTTTTCCCCTTTCACCCTAACCTATGCTCTTGAATTCTGGACTCCCCATTCCAGGAAAAAGACTTTGTCTATTTATCCTAACCATGCCCCTCATGATTTTAAAAACCTCTATAAGGTCACCCCTCAGCCTCTGACGCTTCAGGGAAAACACCCCTAGCCTATTCAACCTCTTCCTAGAGCTCAAATCCTCCAACCCTGGCAACATTCTTGTAAATATTTTCTGAACCCTTTCAAGTTTCACAGCATCTTTCCAATAGGAAGGAGACCAGAATTGCATGCAATATTCCAAAAGTGGCCTAACCAATGCCCTATACAGCCATAACATGACCTCGTAACTCCTGTACTCAATACTGACCAATAAAGCAAAGCATACCAAATGCCTGCGCTCCAAGGTCTCTTTGTTCAGCAACACTCCCTCAGATCTTACCATTAAGTGTATAAGTCCTGCTAAGATTTGCTTTCCCAAAATGCAGCACCTCACATTTATCTACATTAAAATCCATCTGCCACTTCTCAGCCCACTGGCCCATCTGATCAAGATACCATTGTAACCTCCTTTGCTGTCCACTACACTTCCAATTTTGGTGTCATCTGCAAACTTCCTAACTGTACCTCTAACGTTCACATCCAAATCATTTATATAAATGATGAAAAGTAGTGGACCCAGCACCGATCCTTGTGGCACTCCACTGGTCACAGGCCTCCAATCTGAAAAGCAACCCTGCACCAACACCCTCTGTCTTCTAACTTTGAGCCAGTTCTGCATCCAAATGGCTAGTTCTCCCTGTATTCCATGTGATCTAACCTTGCTAACCAGTCTCCTATGGGGAACCTTGTCGTTCACCTTATTGAGGTCCATATAGTTCACAATTACCGTTCTGCCCTCATCACTCCTCTTTGTCACTTCTTCAAAAACCTCAATCAAGTTTGTGAGACATGATTTCCCACGCACAAAATCATGTTAACTATCCCTAATTAGTCCTTGCCTTTCCAAATACATGTACGTACTGTCCCTCAGGAATCCCTCCACAACTTGCCCACCACCAGCATCAGACTCACTAGCCTACAGTTTCTGGCTTGTCCTTAAATAGTGGCACCACTTTAGTCAACCTGCAGTCTTCCGCCACCTCAACTGTGACTATCGGTGATACAGATATCTCATAAGGGACTCAGCAATCATTTCCCTTGCTTCCCACAAAGTACGAGGGTACAACTGATCAGGTCCTGGGGATTTATTCACTTTTATGCATTTTAAGACATCCAGTACTTCCTCCTCTATAAGATGGACATTTTTCAAAATGTCACCATCTATCTCCCTACATTCTTTATCTTACATGGCCTTTTCCACAGTAAATACTGATGCAAAGTACTCGTTTAGTATCTCCCCCATTTCCGGTGGCTCCACACAAAGGCCGCCTTGCTATTCTCTCCCTAGTTATCCTTTTGTCCTTAATGTATTTGTAAAAACCCTTTGGATTCTCCTTAATTCTATTTGCCAAATCTATTTCTTATCCCCTTTTTGTCTTCCTGATTTGCCTGTTAAGTATACTCCTACTGCCTTTATACTCTTCGAAGGATTCACTTGATCTATCCAGTCTATACTTGAAATATGTTTCCTTCTTTTTCTGAACCAAACCCTCAATTTCTTTAGTCATCCAGCATTCCCTATACCTACCAGCCTTTCCTTTCACCTTAACAGGAATATTCTTTCTCTAGATTCTCATTATCTCATTTCTGAAGGCTTCCCATTTTCCAGCCGTCCCTTTACCTGCGAACATCTGCCCCCAGTCAGCTTTTGAAAGTTCTTGCCTAATACCGTCAAAATTGGCCTTTCTCCAATTTAGAACTTCAACTTTTAGATCTGGTCTAACCTTTTCCATTACTATTTTAAAACTAATAGAATTATGGTCGCAGTCCTAAAGTAATTCAGTGTAAATTTGTGTTTAATACTTTTATCTGATTCCTTATAACTTCAGTCCAATTGCAGTTGGCACTTACACCACTTGAAATTATCTGTTTGAAATGAGCTTTTGGGAAAAAAAAATGTAAATTCATGCCGGTCAGATATTCTGATTGTACATATTTTCAAGATTATTAATGTTAACGATTATATACATTTGAAAAAATAACACTGAAATAATTATTTCAAAAACAAAGACGGAAATCAATTTTTTTAACTCTTACAGATGTTTCGTTTTAACTTCAGTGATAGGGAAGCTTCTGGAAACAATTATTCAGAATAGAATCTTGTGAAAAAAGATGATTTAACTATGAAGAGCCAGCATAGCTTTCTAGAGGGAAAATAATGTTTAACTAACTTGCTGGTGTCTTTTTGAAAAACTTACGGAAAGGGTGGATGAGGATAATGCTGTTGATTATGATGTACAAGGACTTCCAGAAACTGCTCAATATAGTGATACACTATATTGACTTGAGAAATGTTAGAGATCAGTGGAATAAAAGGGACAGTAGCAACGTGAATACAGCATTGGCTGCATAACAGGAAGCAGAGTTATGGTAATGGATCCTTTTTGAGCTGGGGGAAGGTTTGTATTGGAGGGGTTGGTATTGAGAGCTTTGCTTTTTCTGCTGTATATTCATGATCTAGATCTTGTATACAGGGACAGTTTCAAACTTTATAGATGATACAAAACTTGGAAGAGTTGTGAATTAAGAGTAGGACATTATGAAATTTTAAAAGGAAATGATATGTTGTTGGGAGTAATCAAAGGAGACAATGAAGTTCAATGCAGAAAGCACACCAAATAGTCCATGTCCCTCTATTCTCTGCCTACTCTGCTTCCCTTGCAACCTGTTCCGGGCACCTACACCATCTGTGTAAAGCAAAACTTGCTTTGGACATCTCCTTGAAACACTCCCCTCTCACCTGAAACCAATGCCACCTAGTATTTGACATTTCTATGCAGAGTAAATGACTTTGATTGCCCATCTTATCCATTCCTCTCTCAATTTCATATACTTGTATCAGGTCCGCCTTCAGCCTCCGACAAGCTGGGGAAAAACCAATCCAAGTTTGTCCAACCTCTCCATAGAGCTAATTCACTCCAGTTAAGGCATCATCCTGGTAAATCCACTTTTACACTCTCTCCAAAGCCTCCACATCGTTCTCATTGTGAGCAGCTGTGGTCATCACATTAGTATAATCTGGCCTTACTAAATTTTTATATATTTGCAACATGCCAACTTTTATCCTTGGTACCCTTGGGGTAAGCATGCGTATGCCTTCTTTACTATCGTATTCATTTGTGTTGCCCCTTCCATGGAGATATGATCTTGCACCCAAAGATCCCTTTGTGTTTCAGTGCCCCTAAGGGCCCTGACATTTATAGCATACTTTACTGTTGCATTTGATATCTCAAAATGCATCACCTCAGAAGTTTGAGGTGGTGTACTTCATTATGAAGATTATTGAAAGATGATTATAAATTAAGCATTATAATGCTACAGCAAGTGCAGGAACAGGAGGACCTTGATGTTTATGTGCCCAGGTGATTTGAAAGTGATCAGATCATTCTTAAGAGCAGTTAATCAATGTGCAGTATCCTGGGCTCTATTAATAGTTGTATGGAACACAGTAGCAAAGAGTTATGCTAACACTTTGTTAGTCCTCAGCTTGTACACAGTTCTGGATGCCACATTTTACAAGGATGGCTCAAGAGATTAGAGGCTTCAGTTACAAGGGTAGGTTGAAGAGGCTCGGGTTTCTTTTTCGGAGAGAAGAAACGTAAGACAAAGTCAAATAATAAAATGAAGAAACCCAGATAGAGTAGGTAAGGAGAAATTGCTTCCATTTGTAAAAGGATCAGGAAGAAAAGAGAAGAGGTTTATTGTGCAAAGAAGCCAATGTGATGAGAAACAACAATTTTTCTCTCAACAATTGGTTCAGAACTGGAATTCATTGCCTGGAAGTTGGATGGAGGTAGGTTCAACTGAAGCATTCAAGGGGGCATTAGATGATTATTTAAACAGAAAATATATGAAAGAGTATCTGGAAAAGGACAAGAATGGCATTTAGTAATGCTGTTTATTTAGGGAGCTAAAACAGAATGATGGGCCAAATGGCTGCCTCCTGTGCTATAACATTTCTGTCATTCTATTGTGCAGTTAACCTTTATTCGGTTCTTGAATGTTGCTTTTTTTTTTAAAAAAAGGCATGTTTCACAACAAATATTGTTTTATTTTTCTGAAAATTATATCATCATTCAGTACTCCTTATACCTAAATGCATCAACTCAAACTTCTGAGGTAATGCATTTTGAGAGATCAAATGCAACAGGAAAGTATATATTATTACCTACAGTGGAACTGTGTGGGGGAGAAAAATATTATTATTTTGAGGCCATTTGCAGTCCCAGCTTTTATCGAATATACAACATTCAATCTGTGAATAATCTTAATTTAACCTGACAACAAATCCAAACTAGTAGCCCACCAAAAGAATTGTTCCAAATGTAAACTTTGTAAAGTTCCACTGCTTTTTCAGTGTGGTGGCTGTGATGAGAAAAAGACAAATTTTGTATGGAGAAGTATTTACAGCTAAAGTTAGCTATGAAGTAACGAGTTAAAATTATTAATGTAATGTTTATATCATTTTATTAGAGTGCTTGGCGTACAGCATTTAATGATAGCAAATTGTTCATTGTATCCTAATGAAGTTAGTTTAATTGAGAGATCAGTTTAAATCAAATGATGGGCAAGTCATTCCAGAAGTGAGTTTGTGATCTTGTTCTACGTTATTTAAATCCAAGGATTTCTGTGTTCTGAAGTATGACTTCCTTGTTAAATCCAGATGTCTGATAAAGAATTTTTAAGGAGTTTCTTCCTCGGAGAGAAAAAAAATTAATTCCCAGCTGAGAGCAAATGATGCCTTTTGGCTTCATTCCAGCATTCCTGTTCAAGTAAAAAAAAATTGAAATGCCAAAAGAGAGCAACGCGTGAAGTAACTCAGCGAAGGATAAGAACAAAACAAAACTTAACTGTATTCGTACATCATTGAGAAGTGCTCCACCCCTTGGAGTGTACAAAGCCTCAAAATGAAAGATCATGTTTTGATGGCTGTCTCATTTTCATCTTATGATTCTGTTCAGATAGATTGAAAACCACTTTGTTGCGGCTGTGGTGTTTTGCAAGATTCCTTCGGGATTTTATTTGATGCCTTCATCTGTTTCTTTTTAAATGTGCTGAGCTGTTGATCCAGCTAAAGAAGAACAGATCTCAGCTTGAAGACCAACAATTCATCTAACAGCCCTATTTTCACTTTACCTGTCAACCTGCACTTTTGTAAAGCAAATCGCAATAATTGTAGCTTTGGACGCGGGACAAATCAGTTCTGAAGGCAACGTGTTTGAACATAGAAAGAAGCTTGCTCGGAAAAGTAAATATAATACAGGATCCATCAGTTCTTGAACTCTTTGAATTTGGTAACAATGTCAGCGCTGTATTCTAGGAATAAGGATCTAATGAGGAACAAGAGACCGCAGCAAGAAACACCACCTTGTTCACCTTCACCTTCACCTTCACCCACAAGCAAGACATTCAGAGTAAGAAAATCACTGACTTTAATTTTAGTGCTCTAGTGTGGTATTATAAGAGGCCTAACAACAGTGCAGCAAATAATGCGGTCTGTGGGTGGTAGGTTTTTAAACATCCTGATACATGGAATGCACATGGAAGCTTGAAAACAGTCAGTATCCTATTTATTGAGAGTTAAACCAGTCTTGTGTTCTTGAGTGTTTCAGAAAAAAAACATTTAAGATCTTATTTTGAAGTTAAATGTACATCCAAAAAAGAAATTTGACTGACACCCCCCCCCCCTCCCCGATTAACTCTGTTATTACAATTCCTAATTGGACTGAATGATTTAGAAGCATGCAAGTAGTAGCAAATATGCTAGTCAAATGTATTTTTTTTGTCTGCTGCGCAATGTATTTTGAAGTGTGACTTGTATTGCTGTTTAATGGTGCAATGAAATGTTGGACTTATGTTTCCTTCTCTGTTATTAGTATTAGTATATATGTATGCCCCCGGCTCTTAATCAGTACGTTAAATGTATAGCAGGCTGAAAAAGCCAAAGGAAAGTAATGGTGTTTTGTTTTTGTTTAATAGCAATTGTAACTAGCTCCAGTTAATTCCAAATCTGATTGTGTGGTCTCTTTAAGTATATACAGGAACAGTTTGTGGGAGGTTACTGTGGAAGTCTTATGTAATTAGCAACAGCTGTCGTGGAGCAGATATACTGCTGTTTCATGTGCAGTGGAAAAGCAGAGTTTGGGGCCCAGGCAAAACCTGCCAGAGGAGCCCAGCCTGGAATACACTAAAAGTCTGAAAGAGATGTTGAATTAAATGGAAAGAAACCTATTGCAGCAACCGTACATTAATTTTATCTAGGATGATTTAAGAAAACTTTTCATCTTCATGAAAACTGCTCTTTGTCAAATCAAGGCATTTTGATGCATTTCATGTAATTCCATGTTACCTTCAGTTAATGTATAATTTCATTCTTTATAGATTTGGATGATGACGTTGTTGGAGTTCAAAGTATCTTTGATATTCAAGGGACACTGCATGTCCTAAAAATGCCAATGAAAGGCTAATTTTAAAGCATTCATATGATGAAGAATTCCATATGAGACACCACTAGAATGTGGTGTCGATCATTAGCTGAAATAAAACTGGAGATTTTGTGGCCACCAACCACCTTGAGGTGCACAAATTGACTAGCAGTTCTTCGTGTATGAAAATGAACTGTAGATGTTTAGAGGGTAGAGGGTTGCTTATTCAAGATAATCATTATAACCTGGCGCAATGCGTTTTCATTCAAACAGTAATCATAAGCATGAGTAGATAATTCGAATATAAAAAAATCAAATCTGATGTTTATGTCTCTTGCATACGATCTTCCACTTCTTTCTACTTAATTGACTATCTCTTCCTTTCTTTCTCTCCATTCTACTCCCTTACAATGTTTTGCAGTCCAACCAGTAGTAATACTACTTTTTAAATTGTTTTAAATGAAGAGTTATTCGGATTAATTAAATTCCTTTATACTCAATTTTTAAATGAAACTTGGGTGTTTTATGAATTTAATGTAGAATTATTAATATTGGTGCATCTCATCGATATACTAGTAAGTTTGGTAAATATAATAATGAGCGCACAGCACTGTTAGATTCTACAGTTAAATCAGAAATAAAACAATTTACAACATGCGAACATGACTATAATGTTTAGTTTTCACTTAAGTAAGTGACCAGCTTTGACTTCGACTTTTCTTCAGATTTAATTGTTGTATGCGGCAGTCATAAGTGAGGAATTAATTTGATCAAGGATGATGAAGAAAACATTTCACCTTAAAGAAAACTATACTTTATCAAGACATTTTGATGCATTTCATCCAATTGATAATTTGTTTATATGATTGAAGAATGCAGTTTTTTAAAAAAATACCATAAAGGAGACTTAACATTAAAATTTCTGAGTAGATAATGGCTGTCTGTTAGACATATTCATGTGCTGGGCAGTAGTGAAAAGTAGAGGAGAATAACCAAATTGTCACTAGCTGAATCAAGCTTGTCAAAGCAGATTTTTGAGATGGAAAGTATTCAGTGAAACTTGGGAATTTCCTAACACTATAAATTTTAAATTTATTACTAGTGTTGCATTTTCTTAATTGACCATTAAAATTGGACGGGTACATTATATAAATGGAGAGTGTGGATAAATTATTACCAGTGCCCGGCTTATTTGGTCCTCACCAACTTATAGTGGAAGAAATTATTCGCACATACATCCACTTAAAAAAGAACCTTATCATATCCTCAAGTCATCCCTAAATACGTCACAATCAGGAAATAAAAGTATAATCAATATTGTCCAGGTTAACAGTGAAACTAATTTGCACACAGATCTCAAAAGGAGATATATTTGTTGTTTGGTTAGCAAGGAAGCAGCTTTGTGCAAGGCATGAAGAGGCATCCAAGCTTCATATTGTACCTTGCAGTTGGAGCTTTGGTGTCCAGTTCAACAATCAGTGTCGGTTTTACATGTCAAATGAAAGACAGGGCTTTTTGGTACTACAGGAGATTTTCAGCATTAGACTTAAATGTCAGCTGAGATTATGGACTCAACTTCAAGAATGGAGCTTCAAGTTGTTTTCTAGGTGCAGCAGGTAATTAAGAAGGCAAATGGATTATTGTCCTTTGCTAGACGATTGAAGTTTAAAAATGGGAAGGTTATGCTGCAGCTTTATCGGGTGTTTGTGAGAGGAGGTTCACAAGATTGATTCCAGTGTGTGATTATTAACTTTGTCCATCCCAGGCCAACACTATCACCTCCACATCATGGGTTCCAGAGTTGAGAGGGTTTGCTTATGAGGAGAAATGAGTAGACTGGAACTTTACTCATTGGAATTTAGAAGAATGACGGAGGATCTTGGAGAAACATACTAAAGTTATGAAGGGAATAGATAAGATCGAAGTAGGGAGGTTGTTTACACTGGCAGGTGAAACTAGAAATCGGGGACATTGCCTCAAAATGAGGACGAGGAGATTTACAATTGAATTGAGGAACGTCTTCACCCAAAAAATTGTAAATCTGTGCAATTCCTTGCCCGGTGAAGCAGTTGAGGCTATCTCATTGAATGTTTTTAAGGCAGAGCTACATTTTTGAACAGTAAAGGAATTTGACAGTTCTGTGAGTGGGTGGAGCTGAGTACACAAAAAGATCAGCCATTGATCTTACTGAATGGCAGAGTAGGCTCGAAGGGCCAGATGGCTGCCTCCTGCTCCTTTTTCTTATGTTCCTAATTCACATGGACAAAGAAAAGAGCAAAAGTGGGTGCTCAGCCCTTTGAATCTACTTTATTTATTAACATCATGATTATTGTACTTTTCTGCCTACCCTGATAATGTTTCACCACCTTGCTTATCAAAAACCTGATAACCTCAAACTTAAAATTATTCAAAAATTTTACTTCCTTTGAGGGAGAAAATTCCTAAGAGTCATGACCTGTCTAAGTATTGCTTTTTAATTTGCAACTTTGGAAAAAATTAACGAAAGCGATTAATGTAAGCTAAAATGCATTGGTCCCAAAAATAGCCTTCCATATTTATTTTCAAGGCTGCCAGTGTTTATTGCAATTATTTTGTAATACACATATTCTAAAATGCAAACCTTCGTTTTTCCAATATTTTCATCTGAGATGTGGAACGCTTTGCATTTGGTGATATGTTTATGAAAGTTTGGTCTGCTGTTCTGGGTGCTTGTCAACCAGAACTATCCATACTTCAGAATCTAAGATATATTTTATATATTGTTGTACAGTGATATTCGGCAAAGCCGATTGGTTTGAGTACCACTGAATTAACAGCAATATGTTCATAAGAAAAAGTGGATGGTTGAGTATGTGTGGTAATAAAGCAACATCGCAAGTTCTAGGTTCCAACATGTTCTGAAAACAGCATAACTGAGAGTTGATGCAGTGCCTTTTTTTTTGATTTGGAATATTTAGGAAAATTGTGGCTTTGCAACTTATTAGAGATGAAGCAATGACCTTGTATCAACAAGTGCCACATCTTTGTCATAAAGGGAAAAAGCAATACATTTTTAATTTCTATTTGACTCAGAAGATGACAATTTGAACTGGACCATGAAATTTGAATTAAATTTTGATTTGCATTTCTATTTGGAACACTCTTGCAAATCAATGCTTAATGCAGAAAAATGCAATGCAGGGGAATTTAATTTATGTTGAGTTGAAAGTCAGTTTTATTGGAACCTAGATTTTCTTTTATCTGTACAGTTTCTTTGCATGGGTCCCAGTCTTAGAAGGGAAAAAACTCAATTGTACAAATGAACTGTCATTTAACATTAAATACTTTGACTTGCTATTATGCTGTGAGGTCCAAATAGCATCAAAACAGTAAGCTGCTTACACTGGTATCTCCACTGTTGTGCGTTGTAAGTACATGTAATCAGTGTTATTCCATAAGTCGGTGTGCTCTTTCAAAGCAAAAACATAAAAGTGCGAGAAAAATTCAGCAGGTTTGGCAGTATTGTGGAGAGAGAAAAGGAGTTAATGTATTGAATCCAGTATGGCTTCTCTTCGTTCTGAAGATCTGCTGAGTTCTCCACTTTTTGTTTTTGTTTCAAATTTCCGGTATCTGCAGTATTATATTTATATTAGCATAGTGTATCCAATCGATTGTGCAGCCATATCTGCTGAAGATCTGAGGTAGGTGATTTGGCCTGAAACATGTTCTTTTGTTTAGAAGCTTTGATCTTATTGTTTTTAAAAATATTCTGAAGCGAGGCGTGTAGGTATCAGTGATATAGTTAGATTTGCGAATGTTAGTTACTTACCTTCTACTTATTGTACTGAAAGTTCAGTAAAATAATCATTTTTAAAAAAGAAAGCCACTTTGATGCAATGAGATAGAAATTTAACATTAAATAAAATACCAGATTTTAATAAAAGAGATAAATACAATACGTATAATTCTGGTTTTATGAATATCTAGTTCATGGTTGATGTGTTTTAATATATTAATTTTTAGTTTTAGTAATTAAATTTTTAGTTGTAGAAAATTAGAGCAATGCGCATGAAATATGCCTGGCATCTATTCCATTTGGATCCATTTTGCTTTATAATGTTTAAAAAGATAAGAGCAAATCTTAACAGGACTTATACACTTAATGATAAGGTCCTCGGGAATGTTGCTGAACAAAGAGACATTGGAGTGCAGGTTCATAGTTCCTTGAAAGTGGAGTTGCAGGTAGATAAGATAGTGAAGAAGGCGTTTGGTATGCTTTCCTTTATTGGTCAGAGTATTGAGTACAGGAGTTGGGAGGTCATGTTGACGCTGTATGGGACATTGGTTAGGCCACGGTTAGAATATTGCATGCAATTCTGGTCTCCTTCCTATCGGAAAGATGTTGTGAAACTTGAAAGGGTTCAGAAAAGATTTACAAGTGTGTTGCCAGGGTTGGAGGATTTGAGCTATAGGGAAAGGTTGAACAGGCTGGGGCTGTTTTCCCTGGAGTGTTGGAGGCTGAGGGGTGACCTTACAGAGGTTTATAAAATTATGAGGGGCATGGATAGGATAAATAGACAATGATCATTAAACAGCAAGTGGGATAACTTAACTAAAGAACTGGAGATATTAAATTTGCAATACTTGCAGTTTAGAACAATGATGAGAGAGGTTTTCACTTTTGCGTTCGAGTCACATTGTTATAAAAATATTCACTGAAGGCTGTAAAAGCCAGTTATTTCATTGCATCAACGAAAAAATTGCAAATGAGGGCTCATTAATCAAAGAACCAGTTTGAGGATGACCCAGAGCAGGCTACTTAACTATGCAGATGATTTGGACTTTGTGTTTCAATTTATCTAGTGTTTACTGATAGTGTTAGTTGCACTTTCGATCTTGCATTGTTTGTAAGTCAGATAGAAGATAGCCAAAGTAACTAACAACAAAAACAAAGTAATTGACAGATATGCTGCACAGTGAGCAGAGTTTGAAAAAAGAATTTAGTAACAAAAAACTCCTGGTGTAGTCTTATTTTTTAAAATCAGCTGTTATAATTCCTTTCAACTAGATTGTAAGAGTATTATATTTTAGTATTATAGTGAAACAAATGTTGATTCTTGTTTTTCACATTAGAAGTTGAAATAAACAAACAGCAATTGATATGGTTATGTATTCGAAATGCTCCAAAAATGTTGGTAAATGTGTAACTGATTTTTGGTTCAATTTTTGAAAAATTATGAATGACCTCTCTACCTGGTATATAACTGGTTTTAGTCAACTGTAGAAATTTGTTCACACTTAGTACTGTAGCTCTAAGTAGAATTTTCCTCTTTTTACAAATAACCATTTTTTTTTCCCCAAAAGGTTATTTTTCCACACTGTTATTTTATTCTTTATCAGGATAGGAACTTCAGGTGTTATTCTTACTTCGCACAAATGTCTTTCTCTTCCTACTGTCTCAGATGGATTCTGGGAAACTTCATTAGCACACAAGAAACAAAGGAATATGAGGATTTGTTGATGAGGTCAGATGGAATGGGTGGAGATTTGTGTGAGACATAAACACTGCATGAATTTTCTTGGTTGAATGACCTGTTTTTGTGCTGTGTAAGTGTTTTACTCATTGCTTTTCAAAATATCATTACTTCCCATGATCTTGGCACACTAAAGAAAGAAAGCGGAAAAAGTAGTGACATTTATCCTGAGAACGTTAATTTTTTTTTTCAACAGTATGTTAGAACTATTCGGTATGCTACTCATTGCAGTCAACTCTTAGATTTTAGGATTTTTATATTGAAGCTCTTTTACTTTCTATTCTTGTTACTATTAATTCAACCACCTCGCCACACCAAACTCAACCACCAACACCACTCCCCCTCCTGTCTTTGACTTTCACCTTCTTTCTTGGATGTAACAAGTATTTAGACTCGTGTAGTGGAGGCAAGGGGTGGGGTGGGAGTAGAAGTTACTGAAAAAACACAGCAGCTCTGGCAGCATCTGTGGTGAGAAAGCAGGGTCAGCATTTTGGGAGCAGTGATCCTTCTTCAGAACTGCTAATTGCTTGGGAATGTTTGGTATATTTGCTAAAGAAAGGGTGGGGGTGGGAGGAGGAGTAAACGATGCATGGGAATGGACCCCAGAGAGAGAGGGAGAGAGAAACAATTGGATAGAATAAAGGAATGGGTGAAGGTCAGTCTGGGAGAATGAATAGCTGCTAATAGGAACCATTAATAGCTGACAATGAGTTGTTCGAGGGAGTAACCCATGTGATGACAAGGCCTGGTGTGGGGAGTTAAGGACATGGGAGAAGGTGCATTGGCTCTAATATGAGTCCAGAAGGCTGCAGAGTTCCCAGGACTCTTTCAGCTTGCACTAAACTTCGCTGGAGCACTGCAGCAAGCCTGAGAGAGATATTGGCCAAGGAACATGATGGTGAGTCGCAGTGGCAGGCATCCAGAAGTTCAGGGTCATTTTTGCAGACAAAATGTAGGTATTCTACAAGCGATCACCTAGTCAGCAATTCGTCTCACCAATATAGAGACCACAAACATTCAGACTGACCTAGCACATCCATTAAGTTTATAGTTTGTTCCTTCATATAATCGACAAAGCCAAACCTTTCTAATACGTTGTGACCTTGTACTATTTTGAGTTGCATTCATACTTTTATAGTGTAATTTTCTTCTTTGTGCATTGTTTAGAAGTAAATTTCAAGAAGTTGAATGTATTTTTAGGCAAAAAGGTATATGCCTAATATATGATATTTGTTATTTGCTCACCTTTTAAGCACATCTGTTTAAACAACACTGATGACAGACCAATAATTGGGGCACAGAAAACTATTATTTTGAGCCTTAACTACAAACGAATGATTCAGTTCACAGTACTAGTATGCCCTTTGTGAAGAAGTCTTGGAGGATTACTGATACAAATCCTTTAAATCCTGTTTATTGGCTAGTATCTATATTTACTAATGTGAATAAACTTTCGTTTGAAACAGCAAATAGTTTTAAGGGAATAATCTTGATCAGTATAACTTTCTGCAAAAGTTTGTAGACTGTCATTAGCATTTTCTATTGCAAATAGCTGATATGAAACGTGATGTGGAATCATTGGTTTTGGACAAGATCAAAAATCATTCCCATGGGTTGTATGACCCTTTGGTCTTTTCCTCCTTAATTCTGTGTCTGAGGTCTTCTTCTCTCACTAACACCTGATGATGGAGCAGCACTTTGAAAGCTAGTGTTTTCAGATAAACCAGTTGGGTATAATCTGGTGTCATGTGATATAAAGCTTGTTACAGAAATGCCGTGTTGAACAGAGTTACCAGTCAGCCAAATTAACTAAAGCCTGGATTATAGAAAACTGACCTTGTATAGTTAAGACTATTTCATATACTGAGTCAGACTGTAGGAGTGAAGGTTAGAATGTGCCAATAGTGAAAATTATCAGAATGAGTAATCTACTTTGTAATTTGAATTCAAACTGTTGTTAAAGTGAAATATCTTTAAGTATAATTTCTATTATTCAGAATTTTTCTGAATCGCTGTAGCTCCTTTTGCAGCATGAGTTGTATTTTTATGGTAGAAATGTAAGTCTTAATTAGCGTCCTGATTTAAAAAGAAATTACTGCATATGTCATAACTCTAAAAGAAGCAAAATATGGAAATATTCGCAGGCCAAGCAGCACCTGTGGAAAGAAACAGTGTTAACCTCCATTGTGAATTAATTTCCGTCAGAATAGCTGATGGTGGAAACGTTTCCACCTTCTGACCATTTCCTGAAGTTGCTAGCTGTTCATGTATATATCAGCATAATATCTTTACATTCACTAATTCTAAAGCCAGCTGTAGTATTTTCCTCAGATTGTATCATACTGCTAGACCTTTAGATGCTTTGTGGGAAATACTAACTTTGCACTAGATTGAAAAGTAGAAAATTCAAAATTAAAAGGTAGCAAATTAAAATACCTTCAATAACTTCAGATGTCATGTGTATAATTTAACTGTTGTTATTGACATGGTATTTTAGTGGAAGACCCCATAATGGTGTAAAAGCATTGCAACAATGCATGCATGATCTTGTAACTCATTATCCTTTTGCTTGCCAATAATTACAATGTGTTTTAGTTCCTGGCTGGTTATATAGAGGTGAAGATGCTTTCTATGAAAACAGTATTGACTGGAGAATGCTTTTGACAGCAATCAGTTTCCTGTGCTAAATTTTGTCTTCAATGCAGTTCATGTGAGAACTTTAACCACAGCAAGCTTCATTATCGAGATTGCTATTTTTTTTCGATAGAGTACATATACCTGTACTTTCAGTGGCGCTTGTATGGTTGTGATTGAGTGGCCAACTTGGCATTTTCTTCTGTATGCCAAGGGGGCTGATTTTACTGCACTTGTTAAAACTTTAACAAAACTAGTTTGTTTTCACACTGTCTGTGTGGCTTAGTTATTTCATAAGCCAATGAAAATCATTTGAATTTTTGCATAAATACAAAACAACATAGTTTTACAGTGAAACATGATCAGAATTTGACAAGCACTTGACAGCAATATAAACAAAAAACAAATGTTTTTGCTGCAAGTTGTCTCTCACTTCACATTGTTTCTATCTCCCAGCTGAGAGATTGTATTTTATTTTGAGTTGCTGCTGTGTTTAATTGGTTACCATTGGTTAATGGTAACTTAACCAATTCCTTTCCTGTCTGGCATTACCATGCTGCTAGTCCAGTTGAAAATCAGTAAGACTTGTTTAGGCCTGCAAGTCTATTCTCAAAGCATTTCCAAGGCTTTGACAACCTTCCAAACATTGACCTATCATGCACATTATTGATGCAGTTGTTTTTTTAACCAAAAGATACAGCAGGACAGGTCTCATTAAGCTGCATCAGTAGCAAGTAAATGGAAGATGCTCTTTCTCCAGGGTAATGTTGCACATATTTTATAATGTAGCTTGTAAGCACAGACAGAAATTATTCTCTTGCATACAACATGTAATTACAACCCAAAATTACTAGCCTGGATTCCTCAATATGTTGTTCATCAGCACTCCGCAATATCTTAAAAGGCTTTTTTTTTCTTTTTTTCAGCATGATCGAATCAGCAGGTAAGAACCTTGTCCTGTTGTATTGCATATGAACTACATTCGTGTTCATTAAGTAAAATGGCTTATTTTGTATTATTCTTCACTTTTTTTTACATGTGCTGTATAAATAATATTTTAGTTATCTACTTTTTTTTAATTGAATGATTTGTTATCAAATGATTTTTGGGATCTGTTTTTTAAACAATGCTATGTTGTTGAAAGAATTGTTGAATAATTGGTCACAGTATATTTATAGTTAATTTAAAATTATCCAATATGGTCTGTTGGTAAAATATTTGACAAGGTCCAAACCTTGGGTCTATAAATACTGACCAACCAGATATTTATATATTGCTTTCAGTGTGTCCATCTCAACATAAATTGAATGGAAACCATTGCAAATTGCATGGACATCTCAAGCATTGAATGATTTGGATGTGCCGTAAATTATTTGTAGGATCAGTGATTCAGCATTTTGTTTCCTTGTACAAGCCAATGTACGAATCTGATAAATGTCTGATCTATCACAAGAAGGGTTCCTTCAGTAATGAGTTTGTTCATTTTGTATGTACTAACTGGTTTAGTCATTCATAGTGTTCACAAAGTGTTGTCAAGTCGTCCTTTCATTTGCTAAAACTGCTCACTGTTCCAGAGCATCCTGGAATATAAAGATGAATCCAGCTTCTTTTCTGTATTGCAAGCCATCTTCTCAAAGCCTTCTCTAGACTGCTTTCCTCATCCTCTGCTTCCACAAAAATTATGAGGAACTCACAGATTTCTTTATCATCAAGATCAGGACCATTCTAGCCATGTATCTCTGCTAGCCTACTGTTCTAAATTTCCTTGCAACTCATTCCTTGTCCTGCCCTAAACATGTAACCTTTCAACTTTCTGCAGTTTCTTTTCCTATCTCCCCCATGTCCCCATCAAGTTCATCTTGTCCATTAAACCCATCTGAAAAAGAATGTGTACTTCTATTGCAATTTTAATATAATAAAACATCCTGAAGTGTTTCAAGAGCATTAAGAAAACAAAATGTGACACTGAATCAGAAAGTGCAATGAGGTTACTTGACCAAAAACCTAGCAAAAAAAATTATTAAAGTCCGGATGCACAAGAAGTCGGGGTTAGAGTAGTGGATATATTTGGTGAGTTGTGTTATACTAATTTCATCAGCTCTTGACTCCCCTTCTATTCTGAAGCAGCACTGAATTAGCAGAAATTTCCCTCAACTAAATGTTGCACAGATTGAAACCATTGTCTTCAGCCTTTTCTTAAAGCTTTCTTCGCTAGCCACCAACTCCATCCCTCTGATGCCTGACAGCTGCCTGAGATCAATTGGATATTTACCAGCATGGTGTCATGTTTGACCCTGACATGAGCCTGCACCCACACATTTTGATGCCATTACTGAGACTACCTATTCTGCTTCAGAACTGCTGCAAAAAGGTTGCTGAAACTTTTTGTCTTCCAAAACCAATCTGTAACCTTTTCTCATACAGTATAAATCATTGTTCCATTTGAAATTCAGTGTTCTTCCATTTTGCCCAGACAGTATAAGATGAAAAGCTTCAACAGTTATGCTTCAATAGCACTGCCAAGCAACTAATTCCACTTCATAATGTTTTTTCTGTCTTTAATCATATGTTGATGGTCTTTCATGTCTTTTTTTATCATGAAACTTAAATATTCCAATGCATTCCTGCCAGACCTGCAGCATACTATCTGAAAAGCCAGAGAACATCCGCGGTTTATTGACCTACATAGATTTCTGATCAAGCCGTATCAGGATTTTAATGTTTTAATTCTGGATTTCAATCTTTTCTTTGCCTGCTGCCTATCTCTTCATTTCTGTAGTCTCCTAGATTCTCCTCTGTACAGCAAGGAAACAGACATATTCCTCTAAACCCATCCTATTCACGTATCCATCCAGATGCCTTTTAAATGTTGTAATTATACCAGCCTCCGTCACTTCCTCTGGCAGCTCATTCCATACACGCACCACCCTCTGCGCGAAACAGTTACTCCTTAGGTCTATTTTTAAATCTTGCCCCTCTCACCCTAAACCTGTGCCCTCTAGTTTTGAACTCCCCAACCCTGGGGAAAATACCTTAGATGTTCACTCTATCCATACCCATCATAGTTTTATAAACTTCTAAGGTCACCCTTTCGCCTCCAAAGCTCCAGGGAAAATAGCCCCAACCTATTTAGGCTCTTCCCCCATAGCTGAAACCCCGTCCAACTATGTCAACATGCTTGTAAATCTTTTCTGAGCCCTTTCAAGTTTCACAACATCTTTCCTGTAACAGGGAGACCAGAATTGCACGCAGAATTCTAAAAGTGGTCTTATCAGTGTCCTGTACAGCTGCAATATGACCTTCCAACTCCTCTACCTAATGTACTGACCAATAAATGCAAGCATACCAAATGCAGCCTTCACTGTCCTATCTACTTGGGACTCCACTTTCAAGGGACTATGAACGTGCACTCCAAAGTCTCTTTGTTCAGCAACACTCCCCAGGACGTTACTATTAAATTCATAAATCCTATCCTGATTTGCTTTTCCCTCTAATTCCAGCATTTTAAGCTTCCTCACTCCACCATTGGTGGCCATCACTTTGGCTTCCTAGGTTTTAACCTCACAAATTCGCTACTTAAGCTCCTCTGTATATGTCATATGATCAATAATTTGTTTTCTTCCTTCAAGTTGCTCCTAAAAATCTATCCGTTGGCCCAAGGTTTTGGTGAGATCATGTTTAGTGTACAGTTTTGAGAGTAGACTGACAAGCAACCTGAAAGACAGAACCAAACAATGTACCAAACGTCAGTCTTCAGTGCACTCCTATATAACGATGAGACTTGTACTATGTATGTTTGGCAAGAGAGGAAACAGAGCGGATTTCGTCTTTACTGCCTCATAGTCACACTGTGCATCTTGTGGTAGGACGAGATGAACAATTCCTCCTGGATTGTGCTTATTCTATCAGCTTACATAATTCTACACAATTTTAGACACTTGTACTGGCTTGGCCGCATTTATGGAATAGATGATGGCCAAATGCCTAATGACCTGTGTATTGACCTGGCCACTCACGTTTTCCTAAGTATCCGTACTCCAAAAGAGGGCCACCTGCAAATGAAAAATAAAACTAGCAATACTAACACTGACAATTGGAAGACAGTTGTTAATGGCCATTACCTCTGGAGACTGACTAGTGGTGAATTATTGCAAAAGGTGATCAGAAACAAATATCTCACTGAGCTAAGTAGAGGGCTTGGAGGAATCAGGCAATGTAACAGAAACTGCTAAGCCAAAATGACGTCCATGATCCACACAATATGATGTTTAAGATCGATTTGACCACTCGGGTTAAAACTGTCAAGCTAAGAATCAAAAGGCTGCCACGGTTTGGTCTTCTTATTTAAGGAAGGACATATGGAGAAAGCCCAGAGAAGGTTCTCCAGGTAATGCAGCAATTGAATTGAGGAAAAGTTGAGGAGGTTGGACCTATACTTGTTGAAGCTTTGAGGAACATGGGAGGTGATCTTTTTGATGCATACAAGATTCTGTGTTGGCTCGCTGACATGAATGCTGAAAGCATATTTCCCTTTGTGGGAAGTCTATAACTCAGGTGTGAGGGAGCAGGTTTGAAGAGGTCTTTCATTTAAAGTAGATTAGGAATTTCTTTTCTCAGAGGGTTGTTAGTGTGGAATTTTCTTAGAAAGCAGTGAAGAATGAGTCATTGAATGCATTCAAGACTGTATCACACCAATCTTTTTTTTCTACGGGGGAATTGAGGATTATTGGAGGAGGCAGAGACAGGAAGGAAAGTGAAATTGAAATTGAAGGCAGGATTTGATCAGTCACGACTTATTTAATGGCAGAGCAGGATTGAGAGCTGTGGCCTACTCCTGATGATTCTTATTTGATCTGCATCACCTTCATTGGATGGTGCTATACTTGTTCTAATATGGAGAAACATTTTGGAACATTTTGTAATATTAGAACTTAATTGACCATTTTTGGAATCTGTTAACTGTTTTGAAATGCCGCGACCATAGCATTACTTAATGTAGCCATTTGATTTACCAGCTGCATTAATGAAAAATCGGTTAGTGGCTGCGTATTGCATGTTCAAATATGTAATGTTGTTTAATTATGGCTTTTATGTTTAGGTTGGATTCAGGATCATCAAATTCTTCATCAGCTGACAGTTACAGTGACCGTTTATTAAGTCGAACCAGTTCGTACACGCGTAGGGAGCATCGACTGTCATCCCTTAGTAAAGTTGAACAGGAAGACAGGGTCAAGGATTACAAGAAGGTAGGTGATTTTGTTTGGGTAGGGGTGTGTGTTAATGTCAGATTCATAATGATTTATAGACTCATATGTATATGACAATTTTTTTCATATAAAACTAAGTTGTTTATCTTCATCTTAGCCTTGGACTTTATCCTGTTGCTCATTCCTATACAGAGGCTCTCTCTTGCCCTTTCTAGACCCAGCTCCACCATTGTTTTTGTGCATTTGTGTTTTGCAGTTAGAATATAACATTCTATAAATCTATATATTTCTCTCTTTGAGAAACGGAAAGACTACAAAATTGCATCTTGCTGAAAATTCTTGAATTCTCCTTTTACCATGTAAGGTTTTCTCATAGCAAAACCAAATTAATGGAAGAAGTTGATGTTGGGGACATGTCCTCACTCAATCCTTTTAAAGTGTCTGTGTTTGTACTTTATAGGAAAGGTCATTAAATCTTAGAAGCTCTCAGGCATGATGGTTCAAATGAATGGTGCCATGAATAAGGAAGCAGATGTTGGGTTGTATTTGTTCAGCAAAAAGCCTTGGTTAGTGTGAGGTTTCAATCCATGTTAATTTTAATTTTGCAATGTCTCAGTTTTGAAAGTATCATTTGCTTTGTTCTGAATTCCTTTTGAGAATGCCCTAAGTGGTGACCTGTGAGATTCTCTGCATGATTTTTGTTAAAACATGATGTTACTTTGTAATTGTGCTAGTAGTTTTGTTGCAAGGTTGGAAAAATATCTCATTTTAAATTCAAACTTTGCCGACAAACAGCATTTTCTCCATTGTGGCTGTTGTAAAAATGACCTAATATGACTTGAATTGTACCAGGGGAAAATATCCTGTATTGCACTCATGTGACTACTGGTCAGGAATAAATCTGAAAATATTTTGACTGTTTCGGAGCCAACTTCTGGAAGATCAGATTCTCACCATTGGCCAGAGAAATGTGCTTTTCTGTTCTAGATTTAAAGGACTGAGAATTGAAATTTAGGTCTATTGTTTTGAACCAAATCCCAGTTGTCACTGGGTAACATTACCCACTCTTGTGTGGTGTATAATAAGTGCATTAATGGTATCCTTCAAATCAAAATGAAGGAATAAAACTGAGTATCTTTTCCAAAACAGTTCAGTAATAATTTATGATGGCTAAATCATCTGAAAACTGGGAATCTTTAGAGAAGACTGCAAGTAATTTAAAATGTTTATTTTATTGCACAAATATACATATGCATAGCTTCAATCATTTTGTGGTTTGTGCTAGCTCCATCTTAAATGTAATTGCTCCTTTAATTCCATATATAGTAACAACAGTCAATTTGCTGAGTATTCCATTTGTAAACAGATATAAATCACCCAAATTTACTTGCGGTTTAGTGGAAGAAGTGTTCTTTTCAAAGAACTTAAAATAGGCATGGCCCTTAACAATCCATTCAAGTAATGAATCGTTCTTCTCTTACAATGTTGTTATGAAACATCTGCTCAACTGTATATCCTGACAAAAAAAGCTTTGTTTTTTGAAAAAAAATCTATGGTTTGAATCTACCCAGGCATTGAACAAAGTGGGCATTGACAAGAAAGTTAGGAAAGTAGATTAACATGGCCAGCAAGGAGCTTCTCAACATTGCAAACAGAAAGTTTTGTCTTCCAGCCAAGTGTCGAGCAACAAGATGAGATTCTCACCAGTGAGCAGTGAGAGGCCTATTTGCGTGTATTATTCATTGACATCTCATTATTAATTAATTTAACATCATTAATATGAAGTTTCCCATTCTCCCAAGTGCCAATTAAAACTGGATGACTACAATTCCTCAACATACCAGAGATAATGAGATATCCGGTAGTGGTGACTAATTCTGCCTATGGGGCACCATAATGGCATGATGTGTAAGTAAGGGTTGCCCTTGCCACAGCCACTTCCACCCCCAGTGACATCACTCACCTGCACAACAACCACGGCGCATGTGTCTCTGCCCCCATGCCGATCTCCGTCACCACACCTAACCCCGCCCCACGCCGATCTCCGTCACCACACCTAACCCCGCCCCACGCCAATCTCCGTCACCACGCCTAACCCCGCCCCCACGCCGATCTCCATCTGCACACCTAACCTCGCCCGCACGCCGAACACCACCCTGTCCCAATCTCCATCCCTCCCCGATTCCCGCCCCCATGACTAATCCCGCCCCCACTCGCAGCTCCAGCCCCACACCACGTCCTAGCTCCCAGCCCTGCCGTGTTTTCACCAAGCCCTCCAGAACTACCCCTCTCTGAGGATGAAAGATCAGTCCCCGGCAGAGGCCTCACCTTCATTCCCCTATGCTCTTGGATTAACGAGTTCAACACGCGGCAAGACATCAAACAATTCTTCCGCTGCCTTCGCCTCCGCGCCTACTTCTTCAACCAAGATTCTCGCCCACCCTCTGACAACCCCTTCTCCTGCCTCCAACACACCCCATCCACCTGCACACCCCGTGCTGGCCTCTTACCTGCCCTCGATCTCTTCATAGCCAACTGCCGCCGCGACATTAACCACCTCAACCTCTCCACCCCTCTCACCCACTCCAACCTCTCACCCTCGGAATGTGCAGCCCTCCAATCCCTCCATTCCAACCCCAACCTCACCATCAAACTGGCAGACAAGGGAGGCGCGATAGTAGTTTGGCGCACCGACCTTTACACTGCTGAGGCTAAACGCCAGCTCGCGGACACCTCCTCCTACTGCCCCCTTGACCATGACCCCACTTCCCACCACCAAACCATCATCTCCCAGACCATCCATAACTCATCACCTCAGGGGATCTCCCATCCAACCTCAGTCCCACAACCCGCACCGCCCCTTTCTACCTCTTGCCCAAAATCCACAAACCTGACTGCCCCGGCCAACCCATTGTCTCAGCCTGCTTCTGCCCCACCAAACTATCTCTGCATACCTTGACACAGTCCTGTCCCCCTTAGTCCAAGAACTCCCCACCTACGTTCGGGACACCACCCACACCCTCCACCTCCTCCATGATTTTCGCTTCCCCGGTCCCCTGCGCCTTATCTTCACCATGGGCATCCAGTCCCTGTACACCTCCATCCCCCATCATGAAGGACTCAAAGCCCTCCGCTTCTTTTCCTGCCGTACCAACCAGTACCCTTCCACTGACACCCTCCTTCGACTGACTGAACTTGTCCTCACTCTGAACAACTTCTCTTTCCAATCCTCCCACTTCCTCCAAACCAAAGGAGTAGCCATGGGCTCCCGCATGGGCCTCAGCTATGCCTGCTTCTTCATAGGATATGTGGAACAGTCCATCTTCCGCAGCTACACTGGCACCACCCCCCCCCCCCCCCCTTCCTCTGCTACATCGATGACTATCGGCACTGCCTCGTGCTCCCACGTTGGTAAAGTTCATCCACTTTACCAACACCTTCCACCTCTACCTCAAATTTATCTGGACCGTCTCAGACTCCTCCCTCCCCTTCCTAGACCGCTCCGTTTCTATCTCGGGTGACCGAATCAACATGGACATTTACTATAAACCGACCAACTCCCACAGCTACCTGGACTACACCTCCTCCCACCCTACCCTCTGTAAAAACGCCATCCCATATTCCCAATTCCTTCGTCTCTGCTGCATCTGCTCCCAGGGGGACCAGTTCCAATACCGAACAACCAGATGGCCTCCTTCTTCGAAGACCACAATTTCCCCCCAGACGTGATCAACGATGCTCTCCACCGCATTCCTCCACTTCCCGCTCCTCCGCCCTTGAGCCCCACCCCTCCAATCGCCACCAGGACAGAACCCCACTGGTCCTCAACTACCACCCCACCAACCTCCCATATACATCATATCATCCGTCGTCATTTCCGCCACCTCTAAACTGACCCCACCACCAGGGATATATTTCCCTCCCCTCCCCTATCAGCGTTCCGAAAAGACCACTCCCTCCGTGACTCCCTCGTCAAGTCCACACCCCCACCAACCCAACCTCCACTCCCGGCACCTTCCCCTGCAACCGCAAGAAATACAAAACTTGCGCCCACACCTCCCCCCCTTACTTCACTCCAAGGCCCCAAGGGATCCTTCCATATCTGCCACAAATCCACCTGCACCTCCACACACATCATTTACTGCATCCGCTGAACCCGATGTGATCTCCTCTATATTGGGGAGACAGGCCGCCGACTCGCCGAACGTTTCAGAGAACACTTCTGGAACACCCGGACCAACCAACCCAACTACCCTGTGGCTCAAAGCTTCAAATCTCCTTCCCACTCCACCAAGGACATGCAGGTCCTTGGACTCCTCCATCGCCAGACCATAGCAACACGATAGCTAGAGTAAGAGTGCCTCATCTTCCGCCTAGGAACCCTCCAACCACAAGGGATGAACTCAGATTTCTCCAGTTTCCTCATTTCCCCTCTCCCCACCTTGTCTCAGTCCCAACCCTCGAACTCAGCACCACTTTCCTAACCTGCAATCTTTTTCTTGACATCTCCGCCCCCACCCCCACTATCACCCTTACCTTAACCTCCTTCCACCTATCGCATTTTCAATGCTCCTCCTCCAAGTCCCTCCTCTCTACCTTTTATCTTAGCCTGCTTGGCACACTCTCCTCATTCCTGAGGAAGGGCTCATGCCCGAAGCGTCGATTCTCCTGCTCCTTGGATGCTATCTGACCTGCTGCGCTTCTCCAGCAACACATTTTCAGTTGTGTAGGTACGAAGGCAAGTTTGAGAAATCTCAGTAGGCTTTGCAGAGAGAAATCCTCCATGAAACTCACCAAAATTGACACAGCCAATTTCAGTTAAGTCATCCCAATATCTCTATCCATTCTTTTCATTGAAAATATGCACATTTTATCTTTCCTTCTCTGTAAACTTTTCCTATCCCTCTTTCCTTCCTCTGTGCAAGTAAGAAAGTCTTCATGCCATTAGTTTTTTTGCAAGCTAACTTTGAATATTTTATCAATACAAATTGAGTATTTCTATATAAAGGTACAAGTTTGTTCATTTTGCATTCATCAGGACAATTTGCAAGGATATCAGTTCAAGGGCAAAAGCAACATTTATACTGATGAGTACAACACAAAACTCTTCACCAAAATATTTTACTTTTGAGCAAAACTCTAATGTAAATTATGAAAAGCAGTGATCCCTGTACTAATGCTTGTGGCACACCATTTTTTCTGCCATATTGAATTACTACACCTCATTCTCCTATTTCTGTCTTAAGAGCAAATAGCATTCTGTTCGGTCCCAGACTCCATATTCTCTGACCTTTATTCATCATTCTAATTTTGGGTGTCTTATGGACAGCCTTTTGAAAATTCTGATAAAATACATCTATTCCGTTACCACTGTCTATACACTAGAAAGTTCAGTAAGATTAGTCAAACGTTTTTTTTCCTGTTGAAAATTCATACCAGCATTCAATAACATCATTGCTCAGTATTCTTTGATTCACCTTTATTAAGAATTTCTTTTGTTTTACCAGTAGTGTTCAGCTTACTGGTCTATATTTTATTGAACATCTGCTACCCCTTTTGTTTTTAAATAGAGGAGTTATTTTGTTGGCTTCCAGTATTCTGGTACAATTTTCTTTTTCTGTGCAGTATTGTCTTTGGTTTCTGTACACTAGATTATTCTAAATTAAGTGGACCAAATGTTTTACCCTGAATTTGATTAGTTTATTTGATATAGTCCCTTTTGTAATTTTAAGTGCCTTTATCTCATTATTCATCCTATTATTCAGTGTAACATTGATCTGTTCTATTTTCTGGTTCAAAAAAAACGATGAACTTGCAATCCTAGCAGAATCACAAGGCTGTTCTTAATAGGGAGAGACGACAAGTGATGAGTTTGGTCTTAATGTCACCAGACCCAAGAAGAGGGGAGAGATTGAGAAGGCGAGTCCTTCATAGTAACCTCATCCATTGCAGGAATTGAACACATATTTTTGGCATTACCCTGCATTTCAAACCAGTTGTCCAGCCAACTGACCAAACCAACTCAGGACTGAAGCAAATTTATTAACATTTTTGCTGTCTCTGCGTTTCATTTCATGTCACATTATCCTTTTTATCCCTTAATTACCCTTTTCCAATACCAGACTTTTAAAAATTGAGGTGTCTGTAAAATATTTTGCTTTTCAGTGTTTTACTTTCTTGAGTAATTTAATACTTCCACTTCACCTTTTTAAATCCCCTAATATTTTTGTATTCGCCATTCTCACATCCTCACTTGCTGTCTGTGCTGCCTTTTTCTGAACTCTCAGTTATTTGTTTAGTCTTTATTTGTGCATGGAGTCCTAGAATGTTTAATTGATTCTTTTCATGGAACATATCTTCCCGCACTATGAACACTTTATTTATAATGTTTCCTAATGTTGATGTTTTTGGTTGTTTGTCAAAGTGTTGCCTATTTTGTTTTCCCCAAGTTCACTTCTCAGCCCTTCAATATCAGCTTTTCTCTGATCCATGAACTTAGTTTTCATTATGCGTAGTTTCTTTTCTATTATTAACTGTAAAATAGAAATCCAGTTTCTGTCAATAAACTCTGACAGTCAGATAGCCCATCTACCAGGAAGATTGCAGTCATGATTTTCAAGTACGGGGCTGAAATTGTGTTGCTGGAAAAGCGCAGCAGGTCAGGCAGCATCCAAGGAACAGGAGAATCGACGTTTCGGGCATAAGCCCTTCTTCAGGAATGAGGAAAGTGTGTCCAGCAGGCTAAGATAAAAGGTAGGGAGGAGGGACTTGGGGGAGGGGCGATGGAGATGTGATAGGTGGAAGGAGGTCAAGGTGAGGGTGATAGGCCGGAGTGGGGTTGGGGCGGAGAGGTCAGGAAGAAGATTGCAGGTTAGGAGGGCGGTGCTTAAGACCTCTCCACCCCCACCCCACTCCGGCCTATCACCCTCACCTTGACCTCCTTCCACCTATCGCATCTCCATCACCCCTCCCCCAAGTCCCTCCTCCCTATCTTTTATCTTAGCTTGCTGGACACACTTTCCTCATTCCTGAAGAAGGGCTTATGCCCGAAACGTCGAATCTCCTGTTGCTTGGATGCTGCCTGACCTGCTGCACTTTTCCAGCAACACATTTTCAGCTCTGATCTCCAGCATCTGCAGACCTCACTTTCTCCTCGATGATTTTCAAGTAGACAAGCTGATTAATTCAAAGCCATAATTCACTTTCTAAGTTATTTGTAGATAGTGTAGATTGGTCCCCCATACTCATCAGTGAATGTTTTCTGTAAGTAGCAAGTTTTAAATTAAAACCTGCACTAATGATCGACTGGGTGGGATAAGTTCTTCTTATTAAATGTAGCTATTCCATCCTATTACCTTTGAAATAATTGCAGCTGCTAACTTTGTGTTTTTAAAAAAACATGCAATTTAAAATGGTGTAAATGTATTGTGTATGTGGATGAAATTTACTGCTTGCGTTAAAATTCAGAAAATATAGCTGTTTGATCATTGATTTTGTTTTACAGTTATATGAAGAGGCCTTGACTGAAAATGAGAAACTTAAAGCCAAACTGCAGGAGGCACAGCTGGAACTTGCTGAAGTAAAAACACAGCTGGAGAGAGCTTCACAGGTTCAGAGAGATTGCAGGAGATTTTCATGGAGTTGTATTTTTCACTTTAAATCCTGTGCGTGGAAAGTTTCTGTTGATAATTTAGCACCAACTAATGCTGACATTTGTGCATTTCAGAAACAAGATCGAATTTCTGATAAGTCTTCAATGCTGGAGATGGAGAAAAGGGTATGTTTTGTTATCCCCACCCCTATAATCACCATGAATGTCTAAGCATAGAATTACTTGGACAAAAATCTGTTCATTATGAGAGAGTTTATCAACATCTTAAATTTCCAGCTGCTTTAAATCATTCTTTATAATTGTAGTGACAATAGCTTATCAGGTGAGGTGCAAGAAAAGCCTTATTGTATCTGATTAAAAGCCAGATTACTCATCACTTCTGCAGTCTGTCAAAACTTTATAAGCTTTTTATTGAGCATGACAAAGTAGTTGCATGAATTATTCCACACATCTCCCTTATTGTGTTTCAAACATGTGAGGAGGGATGATTCAGTTTCCCACTATCTAACATCCCATGTAGTCTGCAGCAAATATTTTAAATTCTTCTCAGCATGCAGGTATATAATACTTCAAATAAAACATATTACAATCAAAATTAAACCAAATACAAGATTTACTTGAATGAAAGAAAGAAGAATTTCATTCCTTACTAACCCAAGAGAAATAGTAAGTCATGGTATCAAATGCCCAAGCAAAGAGACGTATAAAGGTTAAAAGCAAATGCTGTCCAGTACAAAAAGGAAGATTAAACATGGGCACTTTGAAAGTTGTTGTTGTCCTTGAAATATTAAATTTTAATCTGACACCAGTTGTTTAGTTCATGCCTTTTATCCTCAGCCGTAGTAAAATTTGCAGATCTCCATCAACAGATGTTTCTCCAATTTACTTTGTCACCAGGCATTGTTTTTCAGATTGTGCTTTTCTGGACTTCATTACCTTCTGAATGCTATCTGACTGGACCTATCATGATTAATTAATTTTCTAAAATTGTACTTTGACTTCAAGAGCAAGAGAAAAACTTGGAATAAAACATGCATTTAGAAGTTATAGCTGGGGATGCTCTAACTGGTTTTAGTATTTTAACATAGATATAATTGGTCTTTGACAGGAAAAACGTGCTTTGGAAAGGAAGGTTTCTGAAATGGAGGAAGAGTTGAAGGTATGGTTGTGGTTTTATTTATTCATTATACAAACGTGAATTGCAGATCTTGTGAATAATCATGAAGTATAGTTCTCTGTGAAAAAAAATTATGGGAATTGCATGCTTTAATATCGATGTCAAGTATTCATTATGCTCTTTTGCCTCCGAAGATGTAATACCAACTTGTTAACCTAGATTCCTGAAAATTATGGTATCCCCATTTAACCTGATAGAATTTTTCCATCCAATGTCATTATGTGGCTGAAACCAGTCTAACAGGAAAATCACAGGAATGATTCTTTCACTGTTCCAAAGCAGGGCAATAACAGGTGGAACTACTATCCCAACTCAAAACCCAGAAATAAATATTCATTTATGCGAGAGGAATCAGAAATGTAGCTATTACTTGTGTTTTTACTATTCTTGATGTTCTTCCCCTGAGTACTCTAACTGATCAGAGAGCAATCATTCATTTTTAAAAAGAAATTTAAACTCCTAGTTATAAACAGATAAATTACCCTGCACAATTTCATATTTTACACACAACTTTTACTTTAACAAATTAAACAAATAATGTGTTCTTCTTTACAGTACAGGATCTTGAGAATAATTTAATTTATCCTGCATCCAAACCAGATTGTTACATTGCGGTTAGGAATCCTTTTTGATGCTCCTCAGTTTCACAGACTGGCACTTCCAGAGCTTTTTGTATTTTTGAGAATTCCACTACAGTTCATTTCCCCGGGCTTTATTATCTGATGGTTTTAATTCCTCGTGCATTTAGGATTTTCATGCCAAGCGTAGGCCCCTCTCACTTTCTGCTTGTGACTCCAGATCAGGACATCCTTGATTCTGAATAGTTTCTGAGCAAGTACACAAATGACTTCTCACAACCTTCTGCATTAACTCTGCTAGTATCTTTCTCACCACCTTCAAAACTTGCTCTGTTCCATTCTTTGAGATTCTCCCCACACAATATTAGCATGGAACTGCCACCACTGCATACTCAAACAGAGATGTAAACTAATTCATACATTATGTAACTAATGATACATTTGGCAAGCCAATTCATGTACATTATCTAACTTGTCAGCTGTTAAATAATTATGGCTACGATAGTCTATGATACCAATGTTGATATGGTTAGTGTCTTTAACAAAATAAGGCACCCAAGGCAACATGCATTTATTTGAGCCATTTAAGTTAGACAAGCACTTTATTTCTTGCTGTCTGTATACAATAAGTAAAAAGTACAGACTTGTGCCAGAAATTTCAAGTTACTGCAGGGAACATTGATCCTAAAATGCTTAACAAAAGCATTATCAATCACAATATTGAGCCATAGTAGGAGACATCTGTACAGACATGCTTTGAGGAGCATCTTAAGAGAAATCGAGAGAAATATTTTGAAAAGTATCTTAAGATGCAACACAAGAGTGAGATTTTAAGCCGTGCCTTAGGAGGGAAAAGTTTAGGAAGGAAATTCCAGAGCTTAGGCTTAAGACAGCTGGTCAGAATTGGGGGAGCACAGATTCCAAAAGTTTTTATAGGATTTGAAGGAGGCTGCAGTGATGTAGTTGAGGCTATGTAGGATTTGAAACAAGGATAGGATTTTAAAGGAGATTTTGTCAAACTAGGAGCTTATAAAAGTTTGTAAGCACAAGTTTAAGTAAAGTGGCTGATAGATTGACCAGGAGTACATTGAAATAGTCAAGTGTAGAGGTAACAAAGTTGTGAATGTGGATTTCAATAGTTAGGGTTGAACTTTAGCAATGTTACATAGTTGAATGTATACAATAGTGTAAATGTGTAATCAAAGTAATTTCATGATCACTATAACACTGAGGTTACAGATGTGTTGCTCAGCTGAAGGTTTTTGCAAGAGCTGGAAACAATAGTCAAGGAATGCAGTTAATGGAGGAGATCAAAACCAGCAGCTTCAATTTCTCTAATATTTAGTTAGGAATAACTTCTATTCAACCAACATTGAACATTGAACAAACAGAGCAACGAGTTAGAAACAGTGGATGAATCTACCTTCCTGTTTTAGCCACCAAAGTAGATAATCTCAAATTAATCCATTTATCTGTCATGCATTTGCCTGCTTATTTAAACCGCACAGAGGCATCTCTGCATCTCCCTCACAGCTCACACTCTCACCCAGCTTTGTGTCATCTGTAAATTTGGAGATATTTAGTTGCCTCATCCAAATCATTAATATGTATTGTGAAAAGCTGGGGTCCTTGCACTGATTCCTGCAGTATTCCACTAATCTCTGCCTACCATTTGTAAAAGTGGTTTATTCCTACTCTTTGTTCCCTGTCTGCCAATCCTGTTTTCTATCTTAGTACGTTTTGAAAGTCCAAATAAACCACATTCATTGCCCCAATCAAGTCTACTTGTTATGTCCTCAAAGAATTACAATAGATTTGTGAAGCACAATTTCCCTTTCTCATATCCATGCTTATTCTACTCAGCACTGCCACTATTTTCCAAGTTTTCTGCTATTCGTTCTTTTATGATAGACTTTAGCATTTTCCCCACTTCCAGTGTCAGGCTGATCAGTCGATAATTCCTTGATTTCTGCCTTCTTAATAAGGTTGTTATATTAGCTACCTTCCAATCTGTAGGAAATATTCCAGAGTCTATAGAATCTTGGAAAATCCACTATTTCGTGGGCCATTTCCTTAAGTATTCTGGCAAATAGGTTATCAGGGTCTCTGGATAGATCAGCCTTAAATCCCATTAATTTCTCCAGCATTATTTCGCTACCAATACTGATAGCCTTCAGTTCCTTCCTCTCACTAAACCCTGTGTTCACCTGTCTTTCTGGTATGTTATTTATGTCCTCCTTTGTGAACGCAGAACCAAAGTATGTGTTTAGTTGGTCAGCCATATCTTTACTTCCTCATTATAAATTTCCCGGTTTGTGGTAGTAACAGACTCATACTTGTTTTCAATCTTTTTCTGTTCACATACCTATGGATACTTTTACAGTAACTTTTTTACATTCCCTGCAAACTCACTCTAGTCCTCTATTTCCCTTTCTTAATCAATCTGTTTGTCCTTCTTTACTGAACTCAACTGCTTCCACTTTTTTTTCTGGCCAATTTGTAATCTTCTCGAATCTAATACAATCTTCAGTTTCCTTTATAAGCTGTGATTTAGCCATTCTTCCCATTTTCCTTTTTGCGCCTGACAGAGATGAACAGTTGTAGCAGTTCACTCATGCTCTTTTTGAATGTTTGCTATTGGCTTTCCACTGTCGTCCCTTCAAGCAACATTCCCCAATAAGTCATAGCCAGCTTGTGCCTCATATCATTGTCGTTATCTCTGTTTAGATTCAGTTTGTCGCTCCTGTCATCTGTTCTGTGAAGCCTTAACCTAATATATCAGGATCATACTCTTAAACAATCAAATTAATATCTTCTGACTGAAAATATGGCCTTGAGAAACCTTTGAGCTACTCTGAACAACTGGAAACGGCAAACGTGCAAAGCTCTACTTCACTGCCAAATTTATGCCACCTTGTTCCTGCTGTATGCACGCAGGTCTTTCCATTTGTCAGCCAACCCTGTTTTACTATACCTTGCAGGTGCTATTTGAAGCAAATCAATGTCTGGTTAAACTTGAGTTTTCAATCCTAAAGCTTTGCCGTGGAATGTGTTAGATTACCATCTTTTCTTTGGAATCCTTGTCTAACATTGCAGTATAATTTATGAAGAATCATGTAATTAGAATGATTTATTTTGTAACTATATTGATTGAAAAGATCCCTTACCTGTCATACTGGGTATCCAGAATTACACAGGTGTTTTACTTCCTCTTTCACCTCACCACCACCATTATTTCAGCCCTTTGTCTGTAATAAGCATTTTCTGCTTGAAACTTCTCACTGAAGGCCCAGATATAATGAATTGAAACTCCATTTGGTGCTGTAATCTGTGGTGCCACTAAATGTTTTGCTTTGCCAAACCCAAACATAAGTGGTTAGTGATATTGATTAATTTTCCACATAATGGAATGGGAACTCAAAGAATTCAGATGATATCCAGCTATTCTAATTTCTGCATTTTTATATGTAATGCAAGTGTGCTTTTATTCCAAAACGTGTGCGTAGAGGTGTGACAATGCATTACTGTTGGACAAAAAAATTTGACCAGATGCGATTGTAACATCCTGTAAAGTGTCCTGAAAAATGTGGTAATTGTAGGTGAACGAACCCTAGGTAGCTTAACCTCTGAATTCTTTGGAAAAACAGGAAATACTTTTACATTCTCTAAAATTGGATGTTAAAATTGCTTCATATTGACCTTACCTGATGAATTGAATAGTATGATGGCATGCACAGATTAAAGCTTTAGTAGCAGGCCTCATCCTCCAAGCAGGCAGATAAAAATGCTTTGGTGGACATGGGATTTAACATTGGTTATTAGATGAAGAATTTTCCTAATCTTCTTGACGTACATTTCTAATTCTGGTTCAAAATGATTGAACCCAATCCAAATTTAATAATGTACCTTGCACTCAAAGTTTGCATAACTTATATTATTAGTTCAATTGCAAATGCATTTTGATTTTCCTTTGATCATGTGTTGTGGCATGCTGGATTTATGTTTTTACCTCCAGTCGCTGAAACAAAATCCTGCATGGATTTACAGATTTTTTTTGGTGACTGGAAAATTCCTCCAAGTCAACTAACTTATCTGAAGTTGTTGGTACTGTTCAACATATCTCATACATACAATCAGTTTATTTTCTGTTCCTGACTGTCCTCTTATATGCAAATTAAAACACAATATCTGATGTAGGAGTTAGAATTGAGATTGGGGAGTAAAGTGAAGAATAACAGAAATGAATGGAATATTATTATACTTTCAACATGCACCTGACTTTTATTGGTAAGATCTTTCTTACTTTTAAGACCAATTTGAGAATCAATAGACTAGTCAGCTGATAGCCAGAAATGTTACTAGCATTTATAACTTCCTGGATGACTGCTGTCTTTACGTGACTTTCTGTAAGAGGCATGCAATAATGAAATGGCTTAAAAGTGAGTGTAGAGCAAATGCAAGCCAACCCGGAAGAAGATTATAAAGGGATGGCCAGAAATGGCTCTGGGTTTCATACATAACATGACAAGTATCTCTGATAGAAGATGAACCATTATCTCATTCCCCATGAACTTTCCCAACTCAATGTTATTCTGCATTTTTATTACTTTGTCTTCTGAGCCTAGCTTTACTAGAAATGCAGAGCACAGTATGTGTCGGAGAACTCAGCCACAGTGGAGTAGACTTGTGGGGGAAGATGAGGTACTCCTTTATTTTTAAACTGGACTAGTTGCCTTATGGTTAGTTTAAAGATCCAGTTTTAACATAGTGGATGAGCAAGTTTATAAATGAGTAAATATGCAGATGAATGTAGTGTCGATCTTATCCGAAAGTAGTCAAGCATTTGTCAATTCAGGAGTTAGGCTAGGTATTTCTACACAATCCTTCCTAGGTAACTATTCAGATAACTGCCAGAGTACTTTGTGCAGCTCAGAGACTTCTGCACAGTGTCCTAAGGGGCAGGAGTTTTATCATCGCACAGTTAAACTTCGTGGATGCTTCATCATAAAACTTCCACAGAATTTATGCACTTTTGCATCAGTTTCTGGTCTCCCAATAATCTGGAGACTGGAAGATTTTGGGTCATTGAGTTTCTCTCGAATAGAGTACTTTTAGAAAAGAATCATGGACTATCGAGATTATTGTTAGGATGTGAAGTTATGGCTAAGTGTTGGTAACAAGTAGGTTATTATGATTCAGAACACAGGAGAAGGTTAGTTTGGTTTAGCAAGTTTTTCTCTGGACTGCCATTGTGCATCTAGCTGTCAGTTGAAGTATAGATCAGTTCACCGGCGCTCACCAAAAGAGCAAAGCATGTTTTGGAATTATTTGAAAGTGGAAGTGATAAATAAAAGGATAATAGTTTGATATTTATGTTAGGCAAACCCTCCTGCTCATGAAGCTGATGCTGGTGATGCTGCTTATTCCTGTTCTAACATTCAATAGTGTTATTTTGCTGATTATACATCTTAGTTCTTTAGCATTTTTTTTTCTGAAGGCAAGACTAAAGGTAATTTATAGTGCTACCTCAGGTTAATCAAGTGTTATCAAGTACTTTGTAAGACTTAATTTCTTGCCATGTTCACTTCTACTTGCAGTGACAGGGAATAAATTCAGTCAGCTTTGACAGCAGTTATTTTTCAGCTCATTGTGCTAAAATTCTCTTCCTAATATGAACTTAAGGCTCCTGTCAAAGGACTTGCATCCATTAGTTATCAATAGGCAGTAGTCCAAAATGGCTTCTTATGGTATTTATTTGAAATCAATCTAAATCCAATAAAATAGGTTTTACAATATGATAATAGTAATAGTTTTATCTGGAATTCTGTACAATTAATAAATATAGTACTACATGGAACAGGTCAAATTGGTCTATTTCTTCTCCGATTTCAGAAGTTCATACATACAAAAGAACAGCAAAGTAGCCTATGTTTACACTTGATGTGGAAGAGTTGCAGATAGAAGGAAACGGGTGCTTGTTTTGTGTGAAATATTGATTGACACAGTTTTTGGGCACTATCTAAAAGCTATTTTCTTTTTAGTTTGGCAGTTCAAGTTGATAATGCTATTTGAGTATTGTGCTAGGATTATTGAGTGCCAAATGGAAGCCAACCTCTCAGATAATGTTTCTGCAATGCATATGCAACATGTTTCATGATGTACAACAGATTTAGAAGTGCTTTAGTCATCTTTTACAGTTTGCAATTTATAAAACGGACATGGTTCATCATCCATAAATTATCTTCACCTTTTGATTGTCTTAAAAAGTTTACCACTCAGTTGCTGAGTTGTCACTTATCCCTTTTTTTAAGCAGTGGGTCATTTCATCCAAGTTTGGCATGGACAGAATATAAGCCGTAGCAAATAGGTGAAATAGAAATTCCCACAGTTGAGATTCATGTGATTTATTGGTCCACTTCACACAGGTATTTACCATATTTTATTGCTGTCTAGACTTGCATCTTATTTGGGCAGCGTATGAGGTTGCTGCTGAAGCAGATGGTTCTAGTAGACTTGAACTCCGAGGGGGCACAGTGGCTCAGTGGTTAGCACTGCTGCCTCACAGCACCAGGGTCCCAGGTTCGATTCCAGCCTCGGGCGACTGTCCGTGTGGAATTTGCACATTCTCCCCAGGTCCGCATGGGTTTCCTCCGGGTGCTCTGGTTTCCTCCCACAGTTCAAAAATGTGCAGGTCAGGTGAATTGGCCATAGTAAATTGCCCGTACCACTAGGTGCATTAGTCAAAGGGAAATGGGTCTGGGTGGGTTACTCTTCGGAGGGTCAGTGTGGACTGGTTTGCCCGAAGGCCTGTTTCCACACTGTAGGGAATCTAATCTAATCAACTCAGTCATGAGACCTTGTTTCTGTGAATTGGTTTCTTTCTTGTTATAGTCTTCCACAATAGAAATGCAGTAAGATGTTTTGCAAATATGCACAGTTGTTTCCAAGAATAATGGTAAAAGTTTCAGTGATGTATAATTTAGAATATGCTTCCAGAAACTTAAATCAGTTTTGTAATGTCTTTCAATTTGGTTAATTGTGTTTCTTTTGAAGAGAAATTCTGTACTATCAGGAAAATTCTCTTCTGATCCAGTTAGTGTTTCAGTTTTCTGTTCATTTCATGGCTTAAAATGTGTGTTGCTTTACTTCATGGAGTCATAGAATCCCTGTGGTGTGGAAGCAGGCCGTTCAGCCTATTGAGTCCACACTGACCCTCCAGACCTGCCAATTGAGTTCCAAACAGCCAAAATCCCTGAAGTATTTAGAGCTTATTTACCTGCTTTGAGATAGTTGATGAGTGTTCTGTTATTTGTAGGAGGTAGAGATTGAATAAAAGAAAACTTGAACTCAAATTTTGAGAATATTCTTAACTATACTTTTTTCTTGCAGGTTTTAACAGAGCTGAAATCAGACAACCAAAGGCTGAAAGATGAGAATGGTGCACTAATCCGAGTAATTAGTAAACTGTCAAAATGAAGGCAGCCTCTCTGAGCAGGAGGCAAAGAAAGCCAGATCAGCTGAAACAGTCTGCTTGCTCTGTGAAAGAATCATCACAGTAAAGAAGCAGTTTCCTCAGAAGTGGGGGAAGCTTCTGTTTATATCTTACCTGTTTGTGGCTTTCTCCCTGCATATGTTATCTATAAATGTTCATCAAACTGTGATCTTATTCACCAACTATAAGGTCATTATTCACGTGTTCGAACAGCCTTGTTTACAAGAAATGTTAGGGTGAAAGTTCTGAATTCCTTTTTAAAATTCCAGGTATCTGTTTGTTAAGGGGATGTTTGTAGCTTCTTGAAATCAAGCTGCAATTTGAAGTCTTTCAAGAATGGCTTTAAGAAATGCCTTCCACTATGACATCAGCTCAATCATGTTAACGGTGCACTTCACTTTAGCTGTGTGTTGGAAAGGATCTTTGATTATGCAGTATTCGCTTCTTTGCACAGTAATTAAAATCACTGCAGAACCATGGCTTATTTCTTTTTTAAAATTAAAAACCATCAGCTAGACTGTATGGTACAGTAAGTATTAATTAAAGTGCAATATGCTGTTTTATTATTTTAATGTGATACTCATTAGATTCACTGCCTTTATTTCACTTTACTTCTGCCTTCATTATTAACAGTGAATTTTGATTTCGTTTTGCAATTTTTGTAACTTGGTTTATTGATCAAGCTCTAATATATTCGAGGAGAAAGTGAGGTCTGCAGATGCTGGAGATCAGAGCTGAAAAGGTGTTGCTGGAAAAGCGCAGCAGGTCAGGCAGCATCCAAGGAACAGGAGATTCGACGTTTCGGCATAAGCCCATTCCTGAAGAAGGGCTTATGCCCAAAATGTCGAATCTCCTGTCCCTTGGATGCTGCCTGACCTGCTGCGCTTTTCCAGCAACACATTTTCAGCCAAGCTCTAATATAGTCCAAAAACTTGGGGTTGTGTCTCTGTAGCTGTGTGATTTTTTTTCTCTCTCTGTCAGCAGTCGCCACCTGCAATTTGCATCTAAGCGCCAAGTTCAAAACAACAAGCTGGTTCATATTAGAGTTGTGTATCAAGGCTGGTTCAAACATGTATTTTAATATACTGCTGCTGGTTTTGCATTTTGCTGTTGAGACAACATTTTTTTTGCTTCACCTGTTTCAAACAAAGCTTTGGGTAATGCTTTTCTTTTTCTCATTTGATCTTGACTTCATACACCAGTAAGGGGCATTACAACTTTAACGTAGACTCAAAATTGTCTTTTCTATCTTGATGTTTTCAATGCATGATGAATAGTATACTGTATCCTTATACACCACTACTACAGGAATTTAAAACAAAATAGTACTTTTCTGCAGTGAGCACTCCCTATAAATACAAGGAAGTTCAGGGAAGGGATCCATCCAAAGACACATATTGTATAGACCTTAATCTAATGGAATTCACAGACAAATGTAGTAATTTGCATCGTGTATTCCATAGTTAAAATGTCTCTATAGACAATTATAATATGGTACTGAAATCGAAGTGTGTATATTTATATAGTGTGTATGTATATATAATATATTTATATATAAATGTGTGTGTGCGTGTACATATATTTTCATTGATACAGAAAAGGCCATCGGTTTTGCGTTTTTGTTTACCTTAGTCAAGCCTGCAGCTTACTGAAAGTGCATTGGCTGTTTTTTAGTTATAACAATCCTGTGCAAAATCGGGCTTGCAGTAGTGTTGCTACTGGATAAAATACAAAGGAACTGATTATTAAGTCCTTTATACAATATGAAGATTATGTACATATGAAATCTCCACAGGAGAGTTCAGACTGCTGGGAATTTACATTATGCAACGGTTGGTGGCCTTTTTAAAAATTATGAATATGCTATTAGATATAATTTGGTGTTATAATTTGAACATTTCTGTGTTAGGAAATGTACATGTGGGAAATGTACACATTATTTAAAGCTTGTAAACACATCCATATTTTCGGTTATGTAAGACCACTGAGTTCAGGTTTGAAATGACGTTGTACTGCTATTGTATGTAAATCAAAAGGACTAAACAAATTGTCACCTTTGCAAATGCTTTTACTAAATGTGAGTCTTTACTGCTCTGAATTCGATGTATTAACTTTTTGTGGTGCTTTTGGTTCCAATGTTTGAAAAGCTCTACTTTAGATGGGATGCAGTTTCTTATGTGTTATGAAGGAGTTTTGTGCAGATGCGAGGTCATGACTCTTTCAGATTGCCATTTAAATTTATAATTGTCTAAAGAAAAATAACCCTTGGGCTTCAAGAACGTACTAAGATTTGAATTGGTCCAGTTAAATGTACTTGACAATTAATTGTACCACCAAGTGTATTAGCAGTGAATTCACCTCTGGTAACGTATTTTCAGCTCAAGGTTAATGCAGTTTGTGAAATGGTAAATCAGGCATTTAACAAAAAAAAACATACTTAAGTAATAGACAATATTTTTATCCTTTACAAATGGCAATGTACAATTCACAATTTGACTTTCTATTACAAGTAAAATGACTGATACAATTTGAATTAGAATGAAGTTAAATACACATACTCAGACTGGTTGTAGGGGTGTGTTGCATTGCAACATGAGCTGGAGAATGAATCTGCTGGTGCAGACTGGTTGATAATGGATGGCTTGTAATATGGCTGGCTGACTAAAAGATTCAGATTTAATTAATCAGATTGAGAGGGACAAAACTAAAATTAAATGATACCAAGGCCCTTTTGGCTGTGAGGTTAGAATATTTGTGGAGGAAGTGGGGGTATAAAATGTTTCCTTTTAAGAGTTATTTTCTCATAATTTCTTGGCAGTTGTTAGTACACTGCAACCTATTCCAGGGTTACTGCTAATGACATATAGCTGGACTGCTGGGATGTCTGAAAACAACTTGAGTAACTCCTAGTGATTTCTGTCCGTCTATCACTTATTCGATTTTCATATAACTTCTTCCAAAAGCTGTGCTTAAAGAATCTGTAAAGATGATTCTGTAAATGTTTAATTAAAAATAATGATGTTTGAGTAAAAGGCAGTGTATTTAGTTAATAAAAAAAGTACACCAGTTTTGCCTCTTGTGAACCATTTTTTAAAATAATTTCAAAGGATGTGTATGTCACTGACTAAGCCAGCATTTATGGCCCCTCTGTAATTGCCCTTGAGAAAGTGGAGATGGCCTGACTTCTTAAACCACCGCAGTCCATGTAATGTATGTATACTCATTATGCTGGCTGGGGAAGGTGTTGTAGATTTTGAACCACTATCACTGAAATAACAGTGATATAGCTGGTGTGAATTGGAGGGGAACTTGGAACTGGGGATGTTCCCATATTCTGGCTGTGCTTGTCCTTTTAAGTGGTAGAGGTCATGATTTGGAAAGTACTGTACAATGGAGTCTTCAAGAGTTGTTAAAGTGCATCTTGTGAATGGTACACATTTCTGCTACTGCGTTGGTACTGTAGGAGAATAAATGTAGCTGTTTTGAATAGAGTGCCACTGCTTCTTCATGGATGGTGTTGAACTTTTTGAATGACATTGGAGATAAGACAGGTGGAACAGGCTCACTCTGACTTGTGTTTTTTATATTGTAGGCAGGCATTAGAGAATTGGATGATGAGTTGCTCAGCAGAGTTTCTAGCCTCTTACCTGCTGTTGTTGCCATGGTATTTGTATTGCAGGTACAGTTCAGTTTCTGGTCAATGGTCGACCCTAGGATAATAGGAAATTCAGTGATGTTAATGTCAAGTGCCACTGTTTGGCTCCTCTCTTGTTGGAGATAGTCATTGCCTGGCACTGTGTGGTTCAAATGTTAGTTGCCACTACCAGCCCAAATCTGGATGTTGTCACAGTCTTTCTACATACATATACTGCCTCAATATCTGAGAAGTTACAAATAACTCTGAATATTATGCAGTCATCAGCAAGCACCCCATCTTGACTTTATGTAGATAAAGTCCTTGAAGCAGCTGAAGATGGCTGAGCCAAAGACAGTACTCTGAGGAACTCCTGCAGTGATATCCTTGGACTGAGGTGTTCAACCTCCAACACCACAACCATCTTCTGTTGTGTCAGGAATGACTCTTAACCAGTACAGAATTTTCCCCTGATTCCTATTGACTCCAGCTTTGCAAAGGCTCCTTGATGCTGGATTTGCCCAAATTCTGCCTTGAATGTTGGATTGTAATCCTTTCTTCCCTTCTTGTATTCAACTCTTTTGTCCATATTTAGATCAAGGTTTTAATGAGTTCAGGAGCTGAGTGAGCCCAGTGTAACCCAAGCTGAGCATCAAGTGAACTGGTTACCTTTGGGTGAATGCCACTTGCATTCACTGTCAACATCCATAACTTTAATAGGTAGGATGATAATTGATTGGCTTAGATTTGTTCTGCTTTTTGTGGACAGGACATTTGTGGACAATCCTCCACATTGCTGGGTGTACGCCAGTGTTGTAACAGTACCGGATCAGCTTGGCAAGGTACATAGCTAATTTTGGACCACATGGTTTCAATAATGTTGCCAGAATGTGTTCCGAGCTGATAGCCTTTGCAGAATACGCTCCCTCCAGTCATTTCTTCATATTCTGACTTAAGGAAAAATTCAAATGTGATGTGTTGCACTCACTCTTTTAAAAAAAAATTAGTTTGCATATTTATATTAATGTGTGTATTAAAATATATATATTAACTGTCTCAAGGAGCTAAGTTAAGGCACAAATAAAAACAAGGTTTTATCTCTGGCAACTGACAGCATAAATGATATGTAAATAAATGTCTGAGAGCTGATATTGTGGATGACTGGCTTGATGCCCAGATATATATAGGCAGAATATAGTTTCAAATTGTAATTTCCACACTTCGTGATTCCAAGACATTGGGGTTTGGATGTGCAGAATCCTAAATAACATAAATGTTGGTTTAGTCTCCAGTAGATTGTCTTATTGAGAGTACTAATAAATGGAGCTATGAGTGCATTTAGGATATGAAAGCCTCATTCTAAGACCATATCAAAAATGTCGCCACTATAAATAGCAACATTGCATTTCGGTAAGAACAGTTGTAAAGATTTCTAATATCTCTCATGGGATGCCAGCAATTATTGTTCATCCCTAACTGCCCTTAAAAATGTGCTAATGAGCTGCCTGTTTGAGTGGTGTGGTTTGCTTGGCCACTTCAGATGATCGTTTATGATTCAATGACATTGCTGTAAGCCTGGAGTCGCTAATAAGGCAATCCTTATAAGCAGGTTTTCCTCCCTAAAAGATACTAGTGAACCAGTTGAGTTTTTAATGCCAGTCTGATACGATCAGCAATGATAATCATTCAAATAATTTTTTTAAATTACAAATATATTTAACTGTTCTTCAGTTCCCCAGCTGCCATGATGAACTTTGCACTCCTGTCTAGTGACCCAACTTCTTATACACCTAAGGAGCTCCATGCCAGTTGACCCATTCCTGGCATAAAACTAATACAAATTTTGTTCATTAATTTTAAGGTATAATTTAATCATACAATCCCAAAACATACTCACTGACTTCCTATTGGCATCATTTCTAGGCCCATTACCAGATAAAGAAGTGAACTTTTTGTGTGTCTCAGCTGGCCTATGGCAACTGCTGACATTAATAGCACTGTCTAACCCATTGATAATATATCTTAAGTTGAAGACTCTCTGTCAACAAAGAATTTGAAATATGTTGATTCCTGAATTGAATTTTACTAATAAACCTATTGCTGGAATGGATAACTTGTCATTCTGTTGTTTCTTGGCTAGAATCGTTACATGCTAAGGAGCATAGTCTATGTTTAAAGAAATTTTGATGGTTTTTGCCTTTATCATCAATGATGGTAATGTTGAAGTGGCTACTGTCAAAAAACATAATTCTCATTAATTTGTTAAAGATCTGGGTTTATCCCTTGAAAGCATCAAATCATTAGGATATTAAGAAGACTGCAGGGAAATTTGTGGTTTGTGTTAATGCTATATTTGTTGAAATTGACTCAAAGTGAGCTTATGCTATAATCCGGAATTAGTAGGCCCCGGCAATATCTATATTTCAGTTTCAAGAGAAAGGATGTAATATTTAAATGTTATTCTCAGTAAATACTTTAAGTGCCATCAAAGCATTTATACACAGAGGACATAATTTCCCTCCCCACACCACATCTTTCAATAATAAATGCTGAACTAAATTTTACACCAAACTGATTAATCTTTGATCACTTAATGATTTGCTTGATATTGGGTTTTCAAGTGCTGGAAGTTGAAAATAGAAAATACATTACTGAAAATACATTATCAATCAACATCTAAAAGTGTAAAACTGTTTAAAAGTTTTTCTTTATCAGAAACCTGATAGATGTTGATTTTGACCTGAATTAATAAGTGTTAGGGCTTACATTGCACCAGTTGCATGACCTAATGGAAATCTTTCATCATACAATCCAGATTGTTAGGTGAAAGAATTTACTCTGATCTTTTGTGCTGTCAAAATCAGCATACCTATATGATGCAGCAAATTCATAATGAATGTTAATTACACATTTGTATAAATTAGTGTAAAATGTCTAGTTTATCATTACTTGCAAGTTTAGAATGTTCTTTTAAACTATTGACCAACACTTGTTTATGTCAATTTTGCAAACAAGTTAATTGTTTTTCTTTTGTTGGCATTTTAACATCCTTTCAATAGATGTGATGAAAACACTTGGAGCTCATGTTTGGACATTGGTGCACTGCAGGCTGTTAAGTGTGGTTGACGTCTGTATGTTTTAAAGAAATAATTGTGTGGAGTTAACTTTGGCTGTTCAGACTTCATGAAGTTTATTTATTGATCTGTGCATTGAGATCTCATCTGCCTACAGAGTTGTTCACGTCTTGTATCTGCATGAAACTGGCTTCAATAATATGTCAAAAATGTATTTTGTTGAATATAAATAAATGAATTTTAAATATTTGTGTGCACCTTGATTTTTATATAGTTTGTATGTGCAATATTGTTATTTAGAATAAGGCACTTTATCTTACTGAGGTCAGTGTTTGAACCTGGTGCAAAAATAAACTTCAAAGGTCTTGAAAAGCTTATCGTGGGATTTTTCCTTCAAATTAAGTGCTGCTTATCCATGAAGGAATATGAGTCATCATATTTTTGAGGGTTTGAATATGTTATACTAATTTGCTCAACAATCTATATGTGCATTGCTACTGAGATTTTCTTTCTCTTCTCTGTTGAATACACAGGCATATGTTGACAGTTGAAGCACAGGTGATAACAGCCCTCTGGTATCTCATTAAAGTAGCAAGTTTCAGCCTTAGTTTTGACTATTGAGAGACCAAGGTGTTGAAGGTTTTATGAAGCTGTTGTAGTCTGCTAATTTTGCACAAACTAGAGATCAAACCTAGCAGTTATTTGGTTTGCATGCCTCCAGCTTTATCAATCTATATGTTGTAGACGTTATTAATTGTCCAGACATTTGTTTCACACCTCAGATTATTGACTCTAAGTGAACTGCAAATTCGGTCACTTACCCAACTTAAACTCTCAGTAAGATTGATCTGACGAAATAGTAACTTTGTCAGTATCGATTAGATTTCTTATCCCAATTCAATATTTTTTTAAAACTTCAATTAAATATTAAATACTAACAACTTTGTGAATTAGACAATTGTCAAAGTGGGCCTGGTTGGGACACACTTCAGGGCACCACACACTCTTGACACACTTCAATGGCTTGCTGAATGGCCTGCTTCCACAATAAGGAATTCTGTCATTCTTATTTCTGAACTGATACTTTGATTCAGGAAATTAGCTTTCAAATTGTCACTTTTAATCCATCTAGTAACCATTCTACAGGAATAGTGAAATTCCTAATGGTGGGCCAGATTTTCTTAGTGATTGGTGATCCCACACAGGTCTGTTTTTTTCTGAAAGAAGGGAACTCTGCATTTCTGAATGGAGGTTCCATTCAGGTCTCCCTCAAAAATGCTAAGCCATACTTCTGAAGCATAGAATGTTGAAGGAAGGCAAATCACACTCCCTTTTCACAGCATTTAGCTCGGGGAGAGGTATATGTAAGGGATAGAGTCATAGAGTTGTACAGCACGGAAACAGACCCTTCAGTCCAACTCGTCCATGCCGACCAGCTATCCCAACCCAATCTAGTCCCACTTGCCAGAACCTGGCCGATATCTCTCCAAACCCTTCCTATTCATATACCCATCCAGATGTCTTTTAAATGTTGCAATTATACTAGCCTCCTTTAATTCCTCTGGCAGTTCATTCCATACATGTAACACCTTTTGCGCGAAAATGTTGCCCCTTAGATCTCTTTTATATCTTTCCCCTCTCACCCTAAACCTATGCCCTCTAGCTCTGCACTCCCCAGCCCAGAGAAAAGACTTTGTCTATTTATCCTATCCATGCCCCTCATGATTTCATAAGGTCACCTTCAGCCTCTGATGCTCCAGGATGTTGAAGGTAATAGAGTCATTTGGACACAAGAGTCACATGGTGTATTTAATAATTTAACTTTTTGTGAATAACTCTATAACTTAATTTCTTTGGAACTGTCTGAAGTATCCAGTTTTTGTGGAGACCTTTGTAGGGTTCCAAGCGTAGCAGAATTGCCCAGTGGAAAATTCAATTTTCTGTTCCTTTGGAGTGTGCTGTTGTCGGAATTCTGCAAGGTCCCTATGCATTATTTCTTTATGCATTGGCAAAATGGCTAGCTTGCGAAAAGCCTGCCCCATTATCTTCATTTGGTTCCATAGGAAGTGGCAACCTATTTTCTGGAATTTTGTGCAGAAAAACTGGTGAAAGTCCAGGATTAACATTGCTTCATTGTATGATTCTTTTTAGAGTTTTTTAAAAACTTCTCTGATGACCTCAAAAAGACAGTCATATTGCATAAGAATTTGTTCTTGTCCACTTGAACGTACTTTAAAATGTATTCATAAATCCTTACAAACAATATTTGGAATAAAAAACGTAAAAGAAATTTGCAAAGGAAAGCCTCTACCAAAATTGGAATGGAATGTGAACTACATGCAAGTTAAACTAATTTTGACCTCCGTAATATATGGCATGTTTTGTCTAATTCTGGGAATTGACATTCAGTTGAGGCATTCTGAGCTTGGTGCGGCAGTTCAAAATAGCTATAGTGTGGGAATATCGGGTCTGGTTTGATGGTACCTTTGTATTTGTTTCTTTGCCCTTGATGGCATGCAGCTTGTTGGACTGCAAGTTGATCTAGCTGCTGTTTTATTTCTGACCTATTTTTGTTTAATTACTGCAGTTTAAGGAAAACTTCTTGAAACAAAAAATGAAGCCAGATTATTATTCTTTATAAGATAATTGAAGCAAAGCTAAATACACAGCAAGAAGGAGAGATCAGAAGTAAAGTTTTGTATTCAGTCAAGGAGCTGGCACACACAACAGGCTGAATTTGTTGCTATTATAGCACTAAGATGTTCTCTTCCTGTTTTTGAAAAAACATAATTGTACAATTCATCAAAAGATTTGGAGTGCAATTTAGGTTGGAGTATTGATTTGTTCGGATAAGCGACTTTATAATATGAGACTTTTGCCTCAAAAGACTTGTCTTTAAATGTATAAAACATAACACAATGTTTGTATTGGTTTGCATTATCAACATAGATCTTTCAGAGCAAAATATTCTTTTCTAGCATTCCATGCTGCATATTAGTCTTTTAAAAAAGTTTTAGTTTTGTACGATAGGCTCAGTGTTTTCAACACTATAAATTAGTGGAAGTGAGAACTTGATGTGTTTAATTGATTATTTTGTCGGGGGGGGGGAAGCTGAGTTCTACTTTCAATATTGTAGGGTTATAAAATATTCTAAAAGAACAAAGCCTACTATAAACTTTTTTTTGTCAACTCATCTTGGGTAAATATGTGTACCATTCATTTAAGAAAACTGGAGTGTTAAAGCAGACAAATATGCAATATTGACTGTTTGATTATCTCTGCAATTGAAATGTATTTGCAACAAGTCACTGGAGTTAGTTGGTACTAATTGTGTATTTCACAGCCATTCATGAACAATAAATTGCTGCAAGGAGTGATTATGTCGATAAATGTGCCAGTTATTTTCTACATTTCAGGTTGCTGCTTACAGAAGCTTAATTGCAAATTGAGCTTTATTGTAATATTGATTGTTGGTGTGAGGTTCACTGGGATACAGGGAAATACTTGCTCCATTGAAAAGACCATGACAGTAGTTGAAGCTGGTGTGCATGGTCTCTGCTTCATCTCTGTGAAAAAGACTGAGGTTTCAAGAGTTGACAACTAGTCAGCTCCTTGTGTGGGACTAACACAGTTTACTGTTAATTTATACAAAGTATGCAGCATGCCTTTATCTCTTGTATCTCTTACTTCCAAGAGAAAGACAATTTTCCAGACCTCTGGAAATTGGAGAGATACTCTGGTTTCCTGCATATTCTTGCATTATGGGAAAACTTCTGTGCAACAAGTTTATACTCTTGTATCTTGATGTAATCACACATTTACTTCCTTGGTTATTTAAAAATGAACGTTTTGATCTAAAATCTTATGCCAGCTTTACTTCACAACTATCTTCAAGTTTTATTTTCACTTCATGAATTGCATTATTTCATAAACAGGTTAAACTTTTAAGAACACATCATCTTAGTCAACCTCCAAGCATTTCCATCAGAATGTCATAACCAGCTTGTGTTACAATGGCTGACTATATCCTGCTATCACAATGTCTCTCTGGCAAGCCCAAACAATATTGCTGTAGATTCATTCTTTCTAAAATGGTAAGCGTTATTTGAAGTTCAGGTTAATTCCTGTAATCTGATTTTAGTGACTGATAAAGAGCCCATAGGCCAACCTTGCAAATCCCACTTTGGAGATGTAAGCACACCCAAATTTCCTAGTAAAACAAAATTTGGGGAGCATGAGAGAAATACAACCAATTACCAACCAACAGAAAGAAGCATATTACAGGTTTGTTGTGATAAGACAGAAAAATATGTAATTCATTCTCTTGGCAAAAGAAAATAAGGAAGCCAAATCTTTCATGCTCATCTCTATTTTAAAAAAAAACCTCAGGAAGATGTTGTAACATAACTATTGTGCTACTTGACTGAAAGGGGGTCCACAAATCCTCCCAGGATTCGTAAGGGTTTTCAATCTCATGTTCTGGTTTTTTGTGGCTTAGTCTAGCCCAGCTTCTTATGAAATTGGCTAATTTGTAACATCTGGTACCTTTGACTTCTGAAGAAAGGTCACACAGGACCTGAAACACCTTTTCACAGCGGGTCAAAATGTTTTATAGGTTGAGCAAAATATCTCAGCTTTGATGGTCTGTATCTCAGTTTAAAAATCTCATCATAAGTTTCAGTACATTGCATCATCAACCTTCAGACTCCCTCAGAAGAGAGGGTTGGATGGAGGTGTTGAGTTGATAAGGGCTTTTGGGGGAGGAATGCAGTGATCAACACCATCTACAGCTGCCTCTCCCAGGCCCTTATGGAAAGTTAAGCTATCCACATTGCTAATAGTTGCAACAGATGTGCGATAGATAGCAGTAACTGAAATCAAAAACTCACCAGAAAGCTGCATTTTTTAATAACTTAATATATATTATTAATTTTTCAGAACAGGAAAAGTTAGAAAGCTTGGAAATTACATTAGTATTGCAGGTCATGTTAACTCTAAGGTTATAATGCTTAGAACAAAAGCCCCTTAAGGCAGCTGTCTCTGAATCTAGTCCTGATGGATGTGTTTGCTAAGTTTTAGATTTGATTTGGTTTTAGACATTAGCCTCAATAATTGAAGTTTATTATGTCATTTGAGACGTAAATATTTCAATGTAGGCAATGGATGTGTGCTATTGTCTTTGCTGACCTGTGAGTGAGAATTAAGAGGACTGACACGAATGATTGTCCATTCCTGAATTTGTGATGAGACTGAACAAAATGATTCATGCAGAGAGTTTCACTGAGAGTGAAGACTTGAATTAACTTAGGGAGAAATTATTTTCTTTGACAACTGAGTCACTGAACTGTAATAGCTGATGCTCTGGAGGCATCATTAAAGTTATTTTAGTACATGAAGCTAGTAGCTGTGTAGGATTGTAGTGGGGTAGAACCTATTCATTGTTGTAGCAAACATTGCAATGGTCTGCTGCCAACTCTGGATTTTCCCAGATTAAGCGCATCTGCATTTCCTGTCTCAGAATTCATTCCATTCCAGTTCCTACTGTTGACTCACCTTGACCCATCAATTTATTGATGAAATTCCCATGAGAATTCACCCATTGTTTATCAAAACACTGAAGGATCCTCTGCTTTTAAAAACGTCAGATCAGTGCAGAAATGTTTCAATTCAATCTTCTACTGACTTGCTTTCCAACAAGTTAAAGTCCAGAATGACCGTACATCAGTGATTCTATGTCAAGGATATATACAAGTATTCATTCATTCCTGGATATTTAACAATGATCACTGTTTATAGTACTTTTAAACGTAGGATATCCAAAGCAACTACACAGGAAAATTGAGACAAAACTTCTCACCAAGTTACATGAAAGCAAATTAGGATCAACAATTAAAAGCTTGGTCAAACTGGATCTTGAGGAATGTCTTAAATTGTTGATTTGTAATATAAATTTAACATTGCCACAATGTGAAAACATTTTGACTTTTTTTTTAGTAATGCCTTCAAGGAGAACAAAATGGAGAGGATTCGGGCCTCGTCAGAGGGCTCTTGTGGCACTGTGGTAGTTTTCCTGCCAATGGGCCAGGAGACCTGAGTTCACATTCCACCTGCTCTGTAATGACACCTCCGAGCAGGTTGATTAGAAAATATCCAGGGTTTTGTCAGCTGACAGTGACTAATGGTTGAATGCTAAAGATTATAAATGGATGGAGTCAGAAATGGCATCTACAGTAGAACTGGCGGCATTTTATACTGATTGAGCAATCTCATTTAGCGATCTGAGCATAAAAATGCGAGTTTTAAAATGATTGTTGCTGGAAAGGGAGCCATTGATTTTATTATTCAGTTATGCTTTGTGGACACCACTGGCTGGCCAGCATCTATTGCCTGTCCCTAGTTGCCCTTGAGAAGATGGTGATGAGCTGTCTTCTTTAACTGCTGCCACCCATGTGTTGTAGGTTAATCCATAGGGAGGGGATTCCAGGATTTTGACAGTGAAAGAACAGCAATGTATTTCCAAGTCAGGATGGTGAGTAACTTGGAACAGCTTGGTTCATGAAGCAGCAAGTTTTGGAGCACAGGTCTACAGTGTTATTGCAGGAATGTTGTCAGGCCCTATAGCCTTTTCAATATCCAATGCCTCTAACCGCTTCTTGATATGTGGAGTAAGTCAAACTGACTGAAGATTGGTATCTGTGATGTTGGGAACTCATGGAAAAGACCAAGATAGATTACTTCTGGCTGAAGTTTGCTGTAAATGCCTCAGTCTTGTCTTTTGCAATGATATGCTGGGCTCTTCTATCATTGAGATGAGCAACTGATACAAATGAAAATGGGAGGTGATATGTGAACAGGGTTTGCTGTGAGTGAGGATGTGGGAGACTGGGGCTGTTTTCCCTGAAGTGTCAGAGGCTGACAGATGGCCACCTAGAGGTTTATAAAGTCATGAGAAGCATGAATAGGGTAAATAGACAAAGTATTTTCCCTGGGTTGGGGAAGTTCATAACTAGAGGTTTAGGGTGAGAGGGGAAATATATAAAAGGGACCCAAGGAGCAACTTTTTCACTGAGGGTGGTGTGTGTAGAAATGAGCTGCCAGAAGAAGTGGTGGAGGCTGGTATAATTGCAACATTTAAAAGGCATCTGGATGCGTATATGCATAGGAAGGGTTTAGAAGGATATGGGCCAAGTGCTGGATAATGGGACTACATTGGGTTGGGATATTTGGTCAGCATACACATGTTGGATGGAATTGTCTGTTTCCTTGCTGTACATCTCTGACTGTAGACTTAAAGATGCACATAATGACGGGTAGTAATTGTATTTTCTTCTGTGGTAATTGCTGGATTTTATATCTGTTTGACCTTTTTTTTTAATTTTTCCCTACATTTTATGCTCATAAGCAGCATTGATTTCAAATTACTGATTGTTAACATAATACCTTACTCGCAATGCTCAACTTTTCAGTTCTCTTACCAAAGTAGAATGTAGTTAAACATGATCTTGCAATCCAATTAAAGGGTCACTCACCATTGGCCAATTAGTATCAGAGTCCACATTCTAGACTTTATGCTCCAGTTTTATTTCCATTTCCCGGTCGTTAACTTTCTTTCAGATACAATCATGATTGTTATGTTTGCTTAATCACTATTAATTCATGTGTGGTTCAGAAAAGATTTAAACCTCATAGGCACTTGATTCCAATTGCCAATGATCAATGAATGACAAGGCAGCTGTAGGAAGTATAAATTGTGTTAAAAAGGTGACTTTAAAGGGGTTCTTGTGATGCAGTGATAATGTCTCTACTTCTGAGCCAGGAGGCCCTGGTTCCAGAGGTGTGTAGTACTATTTCTGAGTGGGTTTGTTTAAAAAAAAATGGAAAGTGACTTTGAAGGAATCTCATGGTGCAGTGGTAGTGTCCCCACTGCTGAACTGAGAGACCTGGGTTCAACTCCCAACATCTGAGCAGGTTGATTACAAGATATCTAGGATGACTAAAGCAAAGTAACTAGTGACACGTAGAATACGTATTCTAATTCTACATAAAATTCATTTGGTGCATTTTGCATTGTTCTGCAATAGATTCTGTCTGATCCTTCATCAGCAGTAATTGCATGCACCATACAGCTTACTGGTATAGTGGAAAACTTATTCTGCAAAAAGTAGATTGAATTGAGCCATTTGTGCTTCCAGTACGCGAAGATGTAGATACCCAACCTCCTTTCATTAAAGCTTGAAGAGGACACTTAGGCATGATTGATAATGCATTTCTTCACGTTTTGATGGTATGTTTTCTGGGAACTTGTCAGATTCCTATATTCAATTTTTTATTATGTATTCAGGGGATGGGAGCACTACTGTCTAGGTCAGTACTTATTGTCCATCCCTAATTGCTCAAATAGCAGTTAGGAATGAACCACATTGCTGCAGAACTGGAGTCTCTTATAGGCCAGACCTTTCCAAAAGTACATGGTGATCCATTCTAGCTAACTTGAAACATTTCAATATTTCCTTTTCCTCCTGGTTGTTATCGTCAAAATGTGAGTAGCAATTTGATTTTTAGTTGATGAACTTGACCATTATTTCTAACAAAGGCAGCAGTCATGCTGTCATTCCCTTGTTACTGTAGTCCCCAGAGTTGCTGTACTCTATCTAACTGACCATCCTTTTCCAAACACTGCTTGTCTCCAACACCAAGTTCATAATATTATTTCAGCTTTTATTGTCACTTTGACCTGACACTCTTTCTCTCTTCCAACTCTGTTTGAGCTGAACAGTTTCTCGCAACACAGTTTCAGCTCGTATTTTATCTCCAGCACCAAAATATTGCCTTGTCTCTCCTCTCCTTTGTTAATGTTGGCATTGCTCTACCCACCTCTCCACCTCCTTTTCATGACTATCCATTTCTCAGCTGCTTCTCGCCTTTACCAGTAGTTATTGTGTACTTGCCTCTTTCTGACATCTCACCACCATCCTCTTTCCCACCCTCATCGCCCATTCCCACCTAAATAAAAACATTGGGTTTTACCAAAGTGTCCTTTGTTTAACCTCGCAATTAAATTAAATACTGTGTAACTGACATGAAGAAACTGAAAGGATGAAACAAATTCAAAAGTTTGGAAACTGGGAGAAATTGTTTTCTTAAAGAAATACACTTATTATCTTGTTATAGAGGCTAAAGTTATGAGGAGAGGTTAGGTGTTTGGTGTTGAGGTGGAGGATCAGATATGATCATGGGTAATATTGGAGCAGGCTTGGTGGGTCTAATGTCTTCTACTTGCAGTTTCATGCTCTTGCTGATTCTGTTGAATGCCATTAAGTTCTCAAAGAGCGAAGTCATTTATTTCTGACCTCTCTGAACTGTCAACCACATTTTATGATTGGAGCAGCTCCCAGATCCCTCAGGACTGTTCCACAATGGTACTGTTCATGAAATAAATTGTCACCTCTTTATACTGTAGTTGGAAAGTTTTGTGCTTTCAAATCCCACCCACAATATGTAATCATTGGAATATTTCCCTTAGTGCTGTTGGTAATGGAAAGAGATGACTCATCAGTAAATTTCTGAGTGGAACAGGCCTGATTATATATAGTGACTGTGCCCGGGAGGAGGATCAGAAGTCAGCACATACCCACTTTGATTTATTGGAGCAAATTATGCACCATAAAACCATCGGCTACTCTCCTGTATGTGACCATGCTGAATTGTTTGGGAGCATGCCCATTTAGACAGAGGGAAAACGCAGTAAGATGAGCTAAATAGTTTCCTTCGTTGTGTAAATTTCCCTGATTGCTAAAGGTAATCTGCTTGTATGAATTGGTACTGCTTAAAATAACAAAGTACTTTTAAAAGAAATGTTTGATAGGTAAGCACAGGCAGACCAATGTTATCACAGATTCCAGCTCCATGACTGAGAAAAGAAACAATCTGAAATAATATTTACACAGCTCTCCGTTGTCAGTACAAACACTTGTGTTTCTGTCGACAATGTGTGTGGCCCAACACAATGCCAACTTTGCAATTTTAGAGGTCATAATCCTAGGTCGCATTTAAAATTCCATGCAAATAGTTCAATATACAGCCAGATTTTATTCTATTTGTTAAATAAAATGCATAACACTTAGAGTGTGAAGTACAACTGGAATAAAAGACTGCTATACTACAGGTTCCAATATGTCTCTCAGCAAAAAAGAGCAATGCATATGTCTTTGTATTACAGTCTAGCTCAAAGTATCTGCCTGACTTTAATATTAAGCAGCTCATTAGGAAGTGACTAAAAGGTCCAGGAGATCACCTGAGGATTATTAGATAAACCTAGTTTGACCCTATGGTGGAGTTATGATCTACATGGTAACATACCCAACATTTGAGACTATTTTAAAAGTCAAAGGAGCCTTTTTATAAAAATAGATTCAAACTCCCAGTTATTAACTGCTAGTACTACATTAGATTTCACGTTTTGAACAAATTTTAACTCTGCGAGAATTTTAAAAATTCTAAATAACGACTATAAATACCCTCCAGGATCTGCAGGTTTTTTTTCACCAACGAGCTCCCCTGTACAACATTGGATTTTAATGACTTTTTCACCTATGAAAGTAAACCAATACCATAGCACTTGGCAATTTGCACTGATTCTCCAAAGGCGGTAATTTCTTGGGGTCTTCCTATTAATATTTAGTCAAGCGTCCGTCTAATTCTCCTTAAGGATCTCACCGTAGTGGTCAGTACAAACTTCACTGTTGACTCATGAAGTGCTCCACAGTTTCTTAAAGAGTTCTTTCTCCCTCCTTGCTTATTTCCAAGCTGATCCTATGCCTGGTGCAAAATGCACAGAAAAGTCCTAGCTCAAAAACTAGTACCTTGGAGTATAATGGCACCCCGTATGTGTTAGGTAACGATCCAAACTAATTAACTTTGACTTCCTGAACATGTCCTCTGATTCAAAAACGATATGGATAGTTTTGGACTCTTGTTTAAAATCTTGCTTTCCAAACCTCCTTTAGTCTGGGCAATTTGTGAATAAATTATATTTGTAATCTTGTATCATATGAAGTAATAGTTCCAACTGCAATCTTATCAGAATTGCTGGGTAACTTAGTCATAGAGTCTTAGAGATATACAGCATGGAAACAGACCCTTTGGTTCAACTTGTCTATGCCAAACAGATATCCTAAATAAATCCTAAATAGTCTCTTTTGCCAGCACTCGGCCCTTATGCCTCTAAACTCTTCCTATGGATGTAGGTTTGCTCACTGAGCTGGAAGGTTCATTTCTAGATATTTTGTCACCCTACTAGGTAACATCTTCAGTGGGCCTCCGGGCGAAGCACTCCTGATAATTCCCGCTTTCTATATATATGTTTTGGTTTATTTGGGTTGGTGATGTCATTTCCTGTGGTGATGTCAATGTCCTGTTCTTTTTCCCAGGGGGTGGTAGATGTGGTATAACTTGATGTGTTTGTTGATAGAGTTCCAGTCGGAATGCCATGCTTCTAGGAATTCTCATGCATGTCTCTGTTTGGCTTGTCCTAGGATGAATGTGGTGTCCTTCCTTACCTGTATGTAAGGATACTAGCGAGAGAGGGTCATGTCATTTTGTGGCTAGGTGATGTTCATGTATTCTGGTGGCTAGTTTTCTGCCAGTTTGTCCAATGTAGTGTTTGTTACAGTCCTTGCATGGTATTTTGTAAATGACATTAATTTTGCTTGTTGTCTATATAGGGTCTTTCAAGTTCATTAGCTGCTGTTTTAGTGTGTTAGTTGACATTGGACAATCGGGCAGAAACATCTGGAAAGGAACCTTCCAGCTCAGTAAGCAAACCTACATCTAGAAACTCAACTCGAGCCACAAATCTTCTCAAAGCTCACTAAAACCCTTCCTATTTATATACCCATCCAGATGCCTTTTAAATGTAATTGTATCAGCCTTCACCACTTCCTCTGGCAGCTCATTCCATACACATACCACCCTCCGTGTGAAAAAGTGGCCATTTAGATCACTTCTAAAGTTTTTCCCTCTCACCTTAAACTTATGTCCTCCTAGTTTTGGACTCCCCCACCCCGGTAAAGAACTGGTCTATTTACCCTATCCATGCCCTTAATGATTTTAGAAACCTTTCTAATATCACCCATCAGTCTTCGATGCTCCACAGAAAATAGTCCCAGCCGATCGAACCCCTCCATGTAGCTCAAGCTTTCCAACGCAGGCAACATCCTTGTAAATTTTTTTCTGAACCCTTTTGAATTTCACAACATATCTTCTATAGTAGGGTAACCAGCACTGCACACAGTATTCCAATATTGGCCTAACCAATGTCCTGTACAGCTGCAAAATGACGTCCCAACTCCTATACTCAATGCAATAACTAATAAAGGCAAGCATACCAAACGCATTCTTTACTGTCCTGTCTTCCTGTGATCCCACTTTCAAGGAACTATGAATTTGCACTCCAAAGTCACTCTGATCAGCAACACTCCCCAGAATCTTACTATTAAGTGTATAAGTCCTGCCCTGATTTGCATTTCCAAAATGCAGCACCCGCATTTATCTAAATTAAACTCCATCTGTCACTCCTTGGCCCATTTGATTAAAATCTCTTTGTACTCTGATTTAACCTTCTTCGCTGTCCACTACATCTTCAATTCTGATGTCAACTGAAATCTTACCAACTATACCTCCTACGTTCACATCCAAATCATTTATATAAATGACAAAAAGCGGTGGATCCAGCACTGATCCTTGTGGCAGACTGCTGGTCACAGGCCATCCAGTCTGAAATGCAACCCTCCACCACCACCCTCTGTCATCTCCATTCAAACCAGTTTTGCATCCAAACAGTTTGTTCTTCCTCTATTCCATGTAATCTAACCTTGCTAACCATTCTAACATAAGGAACCTTATTGAACATCTTACTGCAGTGCATATAGATCACATTCACTGCTCTGCCCTCATGAATCTTCTTTGTTACTTCTTCAAAACAGGCGGCACGGTGGGTCAGTGGGTCAATGGTTCACACTGCTGCCTCACAACACCAGGGACCTGGGTTTGATTCCAGCCTCCAGCAACTGTCTACATGGATTCCCAGACGTTCTACAAGATTCCCATGGGAGGCTGGTTAGCAAGGTTAAATCTCATGGAATACAGGGAGAACTGTATGGGCGGCACGGTGGCACAGTGGTTAGCACTGCTGCCTCACAGCGCCTGCAGACCCGGGTTCAATTCCCGACTCAGGCGACTGACTGTGTGGAGTTTGCATGTTCTCCCCGTGTCTGCGTGGGTTTCCTCCGGGTGCTCCGGTTTCCTCCCACAGTCCAAAGATGTGCGGGTCAGGTGAATTGGCCAAGCTAAATTGCCCGTAGTGTTAGGTAAGGGGTAAATGTAGGGGTATGGGTGGGTTGCGCTTCGGCGGGTCAGTGTGGACTTGTTGGGCCGAAGGGCCTGTTTCCACACTGTAAGTCTAATCTAATCTAAAAAAAAACTAGCCATTTGGATACAGAACTGGCTGAAACATAGAAGACAGAGGGTGGTGGTGGAGGGTTGTTTTTCAGACTGGAGGGCTGTGACCAGTGGAGTGCCACAAGGATCGGTGCTGGGTCCACTACTTTATATCATTTATATAAATGATTTGGATGTGAACGTAAGAGGTACAGTTAATAAGTTTACAGATAACACCAAAATTGGACAGTGAAGAAGGTTACCTCAGATTACAACAGGACCTGATAAAGGGCTTTTGCCCGAAACGTCAATTTTCCTGCTCCTCAGATACTTCCTGACCTGCTGTGCTTTTCCAGCACCACTCTAATCCAGACTCATGTTTCCAGCATCTGCAGTCCTTGTTTTTACCTAGTGAAGAAGGTTACCTCGGATTACAATGGGATCTTGATCAGATGGGCTAATGGGCTGAGAAGTGGCAGATGGAGTTTAATTCAGATAAATGTGAGGTGCTGTATTTTGGGAAAGCAAATCTTAGCAGGACTTGTACACTTAGGGCGTGTTGCTGAACAAAGAGACTTTGGAGTGCAGGTTCATAGCTCCTTGAAAGTAGAGTCGTAGGTAGATAGGATAATGAAGAAGGCATTTGGTATGCTTTCCTTTATTGGTCAGAGTATTGAATACAGGAGTTTGGGAGGTCATGTTGCGGCTGTACAGGATATTGGTTAGACCACTTTTGGAATATTGCATGCAATTCTGGTCTCCTCCCCATCAGAAAGATGTTCTGAAACTTGAAAGAGAAAAGATTTACAAGACTTTTGCTAGGTTTGGGGGATTTGAGCTCTAGGGAGAGGTTGAGTAGTCTGGGACTGTTTTCCCTGGAGCGTTTGAGGTTATGAGGGGGTGACCTCAAAAAGGCTTCTAAAATCATGAGGAGTATGGATAGGGTAAATAGACAAAGTCTTTTCCCTGGGGTGGGGGAGTCCAGAACTAGAGGGCATAGGTTTAGGGTGAGAGGGGAAAGATATAAAAGAGACCTAAGGGTCAACTTTTTCACACAGAGGGTGGTGTGTGTATAGAATGAGCTGCCAGAGGAAGTGGTGGAGACTGGTACAATTGCAACATGGAAAAGACATCTGGATGGGTATATGAATAGGAAGAGTTTGGAGGAATGTGGGCCAGGTGCTGGCAGGTGGAACTAGATTGGATTGGGATATCTGGTCGGCATGGGCGAATTGGGCCGCAGGGTCTGTCTCCATGCTGTACGTCTGTGTGACTCTAAGCTAAGAATGAGCCTCAGGTTTATTGTTTCAGACATCAAGCTTCCTTTAAAGACAGGGAATCCTATTTATACCACCTTCAGGTGGTGCAAAGAACCAAAACAAATATGGCGTCATTCTCGAGCAATGGGAAGGAGCTGTCTTTCTAAAGATGGTGCGGAGGTTGCAAAATAAAGTGCCCTGTATGATAAAACAAAATGAATTTGTTTTGTTTTGCAGTTGATCTCTCTCTGTTGCAACATCATTAAAAATCACACAACACCAGGTTATAGTCCAACAGGTTTAATTGGAAGCACACGAGCTTTCAGAGCGACGCTCCTTCAGGTGGTAGTGGAGGGCTCAATCCTAGCACACACAATTTATAGCAAAAATTTACAGTGTGATGTAACTGAAATTTTAGACTGAAAAACTGATTGTTAAGCCTTTCATCTGTTAGAATACAGTGATAGTTTCACTTCTTCCATGTGTAAATCACAAAACTTTTTTTTAAAAAATGTTGCATTCTCGGGTTAGCTGTTAACAATGGTGATAGCTAGACAATATGTTGAAGGTGTTGGCCCCCTGTGTTCTCTGTCTATGCCATGATGTTTAGATTGATTCTAATCTAAAAAGTGAGATAATGGAGTTTTACATAAATTCATGCAATTTTTGAGCTCAGAGTTCTACATGAATGTGTACGGTTTTTGACCAAATTACAATGTAACCCTGCAAGTACAAATTCACCCCACAAAATATATGTGCGCATGTGGGTCACCCGAAGGTCCGAGGCTGAATGTCCTGGGCCACTGAAATGTTCCCTAACTGAGAGGGAACCCTCCTGTCTGTTGATTGTTGTGCGGTGCCCATTCATCTGTGTGTGTGTCTGTCTGGGTTGGGGGTTGTGAGTGTGTGTGTGTGTGTGTGTGTATAGTGAGTGCAGAGTGTCTTAAGTCTGTGAGGGGGTGCATGTGGGAGTGTGTGTGTGTGTCTATAAGGGTGTGTGTATGTGTGTCCATGTGTATAGGAGTACCTGTGTATATTTATGTGTGTGTGTGTGTGTGTGTGTGTAGTGCAATGGTGGTCACCTATAATGTGACATGAATCCAAGGTCCCGGTTGAGGCCCTCCCTAAGGGTACCGAACTTAGCTATCAGCCTCTGCTCAGCCACTTTTCTCTGCTGACTGTCCCGAAGTCCACCTTGGAGGATGGTCACCCGAAGGTCCGAGGCTGAATGTCCTGGACCACTGAAGTGTTCCCCAACTGAGAGGGAACCCTCCTGTCTGTTGACTGTTGTGCGATGCCTATTCATCTGTTGTCGTAGCCTTTGCTCGGTTTCCCCAATGTACCATGCATCCGGGCATCCTTGGTATCTATGTCCACACTCTGACACATCTTGCAGCGCTTATCGTGACAGGGTTGTATGGAGTTGTCCTGAGAGCTGGGCAGCTTGCTATGAGCAACGCTCTGTTTAGGTTTGGAGAGTTGTCCAAACCTCAAACAGATCGTTGTTCCAACGATCTGTTTGAGGTCAGGACAACTTCATACAACCCTGTCACGGTAGGCGCTACAAGACGTGTCAGAGTGTGGACATAGATACCACCATTACGCATGGGAACACCTCCCACCTTGTACATGGCAGGTACTCATGTGACTCAGCCAACGTTGTCTATCTTATACGTTGCAGGCAAGGATGCCCGGAGGCATGGTACATTGGGGAAACCAAGCAAAGGCTACGACAACGGGTGAATGGGCACCGCACAACAATCAACAGACAGGAGGGTTCCCTCCCAGTTGGGGAACACTTCAGTGGTCCAGGACATTCAGCCTCGGACCTTCAGGTGACCATCCTCCAAGGTGAACTTCAGGACAGGCAGCAGAGAAAAGTGGCTGAGCAGAGACTGATAGTTAAGTACGGTTCCCATAGGGAGGGCCTCAACCGGGACCTTGGGTTCATGTCGCATTATAGGTGACCACCATTGCACTATACGCGCGCACACACGCACACATACACGCACACACACACACACATACACGCACACACACACACACATACACACACACACATACACACACACACACACACACACAGGCACTCCTGTACACACACACACACACACACACACATGGACGCACATACACATAGATGCGCACACAGACATCCTTACAGACACACACTCTCACATGCACCCCCCCTCACAGACTTAAGACACTTTGCACTCACTACACACACATACACTTTCTCACACTCTCAACCCCCAACCCAGAGAGAGACGCACACACATAGACAGGCAAAGACCCACATGTGCACATATATTTTGTGGGGTGAATTTGTACTTGCAGGGTTACATTGTACTTTGGTCAAAAACTGTACACATTCATGTAGAACTCTGAGCTCAAAAACTGCATGGATTTATGTAAAACTCCGTTTCTCCCTTTTTAGATTAGAATCAATCTAAACATCAGGTCATAGACAGAGAACACAGGGGGCCAACACCTTCAACATATTGTCTAGCTATCACCATTGTTAACAGCTCACCCGAGAATGCGACTCTTTTTAAAAAAGTTTTGTGATTTACACATGAAAGAATACAGTGATAGTTTCACTTCTAACAGATGAAAGGCTTAACAGACAATCAATTCTTCAAAGTGTAATTTCAGTTACATCACACTGTAAATTTTTGCTATAAATTCTGTGTGCTAGGATCCACTACCACTTGATGAAGGAGCATCACTCCAAAAGCTAGTGCTTCCAATTAAACCTGTTGGACTATAACCTGGTGTTGTGTGATTTTTAACTTTGTACACCCCAGTCCAACACCGGCATCTCCAAATCGTGTTGCAACATAATCCTTCTCCTCGTAGCTTACCTCACTCCTCTGCTTCTCCTGTCACCTTCACATTTTCTCTTGGCTCCCTGTCATCCTTTCAAAGGCAATAAGGGTCTGGCTGTCAGTATAGGCCTTCCACCAGGAGTCGCCTTGCCCACTGTTCCTAGTGCAGCTTCCTTGCCTCCCGAATCCCACATCTAGTGCCAGCCATTGGCCCAGTCTTCGATTTTCAGTCTAACTAATGAATGTGAAATAAAGCTGGAGTTGTCTGCGTGTGCACTGCTGCTATCACTGTGCAGGCATATGTTGAAGTCCGTCATGGACTATTGGTATTTGGAGTAATTATTCCATTAAGTAAACCTGGACAATCCTTTGCTAACTATCCTTGGGGCATTTACCAGTTTCTAAAACACAGGTTTTCCCTGTTCATCGTCCACTTAAAATTTTAATTTCCAAATATGAATCAAAAAATTAGACATAGTTGCAATAGCAACATCTACAGGAGATCCTGTGCTGCCTACCTGTAAGCAATGTTGTCTCAAAAGGGATGATATTGTAGAAAGTTTAAAGAAAGATGCAGCGAATGAACATCAATAATGCTATTTTCCTTTTCTCTTTGGGTCATGTATTAGATCACCTTTAACCTGAGACTAACCTGGTTTTGTAAGTTCAAGACTGATCCACATTACCTTGCCAGCACAGTTAAGGATGGATAATAACTACTGACCTTCTTAAACAAAAAAAAATCAAAAATGAATTTAAATAATAAAGATATTTCTAAATGTAATATTTGTTTAGGCTTAGACTATTCTAGTGTTTAAATTACAGTGATACAAAACATTAAAGATTGTTCTAATTATTGTTTTGTCTTCCAAAATCATGTCTGGGAGCAGCTGAAATAATAGGGTAGAATTTTCCCACTTTCAGCCAATGTGTTTTTCAAGTGAGCTCCTTGGTACCCTGTTGCGAGGCAAATTATGTAAGTCTTCTCTCTCAACCTTCCTTCTCTTCAGGTCACTAACTATGCAGCCAGTCTCTCTGAAGATCAGTACATTGAATCATGGAGCAGGAGATCTCGATGTGCTAGCCACTGCTTGGACTTTGAGGTTCATTCCACTAGCAGCATGTTTAACTCCCAGCTGCATATCATCGAAGATGCTGTAAGCCAAGACAGTCCTTCCCGATGTGGCCCTGCACTATTATCTCAAGAAAGATAGTTAGCTCTTCTGTTCGCCAACAGTGACCTGGAGTCGCTGATGGATGGGATGGTGGAGAGAAGGGCAAGGCTGACTGACCAAGGTGACCATGCCACCAGACCCAGCAGTTGGGATTGAGATAATGGTCAGCCCTCAGTGAACAGTGCAATGGAGGATTAATGATTTCCTATGTCTCCCAAGGGTAACTGAGACCAGTCCCTAACCCTGCTTCATGCTTACTCTAAGTCTACCAATGCAATCACTTCTCACCAATGCTCATGGGCTACAGTACTCATATTGCCTGCATCATGTTCACTCAACTGCTCTCACCCACTTCATCTAGCTACTTACCAAAAAAAAACAAAGACTGTGGATGATGGAAATCAAAATCAAATCAGAAATTGTGGAAAAAGTCAGCAGGTCTGGCAGCAGAAAGCAGAGTTAACGTTTCATGTCCAGTGACCCTTCTACAGAACTGAACTAACTACATAGTCTATCTACTAACCGTCTTGCCCTCTGCACTTACTACATGTTCACTGAGAACACCTGACCACCTCTCCTACACCTGCATTGCCACTAATGGCTGTCCCATTCACTTCCAATATACACCCTCCCTTCTGTTACCTGAAAAACTTGACTATGCGCATCAAGGGTACCTTCCTTAAAAGAAGGGGGCTCACTGTGAGAATTCATCTACCAATATAGGGTGGATTATCTTGGATCTGCAAAATACATCTGGGTATATTGCATCCCTCAGAACTCCTTATTGAGGCATGTTACTGGCCTCCTTGCAAACCTTTGCTGCTACATTGTGTTGTTTGTGCTTTAATGTGTTTGACATGACATGAGGATTCGTGTGTGCTGTTACAGAAATGGGCTTTTCACTTTCTGACGTTCATGTTTTTGTGCGCCCTTAGAGTCCTAGAGATGTACAGCACAGAAACAGACTCTTCAGCCAGCTCATCCATGCTGACCAGATATCCGAAATTATTCTAGTCCCACCTGCTAGCACTTGGCCCATATCCCTGTAAGCCCTCCTGATTCATATACCCATCCAGATGCCTTTTAAATATTATTATTGTACTACCCTCCACCACTTCCTCAGGAAGCGCATTCCATCCACGTACCACTCTCTGCGTAAAAACGTTGCCTCTTAGATCTCTTTTATATCTTTCCCCTCTCACCCTAAACCTATGCCCTCTAGTTCTGGACTCCCCCCACACCAGGGAAAAGCCTTTGTCTATTTATCCAATCCATGCCCCTCATGATTTTGTAAACCTCCATAAGGTCACTCTTCAGCCTCCAATGCTCCAGGGAAAACAGCCCCAGACTATTCAGCCTCCCCCTATAGCTCAAAGCCCCCAACCCTAGCAACATCCTTGTAAATCTTTTCTGAACTCTTTCAAGTTTCACAACATCCTTCTAATAGGATGAAAACCAGAATTGCACACACTATTCCAAAAGTGGCCCTAACCAATATCCTGTATAGCCGCAACATGACTGCCCAACTCCTATAATCAATGCACTTTCAATAAAGGCAAGCATGCCAAATGCCTTCTTCACTATCCTATCTACCTGCGACTCTACTTTCAATGAACTATGAACCTGCACTCCAAGGTCTCTTTGTTCAGTAACACTCTGCAGAACCCTACCATTAAGTGTATAAGTCCTGCCCTGATTTGTCTTTCCAAAATGCAGCATCTCGCATTTATCTAAACTAAAATCCATCTGCCACTCCTTGGCCCATTGGTCCATCTGATCAAGATCCTGTTGTACTCTGAGGTAACCTTCTTTGCTTTCCATCACACCTCCCATTTTGATGTCATCTGCAAACTTACTAACTGTACCTCTTATGTTCACATTCAAATCATTTATATAAATGATGAAAAAACAATGGACCCAGCACTGATCCTTGTGGCACACCACTGGTCACAGCCTCTAGACTGAAAAACAACCCTCCACCACTGCCCTGTCTTCTATCTTGGAGCCAGTCTGTTTCCAAATGGCTAGTTCTTCCTGTATTCCATGTGATCTACTAAGAGCAACATTGTTGAATGCCTTACTGAAGTCCATATAGATCATTGGTCACAGGTCTCATTAATCCTATTTGTTACTTTGAAACTCTCAATTAAGTTTGTGATATGGTTTCCCTTGCACAAAGCCATGTTGACTATCCCTAATCTGTCATTTCCAAATACATGTAAATCCTGCCCCTCACGATTCCCTCCAACAACTTGCCCATCTCCAATGGCAGGCTCACTGGTCTATCGTTCCCTGACTTGTCCTTCTCACCTTCCTTAAATAGTGGCACCACATTAGCCAACGTCCAGTCTTCTGTCACCTCCACTGTGACTATGAATGATACAAATATCTCAGCAAGGGGCCCACCAATCACTTTCCTAACTTCCCACAGAGGTCCAGAGTATTCCTGATCAGGTCCTGGAGATTTATCCACCTTCATGCATTTTAAGACACCCAGCACCACCACCTCTGTAATATGGGCATTTTCAAGATGTCACCATCTATTTCCCCACATTCTATATCTTCCACGTCCTTCTCCACAGTAAACACTGATATAAAATACTTTGAATGACTTCAAGGCTCAGCCTGAGATAAAGGATGATTCCCCTGTCCTTCAGGTTTTGTTTGTGTTGTTGTCTATGTTCCCTCAAGCATCTTTTGGCTTCCATCTCCCACCCCACCATTTCCTTTCAATAATTGTTAGTTAGATTAGATTCTCTGCAGTGTGGAAACAGGCCATTTGGCCCAACACATCCATGCTGACCCTCTGAAGAGTAACCAACCCAGACCCACCTCACCATGGGCAATTTAGCATAGCCAATTCACCTGACCTGCACATCTTTGGATTGTGGGAGGAAACAAGCACCCAGAGGAAACCAATGTAGACACTGGGAGACAGACACAAGCTTCACACAGACAGTTGCTTGAGGCTGGAATCGAACTTGGGTCCCTGGCACTGTGAGGCAGTAGTGCTAACCACTGAACCATCGCGCCTGTGTCTCCATTTCAATCCCAAACTACAGAGGAACCTTGATTATCTGGGCAACACGACCGGGGAGTATTTTGTCAGATAATCGAATGCCGGATAACAGTTTAGCCAAGCATCGGGACCTTGCAATCTTGCCAGATGATCCGAAATTCAGATATTCAAATGCCAGATAATAGAAATACGTCTGTATGCAGTTTTGAGAGTTGTCATGCGTTTGTTAACCATGCATGCTCCATATGTAGAGGCCAGAGTTTTACTGATTTGTGAACATCATACCCTCCCAGAAGTCCCTATCCCCTCTTAAACACTGAGATCCCACTCTTTTACTTTGCTTTCCCACCTTTCACTGTAATCATTCCCCCAGTGAATGGACACCAACTGTAACAGGATGATTCCCTTGACTGACTGTAGTCTCTGTGACTCCACTGAAGACTTGACCCCTTTGACTTTTATGCTAATCGTTGATACGTACTGATGATATGTGGAATTTAGTTTACTTCCAGATTCATTCATCCAAATGAATCATTGGTGACCATCGTTAAATAATAACCCACCTGATTTACTGATGTCTTCTAAGGAACATCCTCTACCAGGTCTGACCTGCATGTGATTCAGACCAGTAAAAATATAATTGCCTTTTAAATGCCTGCTGAAATAGTCAAACAAGCTATTCCGTTGTGACAATTAAGGATGGGCAACAAATACTGGCCTTTCCAGAGAACCCACATCCCATGAAAGAATATGTTTAAGAACCGATTGCAAGCAAGACTTGCAGGTGAGAAAATCTGCATTTAGATCCTGTTTTTGCAATTTCAGTATATCCCATGAAAGTCCTGTCTTTCCAACTTTGCCCATCACCTGAAGCGTGGTGACCCACAGATTGAGCTACCAACAGTCAACTCTCTCTAATGACAGAGTAGTCCATTAGAACTGTACTGACACCGCAAACGTTTCGCATCCATGCAAGTACTTTTAAAAGGAAGCTACAATAATGAAAGAGCCAATATGTGCACAGCAATGAAATGCTGATCAGCAATTGGTTTGCTGGGTAAGGTGGCCAGAGCAGAGAAAATCCCATTCCATTAGAAGACTGCAGTAGGATCTGACACATCAGTTGAAGAGATTTTGGGTCATCCAAGATGGAGGACAGGAAAAATCTCTGGCTATAACAGGCTGCTCCTTTTTTGAGGTATTTTAGGTGTTGGAGGAGATTTTCTCAAATTCCAGGAGCAGCAATTACTGTTTTATATGCTGTTGCGTTGTTTTGGAGGAAACAAAAGTCAAAACAATGGCACTTTTAAAAGGGAGAGGAACACACGAAGGCAGCACATGGTCTTTGCAGGAGAGAGAAAAACCCACACTGCTAACTGACACAGTAACCTGCGCAGTTACTGCCTTTGCTGTTTGAATTCATGTATCGCTGGAGTTCGGAGCGCGTCTGGGAAAATTAACAAACAGTGAAATTCACAATTAATCTTGGAGCAATCTGTTTGGGAGAGGTCACAACATAGAAACAGATAAGTGATTAGTTTTAAGTGTGGCCTAGTCTGCAGTAGTGAGTAGAGTGGGTTCTTTCTTGATTATATATTTTATTGAGGTATGTCTCTTGATTAAACTTAAAAATATAAGCCATAAGTATTAAGTTAGTTTGGAGCAGTGTTTTGTAGAGGAATAAGACTGTGTTATGTTCTGAGTCTGTAGGTTAGAGGAAGCAAAAATGGCCTTTAGTAGAGTGATATGCTCTTCTTGTCAGATGTGGGAGTTTAGGGAGAGTTTGCATGTTACTGAGAATTATATCTGCAATAAATGTTGTTCGTTGTGAATCCAATGAGGAATTTACAAGAGCAAGGGGGTGTGATTGAAGGCAGTTATAGGAAAGGAGAAAAGTTGCAGATACAGCTACATAGATGGGATAACTTCAGGAAAGGCAAGAGAGGTAGGCAGGTAGTGTGGGAGTCTTCTGTGGCTATCCCCATTTCAACCAGGTATGCTGTTTTGGAAAATGTAGGTGGTGGTGGATTCTCAGGGGAACGTAGCACGAACAACCAAGTTCTGGTATTGACACTGGCTCTAATGCAACGAGGGGTACGTCGGGTTCCAAGAGATCAGTTGTGATAGGGGACTCTCTAGTCTGAGGTACAGACAGATGTTTCTGTGGCCAGCAGCGAAAAATCAGAATGGTGTGTTGCCTCCATGGTGCCAGGGTCAAGGATGTCTCTGAGAGAGTGCAAAATGTTCTCAAGGGGGAGAGGGCCCAGCACGACTAAGGAAGGGGAAAGAATGGGATTCTGAAGGGACAATATAAAGAGTTTGGCAGGAATTTAAAAAGGAGGTCCTCGAGAGTAGTAATATCTAGATTAGTCCCAGTGCTACGAGGTAATGAGGGTAGGAATATGAGGATAGAGCAAATGAATGCATGGCTGAGGAGCTAGTGTATGGGAGAAGAAGGATTCACATTTTTGGATTATTGGAATGTCTTCTGGGGTAGAAGTGACCTGTACAAGAAAGACAGATTGTATCTGAATTGGCAAGGAGATTTGCTAGAGCTGCTCGGGAGGATTTAAACTAGTAAGCTGGGGCTTGGGACCAGGGAGATAGTGAGGAAAGAGATCAATCTGAGTTTGGTTGAGAAAAGAAGCGAAGCAAACAGTCAGGGCAGGCAGGGACAAAGCAGAGAACAAGGTAGCACTGACAAATTAAACAGCGCTTATTTCAATGCAAGAGGCCTAAAAGGAAAGGCAGATGAACTCAGGGCATGGTTAGGAACATGGGACGGGGATATCATCGCAATTATAGAAACATGGCACAGAGATAGGCAGGACTGGCAGCTTTAATGTTCTAGGATACAAATGCTACAGGAAGGACAGAAAGGGAGGCAAGAGAGAAGGGGGAGTTGTGTTTTTGATAAAGGATAGCAATATAGCTATACTGAGGGAGGATATTCCCAGAAATGCATCCAGGGATGTTATATGGGTGGAACTGAGAAATAAGAAAGGGATGATCACTTTATTGGGATTGAATTATAGACCCCTAATAGTCAGGATATTGGTTAGGCCACTTTTGGAATAAGGTGTGCAATTCTGATCTTCCTATTAGAAGGATGTTGTGAAACTTAAAGTGGATCAGAAAAGATATTTAAGGATGTTGCCAGGGTTGGAGGATTTGAGCTAATAGGGAGTGGTTAAATAGGCTAGGGGCGTTTTCCCTGGAGTATCAAAGGCTGAGGGGTGACCTAATAGAGGTTTATAAAATCATAAGGGGTATGAAAGGTCATTTCCCTGGGGTGGGGGAGAGCACAGGTTTAGGGTGAGAGGGGAAAGATAAACAAGAGACCGAAGGGGCAACTTTTTCACACAGAGGGTGGTATGTGTATGGAATGAGCTGTCAGAGGAAATGGTGGAGGCTGGTACAATTGCAACATTTAAAAGAAATCTGAATGGGTATATGAATAGGAAGGGTTTGGAGGAATATGGGCCAGGTGCTAGCAGGTGGGACTAGATTGTGTTGGGATATCTGGTCAGAATGGACGAGTTGGACCGAAGGGGCTGTTTTCATGCTGTACATTTCTATGACTTTAAGAGAGCTGTTGGGACTGTAAGTTAACGTCTCATTTGAATGACATTTCAGAGTTGAACACCCCACTCAGTCCTGTACTAAAGTCCCAGCTTTGTTTATGTGCTTATTAGATACTCAAACATGCTCAAGCATGTGATCTTCTGGCTCTGAAAAGGAGATTCTTCAGCCAAGACTGACATCATTTAGTAATTATTTCCAATAGCTATCTTTGTACAACATTAAACATTGTACTCGAGCAAAGAAAATACTTCTGTATTTACCATGGATTTCTCCAAAGGTTCGGACCCTGATTTATCCCCATATGGTAATGAAGCTCTTCATCAGCAATTACTGCTTGCAGTTGATTTTGATGATAAGTAGTCGCTCTTTTGCAAGTCCTTATTTGGTAAAACAAATTATATATTCCTGCACATGTTATTAATTATTTTAGGATGAATGTTTCTTTAGTTTTTAAAACACTTCTGTGTCATTTTTGTGAATTTGTACTAGAATAGCGGTCTTCTTGGAAATATGCAAGTGTTCAGCTGTATGTAGTCTATAAACACTGACATATCATGTGTTGAAGTAAATAATTAAACTTTAAACAAGCTATATAAATATGTACCACTTTCCAAGCGCAGAGTGCCTTTCACAAAGTGGACAAGGGTAGAACTGTATATAAATGAGTACAAACACCTTGCAGTACAGAACTTCATTCTGCACTTCACAGATAATGTTGAAGTGACATATTTGGTAACACAGTGTCTGCACCAGTTTGGTTTGGATACAGCCGTTTGTGGTGAGTAGTCCCTTGATTGCCACTTCAGCACCACCATCAGAACAAAGAAATTCACACCACCTTGCGTTCACTTCGGGAGATTGTTACTGTGACTCTTCAAACAGATACACTTGTATCAGCATACAACTACAAGTCCTCAACATGTAGATAAAAGCTGTAATTCTCTAGGTTACTAAAAGGAAATTGTTGCTAAGATGCAAGCAAATGCGTCTTGATCTGCAGATTAACCAGAATGGGGAACAGTACATTCTGATTGTTATTTGACTAATAATCCAGAGGTTTGAATTCAGTTCTTAACTTGACAGCTGGATAAATTAAATTCAAATAATTAAATATATTGGGAATAAAAGTTAATATGGCTAATCATGAACACGTAACTATCTGATTGCCATAACAACAATATTGTTCACACCCTTTGGGGAAGTACACTTGCCACTCCTTAACTAGCCAACATATCCCTCATTCACTGTCTCCCTGAAGCGCTCTAACAAACCACTCAGGCACTGAGGGATAAGTGGAGGGCTTTTCAGAACACCCATGTCCTGTAGATTGCTTTTTTTAAAAATGCAAAGATTTTAACCTCGGTCCAAGTGCTTTAGCCGCAACAAAACATTAATAGTGATAAAGGAGCTCAGAAAAATCCAAGCAGGTCCTTGTCAAAGTATGTGTCAATTCTATCACTTCATCTTGAAAGTATCAGGAGTGACTATTTATTTTTATTCCAGAAGTTATGCCAAGTTTTAGAAACAAACCCCTCATTCAATTGATTTTATCTCTGCTATCAGTTGCATCCAAACTTAACAGGAGGGCTTAGGACGATAAAGACGAAAATTGCTTTAGAAACAAAGCAGCATGATTTCTGAAAGCCTTCAGAGTGTCTCCGATTATTAGACCATGCAGAAAATATGTTGCAAGCAAGTTTTTATTTGAGAAAACCAGAGTTAATAGAATTTGTGGCTTTTTAAGAATTTGTATCTGTGTTTCAGCTTCTGTATAATTGCATTACTTGCATATGATTAAACTGTTAACCTTTGCTTGAACCCTACATTGCCACAATGTGGTATTTTCTGCTTTTTGATAAAGACAAGAGCATAGGGGTAGAGCTTAGGAAAAGGAAGGACACTGTCACAAAGCTGAGATTGTACAACACACCTCCCAGCTGCTAGCAGGAGCTAGAGGAAGAGAGATGTGGTCGGATTCTGGAAAGGTGTGAAAGTGACAGGGTAGTCGTGGTGGGTGATTTTACTTGCCCCATATCGACTGAGACACCCTTAGGCCTGGGGGTTTGGAGGGGGAGCAATTTGTTTGGTGTGTCCAAGAGGCTTTCTTGAAACAGTATGTGGATAGCCCAATAACGGAGAGGGCCATACTGGACCTGGTATTGGGAAAAGAGCCTGGCCAGGTGATCAAAATTTCAGTGGGGGAGCATTTTGAGAATGATGACCATAATTCACTAAATTTCCAGACAAGAATGGATGTGGATGAAGGTGTTAAATTGGGAAAAGGCCTGATGGGAGAATTGGAGAATTTAGTTTGGGAGCGGCTGTTCGAGGGTAAGTCCACATCTGACTGTGGGAATCTTTTAAGGACCAGATGATTAGAGTGCAGGACAGGCATGTTCCTGTGAAAATGAAGGACAGGAATAGCAGGATTTAGGAACCTTTGATGATGGAGGAAATAATCAGCTTTGTCAAAAATAAAGGAAACATTCCCAAATCCTAGGCAACTAAAAATAGACAAATTCCTTTAAGAATATAGGGGAAGTAGGAAGGAGCTGAAAATGTGTTGCTGGTCAAAGCACAGCAGGCCAAGCAGCATCTCAGGAATAGGGAATTCGACATTTCGAGCATAAGCCCTTCATCAGGCTTATGCTCGAAACGTCGAATTCCCTATTCCTGAGATGCTGCCTGGCCTGCTGTGCTTTGACCAGCAACACATTTTCAGCTGTGATCTCCAGCATCTGCAGACCTCATTTTTTACTCGAAGTAGGAAGGAGCTCAAATAGGGAGTTAGGAGGGTAAAATGGGCCATTAAGTGTCCTTGGCCAGCAGGGTTAAAGAGAAACCTTTAGCATTTTATACATACATTAGGAGCAAGAGGGTAACTAGGGCAGGAATGGGCCCACTCCAGGATAAAGGATGGAGGTTATGTGTGGAGCCAGAGGAAGTAGGTGAGATCCTTAATGAGTACTTTACATCAGTATTCACCAAAGAGAGGGACATGAGGAATGTTGAGGTGAGGGAAAGGTATGTGAATACTCTCAGACAGGTCAACACAATGAAGGAGGAAGTGTTGGGTGTCCTAAAATACATTAAGGTTGACAAATTCCTAGAGCTAGATGGGATCTATCTCTTGATACTGTGGGAGGCAAGGAAGGAAATAGCTGGGACCTTAACAAATATCATTGCATCCTCTTTTCCTCAGGTGAGGTTCCAGAGAACTGGAGAGCATACAATGTTGTACCTTTGCTTAAGAAGGGAAACTGAGATCATCAAGGTAATCGCAGGCTGGTGAGCCTGACGTCAGTGGTGGGGATGCTGTTGCATAAGTCCTTGTCACCACACTGCCAGAAGGAGATGGATGTTTTGGGGATGCTTCAGAGAAGATTACCATTATGTTGCCTGGTCTAAGGGTTTTAGTTATGAGGAGAGATTGGATAAACTCTGATTGTTTCACTGGAGAGATGGAGACTGAGGGGCAACCTGATAGAAGTCTACAAAATTATGAGAGGCATAGATAGGATGGGGGGTCAGAAGCTTTTTCCCAGTATGGAAAAATCAACTACAATAGGGCACAGGTTCAAGGTGAGAGGGGGAAAGTTTAGGGAAGAAATGCAGGGAGAATTCCAGATGGGCCTGTTGTGTAACAAATAGATGAGAATGTTTCCTCTTAGAGGGTTGTGTAACTTTGAAACTTTGTAATTCGGAAGGTTGTGGTAGAGTCATGGAACATTTTAAAGGTGGAGGTAGATACATTCTTGTTCGGCAAATAAATCAAATGTTATCGGGGCGTAGAAATGTGCAGTTTGAGACATTAACAGATCAGTCACAATTCTATTGACTGATGGAACAGGAACCAAATGGTTTACTTCCACTCCTTTTTCATATGTTCCCAGATATACATCAAACTCATGGACTTTTTCCATTTTCCTAGATGATCATTTCCAAATTGATCAGGAAGACCATCTACCAAGGATCCAAACCAAGTACAGATTCAATAGGAAGCATCAGTCCACACAGAAAATGACATTTGATCTGTTTGAAGAAAGATAACATGCTCTAGAACTGCATTGGAAATGCTGATAAGAAGCAAGTCATTCTCTAATCGAAATTACAGTTTGCCCCAAATCTAGGCAGCACCACAGCTATGGCTCACCCTGGAAGTAGTTGACAATGTCTGCCAACTTGGTAGCCGTGTGTTCCAGTAAGCTGCTGTGGACTGGGAGATTCTATACAGGATCCAGTTTTTGAGCTCCTTCGCTAAACGCTGTTCCCAGCGGTCTTCACCAACCATCACCTACAGACTGACAAGTTTCGGAGTTTACAGTCAATGTGACACTGCTCCATGACTGTGAAACCTGAGTGACACAGCACTGACACTTGAGAAAGCTTGAGATTTACCATCGGTACTGCCTAGGAAACATGCTACTTAAAGAACAAAGAAAATTTACAGCCCAGTAACAGGCCCTTCTGTGATCCAAGCCTGTACTGAGCCAAATCCACTATCTAAACCTATCTCCCAATTCCTAAAGATCTATATCACTGTGCTCCCCACCTACCCATGCATCTGTCCTGACGCACCTTAGATGAAACTACCGTGCCTGCTGCTACTACATCTGCTAGCAACAAGTTTCAAGCACCTACCAGCCTCTGTGTAAAGTACACTTTCCGCGTGTATTCCCCCTTACACTTTTCTCCGCTCACCTTCAATGTGTAACCTCCCATTATTGAATCCCTCCCCCTGGGAAAAACCTTATTTCTATCCACCCTATCTATATTCTTTATGATTTTGTAGACCTCAATCAAGTCCCCCCTCAATCTCCTTTTTTCTAATGAAAACAATTCTAACCTACCCAACTTCTCATCATAGCTAGTACCTTTAATACTAGGCTACATCCTTGTAAACCTTCTCCGCACCCTCTCCAAAGTGTCCACATCCTTTTGGTAATGTGGTGACCAGAACTGTACACAGTACTCTATATACAATCTTATATTCTTATATAATCTTAACATGACCTCCAGCTCTTATACTCAATACCCCGTCCGATGAAGGTAAGCATACCATATGCCTTCTTGACCACTCTATCCACCTGTGTAGCCACCTTCCGGGTACAATGGACCTTAACCAACAGATCTCTCTTCATTAACTTTTCCCAAGGCTCTTCCGCTTATAGTATTGTTCGCCCTAAAATTAGACCTTCCAAAATGCATCACCTAATATTTGCCGAGATTGAACACCATCTGCCATTTCTCCGCCCAATTCTCCAGTCTATCTATATTCTCCTGTATTCTTTGACAGTCCCTTACGCTTTCTGCTACGCCACCAATCTTCGTGTCATCTGCAAACTTGCTGATCATACCAACAGTGCCCTCTTCCAGATCATTCATGTATATCACAAACAGCAGTGGCCCCAGCACTGACCCCTGTGGAACATCACTGGTCACCTTTCTCCATTTTGAGAAAAGCCCTTCAACTACTGTTCTCTGTCTCCTGTTGCTCAACCACTTCTTTATCCACTTGTTAAGAACACTATGCACACCATGTGACTTCACTTTCTCCATTAGTTTACCATGCAGATCCTTATCAAACGCCTTACTCCACGTATATGACATCTATAGCCCTTCCTTCATCTATCAACTTGATCACTTCCTCAAAGAACGCTATTAAGTTGGTAAGGCACCATCTCCCCTGCATAAAACCATGTTGCCTATCACTGATAAGTCCATTCTCTTCCAAATATATAGTTCCTATCCCTCGGTACCTTCTCCAGCAACTTTCCCATCACTCACGTCAGGCTCAATGGTCTGTGGTTACCTAGACTATCCCTACTACCCTTCTTGAACAGGGGAACAACATTAGCAACTCTTCAGCCCTCCGACACCTCACCTGTGTTTAAGGATGCTACAAAGATATCTGTCAGGGCCCCAGCTATTTCCTCTCTTGCCTCCCTCAACAACCTAGGATAGATCCCATCCGGTCTTGCTGATTTGTCCACCTTAATATCCTTTAGCCTACTTATGTCAACATGATCTAGAGTAAACAAACTTCTATCTCTAATCTCAATATTCATCATGTCCCTCTCCTCAGTGAACACACAACCATCCTTCCTTCCTTATCCTTTAGTGGACCAACCCTTTCTCTAGTTACCCTCTTGTTTTTTATATATGAATAAAAGGCTTTAGGATTCTCTTTAATTCTGCTTGCTAAATTTATTTCTTGTTCCCTTTTAACCCACTTGATTCCTCGTTTAAGATCGGTCCTACTCTCCTAATATTCCTCCAAAGTTTGTTCTGTTCTTAGTTGCCTGGATCTTATGTACGCTTCCCTTTTCCTCTTGACTAGTCGCACAATTTCTCCTGTCAACCACAGTTCACGAATTTTGCCTTTCCTATCCTTTGTTTTCAAAGGAACTTGCCTATCCTGCACTATCTTCAATCTATCTTTGAAAGCCTCCCACATATTAAATATGGACCTCCCTTCAAAAAGTTGCCCCCAATCCATATTTCTCAGCTCCTGCCGAATTGTGATATAATTGGCCTTGGTCCAGTTTAATATTGTTCCCTTAGGACCGCTGTCATCTTTGTCTACGAGTATTCTAAAACTTACAGAATTGTGGTCACTATTCCCAAAGAAATCCCCCACTGCAATTTCTACCACCCGGCCTGGCTCATTCCCCAACACCAGGTCCAATATGGCCCCTTCCCTAGTAGGACTATTGACATACTGCTCTAGAAAACTTTCCTGGATGCTGCTTACAAATTCTGCCCCATCCAGACCTCTGACACTACTCATCACCAGGAAGGAACCCCTCAGGAACATGAGGTTTCTGCAGAAAGCAGGCATCACAAGCACAGAAGTGACCATCCTGCAGAGAGTGTTGGACACACTGCTCATGGAGTTAGGAAAGCAGGTAGAATAGCAACATTTAAGGTGTATCTTGATAGGCACATGAATGAGAGGTGAACAGAGGATGGAAACCACCCATGGGCAATAAATAATGTGTCTAAGTAGGGATTAGGAATTGGTACAGGCTTGGAAGGTGGAAGGGCCTCTTCCTGTGCTGTACTCTGTTGTATTGTAGTCGGGTCCAGTGTAAAACAGTGCTGAATTAGGATGTTATCTGATCTGCCAATCTACTGTAGTTTCCTTCTTTTTTAAAAAAAAAGTGTTTTATTCCTTGAAGAAATGATCTTCTCACTCACCAGGATTCCACCAGATGGATCCTCATTACTTTCTTTTTCTCTCTCACTGTTTGAGTATGTCTTTATTAGACTCGCTTTCACAGTCAGATCTTTTTCTTCAGCAAGTAAGCTCTGAATGGTCTTGTGTGAATTCTGACTAAAACTTCACTGTTGGGCCCACAAATGACAGGTCCACAAGCCTTTGCTCCCAGCACTTAGATATTCGGAGTTGACGGTGAAGTTCATCTGCTTCTCCTTCACCTCCTCAAACCTAATGGAGGCCTCTTAAGTGAGGAGGGCACTTGCCAACAAATCTCAGAGAGAAAGGGAGCAAAAGAAAGGTTGTAAAAGAAGGGGGTGAGGTTGCTGCAAGGTAAAAGGCTGACAAAGTGTAAGGCTGATAGAAACATTATGAAGAGAGGAAGAAAATCCTACAATCCACATCCTGCGCTGGCTGTCAGCCATTAGTTAGTACGTGGTTGCTGAGGAGATGTCCTGTATCTTGAGCTTTCTTGCCCTCTGTCTTTGGCCTTTGTTACCTATCATTCTCCAATATCACCTATACCTTTGTGAAGCACGGTGTGTCCATCATGGGTGGACCAGTGCACCATCTTCGTTGTTGCTGTCATAGTCAACCTTCTTCAAGTATGCTTTCAAGGTATCTTAGCAATGTTCCCTCTGGCTGTTCTGTGACCTTTGACCGGTCATGAGCTGGGTGTAGCGAGTGTACTTCAGCAGACATTCTCTTGCAGGGCCCTATAAGGCGCAGCTGTCCCCCTGGGATGATCACTTCTGTGCTTGCGATGGAGGAAGCCCATGTTCCTGAGGGGATCCATCCTGGTGATGAGTAACATCTTTCCGAAGCAGTACCAATGGTAAATCTCAAGCCTTTTCAAGGGTCAGCACTGTGTCACTCAGGTTTCACAGTCATGGAGCAGTGTCACATTGACTGTAAACTCCGAAACTTGTCAGTCTATAGGTGATGGTTGGTGAATACTGATGGGAACAGCGTTTAGCGAAGGAGCTAGTGAACCTGATCATGTTTAGATCTTCCAGTCCACAGCAGCTTACTGGAACACATGGCTACCAAGTTGGCAGACATTGTCAACTACTTCCAGGGTGAGCCATAGCTGTGATGCTGCCTAGATTTGGGGCAAACTGTAATTTCGATCAGAGAATGACTTGCTTCTTATCGGCATTTCCAATGCAGTTCTAGAGCATGTTACCTTTCTTCAAACAGGTTAAATGTCACTTTCCGTGTGGACTGGCCCAGCAATTTGTTGAGATGGAAACCGAATGGTCTCATCTCTACGTGTTCGTTGGAAGGAGAGATCAAACCGGCTAGAGTTTGGAGCAAAAACACCGTTTATTACAGAATCAAGACTGGCAAACTATACAACGAATTCAGAAGCATGCAAATTCGTTGGAGAAGGCGTTCTGTCTCTCCCTTCGGATCTGGTGCAGTTATACTTCGCGCTTCCTCGAGTTCCCGGTCAGGTTCCCCTTGTTCGGCTCTTTCATTGGTCGGTTCACCTGTCTGTGAATGGATTAGTGTCTCTATTGGCTGCCCCGAGATACCTGTCCAACTCCTGCTGTGCTGAACAATGGGTAGACATCCTGGGTTCGGCAGTTTCCGATCTTGTAAATTAAAAGTTTATTGTTTGGAAGGGTTTCCTCATTGCCATGCGTCTGGCTGTCTGGGCGTTCACAATAGTTCTCCATAGTTGAATATACAGATATTATCATTTAACATAGGACCCGAATGAGTTTGACGTCAGCGGAGGCATTAGCAAGTACTTTATCAATCAAGTGTAGTATCGGTGCGATTTACACTATCCGATAGTTACCGGTTTCCTTTATTAACAATGAAAGTGTAACAGGATGATCTGAAACTGACGGACATGTTCTAATCCCCCAGGAATGTGGCCCCAGGCAGACAGTCCTGCAGTAGCTGGGTTTATTTTACATGGCTGTGTTTTAGCTGGTATCTGACAGTGTCTGCTTTAATAAGGGTGCTCCCCTCCCTAGCCCCAATGTAGGTACCCCGATAGCAGATTCTCCCCAACATTCCCTCCCTTGGCCTCGAAAGAGGCCACACCCCCTTATCCCGTAAGGAACGCAACCCCACGAGGCGACCGGTGTCCGGTGTCCGGTGTTGTATCGACCAGACTCACCGGTTCTAAGGAGACAGTCATATGGGGATGAAGGGTGCCCTGAAAACCGCGCCGCTACACAATTAAGCAATAGATAGTCACAGCTGCATGCTAAGCTAAACTAATAGTTGAAGTAATTGGGGCAGTGTCTGCAGAAATAACGAAAAGCACAGGATTAGACAAGCATTGCAATAAGTCATTCAGAGCTGGCGAAATGTACGCGAGTGCGTTAGAATGAGTAAGCTGTTTAGTAAACGCAAGTCTGTAGTCCAAAGAGCCGGCAAATGTAAGTAGGTGTTGTAAGTTTGGAAAGGGAGTAGGAACAGCCTGGTACCAGCAGCTAGGTACCCACTAGAGATATGAAACCCAGTGTGAAACTGTACTGTGCCCCAGTGGTCCCGTAGATCAGTATGCTCCAGAGAGCAGCAGTGCTGTCCAACCGTCCGACACGGATGCAAGTAGGCAGAAATCGCATCAAATGGAGACGAACGGAGGCCACGCGTTCCGATGTCAATGCGCGACTGTGCCTGTCTTAGGTTGTCCCTCGCCCGAGGGATCTTACCCGTCATTGGCTAACCAGTCGTGCTGCATTGAGTAATCGACGCCGACATCCGTTTCACCACCCCAGGGACAGGCGTGGGCAGCTCAGTAGCATGGTCAGTGGCCTCCGAGGGTGGCTGAGGGCAGTCAGGAATACTGGACAGTCCGCAAAGGCCGCTTGCGAGAACAGCAGTGTCTCAATTGCTAAGGCACACAGTACATCTCACCCACCCGCTGTTATGGAAGGATCAATTCACATATCCCCAATTTAAACGGGCAAAATAAATAAGTGGGGGCTCTTTGGACAACCAGGCTTCATTTGACGTACATGAAGATGAAAAGTTAGTCATGAGTACAACAGGATCAGACGAATTCGAAAGAAAGCCATTGAGGGAGCCGACACGCACCGGAGAGATAGCACAGACGCCTGTATGTATTAAAAACGCAATGTTTGAAGAGTAACAAACATTTGGCCAAGAGTTGTGTCGAAAAAATAGAGTAAGTCCCTCGAGAGGGAAGTGGGATTGGTGATAGTGAGAAGGGGACCACAGTAGACTGCATGGGGAAGGCAAACGGTACGCTTTGATAATGAACGGTAAGGGGCACAAGTAGTATCGATTTGCACCCCGGGGAACTGCCCGTGCTCGGGGTGCACAACCAGTGGGGCTGTCGTAGGACAATCGTTTGATGAGCCACCCATGGAGACCGTTTAGGATAAGGGTCATTAATGTGGAAATGATGAGGATCCCCATCAGCTCTGTGGTAATAGGACAATAGAGCAGGTGAAATTCCAATGTGTGGTTAGGCAAGAGAAGGAGATGCCCCTAGCCTCACAGGGTGCGCAGAATAAGCGGCAAGGTAGCCGGGAACCCCCTTTAGCAGGCAGGGCAGGATTGTCGCCCCTAGACACTTGGGTAGGATATTGGAGCGATCCGCGACTGTGAGGCAGAACGTATTGTAACATCAGGAAAGGCACCTATACAATGGAGAAAGACCGATGTAGACAAAAAGGGGTTGAGCCACCTGCTAAAGGGCACAACCTTATCCTGGCGGCTATTTGCCCGCTCGAAGCGGAGTCCATGATAAACAAGGTGGATCTCTTAAGATAAGGCTGAATGAAGAGTTTAGAGAGCGGAATAAAGTACATGATGAGTAAGGATATTAGTGAAATGGACCCATGTCGGGCCGTAGCTCAGACTGCACCTCCCCATCAGGTCGTGTCTCATCGAGTGATTTTAGAGATATATTAGGTTGCGCTGACCTGGAGCAATGAGAGAAGTGGTGCGTGCGGTGGCCTATGTGTTTCCAGCCAGCTCAGTATAAGATATGATGATGATGATTATGGAGAGGGGGACAATGTAAAACTCTGGGCAATTAGGAGATTTGCGGTGGGACGAAATTGGACTGTTTGCCTGAGGGGACTTGTCCCCCCAAACGTGATACAGAACGAGAGGTGCAAGTATAATCCTTGTGTATGCAAGAATGTGTGTGTGTGAAGGGCCGTGTGGCATAGACAAAAGAGAATGCGCAGGTGCTGCGGGCATATCGGACTTCATCCCTGTGTAAAGGAGAGGGAGAGGGAGAGTATCATAAAAGGATGGTCAGACAGGTCAGGACAGAAATTGTCTGTGTAGCACTTTCCTCCGTTTGACACTTGAGGGTTTGATCAGTTTGAGGGAAGTAACAGCCTTTAAAAGATACCCCGGGAAAAGAATCATAAAGGAACCTGGTGACCCTGCTGTTCTCAGCGCGAACCCGCGCCTTGCAAAAGATACGAACAGATGAGTTGGAGAGGAGTACTCGCAGTTGAAGAGACTGAAGGATTTGGGCAGGAGCTGAGTATTGATCCCTGTGGGAGGCGATTGTATGTATGATGCCTTCAAGCAAAAGGCGACGGCAAAGTGCTGCCGATACTGTAGGTGCGGTGGAGGACAAAAGAGAGCGTTGGCCAGGAGTGTAACAGAGAAAAATGAAAGGCAGGCGTGAGCGCCCACAGTGCAACAGAGGGGTCGGGAACCTTTAAGTTTGCAGTGGCGGTGGCACCATTTATTATTTGGAGATGACGTGATGAATCCTGGTAGCAAACCTCAGGGAGCATGAGATTGGGGAAAGAAGCCATTTAATTTTTGGAGACGACGTGCCGAACCCTGGTAGGAAACCTCAGGGATCATAAGACTTTGGAAAGAAGATGGGGCGCAGAGCACGGCAGTGGAAGCATAGTGAGTGAAATGCCCTAATGGAGAGATGAGGCCAGAAGATGAGTTACTGTGTCCTGGTAGAAAACCTCAGGGAGCTGAAAACCTTAAAAGAGATGGAGCGTAAGGATCCGCGGATCTTCTATTCAGCAAGACCCAGTTGAATTCCTGCAAGCTGAATGAAAGACAGAACTAAGACGACCTCAGATCCGGCGGTGAACATAAAGCGTGTGGGTTTGGGAGAAAACGATGAAGGGGCGTGACTATGGCGTGGGGAATGGGGAGCGGGGTTGTAGGATAGGGCAGTACAATCGGCAAGAGGAGTCTGTACGAGATTTCAATGGGAAGGTTTGGTACTGACTGGCAGTTACAGGTTGCATGTTCAAAGCATTGGAGAGTGTAGCCTCAGACAGGTAGACTGGCTGGCATCTTCACCCCGCATGGTTGCCAATACCCGCTTTAGGGACTGGAAATGGCAGTGTCTGTGGCAGCAGTTGCTCAACCCTAGCCGCAAAGTTGAGGAGGGGGGACAAGTAGCAGGAGGAAATTGTTTTAATGAGCGTCCATAATGCTTTAGCGAAAGAAAAATCTGTGGACTCGGGAGAAGAGATAAAAATGGGTCCGTGAGAGGGGGCAGAAAAAATGTGGAGGGCATAGACGGAAGAAGGAGTAGGTGGGCCCCCCCTCGTTCTTGGCACTTTGTGAACACGAGGGGAAAAGGGATGGCCTAAACAATCATGTCGGCGGACAAAAAGATGAGTGAGCGGCCGCGAGGAAGAGAGATGGGCCAAGGACCCTGCTGTGTGCTGAGTAGCACGTCCTAATTGGAGGCCTGAGGCCTGTGACCAGCGGGGGAAAAAGAGAGAGAGAGACAAAAATAAGTGGGTTGGGGGATATTTGGGCAGTGGGACGGCCAAACACTGGACATACAAAACATTGTAAATAAAAAACGCACAGTATGGCGATGCGGCAATGCGCATGTTGTTGGTCGGGACGCTATAGTTAATAGTAAAAGTTACAACCTGTCAAACAGAATGTGGTTAGAGGCATGATTCATATCGACATCCCAGTAACTGAAGTGGACCTGTTCATCGAGTAATCCCATGGAGTAGGGCAATGACGCTTGAGAGACCCATCGGTGTAGTGGTGGCGCTGTAGTTGAGCTAATAGGGCGGCGGAACGTCCGCAGGCGAGCAGCCCCTTCTAGACTGTGCAATCCTACCAAGAGGGAGCATTCGCGCCAAAAGCGAACGGGCACCGCCCCAATTGAGCGTTCGCGCCAAAAGTCAGCTGGCCCCGCCCAACCTGGGCCTTCGCGCCAAAATCAAGAAAGCCCGCCAAGAACTAAGGTGACCCACCCAGAGAAGGGTGACCTGCCAAAACTAGGGTGAGCACGGGACACCCCGGGATTTATCGTCTTAGGATTCCACAACCGTAGTGTTATTAAAATAAAAAGCTCCACCATCCCTTCCTGCGCCCCCTCCCTACATCTAGGTATTCCTTCCCAAGTATGAGTAATTAAAAGTGATAGTGGGGGCAAGCGGTATTTAATCCTAAAAATCAAGACGAGACTATGGAGAAAAATCCCAGACCGTTAAGTGATCAATCCCAAACCGCTAAGTGTAGAGAACAACACTCACGCACTCCGACACCTGTAAAACTGTTTTCGGCTGCCGGGCGGCTTCCCACGGGCCGTCTCCGTCAGTCAGGCTGTTGGCGCCGGTTCACTGTACACCGAGACCTGGGATGAAACATTTGCTGCGACACCTCCGTTCGCCACGTCTGTTAAAATCACTGCACTCACTCACTCACTCCCTCTCTCACTGGGCCGGCCCCACACTGGTTCTCATCCACATACATGCCAAGCCACGCATACTGTCGGTGTGTCCGTACCCTCGTCTCAGCCTGTCGCAGTCCCTTGTCCCTAGTTTTAGTGACATGTTTCGAGGCATTATATCCTCGCAGAAACTGACAATCTGTGTGAAATCGTAGCAAATCTCGGTCGGGGGCGTCCGAAATGACTGGGGCTGTGGTGGAGGTACAGTGGCCCCCTTGCCACTGTGGGTTGAATGTGACTAACAGTTTCGTTTTCCACCCCGGGGATTTTTCGGCGGTCGGTGGTGCCCAATCAGTAGGGGGTTTCCCTAGGGCTATTGTTTGCCGCACTGAATACTGCGGCGAGAGTAGGAGACCGTTTAAAATTTTGGTCATTAGCACCGTATCTGTGAAGGTCTCTTTTAGTCTCGTCAATATCAGGTCTTTTTGGGCGGGCGCTTGGTTAAACACTTGATCCAGTGCTGTCTTGTGCACTGTTACATTGTCCAGTAATAATTGGGCATGCCAAGTTACGTCTGTGCCGACCGTGAGGTGCCACCAGGGCACTCCGGGGCGTAATGGTCGAAATTGGGTCATTTTTGGTGGTCCAAAGTTCAAGTCCCCCATGACGGATCTCACCTGGTGGGTACCGCTTTAAAAACAGTGCGTTTTTCAAAAGCCTGACCTTCGCGTGGCAGATTTCTGCTCTTAACAACCGGTCTAAGGCAAACGCCTGTGCAGGTAAACCCTATCCAGGAGATGAGATCCGCCCTCTGTCCCCTTAGGATGCTAGCAGCGAGTGTGTCTATCGATAGTTGTCGGAGTTAAAGTGCTTATTAAAAAGAGAAAGGATCCAATCAGTCAAGTGCGGTCAGCGCTGTCTTAATTAATTTCACAAAGCGTCCAGGCTCCGTAAGCCACGCTTTTACCTTAACTCAGAAAGCTGCGTCCAGGATCCGAAATCCACGCATAAACTTTACTGAAAAACCCGCGTCCAGGATCCGAAATCCACGCGTAAAACTCAAACTCAAAAAACTGCGTCCAGGATCCGAAATCCACGCATTAACTTAACTCAAAAACCGCGTCCAGGATCCGAAATCCACGCGTAAAACTCAAACTGAAAAAACTGCGTCCAGGATCCGAAATCCACGCATTAACTTAACTCAAAAACCGCGTCCAGGATCCGAAATCCACGCGTAAACTCAAACTCAAAAAGCTGCGCATTAACTTAAGGCTAGCCATGGATCAATTAGTCACTTCAGTACCGCGAAAACAGGCAGGTATTAGTGAAGAAGTGAGAAAATAGCTTACCAGTATGGACTCTGCAACGTTGCTGCCAAACTGAATTAAAAATACTGTTTGTGTTGGTGAGGATCAGGGAGCAGACAAAGACTGACTAACTGAAAAATTTTACCTACTGGAAGTCTTTGCTTTAACAGGCGCTTCCTCACCTTTTAAAAGTTCGGCCGAAAGTTTGTCTGCCCTCCGGTCCGCCAACGTGGCCAACTTGCGGTCGTCTCTTTCCCTTCCCACCGTCAGGCTCACCATCTGTTGAGACGGAAACCGAATGGTCTCGTCTCTACGTGTTCGTTGGAAGGAGAGATCAAACCGGCTAGAGTTTGGAGCAAAAACACCGTTTATTACAGAATCAAGACTGGCAAACTATACAACGAATTCAGAAGCATGCAAATTCGTTGGAGAAGGCGTTCTGTCTCTCCCTTCGGATCTGGTGCAGTTATACTTCGCGCTTCCTCGAGTTCCCGGTCAGGTTCCCCTTGTTCGGCTCTTTCATTGGTCGGTTCACCTGTCTGTGAATGGATTAGTGTCTCTATTGGCTGCCCCGAGATACCTGTCCAACTCCTGCTGTGCTGAACAATGGGTAGACATCCTGGGTTCGGCAGTTTCCGATCTTGTAAATTAAAAGTTTATTGTTTGGAAGGGTTTCCTCATTGCCATGCGTCTGGCTGTCTGGGCGTTCACAATAGTTCTCCATAGTTGAATATACAGATATTATCATTTAACATAGGACCCGAATGAGTTTGACGTCAGCGGAGGCATTAGCAAGTACTTTATCAATCAAGTGTAGTATCGGTGCGATTTACACTATCCGATAGTTACCGGTTTCCTTTATTAACAATGAGAGTGTAACAGGATGATCTGAAACTGACGGACATGTTCTAATCCCCCAGGAATGTGACCCCAGGCAGACAGTCCTGCAGTAGCTGGGTTTATTTTACATGGCTGTGTTTTAGCTGGTATCTGACAGTGTCTGCTTTAATAATGGTGCTCCCCTCCCTAGCCCCAATGTAGGTACCCTGATAGCAGATTCTCCCCAACAAATTATTCACGTGCTTTGGTCAGTGAGACTTTGATGTTTGCTTTTAGCCTTTGGAGATTGAAAAGCTTCTTATTGAATCTGTACTCGGTTTGGATCTCTGGTAGATTGTCTTTCTGATTATTTTGTAAATTATCATCTAGGAAGATGATAAAAAGCCATGGCTGTGATGAATGTATATGGGAACATATGAAAAAGGAGTGAAAGTAAACCATTTGGCTCCTTTCCATGAATCAATAGAATCGTGACTGATCTGTTAATGTCTCAAACTGCACATTTCCAACTACCTCCTCCTGATAACATTTGATTTATTTGCCTAACAAGAATGTATCTACCTCCACCTTTAACATGTTCCATGCCCCCCCCCCACCCCCCACCACCCACCACCACCACCTGAGCCACAGAGTTTCAAAGTCACACAACCCTTTGAGAGGAAACATTCTCTTCTGTTTGTTCTCACATAACAGGACCCTTCCCCTTTCTTCAGGATTCAATTGGCGAGGTAGGGTCTGGCTTACAGTGTATAGTTGGGCATTAAATATGGCACCAGAGATGGGTAAGCCAGAAGCCCAAGCAGCAAAGAGCTTTTCCATCTCACTGACCATGGGATAGAATAGAATAGAATAGAATCCCTACAGTATGGAAACAGGCCCTTCATCCCAATAGGTCCACCCCAACCGTTCAAAGAGTAACCCACCCAGACCCATAACCCCTATATTTACCCCTGGCTGATACAGCTAACTTACACATCCTATAGGCAATTTAGCATGGCCAATTCACCTGACCTGCACATCTGTGGATTCCCTGAGAAATGCCCTCAACTGCTGAGCTGTATAATTAATGAGGTGAAATGTTGATGATCAGGTGAGAAAACTCTCCCCAAGGTAATGCTGACCAGACTCCATGAAACTCACTCACCACCTCACTGCAATTACCAGGCAAATCCAGCCCTTGGTCTCTAATCTTAGAATGAAATGAAGAAAGGCTCAGTATTCACCAAACTAAATTCGAAAGATGGCTATGTATGTTCTGTAGCCATACATAACATGTATTAGAGATGCTTATCTCTAATCATGTGACTAAAACTAGTTCTTTGATTCTGACATATCATCATGTAGCTTCCATTGAATATCAATAGCCATGAATGATTTGACTGAAATTGGTTCTCTGGTCCTGAACCTTGTTATCCCAAAGGTCAGTAGAGTCCAAGTCTGAAGAATAATAGTTTAATTCTGCAGGGAAAGGCTGTGACACCTTTGCATTTCAAGAATGTCTTTTAAAGTGTCTCCCAGCGTGATTCCAAAATCTGGAGTTCAAATGGAAAGAAATTGGACCTCCTGACACAACACACAGGTGCCTGTCTACAGACAATTAATCCGAATTTCTGCCTACTCACTATCTGAGCTTCTCGGTGTTCCTTCTCAAGCCAGGTGAACGTTCAAATACACGTGATCAGATCACTGCTTTTTTGGTTTTAATACTTGGGAAATGCATTCCCTTCTTTAATTGTATCTTTCTTAAGTGACTGACTGATGTAGCGTTGGATCCTGTCGGGGTAAGTGTGTGAATGAAGAATCGCCTTTGTTTAAGCCCGCAAAAGTCTGTTACTGGTACTTTTAAAAACTGACCGAGTATTAAAACACATACACACGTGTCCACCTTTTTTCAAAAAATAAGCTACAAAGTTGATTTTGTGAAGGAAGGAAGGAAATTCTGGTTTTAGTTTTTTTTTCCTCCCCTATCTGTCATGCAGCAAATTGCATTCAAGTATTTATGCACCAGAAAGCAGGAAGTTAGAAACTTGGAAACGCAAAATAGGAGGAGAGAGCCTAGATTTAAAATGATGTACAAATCAAGCAAGGGAATTGTAAGTAAAAGCATTTTTCACACAGTGCACCATCTCACAGACTTAGACCCCTTTATATATACACTTTCTCTCACAGACACTCACAAATACTCCCTCCCAACACCAACTCCACACACAAACCCACATGCACACAGACACATATATGTCTGTGGGGTGACTTTATACTTGCAGAGTTACATTGTACTTTGCTCAAAAACTGCATGAATCCATGTAAGATTCTGTTAATTCATTTTTAGATGAGAATCAGTTTAAACATTATGGCACAGACAGCAGCACACAAGGCGCTAACACTTTCAACACTTTATCTGGGCTGACACCAATCGTTAAAGTTCACTTCATAATATAGCTTTTAAAAAATGTTTTGTGATTTACATAGGAAAGAAATGAAACTATCATGATCATTCAAACAGATGAGAGACTTAACAAACAATCAAGGTATTTTTCAATGTATAATTTCAGTTACATCACACTGTAAACTTTTGCTATAAATTCTGTGTGTTACAATTGTGTACTCCACAACCACCTGATGAAGGAGCGTCGCTCCAAAAGCTAGTGTGCTTCCAATTAAACCTGTTGGACTATAACCTGGTGTTGTGTGATTGTTAACTTTGTACACCCCAGTCCAACACCGGCATCTCCAAATCATGGTTCAATTGAGGTGTTCCGGGGGCATTGGACGAGTTTTTGGATATGGGGAAGGGCAGGAGATTGGAAATAGGTATGAGTATCAGTAGAAACAGTTCTGTAAAGTACTTAACAGTTTTCAATTTTGACTTAAATTTACAAGCAGCAAAATAAATGAATATAATTGGATTAAGAAGGTAGCAAAAACAAATATAAATAGAAAATGTGCAACTTTTATCATAATGGTGAAATTTGACATCCTGTCTGATTTATCAGGACCAGTGAGGCTTTTGAAAAGTAATTATGAAGTTAATTTGCTGGTTAAACATGCCCCTAGTAACTAGAGGGTGACACTGGCTTCAGTCCTTGGGGCCCTAACTATTTGTCATTTATTAAAGACATGGATTTGGGGATAGAAAGTACTATAGCCAAATTTGGAGATCTAAAATAGGTGGGAAATTAAATTGCAATGACAAAATTAAAATTTACAAATAGGGCCAACTTTTGACAGATGAACTTTAATGTGAATAAATGTGAGGTTATCCATTTTGTTTGGAAGAATAGAAAGACAACTTATTATAATGGAGAGAAACTTCAATGTGCTTTGGTGCAGAGTGATCTGGGCATCATTGTGCATGAATCACAAAGTTAGCATCAGGTACAGCAGGTAATAAGGAAGGCAAGTAGAATGTTGACATTTATTGCTAATGGAATAGAGTATAAAAGAAAGGGAGTATTGCTTCAAATGTTTAAAGCATTAGTGAGTCTGCCGGTGGGAGGCACGGTGGCACAGTGGTTAGCACTGCTGCCTCACAGTACCAGAGACTCGGGTTCAGTTCCCGCCTCAGGCAACTGACCAGGTGGAGTTTGCATGTTCTCCCTGTGTCTGCGTAGGTTTCTTCCGGGTGCTCCAGTTTCCTCCCACACTCCAAAGATGTGCGGGTCAGGTGAATTGGCCATGCTAAATTGTCCGTAGTGTTAGGTAGGGATAAATGTAGGGGTATGAGTGGGTTGCGCTTCGGTGGGTCGGTGTGGACTTGGTGGGCCGGTGTGGACTTGGTGGGCCGAAGGGCCTGTTTCCACACTGTAAGTAATCTAATCTAATCTAATTTAGTTCCCTTACTTGAGGAGTGATGTAGCTGCATTGGAGGCAGTTTAGAGGAAGTTCATTAAATTGATTTCAAAGGAGGTGAGAGGTTTGTCTTATGCGGAGAAATTGAGCAGTTTTGGTCTATTACTTTCTGGAGTTTAGAAGAATGAGATGAGATCTAATTGAGGTATGTAAGGTGCTAAAGGGGATTGACAAAGTATTCACGGAAAGGATAGTTCCCTATGTGGAGCAATCTAGAGTGAGAGGCCATTGTTTTGGGATAAGGTGTAGCACATTTCAAACAGAGATGAGGAGGAATGACTTCTCTCAGACAGACGTGAATGTGTGGAATTTACTTTCCCAAAGTGTGGTGGATGCTGGGACATTGAGCAGATTTAAGGAGGAGATAGACAGACAGGCTTTTAATTTCATCATGGGGTTGGAGGGCTATCGAGAGTGGGCAGGAAAATGGAAGTTGAGGCTGATGAGATCAGCCATGATTGTATTAAATGGCAGGATAGGCTTGAGGGGCTGAACTACCTACCCCTGCTCCTAGCTCTTATGTTCTTGTGTTCCATTCAACAAGATAGGATTTTGCAGTTAGGCTATCAGTACCCAAGTGAAAGTTCTCATTAATGCGGGAGCTGGTGGAGACTTGAAGGAGGGGTGGATGTTGGGTGGGGGGGTGGGGGGAGACAGTGGCACACCTCAATAACACGGTCTCTGGACAGCATAGAATCATAGGCCGAATGTTTAGAAAATTCATGTTATTCTGCATGTGTGCAGTCTAAAGAATGTGCTGTCAATAGCACTGGAGATTCATTTTCCAATTTAATATCATTTTGCCATTTTTTTTCCATATCTGAATCATTCCTTATTTCATGACTTTTAATTTTTGACACACATGGCTGGCCTGGTGGCTCAGTGGTTAGCAATGCTACCTCCCAGCACTTGGGGCCCAGGTTCCATTCCAGCCTCGGGTGACTGTATATGTGGCTTTCCTTCCACAGACCTAGGACGTGCAGGTGAGGCGGATTGGCTATGGGAAATGGAAGGATACAGGGATTGGGGATGGGAGCAGGTTGCTCTTCAGAGGGTCAGTATGGACTTAACAGACCAAATGGCCTGCTTTCACACTGTAAGGATTCTATGATTATACATTTTTTAAATGCAAAATTCCAACAAAAGCATGCTGCCATTCTCATATGTAGTCACCAGATGGTGCTAATAATACATGCACTTTGTTCTGTGTCCTCAGTATTTTACAAGGTTATTCAATGCAATTACCGCAGTACGCATCAGAGATCTACAGTGTAGATGAACTGCAGCAAAATATTACTTCATTTGCAAAACTGTTTCCCTGATCATTTTACATTAAGTTTGAAATTCTAAAAATTGAAATTCTTCCCAAATCTATTTTTGGCTTGGAGAATTTTACCAGACAGGAAAATTTTGAAGATCACTCTGTTACAGGGATCACTTTTTTCGTTATTTAATCACGTCTGCCTCCATTCTCTCACAAATCACTTCCTTTGTCATTTACTGACCTCTTTTCCTTGACATTGGACTTACTTAAAAGCTGCTCATCTCTAAACATCTTCCAGTCCTGATGAAAGGTCATTCAGCCGTAACTCTGTTTCTCTCTCTACAATTATCTTTTTGAGCAATTTACTGCAGATATAAGGCTCATGCAACATTTATGCAAGTTGAGGATTATAACGGTTTATCATTAACATTGCATTTAACTCCTGACAGCACTGCCATTTGTTTAACTGTTTTTCAGCAGTTGTTGGAATGGTGTGATCACTGGTCACACCATTCCAACAACTGCTGAGGAACAATTAAATAAATTCCTTGCTGTTAGATTTCTTGTCTGATTTAATAGGCCATAAGGTTGAGGAAAGAATGAAATGGTGGCTAGCACTATGTGGGACACCAATTTGTTCCTTTCAAGCTTTTATGCCATTGCAGAAGCTGCAGTGTCGCCTCCTTAAAAATTCTTCCAGCCCGACCCTCAAAGGGACACCTATTGTTCAGAGCACTATTGTAGAGGATGGCCATGAAAGATTGAAAAGGTCAACAACTGGCATTAAACAAACAGCTGTGACCAGCATCTTCATTAACTGAGAGAGACCATGGAACAAAAGTAAAATATGGTTGATGCTGAAAATCTGAAGCAGAATTAGAAAATTGCTTGGCATAGCTGTGGAGCATGAAGCAGACTGAATGGGTTCAGGTGTCTCACCTTTAACAGAATATGACATTTATTAATCAGGAGAAGATCATTTTGACTCTGTTAATTTGGAACACTTCCGTCAAATTTGAGTTGATCATCGCCACCGTTAATGTCTTACTAAAGGACTGATGCCTCACAGTCAACAGCAACAAAGTTGAGTTACTGTTTTTTCTGTGCACTTCAGCACAACAGCTTTCCTTTTGCTGACTTTGCTGCACTTCCCCAGTAGTTCAGCAGAGAAAGCTGAGTTATTGGTGTAGTCACTGGATAGCACGGTTTCCATTTGAACATTTCTAAAACATAATCATTTTAAAATTAGCTAGAAATATGTACATTATTTTGCAATAAGCAGGAAAGCTTTTGGGAACGGTTGTTTTAAAGTCTGCGGTGTTTGAGTAGGTATCTCCCCCAGAGAGTGATGGAAACAGGGGCACTTAACATTTTTCGTGCAAAAGTAGATTATTGACGAACAATTTGGTCAAAAGATTTAGGTATTGATTAGGAGTTGAGGCTTCAGTTAGAACAGTCATGATTTCACTGCATGGGGCCATATGGCCTAATCCTGTTCATATTCAGAGACTTCTTTTCATAAATTTCTGTTCAGTTAGCGTAAGGGTCAGTGAGTTCATTGCCACGATGAACAGAAGCTTGATCTAATTCACAAAATTTCAGAAGATGCTTTCACATCCCTTCAACCCTCTTTCCCATCAACATATACTGAGGAAATACCCACTTGCACATTGACCTGCCGGAAACTGACTGACGCAAATGTCCCATGAGATGATGAACTCATTCACTTGCACAACAACAGCATGACTCGGGGTTTAGATCAGAGTGGCGCTGGAAAAGCACAGCAGGTCAGGCAGCATCCGAGGAGCAGAAAAATCGACGTTTTGGGCAAAAGCCCTTCATCAGGAATAGAGGCAGGGAGCCTCCAGAGTGGAGAGATAAATGGGGGGGGGGGGTGGGAAGTGGGGAGAGAAGATAGCAAAGAGTACAATGGGTGAATGGAGGTGGGGGATGAAGGTGATAGGTCAGAGGGGAGGGTGGGGGAAGGTAGCAAAGAGTACAATAGGTGAATGGGGGTGGGAGGGTGGGGGAAGGCAGCAAAGAGTACAATGGGTGAATGGGGGTGGAGGTGGAGGTGATAGGTCAGAGAGGAGGGTGGAAGAAGGTAACAAAGAGTACAATGGGTGAATGGGGGTGGGGGTGGAGGTGATAGGTCAGAGAGGAGGGTGGGGGAGGTAGCAAAGAGTACAATGGGTGAATGGAGGTGGGGTATGAAGGTGATTGGTCAGAGGGGAGGGTGAAGCAGATAGGTGGGAAGGGAGATTGACATGTAGGACAGGTCATGGGGACAGTGCTGACCTGGAAGGATGGAACTGGGGTAAGATGGGGGGGGGAGGGGAAATGAGAAAACTGGTGAAATCCACTTTGATGCCCTGGGCATGAAGTGTTCGAAGGAGGAAGATGAGGTGTTCTTCTTTCAGGCGTCAGGTGGTGAGGGAGCAGCAGTGATGGAGGCCCAGGACCTCCACGTCCTCGGCAGAGTGGGAGGGGGAGTTAATTGGTGCATGTGTCCCGGAGGTGTTCCCTGAAGTGCTCTGCTAGGAGGCGCCCAGTCTCCCCAATGTAGATGAGACTGCATCGGGAGCAATGGATACAATAAATGATATTGGTGGAAGTGCAGGTGAAACTTTGATGGATGTGGAAGACTTCTTTGTGGCCTTGGTTGGAGGTGAGGGAGGAGGTGTGGGCGCAGGTTTTGCAATTTCTGCGGTGGCAGGGGAAGGTGCCAGAACGGGATGGTGGGTTGTTGGGGGGCGTGGACCTAACCAGGTAGTCACGGAGGGAATGGTCTTTGCGGAAAGCGGAAAGGGGTGGAGAGGGAAATATATCCCTGGTGGTGGGATCCATTTGGAGGTGGCAGAAATGTCGGTGGATAATGTGGTTAATGCGAAGATTGGTAGGGTAGAAGGTGAGCACCAGGGGGGTTCTGTTCTTGTTACAGTTGGAGGGGTGGTGTCTGAGGGCAGAGGTGTAGGATGTGGATGAGATGATTTGAAGGGCATCTTTGACCACATGGGAAGGGAAATTGTGATCTCAAAAGAAGGAGGCCATCTGGTGTGTTTTGTGGTGGAACTGGTCCTCCTGGGAACAGATATGGCAGAGGCGGAGGAATTGGGAATACGGGATGGCATTTTTGCAGGGGGTAAGGTGGGAAGAAGTGTAATCTAGGAAGCTGTGGGAGTCGGTGGGTTTGTAATAAAAGGTCCAGGAAGGGGAGGGAGGTGTCAGAGATGGTCCATGTGAATTTAAGGTCAGGGTGGAATGTGTTGGTGAAGTTGATGAACTGCTCAACCTCCCCAAGGGAGCACAAGGTGGCACCAGTAAGTCATCAATGTAGCGGAGGAAGAGGTGGGGAGTGGTGCCTGGACCATCTCTGACACCTCCCTTCCCTTCCTTGACCTCTCCATCTCCATTAATAATGACCGACTTGACACTGACATTTTTTACAAACCCACCGAATCGACATTTCGGGCATAAGCCCTTCATCAGGACTGATGAAAGGCTCATGCCCGAAACCTCGAATTTCCTGCTCCTCGAATGCTGCCTGACCTGCCGTGCTTTTCCAGCACCACACTCTTGACCCACTTAAGTCACCTCTCAACCTTCTTCTCTCTAACAAAAAAGCCTCAAGACACTCAGCCTTTCCTCCTTAGACCTTCTCTCCATACCAGGCAACATCCTAGTAAATCTCCTCTGAACCCTTTCCAAAGCTTCCACATCCAATAATGCGGGGCCCAGAACTGTACGCAATACTCCAAGTGCGGCTGCATCAGAACTTTGTACAGCTGAAGCATGATCTCATTGCTCTGAAATTCAATCCCTCTACGAATAAAAGCCAACACACTGTATGCCTTCTTAACAACCCTATCAACCTGGATTGCAACTCTCAGGGATCTATGTACAGGGACACCGAGATCACCAGAGCGGGCTAATGTCTGCCCATGTGCTTGAAAGGCAACCAGACTGTTTTTGTTTACAGGTCATGGAAGGATTTTCAAGTTGATTATTTTCATACCAAGGATATGGAGACTAGTCCCACAGGCTCTTGGTGTTTATTGAGGTGGTAAAGAAGGCATACGGCACACTTGTCTTCATTGGGCAGGGCACTGAGTATAAAAGCATGTTGCAACTGTGGAATATTTTGATCAAGCTACACTTGGACTACTGTGTGCAGTTCTGCTTGCCACACTCTTGGAAGGATGTGGAGGCTTTGGAGAGGGTTCAGTAGAGGTTTACCAGGATATTGCCTGGATTGGAGTATATTACTGCACAAACTCGGATTGTTTTTGCTGGAATGTCAGAGGCTGAGGGGTGACCTGGTGAAGCATTTAAAGTTATGAGACGCATGGATAGGGTAGATAGTGAGAGTCTTTTTTTCCCAGGATGGAAATGTCAAGTACTATGGGACATAGATTTAAAGTGAAGGAGGAAAGTTTAAAGGAGATGTGCGAGGCAAGTACTTTACACAGAGGGTGATGTGTGTCTGGAACACACTGGCAGGGGAGGTGGTAGAAGCACAGACAACAGTAAAGTTTAAGAGGCATTTCCATAGACACATGAACAGGTAGGGAATAGTGGAATACGGACCATGTGTTGGTAGATTAGTTTAGAATAACATCATGCTTGACACAAACATAGGGGCTGAAGGGCCTGTCTTTGTGCTGTATTATATATTCTATGAATCGTAAAACGCATTCTGACCTTATGTTGGAGGGAAGGTCATTGACAAAGCAGCTGAAGATGGTTGGGCTGAGGACACTAATCTGAAGAACCCTTGCAGAAACGTCCTGGAGCTGAAATGACTGGCCTCCAACAATCACAGCCATCTTCCTATGTGCCAAGTATGATTGTAACCAGCCAAGAGTTTGCCCCCAATAGCCCCGAATTCGGATTTACTCCAGCCCCTTGACACCACACTCTGTCAAATGATGATTTGATTTTAAGGACAGTCACTCTCACGTTACCTTTCTTAGCTTGTCTTTTGTGTTCAACTGTTTCTAATGTTTTCCCACATGAACAGCGGTTATACTTTTTTAAAAAGAATATTGAATTGGTTCTAAAGCATTTTTGGATGTTTTTAAGTCAAGAATGACTCTATATGAGCTTTAGCTCTTTATTTTGAAAGGTAGTCCGATATTATCCCTTTTCTTTAGGATGTGTTGGTAAGTGATCTACTTCCTACATGAAACTACTTTCCCTGACAAAATTCTAGGCTCTGGTTTAAAAATCCCAATCTTGGGACTTATATTTTTTAAAAAAGCAGCATATTCAGCACCTGCAATTTAAAGCATGACATAGCTGAATTGTCACAACTAGTAATGATCTAAGTTATTTTTGTACGCAAGGCTAGCTGAATATAATGTGGAATTGTTGTGTACGTATCATCTATAATGGGTGGCACTTAACTCATTTGAAAGTCTAAATGATTGAATCACGTTGGGGTTATTTGATAATGGGAATTCACTGTTATGTAGAGCAATATACACTTATATGCTTGAGGGAAACTGTATAGAATATATGCAATCATTAGAATTAATTGGTGATTTGCAGATAGCATCAGATTTTACTGTTAAACATCAGCAAATGACTGTCTTTGAAGTGGAAAATGAAACTTCTCTTCAATCAATACAGCAGCACAAGTATGAATGCTTGTCAGTAGTTTGGACTCCCTGGTTTGCTTGCCTATTGTTCAGTCCACTTTCTATAACTTGGTGTACTTGCTATCTCCTTGGAAGGGTGATAAAAAAGCAGGATAACATCAGTCTGGTCCAACTCTCTCAGTTTAAACTTCAGCAATAGCTGACTGTCAATACTAGTGTGCTCCATCTGAAAGAAGAGGTGATCTTTCATCAAAAAGAACTATTGCTGGCATAAAGCAAAATAATGCATGTATAATTCATTTTTTATGATTTTGCTTCCATCTGTAATAAACAAAACCTTGCTCTTTTGAATAATTTTCTGCTACCAATGTCTTTCGCAGGCTTTGCTCAAGGTCACTCTACTATTATTTTTGTCCTCATTGCTATCTCACACATTATATACATTATGTAAAAGATGGTGGGCAGTGAGTAATGAGACTGCTGTTTATTATGAAGTCAAGTCAATGTTTGTAAACTACTTGAGCATTGCGTTTGTGTTTTATGAAGTTGCGAATCAATTAGATCAGTGATTGTTTATTCTTTGTGGGTTGTTGCAGAGCTGGCAGGTTATTAGAATGATTCTTTCCATGAGCATAATAGCTTAGCAAAGAAAGCTGCACGAGCGAATAGCAATGAAGGCCTTTTTGACAATGAAAAGCTACATTTGATGTAGCAGAATTGGTGCTACATGTCATTTATTCTCTAAGACGTTGTTAGCAAGTGATGTACCAGGAGAACCGTTAATCACAGAAGCACTGTGTTGCTCCCACTATCACATCCCTGATGTTAAGTCGGCTGACTGCATGACTTCTCTGCAGTGAATTATAGTTTTTAACCTTTGATATACCTTGGATTACCCTAATGTAGCCATGTCTTCTATTATTGTAAAGACCTTTGGATCTTCTTTTAGTCATTCAAAATTCAGTTCCTTGCAGTTTATTGTGGTCTTTGATGGAGTTGGTGGGAAATGATAATCGGCGCAAGGGAAAAACAAGGTATTGCGGAGCTTAGGATGAACAGATGTCATCATGTGTCTAATTCTACTAAGCCATCCAATGTGTTGAATAGCCTTTTAACATGGGAAAATGAATCAAAGCAAATTCAAACAAGTGCCCACTAAACCAGAGAGAGGGATGTTTTGAGGGATGATGTTTTATGTGGTGCCACCAATACTTTCTAGGCACAAACTCGTTCAGGGGCCTGTGTGATCTGATATGGATGACAGTGACCATTTTCTGGTCTCCCTAGCACAGTCTATTTTAGTAAACAGGATATAGCTTATTGCATATCTGTAGCTGTTTACATGTTACAGAATATGGAATACATTATCACAGAATCTGTTCTTAGGTTTGAATTGATCTGATTTGATTTGATCTATTGTCAAATGTACCGAGATGCAGTGAAAAGTGTTGTTTTGCTCTACAGACAGACTGCACCATACAAAGTGCACCAGGGTAGCAGAACAGATTGCAAAATACAGTGTCACAGCTGCAGCGAAGATACAGAGAGAGAGATCAATATTAACATTTGAGAAGTCCATTCAAAGGTATGATGACAGTGGGGAAATAAAACTACTCTACAATCTGTTTGTATGTTTTTCAAATGTTTATATCTTCTGCCCAGTGGAAGAGAGTATAACTAGGGTGGGGAGGGCTCTTTGATTATATTGGTTGCTTTCCTGAAGGAGCAGGAAGTATAAGTGAAGCCAATGGATGGAAGGCTGGTTTGTGTGATGGACTGGACTGTGTTCAGGACTCCCTGTAGTTTCTTGCAGTCTTGGGAAGAGCAATTGCCATACCACAGTGTGAATTGACTCCTTAAAGATTCTTAGCAACATTCCCCAAGTCCTCATGATATCTTCACCAAGGTGGCACTTATGGCATGCAATCAGTGTTAACAGTTTCAGACCCATATTCAATAAATTATCAAAATTTGGTCTATGATATAAAGGTAAAATCACTGTAATCTGTGACTAGAAAATTATGACTGGTGGTCGTTTAACCTGAGGGTGACCATACCTCAGGCAAGGGGAAGAGGTTGAGAAGGCCAAGCCCTCATGGTAAACTCAGCTGGTGAACAAATTGAACCCAGTCTGTATCACAAACCTGCTGTCCAACCAACTGAGCTAAACCAACACCCTGAAAAATAATGCAATGTAGCCATGGTCCCCAAGGACCATTAGAGAGAGACGACTGGTGGTGGTTTAATGAGGGTCACCACATCTCAGGCAAGAGGAAAGGTTGAGAAGGATAGTTCTTCATGGTGAACTCAGCCAGTGCTGGTATTGAATCCATACTATTGCTGTCACGCTGTATCACAAACCAGCCATCCAACCAATGGAGCTAACCAATCAAAAATATAGGAATCTGAAAGGAAGATTGGAGAAAATGAGCTCAAAGAGGACATTTGCAGAGCATGAGAATGAGGCCACTATTGGTGTGGCATCAATGTTGTGTACAGAAATGGATGAAATTGGAGAAACATAATTGGTAAAGATTTGAAATGGGGTAGAGGTTAATGTTGGAAGGATTTAAATGTAAGTATGAGGATTTAAAATTTGATGTTTGGGGAGGATTCATAGTCAGAATGTAGGTCAGTTGCATATTCTTACTATGCCTGTAATAAAGCTACTCCCAATTTTTAAGTAAATTTTCCACAACAACCTGGCCTCAGCATCATATTTTGAAAAATGTTTACAGTCCGAGCAATCAGCCAACAGAGACTGAAGTTCCCCATAAAGCAATAGTTATCTAATGATTAATCTCTCTGCAACAAATTATTCTCTGAATGGACAGTGACTTTAAAAATAACGCCTGTGAGATAAATTGAAGCAACAAATTGAGGTAAAGTATTTCAATTATTCACAAGTAATTCATTAAAATTCTATTCATGTTGGCCTTATTGTTTAGTTAAGACATTAGAAACTCTTGTTCTTTTTCAAAAGAACTGCTTAGAACATGGAGTGTTTTAATCTTTCCTTGGACATTATGTAAAGCAATGCCAGACTAATATATTTATGGAACCTAAGGTTTCTGTGGCAACCATCTAAGGACATGCAGAAATATGTAGCAATAAATCCTTCATTTTCAAACTGGGACAATTACTACAGGGCATAACTATATATAAGGTTGCAACATATGCTAGGGTTGAATTGAAAATGTGCTACAACTGAACTGAACCATCCACACTTAGGCCTGAATTTTCTTTGTGAAACTGGCTTCAGAGACCAAAGACCAGAAGTCCTGTCTTACGATATTAATACTGGCCAAGTCAGATCCCAATGTGAAACCTGGCTTTCCAGACCATAACGTTACATTTTTTATATAACTGAATTCATTTATTGAATGCATTCAGTACAGACTGCCAATGTACATTTAGAATGTTTATTAAACAAGGGAAACATGAACTATATTACACGAGACCAAATAAAAGGTTTGAAAGATTTAATTACAATAACAAAAAAAAATTCAAATTCAGACTATTCTTTTTCCTCCAACAAAGGTAGAGGCTGATACAATTGCAACATTTAAAAGGCATTTGGTTGGGTATATGAATAGGAAGGGTTTGGAGGGATATAGGCCGAGTGCTGGCAGGTGGGACTCACTTGGGTTGGGATATCTGGTCAGCATGGATGGGTTGGACCAAAGGGTCTGTTTCCATGCTGTCCATCTCTATGACTCTATAATGTCCTTACAGAAATCCAAATCTCAGTAAAGAGTTACCATTGGTATTAGAAATACATATTCCTCTCAGGGTCAATGAGAACAGCTCCAGGGAGGTGCTTATTTGACTTTGTGGATTCTTACAAGTGCATTACTGACCCACCAGCTACGTTTTGATTTGAAATGTTATAATCCGTCAGCTCAGCTAAATCGTTAAATGGAGTCACTGGGATGTAATGAAAAATTCTAGGGGTTTAAGTGATCCAAAATACCACATTTATTAGCAGTAATATATACATACAGTCTAAAAAGTGGTGATAAGTATATTAAGCAGTAAACTTATATATAAAGCGTAAATATACATTTGCAGTAAATATATATAAGGAAGTAAATACATATACAAAGCAGTAACTGTAAAACACAGCAAATATATAGAGCAGCAAATGTATGTTGACGAGTCTCATGCCCTTCCCCGCCAGTCAGGCACTTTGTTTTACGAGAACTCAGGGTTCCTGGTAATATTTGTGATCCCAGTCCAAAGTGAAGTCCAACTGCAAGTTACCCATGCTTATGTTACCAACAAGTCTTACTGTCTTCCTACAGTCCCTACTCACACCCAGAGGTGAATGGGGCAAAGTCCCTGATGCTAATACTGTTTTGAATCCGTGATTTCATGCTGTAATCGCCATTTTGTGGTACTTTCAGAAGTTCTCAAGACATTCCATTATGCAGAAAAAGATCTCCAGCTGGCTCATGTGATGGTCCAACTGGACAGTTCTCACAAATAATTTAGTGTCATGTTGTCGCTCCTCAGTCAATGCAGGCTGTTTTCGCATTCAGCATGTTTTCCACTTACTTTTCCATTTTATTTCAACTGCTTGTTGTCTTGTTCAATTAACCCTTAACAATTAACCCTGAGTGATCTGGTTTGAAAATATCATTTTTAATCTTACCACTACCACACCTCAGTGGGTACCTTGGATTGGACTGAGGAGCCTAATCTACGGAGAACACTCCTGGTATGTCTCTACACCTGTTCCAAGAAGAAATACGCAGAGGACTGCTGCAGATCAGCCATGTGTTCTCCCAAGACATCCATTCCTTGCGTCACCAACACTCAGTAGCAATCCTATGTATCATTTATGTGATACTCTGCAACCAAGCTCCTTAGACAGCATCTAGAAGGACAAAGGACATGGGAACACACCAGCTACAAGTTCCCCTCCAAGCCACTCACCATCCTGACTTGGAAATATATCACCGTTTTAGTGTCAGAATCATGGAATTCCCTCCCTAACAGTATTATGGATCTACTGATAGCATATGGACTGCAGTGACTCAAGAAGGCAGTTCACCACCAACTTCTCTAGGGCAACTAGGGATGGGCAATAAGTGCTGGCCAGCCAGAGAAATCCACATCCCTTAAGCAAAGGAGTGAGAGGCTTGAGTCTTGATTGCCTTTCAATTGTCAACTCCCTTGCCTCCGTCCCAGTAGTGCAGAGTCAAGATGTTCCATATGTACCTGGCTCCCCTCCACCTTCCCATTGCCTGCTGCCCTCAGCTTTGTGGAAATTCAATCTGAGGAGGGTGCGTCTACTTCTGGCCAGGGCTTGCTAAGAATATTTGGGCTGTCTAGTCACAAATACGTCTCCCACCCTCAGAATATCCAGGGCCAGCTGGCTTTACCACAAGGCAGGCTCTCTCTACCCCAGCTGCAAATTTCTGCACTGCACCGAGATGTAGTGGACGTAAAAGAAACACATTAAACACATTGGGGCACAAAGGTGGTCTGGGGACAACTTATTAATAATAGAATGTCAGAATTGTAAGTATACCATCACTTTACATCAACAACAATGTGACAATAAAGATGCAGAGGCAAGGTATCCTTACCTCCTAATCATGCAATTCTTCCCATAGCACCTGTACAAGCATGAAACTCTGTCAATATTGAATGAGGGAGCATCGGGTGTTGTAAACGCTTCCATCAGTTTGTAACCCTAGCTTTTGTGAAACAACACGACAAACATAGAAGTGATCACACAGACAATAATAGGTCCAGTGCCTGGATCCCACTGAGGGCAGTTCCAATGAGTGTACCCAGGGAGTATCAGAAACAAAGCCACTCTTCAGTAATCTGATCAGTTAGCAGTCACAGCCATGCAAATGACATGTGACCAACATAGTTGAATATTGGGACGTAACCACAGGGCAATGGGGTGCTTCTACACTGACCATTTACATAGTAGACCAGATTTAGCTATTTATTAGCACTGAAATGTGTTGCTGGAAAAGCGCAGCAGGTCAGGCAGCATCCAAGGAGCAGGAGAATCGACATTTCGGGCATGAGCCCTTCTTCAGGAAGGTCAATTCTCCTGCTCCTTGGATGCTGCCTGACCTGCTCCGCTTTTCCAGTAACACATTTTCAGCTCTGATCTCCATCATCTGCAGTCCTCACTTTCTCTTAGCTATTTATCAGACAAATTAGATGACACACATTACAGGAGGAGATTATAAGTGTGATGCCTGAGACCTACTCCCTCCACAAGTGCCCTCTCCCTTCCCCCTCCATGTTACCCAAGAAAGGCAGCATTATGTATAAGCTGATGGTGTGATGTAGGAAGTTCCTGCCCTTATGCTATGAATCCTTGAATTGTGAAATACGGCACACTGCATAGCATTCAGTTTTCCTGGAGCTGTTAAAGATTATTAAAGGTGCATAGAATTCCACCTGTCCTTTAGACCTAAGTTCTCAGAGAGCATGGAGTCAGATTAGGTATTTGAATCTCTAATGTTTTCTAAGTAACTATAAACTTAATGGAAGTGGAACCTTTGGAATTCTCTGATATAAAGAGTTTTATTCAGAGGGTTCCAGATGCAGGGAAATTGTATGTTCGAATCTTTAGTCTCCTGAGCAATTCTCATGCACTCTGCTGACTTTGGCATTCTGCAGGATCCTGATGCATAATTCCATTCTGTACTGCTCTTAGAAGTGCGTGGCCATCAGAATGCCTGGGCCCTTGTAGACAGTTTTGGCCTCCTTTCCTAAAGTAGGATCTGCTTATGATAGAGGGGGTGTAGTAAGTGAGTCCCTGGGATGTGGATTTGTTTTATAAAAAGAAATTAAGGATGCTTAGTCTGCATTCCTGAGAGTTTTGAAGAATAAGAGGTGATCTAATTGAAGCTGACATGGATAGATAAAATAGGCTGAATCCCTGGCTGCTGGGAACCATGATACATTGTTTCAAATAAAGGATAATCTGTTTAAGGTGGAGATGAGGAGGAATTTATTCACTCAGAGAATGGTGGGTCTTTGGGATCCTCGAGAACATAGAACCATACAGGCCCTTTGGCCCTCGATGTTGTGCCTACCTTTTATTCTACTCTAAGGTCAAATTAACAGACATACTCTACATTTTACCACCATCCATGTGCCTCTCCAAGAGTCACTTAAATATCCCCAATGTGTCTGACTACTACCACTGCTGGCAATGCATTCCATGCATCCACCACTCTCTGTGTAAAGAACATACCTCTGACATCTCTCCTAAACCTTTCTCCAATCACCTTAAAATCATGCCCCCTCATGATCACCATTTCTGCCCTGGGAAAAAGTCTCTGACTATCCATTCTATCTATGCCTCTCATCATCTTGTACACCTCTAAAAAGTCACCTTTCATCCTTCGCTCCAATGAGAAAAGCCCTGGCTCCCTCAACCTTTCTTCATGAGACATGTCCTCCAGTCCAGTTGAATCCTGGTAAATTTCCTCTGCACCCTTTCTAAAGCTTCCACATCTTTCCTATAATGAGGTGACCAGAACTGAACACAATACTCCAAGTGTGGTCTAACCAGGGTTTAATGGGGCTAATAACCTTGCAGCTCTTAAACTCAATCCATCTGCTAATGAAAGCCAACACACCATACTTCTTCTTAACAACCCTATCAACTTGGATAGCAACTTTGAGGGATCTATGGACATGGACCCCTCCAGCTCTTTGTTTCTTCATGCTGCCAAGAATCCTGCATTTAACCCTGTAATCTGCATTCAAATTTGACCTTCCAAAATGAACCACTTCACACTTCTCCAGGTTGAACTCCATCTGCCATTTCTCAGCCCAGCTCTGCATCCTGGGAATGTCCTGTTGCAATCTACAACAGTCCTTTGCACTATCCACATTATCCACAACTCTACCAACCTTTGTGTTAATGGCAAACTTGGTAACCTGCCCTTCCATTTCCTCACCCAAGTCATTTATAAAAATCACGAAGAGCAGAGGTCCCAGAACCGATCCCTGTGGAACATCACTGGTCACCGAGCTCCAGGTTAAATACTTTCCATCTACTACCACCCTCTGTCTTCTACCTGCCAGCCAATTTTGTATCCAGTCAAATTTCCCTTTATCCCATGGCTCCTTACTTTTTGAATGAGCTTACCATGGGGAACCTTATCAAACACCTTGCTAAAATCCATACATACCATATCCACTGCTCTACCTTCATCAATTTGTTTTCTCACATCCTCAAAGAATTGAATAAGGCTTGTGAGATATGACCTACCCCTCACAAAACCATGCTGACTATTTCTAATCAAGCTGTGCTTTTCTAAATAATCATAAATTCTGTCTCTCTGAGTCCTTGGCTCCCTAGAGGACGCTTGAAAAGTAATCATTGAGCATGTTCAAGACAGAAAGCAATAGAGTTTTAGATACTAATGACATGTGGGGATGGAACAGAAAGTGGCATTGAGATCAATGATTAGCCATGATCTAACTGAATGGCAGATCAAACCTGATAGGCTGAAAGGGCTACTCCTGCTGCTCTGTGTCTTTGTATTTTTCCCAATTTCACCGTCAATTGAGAGATGATTTGTGCTGCTCTATTGTTAGTCTCATCAAAACAAATTAATTTACCTGGATGCAGGTTTGCTCACTGAGTTGGAAGGCTCATTTTCAGAAGTTTCATCACCATACCAGGTAACATCTACAGTGAGCCTCCAGCTGAAATTTGGAGGCTCACTGAAGACGTTACCTAGTATGGTGATGAAATGTCTGAAAATGAACTTTCCAGCTGAGTGTGCAAACCTACATCCAGAACCTCAACCTAAGCTACAAATCCTCTCAAAATTAACTTACCATCTCACCCTGAAGTCCCACCTCTCACCATTATGTAACATCAAAATGTTGGATTTCTGCAAATCATCTGAATGAACAGTGCTGCAGCCAATTAGAGGAAGTGTCAGGGTCCACTTCTGCTGAAAATAGCAAAACTATTCTGACTAATACATCTTATTCATGTAGGTAATAAATCATTCACAGGATTTTTGAAAAAGTTTTGATTCTAAGTATTTTTTCTTTTTGTCTGTTATGTTCCTGACTCTTTAAAGTAATCCTTCTCTCTCTCTCTTTTTTTTTGTCTAATTTGACTAATTCATACCATGACTTCCTTGTTATGGACTCAGTGTCTTTCTTTATACCTAAATCTGGTTAGTCCTTGGATGCTGCCTGAACTGCTGTGCTCTTCCAGCACCACTAATCCAGAACCTAGTTGAGGTAATAACCCATTAAGCCTAACATTCAGTTATCCCCATCACCTCCACATGTCATTAGTAATTTGCTTTTCTGGTAATCTTCATTACCAAAATAATATAACTGACAACTGAAGAAAAAATGTCTGACTTGCAATGTAATTCCCTAATTCCAGCAATTCTGTGTTATTGCAGTGAGCAGGCTACGGGGTCAAAAACTGTTTAATTGCTGTTTCTGGATGCAATGGCAGTTTGCCAATTGCTTCTAAGTTGAAGACTGCAGACAGGAAGAAATTGGCATAAAGTGAGAGCTTTGCTTTCTCTCCTGTGATTTAGTGGACTCACAGCATACCTCTTAAAATAAATTCAAAACCTGACCGTTTCATTGTGATGCAAAAGGAGGTTAAGATGAGCATAGTTTGAATCATTGTTGCAAGAGCAGTGCTGCAAATTCAGACAGGTCTAGAGCAACAGGAAAGGAACAAGGCCTAAGATTGGAATGAAGGAAGCAGGTTTAAGAAAAGGGCAATGAAAGCAAATTGGTCAAATGTAAAGAAAGAGTGCTAGAAGATTGAGAGGGACTTGGATTTTTATTGTGATGGTGAAAATAGTTACCGTATGGAAAAGAATAATTTACAGTAAGAGTTCTCTTTTAAAAAATGTATGAATATTAAAAGGAAACAGCATAATCTCAACATATTTATGTGTAAATTGCTAATTATATGCAGGATGCTTCTTTCCTTCTTGTTTTTCTCCATTGACTCCCTGTGGTGTACAGAATCATTATTTTTCCATCTCTGTGACCTTGAAACCGGCGTAGCTCATTTGCCATTGAGTCCCCTTTTGTGCCTTTGTTCAAGTTCTCTCAGCTGTCCACACATCTTCCAGCATTCATGAACTTCAGATCACCAAAGTCCTGTTGTCTTTATTCAATTCACACTTAATCCTCCTGCCCACTATTGCTAGCTGTTCTTCTGCCTATCTCAATCCCAATGTCTCGAATTCATTCCCTCACCCCTGCAACTTTGCTAACTCCCTCTCTTCCTTTGACCCCCTTAGAATGGGAGAGGGAATAATTGAATATCTTTCAAAGAACCAGTAGAGGCATAAATGGCTAAGGCACTGAGGTTACCATGAAACCCATTTCTTGGACTGACCTTTTGGTTAGCCCATCATATCTCTTTGACTTGGTGTTCTTGGGATACCTGAAGATGTCTCTCATGCTAAAGACACTATATAAATGAAGTCATAGCATATCTTGAGTACTGTCTGGCTTAGCCTTCTTGCAACATCAAGGAACCAAAAAGATGAAAATATATGTTTGAACTACAGTTTTAGTATTGATTCACAGTTTATTAGCTTAAGATGTACACTTTATTCTGTTTCACAGTAAATATAGGATTACTTGCCATACACTCAATAAATGTATTACAGCCATCAAAACTTAGAGTCCTAACTGTATATTGTTGATGTTTATTTAATTAATTGAGAGAAATAGTCTCTTGTGTTGCTCTAATTTCATTATTCTCTGAATGCTTTGGAAAGGTTCATGGAGCAACACTAGGGCTAATTTTGAATATTGTGATTTTTCTCTGTTTCAAAATCAGTTTTTTTTTGTGAGTTGTACAGTCTCTGTTCCTTGTAAATGCTGTGTTATAGGCAAATGCTATGGATGCAGCGATTTCACTGATTCAGTGGTGTAAAAGCTGGTCTGTCTATCACTCACACAATGGGATTTGCAACTTGCTGTGTTTTTCTTCCACTCAGCAAAGCATATCCATTTGGAGGAATTTTGCTGAAAATATTTATTGTGTCTTTTGATGTCAAGTCCTCAATGTGTGACTTTCTCTCGCCCTTTTAGCTTGTGCTTGTCTCTTGTACCTTGCTACTTAAGCCACAAAGGGCTCTGCTAGCTTCCTGTTAGAAAGGTTAGTGCATTGGGAGACTTGTTCAGTGCTTTGAAATCAATTTTAATCTGATATCCTTGATGGGCTGCAGCAATGTGAGAGCCATGTAGACTCCAGCTGTGCACAACAGGCTTGTTATGTTTTTGTTTTATTTTCATGGAGATTGACAATCAGTGTTGTACTGCAGATAACACAGCAATACGCTGCAATTTAGATATAAGGTGACCTTTCAGATTCTTGTTTATTTTGTCGTTTGCATATCTTGGGATATAATTAATTTATGAAGTCATTCCTCAGAGCCATTATTCTCCATGTCCTCTCGAATTTGATTAATGTCATAATAGATTTGCTCCATAAATGAGATGTCTTTGTAGTTTTTGATTAAAATACTCGGCTAAAAAGTGACCTGAGAAATGTGATTGATTTGCTGCAGGTCAACCATAACTTTCATCCAAAACCTTTCTGAGGTGGCACAAGAAGTGTCTTCACAAAATTGTAACTGCAGCATTGAAAAGAAAAACATTATCAATATAATACTGAAATAGCTATCCGTCCCATGTATTTATTGAAAATGAACAAACGTGTTTGTTGTTACCTTTGAGTGTGTGTAACGGTATCCTGTTTCGGCAGCCTACCTATTTGAAATTTATTTTCAGAAATGTTTTACAACAAAACTGATTTCGAAAGGTTACATCAGATCAAGAACTCAGTTCTGTAGTTGGAATGAAAATTTGAGTTATTTGCTGAATTTACTTCAGCTGCATATACCTTTTAATTGACTGCACAATTTGTAAAATTTGTTAACTTAAGGAGTCCACCTCCATTCAATTGTTTAAATGTGTATGTCTTTAAAAGCTCCAAAATGTTGTCTAATTTGGTCACTGTGTTTCCCAGTGCAGAACTGAGTCACTTAGACTGGGAAAGTTCTATTTTTGACTCTATATTACGCTGAACTCCCTACCTTGGAATTTAGGGGAGTTGATGGCATAGTGATATTATTGCTGGACTGAAATGTAGCTAATATTCTGGGGGTGGGGTTTGAATCCTACCAGAGTGGAGGGTGGAATTTAAGTTCAATAAAAACTTAAAATTAAGAGTCTAATGATGACCATGAATCCATTGGCGATTGTTAGAAAAACCTATCTGGTTCACTAACATCCTTTAGGGAAGGAATCTGGTATCCTTACCTCATCTGGCCTAGATGTGACTCCAGATCCACAGCAATGTGGTTGACTCTTACTTGCCCTGTGGGCAACTAGGGCTGGGCAATAATTGCTGGCCTAGCTAATGACACCCTTGTCCTGTGAGTGAATAAATGAATAAACAAAACTATCTTAATGGAAGTATAAAAATTGTTAAATATTGAAAATATTCAGCAGTACAGGCAACATCTGTATGGATAGGAACAAAATGAAAATATCAAGTTAATGACCTTTCAAAGTTAGGTAGTAACAATTCTTAAACAACGTTATAATCTGAAGGCATTGAAATCAATGTTGAGTCAAGAAAGTTGTGCAGTGTTGAACTGGAATGAAGTGCTAATCCTTGTGTTAACTTTAAGCTTCAGTAGAGCAGTGTAGACCACTATGGACCGAGTGGGAGCAAAGTGGAGAATTCCAGTGATAGGTAATCAGATGTTTGAAGCCCCATTTGTAGACGGATTAGGAATGTTCTACCAATGCTCATCCAATTTGTCTTTTGTTAATATAATGCTTGGAAACATAGCCAGCTGGATCTCATTGGTGATGAGATCCTTGATTGGAATGTTAACCTGGGCTTATCAGGGAGCCCTGGCTGACAGATATAAACAGGAGATTCGGGCAGTGGAGGGGGTCATCAGAGTCGATTGCCTGCCCCTCTTCTACGGTTATGTTAGAACGCGTGTGTCTCTGGAGAAGGAGCACGCGGTGTCCACCAACACCCTGGAGTTGTTCAGGGAGAGGTGGGTGCCACAGGGAGTGGAGTGTATTATTTCCCCGTCCAACTCTATTTTGATTTAACCCCTGCCCTCCCCTTCACTGTTTCATCACACAGCATTGCCCTTTGATGTGAAGGGCACTGCTTGTCACTGGCCACTTGGGTGTTTCTTTTCTTCCAAGTGGTAGAAATTGAATAAAGATTTGTATACCTTGTGTCTTTCACTGTGTCTCAAAAAAGAAAGAAAATAAGAAAAAAAAAACAGGGGATTTCGAGGTCCCCTTAGTCTAGGGACAATTTGAGCTGGCTGGTTAGAGCCCATGTACAGCGAACATGTAAATAAAGGGTGACTTGGTGACAGGATATTGGTCTCCTTGCAATTATTTCAGTTAAAGATTACATTTAAAACTAAACAGATTAATTGACAGTTTGGATACTACTGTGTTGCAGTGCTTTATTTGTACACCTCAAAGGTCAAAACTAGAACCGCATTGAGTTCACTTACTGGTTACGCAGGTCATGTGAGTTTTGGGCAAGTGACAATTGACAGAAACTTGCCTCACAAAACTATGAGGTGTCTATGGGTTGAAAAGCTGCCTAACAACAGCCTTTGAATTCTTAAGATTTTAAAAATTTGGTCATGGGATCTGGGCCTCAAAGGGTAGGCCAGTATTTATTGTTCATTGCTAAAAATAGGACAGTTAAGATTCAACCACACTGCTGTGGGTCTGAAGTTGTATATAGGTCAGACTTGAGCAGATAAAGATGGCAGATTTCCTTCTGTAACGGACGTTAGTCAACCAGGTGGGTTTTTACTACGAGGAGAAAGTGAGGACTGCAGCTGCTGGAGATCAGAGTCACAAGTGTGGCGCTGGAAAAACACAGCAGGTCAGGAATCCGATGAGCAGGAGAATCAACGTTTCGGGCATAAGGCCTGATCCCTGATTCTCCTGCTCCTCGGATGCTGCCTGACCTACTGTATTTTTCTAGCACCACACTCTCGATTCTGACCTTCAGCATCTGCAGTCCTCATGTTCGCCTGCCAAACTTTGAGGCAAAGGATGTGGTGTCATTCTTCGTGTGATTTGAAAAGGTCACAAAACAATGGCTCAAAGAAGACTGGGCACTGTCAACGCAAGAGCAGATTGACAGGTAGAGATGCAAAAGTTACAGGAACAAGTTCAAATTATGTTTGCATTATGTGGTGAACAGGGTAATGGCTAAACAAAGACTATTACTAAGGACCACAAAAAGATGTTAGAGTAGCCAAAACCTCCTTTAAGGATAAAAGTGCTTCACTGCCATTGGATCAAAATCCTGGAATTCCTTGCCAAGGGCATTGTGGGTCTACCAACAGCACATGGCTGCAACAATTCAAGAATACAGCTCACCATCGCCTTCACAAGGGACAGGTAATACATGCTGACCCAGCCAGCAACATCCACACCCCATCAGTAATTAAAAAGAAGATGGGTCTGGAGTTAAGCATGTTAACACAACAAGCAAACACTGAGGTTGAGGCTTCAGGGATATAGGGGTATTGTATTAAAAATTGAGTTCTCTGAGGAAGTTGAGACATTCTCACAGAGCTGCAGATAGGGGTTAAATTCAACATGTATTTAAACCAGTACCTTTAATGCCCATATTGATTTTTGAAGAACTATTCACTACAGTTTTAGTGGAGTGTGCAGGATTATTACCAAAAACAGCATATTTTTACAGTTAACAATTTCCTTTAAGGATGAGTAAAGGTAAAGTAATGGTGAAAAGAATTAATTCAGGTTTTTATTTGTTGTGGACTACCAATCGAAACACAGTTGGACCAGTATTCCAACAGTATATCTAAAACCATTTTTCTAAGAAAGATAACTAGAATCAAAAGATATAGACTACAGCGGAAATCTGAAATAAAATCAGAAAAAGCTGAAGAAACTCAATAGGTCTGGCAGCATCTGTGTCTGTGGAGAGATAAACAGAATTAGTGTTTTGAATCTGGTATGATTCTTCCTGTTCTGGAGTAGTGAGAGTCATATACTATTATAAAAAATACAAAACAATTTTGTAATTTTGAATTGTTAATTCAATCATATAATATAAGAATTGTTCATATCACTGGGAAGGATGGTATAATTACAGGTGCATTATCAAGAATATAATGATGCTGAAATAGTTTAAAATTTGAGAAGATGACAAGAAAGTGTAGAAATCCCTCATAAAAAAGGAGTGGGGTTGAATGAATGTAATTTTGTTGTGTTTTCTTGCATAGACGTGATGTTTATCTTGTGATGAAGCATGTTTGGAAAATGGCATTAATCTCTTCTAGTGTGGTGGCATATACAGGCATATTTGCAATATAAACTGGGGAAAATGGAAACTTAGACACTGCTGTATTGAGAATGTACCAACTGTGCTTTATTGCAACTCAAGGGTCAAAAGTGGATTGGTGTGGAGTTTACTTATTATTCCACAAGGTCATATGCATTTTGGAGAAATGGAATTGATACCCTTTGTGAGACACACTGGTACCTGATGCCCGTGGGTTGAAAATCTACTGCGGAGCAGACTTTGGATTTTTAATGTTGTGGTTGATCATAGACCTGGAAAGGAGCAGTTGAACTCAAACCTCAGAAAGCCCACAAACAAAGATGGCTCTCCTTCTCAGTCAATATTTCCTCCTCTTCCCAGGGCAGCAATGATGCAAAATCTGATCTAATTCCTCCCATCCTACCACCCAGGATCCAAACACTTGTTCCAGGAAGAGTCTCTGATCTGCTTGTAAAGCTTTCAATTTAGAAAATTCTATACACTGCTCAAGATGACATTGTCTCTACATTGGGAAGATCAAATTACCATGCTCCAGATGAGAGGAGAGCATTGTAATCAAGGCCCACTACTCCTTGAGCTGACAGAAATACATGAATTCTCCAAATTGAAAAGTGTGCCAGGATATTAGCAGGGAGTGGTTCCTTTGGAAAACTGAAAGTAGAAGGGAGGGGATGATATGTTTGGCAGTTATATCATGCTGAGGATGGTGGAGGTGGACCAAAGATACTGCTTGAGCTAGACTGTCCATTCAAAACTTTTGGTTTTCAATTGTGATTTCCAATATCTGTAATATTTAACTTTTACATTATTAGAGATAATTGCTCTAAGGAATGGAGAAATCAACCAGAATTCTCTAACTTCTCCTGGGAAGAAAATACAACCATGCCACTAGTATACAAATCTAAGTGTAAAAATGAGCATCTAAATGTGTCCGTGTGAATGACAGTTCTTGAGTATACATACGCACGTGATTTTGTGTCTGTAAATACATATATACCAAATGAATAGAGAAATGACTCCATATGATGCCTGTACCAGTGCACTAAAGTTAAATAATCTATACCACTAATCATCCTGGATCTCTTACAAAAAAAACCTACCTATTGGGTGAGATATGAGAAAATGTCCATTGGACTTTACCTGCAGCATCAGTCAGTATTCCAAAATAGTAAGGATAGCAACTGAAGTGGAGGTTAGGGGACACCAATTGCTGAACTATGGCAGAGAATTGACACTATCTATTATTGGCTCTCCATCTTTCACAGTATATAGATCAGCAAACAGGCAACACTTTGACAGTGAGATATGAGACATATTTAATGGACTCTGCTTTACATTCCCTTATGTATTTTTCAAACTACACAACAAACTTTTACACAAAGTAGAAACAAAAGGTACAAAATTTCATCAAAACGAAGGACAGTACAGCTGCATTTTCCAGACAGAACAAGCGGGTGATGTTAAAAAAAGTACGCTTATTGATGATACACGGACTTACATATTGTATATTGCACAGACAGGCGGCTTAACATATATATTTATACATTTATGACAAGTGATTTTGGATTGCTGCATCTAGCAACTGACTACTGTTTTCAAAATAGTAAGAAATAACTTTTCTGCTCTATGATAGATGTTCAGTAATCAACTTTACATTGACAGAACTCAATAGGTAACTTAAATTTATTGACTATTTTCCTGACTCTGCATTAAATCTGCTTTATTCAAGTCAAATTGTTTGACACTGTAGACAAACAACTTTTCTTTTTTTTCTTTTAAAACATTTACGGAATCTTTCTGATTTCAACAACTCTCACTGGTTTACACAGGTCTTTTTAGATTTTTTTAATGTTTTAATTTATTAGTTTGATTCACAGAGATGAAGACATGTAAGAATGGACCCAAGATCATTTGATTGCATTTGGTAGGACACTGACCTGGAATGAGTTAATGCAAGTTGAGAAGTGATCATGCTGACAACTTTATAAGCATTCAACCTCACAATACAATCCACTGCATTGCACTTAGCCCAATTCAGATTTCAAAAGGATTCAATTTATTAAGCGAATGACTTCCAAAGATTTAATTTAATATATTTGGCTCTTTAAGTTCCCAATGTTTACTTACACGTGGAAAATAACTAAAGGTCCAATAGCCCTTCATACTTTCCCAGGAGGTGAAGCAGTTTTGACACATTTGCATGTGTCATCCCAATAAGGGAAACAACTAAAGAGAAGCCAAGTCAAATACATTAAGGAGATAATAATCTGGGGGATTGTTAACAGCTAGGAGGGGTAACTAAACAGCAATGTTGTCTGAAAACTAAAATATTTTTGACAAAACAAAACAGAAGTGATTTTCTATGAAGGAATGAATTGATACAAGAGTGATGAAAATATTAAGAGGAGTACCAAATGAAATTTACGTGGACAAAGAAGAAATGCATGTGATTTTAGAGAGAGCTTCACTATAGGAGGAATTTCCACTTTTGGAAATATTACTTTTAAGCATTGTTAACTCTAAAAATGTACCAAGTCTGTTTTCATACATAATAGCTCATGAAAATTAAATGTGAAATGTTGGAAAGGCAAAAATATTTCAACTGAACTTCAATGAAATTTGCAAAGTGACAGAAGACCTGTATAGCAAATGTAGCAAAAGTTTAAGGAATCAATGGTTGTATCTCTGTTTATCACTGTGTATCAGTGGTGGTTATATAATAAATCTGCCTCCTTTTTATAAATGTATATATTTTGCTGATATAATAGTTGTTATATGTATGTCTAAATTATTATTGCTAATAATACAATCTTGATTGAAATATATATTTGTCTCAATTTAACATTACTTCTTCTCCTTGACATCTGGTTATATACTATTTTGTTGCCTTCAATCTCATCTATTACTGGATCATTGTCCAACAGCTTTGGGCTGTTCCTTAAGTGACTACAAAAAAAAATTACGTATCCATAAATCTACGCAAAGAACAATAGATTTTGTTCAGCAACAAGATGTAAGTGCTCACCATTAGTTCATTCACCAATAACACTTAAGCATGTGTTAGCTTGATATCTAACGGAGATCCATTTTAGCCAGCAAGAATGACTGCTAAACAGGTATATGTTGTAGCATTGGTCTTGCAGCCATTTGTTCATGTTAAGTCTTTACCAGTCGGTGATGATTTATTGATTTTGTTTTTAAAATCTATTGGCAAGAGTTGAAATTATGTCAATCTCCCAGGTTGGATTCTAGGAACACAGTAATTTATTCCATTCCCTGGTCACCATGGAAGTTCATTATTTTGTTTCAGAAGACGGCAACTCATCAGTTTTACAGAACCACTTCACACTACAATTGCTGTGCAAATGTATCGTTTGCACAGCATTCATAATCCATCTACAGACTTTGCTTCTGTACAATCAAAGTATTAGTATAGATTCCAAACCCTTTCAGAAGAGTAAATTAACCTCACAGAACTGAACCTCCAAATGGTAGGACATTATCTCTTACTGCTGATATCTATGGACTCCATTTCCAAAGTATAGATTCCAAACCCTTTTAGAAGCGTAAATTAACCTCATAGAACTGAACCTCCAAATGGTAGGACATTATCTCTTATTGCTGATATCCATTTTCAAAGATAACAAAAAATAATCTACAAAAATAATCCACGTCCTCTGGTGTCAGATAAAGGAGAACACATTTCAAAACTGATAGTTGATTCTCTTTCCTATCTTTACTAATAACTATTAACCACTAAGTACTCATAAACTACTTTCCCTATCAAAACATTTTAACCAACTCTTTCAACTAGTGGGAATAGTTGGATTGCACTTCAAAATGTCGTGGCTACAGTAATAGTAATGTACCTGTGACAGGACAAGGAAACCATGACTGGACATTTTTCATGGCTGCAAGCTATTAACCGGTGTTTTAAAAAGCTACAAAACCCACAACAGTCAATTTCTTCTAATATTCATTGTTTCACAATTTTATGAGTATTATAAACTATAGCCACTGTCATCAACCAACAAATAAACCTACTTATTAAATATATCTTAGAAACATGCAATCAAGAGTCTCACTTTTAGTACTACATGACTCACTAAATTTAATTAGTGATTAGTTGGTTTTAAGGAATTATTTTTATCCGTTCACTTTGTCAAAGTTCAATTTTGAAGTCAATCTAAATCTTAATTTGGTATCTCAGCAGCTGCAGGAAACAACACATAGTCATAATAATAAAGTCAACCAAGTATTTCACACTGATATCTTCAACAAGGTAGTTGAATAAAATTTATACCCATCAAAGGAACTTCTACAAATCAACAGCATTAAATTCCAATCTTCAACATGATTGTTCTTTACATATCTAGCTGGAACTATTACATGATTCTATGGCACTTACTAAGTCTTTTTGTTAGTTTTATAAATAACTACTTAACAAGAAAATATCTCAAGCAAGTTCACATAATTACAAGTAACTCTTTCTATGTAATGAACTGTTTTCTATGAAAGTATTTTGTGTGCACTTTTTAAATATACGTTTGCAGGAATAGACACAAATGTGTCCCAATTTGTTGTATGCAAACATTCTTCAGGAGAAGTTGAAATTGATTCCCATCACATTAAAATTGCTGTTTTTCAAGACGTTAATAAATATGTAGAATGCCCTGTATCAGTTTCCAATGCCACCGAATTTGCCCAATTGCCTATTTAGAAATGTGCCTGAAATATATCATTTCCTCTCATTGGATTCAGTGCATATACAGATATTCAGTCAACCCAGTCCATTTGCCTGAAGCAATAGTATTGCCTCATTGAGGCTTCCTACGAATGTGTCAGCATCTCCCATTGCAGGAGAAAGTTTGGACAGCTAAACTTCTGTACCAGTAATTGAGGTATTCTGGCTTTTTGACGAGTGACTGAAATATTCATGCTCATTTACTCATTTTTCAGCAAAGTTTTTGGTAGCTTCTATTTACAGAATTCATTTGTAAGACTATTCCTCCCATCTGAGATTTCCCAATCAGAAATCAAGTGTATATTGAAATGGCATAGTGGGGGTGGGGGGTGGGGGGGGGGGGGGGGGGGGGGGGGGGGAGGAGGTGGGGAGAAACATGAAAACGAAGGCTTATGAACTGTACTCATTGCTAGAGGACAGCAACACCACTTGTGCTGTAACAAAGATTGTTCCTTCCATGACAGAGTATCACAGTGAGGGGTGTCGTATACATTTAGTTTTTTCATTGTGTAAAAACAGGATAAAATACACCTCACTCAACATTAGCTTAATATCAAGTAGCCAGCCCAACGTGACTAATAGCAAAAAAAGCTTAAGCACATAAATGTTAATGTGTCTCTGTACAGTAAAACTTTAATGATTGCAATCTTTTTAAAGCGAAAGGTAATATTATAATAATCCATCAGAAAATTCAGACCTAGGCAGTTTCATTAGTAAGATTTGTTACTGTATAAACAGACCATCAATTTTAACCATCAAAATTGCAATGCACGATAACTTCATTTCGTACTCTTAAAGACATCAGTGCATTTTATTCTTCTTGAATTGATGTTATCATTCAGCAATTGTTCCTGTCCTAATAGTACACACTCATTCCCACACACACACACACACACTCTCTCTCATACACACACACACACACACACACACACGTAAGCACACACAAAGTGATTGGCAGCAGCAGACTGGCAAAGTGCAACATCACCTATCAGGAAGATAGGGGTGTGTGGACATGAGAGAGCTAATGTTCCAGGGTTTATCCTCTTACTGTATTATTTTTATCTTAACTTGTGTTAATAATAAATAATAATGAGTTCTAATTATGAACATTATGCAAATCATGTGTCATAAAATTGTATATAATTACAAGTATTTCATGTCTGATTCACATATTATGTAGAATATCGTCCTCCCAAAATCCACATTCCCAGTTAAACTCAACTGAATTTGATTTAGATCCATAAGGAAAAACTCTTATTTTTATAATTGTAGGTGTATGAGGCTCCTATTGCAGTGAAAATAGTTGTCAGAATACTACTCTGGATCCCATAGAAATAAAACAAGGTAGGCCAGTTCTGGTTTGCATTAGAACAAACATAATTCAACTGCTTTTAATTGCTGTACAGTCATGGGCAATGCACTCCTGATTAGGAGTGAGTGAGCTCCTATTTGAATTGAACAGATGTGGCCTGTGTTATAGGTGTTTGCAAGGGATTAGGAGTCTGAGAAATATCTTTACCGTGAAAGCTAAGTTTATTTGGACAGCCATTATCACTAAGTGGAACCCTATGAGGGACATGAGATTTCCAGTCTTTAAAAGATTTCTTTGCACTCATAGTACAATGGTTCTGAATTTATGTATCCAGATAGATATTTCTAAAAGTGAATTATAGGGCCCTACAGACTTTTACAATATTATCTGGGAATGTGGCTTATATCTTTGCAACTTCTACCTAAACACAACATCTTTTATTTATAAACTAAACCCAAAGTCTTTAAGCCAGCCAAGACCTTAAAAAGGCATTTGCATCATTCTTTAGTGAACGATAAGTTGCATCTTAACTGGATATTTAAGGTATGGAATGGCAGCTTTCACCACCCCTGGTAGACCACCAAAGGCTTTAGCTTAGAATTGTGATATGATGTCGATGCTCTACCAGTCTTTGAGTGTAAATTAAGTAAATGGTTTTTCACATTAGCTCGATCTAGTCCATTCACATTATGTAAAATAGAAGCATCATCATAAAAATATACAGCAGATGCATGTGATTGTAAACCATAGACAACTTACATCTACACAAGAGTTTGCATTGAACATGCTGCTATTTACAGTAAATTGTCATCATGCATTATCAACACGAATTTCATAGTAGAGCTAAAACTGCAGAAAGTAGAATTGAGCATTTAGGGAAATTTGGAATACAACTTGGAGGCTCAGATGGCTTATTTATTATTCAGAACGATGGTGGTTAATGTGTACCAAAATTAATCATGTCTTAACCCTTTGAGTACTGGATTTTCTTGCACCTTTCAAAACATAGAGATTCCATTAATAATTAACTTACAAGATTGTGTAAAATTATAAGGTTTAAGTCTTGAGGTTCTAAAGTACAAAACACAAATTTTGTAACTCTTTTTTAACAGTAATTGTAAAAATGAGAAAAAAAATACAAAACACATTAAATTTGCATATATATTTGTCATGGTGCAAAGATGCTACAGTAACCCCCAAAGGGTTAATGGAGAATGGCGCAAAACTGAGGTATTGATAGCATCTGATCAATGAGAAGTTTGTGTGATGGTGGGAATGATTTCACTTCTTGAGGCCAAGAGCTAAATCGACCTCTTCCTCTGGTTTTAGAGAGTGCCATTGTGCAATAGGCCGCCTGGGATTTGCCAGCATGTCTGACCAGTGACGAAGCTCCGTTCCGGTGGCATTGCTGCCAACAAAAATCTTGCCAATGGCATCGTTCTTGCCGATCTTGTCGTAGTCCAAGACTGTGACACAAACCTGGACTTTCTGCATGTTGAATTGAGAAATAACAATGAGAAGATTATTGCGAGTCAATAATAGCTGGATACTTTTAAAAACAATCATCACTCCATTATAGTTTAATTTGAGGTGCTAGTTTTAAGCTCAACAAAGCAATAGGGGAAAAAATGTCGAATCCAGGCATATCAGTCAGACATGCTACCAGTAGATTTTATCCGTTTCCAAGCAGAACTAATACTTTTCTCATGATGCAAGTCATAGAGATATTGCAGTCTCCTGTAAAACAGCTGTGGGGCATTTCACTGTCAGAAGGCAGCAAATCTGTGGCTGTTTTCCGATGTTCTGCTTCACCACTGTCAGCTTAATGCAGAGATGAAGGATTGAGGACCAGTGCATCTCAGACAGCAACAAGACATTCAATAAAAATTTCACATCCCACTGTTACCTAAGAGGAATGTTCTTAAATTGAATGTAAACATGCTTTTAGAATAATGCAACATGAATTATATGTTCACAACTCCCACACTTAGGAACACAAGGCCACAACAGAAAATGCTCTCACTTAAACCTGGAACACACACGAAAAATACATTGACAGCCTAGGGATTTCTCATAAATGGGTATTCAGCATAAGATTAACCGATACAGACCATAAATGTTTGAGATTTGATTCGTTGTTTGTGCTATTTTCTAACTTTGAGCTGTCTCAGCTGGATGGATAAGGGAATAATCAGGTGTTAGCACTCCTCTTCACTATTTAGTCATACCTCAATAAAACCTGCAGTAAAACGTAATGGTAGCATAATGATAATGTTACTACCCTAGTAATCTGGTGGCTACTGCTCTGGAGATATGAGTTCAAATCTCACTGTAGCAGCTAGAGAAATGTAACTTCAATTAAAGAAAATGCTAGCCTCATTAATATAATCATAGTAAGAGCAGATTTTTTGCTTTAAAAAGCACTTCACTCTCCAGTATAAACGCAAACTCTGCAGCATAAAAATCAAAGCAGATTGTGGTTATCCCATTCCCCTTCCATGACAAATAGAATCATGAAAGATTTTGTTATTCCATTTTAAATTCTATTTATTACAAAAACATGACTTTTGATGTATTCCCAAATTTCTGTGCTGCTGATTTCACAGTGGTAGATTAGATTTGACAGTACATATGTTCGACTGGCTTGAGATGCGCTTAAAAAATTATATAATAAAATGAAAAGACAACATAAGTTGTATTTAAAATGTATTGAAAAGATCTTGAGTGCCCTTTTAGTTAATACTTGAATGTCTCTCAAGCAAAGCAAGTGGTCCATTTCTCTCATGGCCTCCAATCTCAATAGTTACATTTTCCATAGTAACCAAATTAAGTGACAGTGGGTAACCGCAAACAGCTATGTCCACCCTCCACCTTTCTGCACAACAATACAGAATTGCAAATCATCAGCTATGCAAGGATGTGACACATTTCCATGAATTGTATGATTTTCTTTCATGGAAGAATCTGGATTGTTGTATCAAAACACGCTGATGGCTACAGCTCACTGTTTTCTACAATCAAAGATGGTTAGTTCTGAGCACTGAGACTGGGCAGAAAGGTACAGTGTGTAGGGGAAAGGGGAAGAAGTGGCTGCTGCCACCACTCTGCCCTACCCTCACTCCAGATAGAACTCAAACCAGCAGACAAATGACAAGCTTATTGCTGTAAGACAGTAAGAAATAAGAACAGGAGTAGGCTATCTGGCCCTTTGTGCCGGCCCTGCCATTCAGTTGAGATCATGGCTGATCTGACATTCCTTATGTTCGCTTTCCTGCCCTATCCCCATAACTGATTCCCTTTCTGATCAATAGTCTATCTATTTCAGCCTTAAATGTACACAAGGGTTCTGACCCTACATCTCTCTGTGGCAAGGAGTTTCAAAGTGTCATAAGCTCTTGGAGATGAGGAGGAATTTCTTCTCCTTCTCAAATTATTCTGAAACTGTGTCCTCTGGACCTGGACTCTCCCATGAAGAGAAACATCTTAGTATTTACTCGGTCAATATTTCAACAAGCTCAACTGACCCTTAATTCTATATTTTCATACATTTATGTGGGATGGCTGTTCCTCAGAAAATCTGCCCATTATGATTGAGTCTTCTTGATGCCAGTGAGGAGATATCTAGCCACGAAGCAACACACACCATCATTTACCTCACAACTTCCCCTTCCAAACTAAACCAACCCGAGACCACCGATAGCACCATCCCTTTTACAGCCTCTGCCATACCCAACACCTGACTTCTGATGACCCCTAATGCTGTGTGACATGACCCCCATTCCTCAGCTATAACTGGACCTAACACTCGACCCCTTCCTCCATACCTTATTTCTCCCACCCACCCTGAACTACCTTAAACTGTCTCAATTACCTGATCCCTTTTCCACCAACCCACCTGCCACCTACTTACCTGGTACTCTAGCCCATGCCAATCTGGCATCATACCCAGCCCAATTTCTTATCTCACATTTACCTTTTGCACTTCACTTTTGCCAGCAGCTGTCAAAGCTGTCAGGATATGGCAGCTGACTGTCGTGAAAAGGGAGGGTTTGCATCCCTCTGACGGTCTCACTGTAATGAATGAACCATCAGAATGGAAGTATAACTCTGAGGAAAACCTAATCAATGTCTCTGCTTGGAAGTATATGGAGTTTGTTTCTTTTGTGAAAACGAAGAGGTGCAGTGGCAATCTGCATGGAATGGCTGTTCCTCAGAAAATCTGCCCCATTATGATTGAGGAGAAAGTGAGGTCTGCAGATGCTGGAGATCAGAGCTGAAAATGTGTTGCTGGAAAAGCGCAGCAGGTCAGGCAGCATCCAAGGAACAGGAAATTTGACGTTTCGGGCACAAGCCCTTCATCAGGAATGAGGAAAGTGTGTCCAGCAGGCTAAGATAAAAGGTAGGCAGGAGGGACTTGGGGGAGGGGCGATGGAGATGTGATAGGTGGAAGGAGGTCAAGGTGAGGGTGATAGGCCGGAGTGGGGTAGGGGCGGAGAGGTCAGGAAGAAGATTGCAGGTAAGGAAGGCGGTGCTGAGTTCGAGGGATTCGACTGAGACAAGGTGGGGGTAGGGGAAATGAGGAAACTGGAGAAATCTGAGTTCATCCCTTGTGGTTGGAGGGTCCCCAGGTGGAAGATGAGGCGCTCTTCCTCCAACCGTTGTGTTGTTATGGTCTGGCGATGGAGGAGTCCAAGGACCTGCATGTCCTTGGTGGAGTGCAAGGGGGAGTTAAAAAGTGTTGAGCCACGGGGTGGTTGGGTTGGTTGGTCCAGGTGTCCCAGAGGTGTTCTCTGAAACGTTCCGCAAGTAGGCGGCCTGTCTCCCCAATATAGAGGAGGCCACATCGGGTGCAGCGGATGCAATAGATGATGTGTGTGGAGGTGCAGGTGAATTTGTGGCGGATATGGAAGGATCCCTTGGGGCCTTGGAGAGAAGTAAGGGAGGAGGTGTGGGCGCAAGTTTTGTATTTCTTGCGGTTGCAGGGGAAGGTGCCGGGAGTGGAGGTTGGTACCTCCAAACGGACCCCACCACCAGGGATATATTTCCCTCCCCTCCCCTATCAGCGTTCTGAAAAGACCACTCCCTCCGTGACTCCCTCGTCAGGTCCACACCCTCCACCAACCCAATCTCTACTCCCGGCACCTTCCCCTGCAACCGCAAGAAATGCAAAACTTGCGCCCGCACCTCCTCCCTTACTTCTCTCCAAGGCCCCAAGGGATCCTTCCATATCCGCCACAAATTCACCTGCACCTCTATATTGGGAAGACAGGCCGCCTACTTGAGGAACGTTTCAGAGAACACCTCTGGGACACCCGGACCAACCAACACAACCACCCCATGGCTCAACACTTTAGCTCCCCCTCCCACTCCACCAAGGACATACAGGTTCTTGGACTCCTCCATCGCCAGACCATAACAACATGACAGTTGGAGGAAGAGCACCTCATCTTCCACCTGGGAACCCTCCACCCACAAGGGATGAACTCAGATTTCTCCAGTTTCCTCACTTCCCCTCCCCCCACCTTGTCTCAGTCGAATCCCTCGAACCCAGCACCGCCTTCCTTACCTGCAATCTTCTTCCTGACCTCTCCGTCCCCCCACCCCACTCCGGCCTATCACCCTCACCTTGACCTCCTTCCACCTATCACATCTCCATCGCCCCTCCCCCAAGTCCCTCCTCCCTACCTTTTATCTTAGCCTGCTGGACACACTTTCCTCATTCCTGATGAAGGGCTTGTGCCCGAAACGTCGAATTTCCTGTTCCTTGGATGTTGCCTGACCTGCTGCGCTTTTCCAGCAACACATTTTCAGCCCATTATGATTGAGTCCTCTTAATGCCAGTGAGGAGATATATAGCCATGAAGCAACAACACCTAAAAGAGCTATTTACAAATCTTTGAGTCCACAAAGTCAAAGCAGAATGACATAGCAATTCAGAAAATAAATGGAGTTACAAGAATATTTTTGAATGGAGGTGGACGATTGGATTTTGTGGATTTTCCTGGTTCAGAGATAATTTAAATTTTCTTGCTCAACAAAAATTCACCAGGAACTTTGTTGGCTATATAAGTCTTCAGATTTCTGTCTCTGTCGTCAGTATTAGTCACCTATCTTTTGCAACAGTGTAATGATGGGAATATTTTCTGTAATAGAGATGGTGTTTTCTTTGTGTAGCTGGCACTATCGGAATCTAAACAGGATGTTCCTGGGAATATGTTGGCGTTTACAGAGAGTTTCTGAGAAAGTTTCACTATTTGCTGGAGATTCATAAGAAGGTGCCAACATATGGAGAGGGTTCACTAGATTCTGCCTACATATAGAGGATGACCAATAGATTATACCAATACTTACAGACAGTCAGGAAAGCTAAGCTGTATTTGCAAGGGGTTGGTGTCCATTGGAGTGAGCCAATATTTACAGAGGGGCATCATAAAGAAATGCCCCAAAATAAATCGCTGGGCATGAATAAAATACTGTTTCCCCTTTTCCGCCTGTACAGCATTCAGAAAAAACAGATGAATTGTTGGGGGCACAAACAGAAATTGCTGGACAAACGCAGCAGGTCTGGCAGCATCTCTGCAGAGAATGCAGAAGGGTCACAGGACTTGAAACGTTCACTCTGTTTTCTCTCCACAGATGCTGCCAAATCTGGTGCATTTTCCTAGCAATTTCTGTTTGTGTTTCAGATTTCCAGAATCTGCAGTTCTTTGTTTTTTGTTCGTAAATCATTGGGCAATTTGGTTTGGTCTGTAAAACTATGAAAATCCATGTGATCCACAGCAGGAAAAGCATTTGCTAAAAGTTCTTTTTGTACCAAATTAGATGCATATGCTTCTTTAGCTACGGGACTTTGGAACTTGTTTGTAGAACCATGAAATATTTATCAATTTATTGCAAAGATTTTACAAGGTCAAAACTATATTCTTGACACTGGGTGTTTTGGATTTAAAATAACATCTTTGAATTTAATGCAGCCCAGGCATCTTTAAAAATTCATTATTCATAATTTTTTTTGCAGGTTTAAGTTCTGAAGGCACTGTTTCCTTCTCACTTCTTCCTTGCAATATCCCCTCCCTCCTCATCAACAATTACCCCCACTCACTCACTCCACCACAGTTCCAGGATCATCTTAGTATACATTAGATCATTTACAAGCCATCTTAAGTTATCGCTGAGCTATAATGTTGTGGCTTTGTAATTGGATTGAAATATAAACCAGACTCCTGCTGAGTTCATTGTTACCCATTGTGCATAAGTAAATCTGCTTTTTCTGACTTCTATTCTAAAGGCTAGAGACACAGGAATACTGTCTTCACAAAAGTCTTTATAGCCTTTAGTGCTTTGGTTAGAACTAAAGCAATAAACGTGGGCTTTAATTCAATTCAGGCACTGAAAGGATTTTTTTCGTAGGATTTAGATTATTATTTTGAAGAGTGTTGACTCGCTGGGATTGTAACAATTAATGGTGTTGCCAAATTTTATTGCTTTTGCTGAATTGTTTACCCGTTTCTCTGAGGACATGATAGACAGTCAGGCTTTCAGGAAAGTTACCTATCCTTTTTGTTACCCTCTGTTTTTGAAATCATCTACATTTTTCTGTTCAAAAGCTTCTTTCCTCATCTTTTGATTGCTAGTGCATTCCTTTCTCATGTCACCCCACAACTGTTGGCTGGATGTCAAGCCCCTAGCCTCGGAAGTATCTTTTCCTCACCCTATCTTTCCTCTTTTTTAAGGCCCCTCTTAAGTTGACCCATGATCAAGCTTTTAGTCATGCTCTTGAATTTGTTTTGGCTTGCCACCTATTTGTTTCTGATCATGTCTCCTTGAAGAACCTCAGAATATTTATCTAAATAAAGGCATTGTATAAAGATTAATTATTCTTTCCAATCTATACTCGCTGACATTGGGCAAGGGTTAAATATTTTGATCGGCAAAATGAGACAAACAAATTTCATCAGACATTCTGCACTGTTTGTAACTGACGTTTTGATGTGTCACCTCTCTATATTTTCATCCATTATTATTCCTTTCACGTATCACAAGTTTCTTCCCCTAACTTTGCTACGGCATAGCAAGCCTCCCTTCATCTCAGAAAATCAAGCAGCTTCTCTCTCCCCTCCAACTCCCAACAACATCTGCTCCTCTCTCCCTCCCATTTTACATTAACTCTCTTTCACTCCTTTTTGCTTCATCATTCCACTCTCCTCCTCTCACCTTCATTCTCCTTTTCTATTTATCTTCATTCCACATACTCCTCCTCTCCTTCCCTGGCTTGATTCTAATATCACCACACCTTCCAACTCTGTTCAGTCCAAATATTGTATAATGGGATGTAGGCCTTGCTGAGAGGCCAGAAATTGTTTCTCGTCCCAAAGTAGCATTGAACTGAGTGTCTTGCTTGGCTATTGCAGGGACCGGTTAAGAGTCAACTGCATGGCTGTGGGTTTGGAGTCACACATAGGTACTAGACAAGGTAAGGACTGCAAATTTCTTTCCCCAAAGATTAGTGAATCAAATGGAGTTTTTAATGGCAATCGATGATCATTTTATAGTCGCAATTACTGAGACTAACTTTCAACTCCAGATTTTATTCATCAAATTCAAATACTACCAGCTGCCATTTGGGATTTGAACTAATTTTCTCACACCATTGGTCTGAGTGTCTGGATTACTAATGCTATGCCATTAATCAGCTTCCCCATTTTTGCTCTGAACTTCCATCTGTAACATTATAGGAGGCCACTAGTTGAAATAATTAATAAATAAATAATAAAATAGATTACACCCTAGCAACATGCAGTCCAATTTGAAGTACACAACCAGCCATTACATACCACTGAACCATGATTGTCAATATTAATGTTTCATTAAAATACAAGTGCTGAAATATTTAATCACAAGATAATTCAGGCATCAATATTTTGACTCAGGTTCACTATGCAAATGGAAGATCACTTTATTTGCATAAATACTTTAAGGAAATATTGCCAGAAATGTGAAATAAAGCTTTCTACATTGGATAATCATCACTCGATACTCACGGGCACATATTATGCTGAGCAGATGGTCTGTGTTTTACTTGAAGCAGTATTCTGAAGTTGCGGAACATATTTAACAGATGCATCCCATTTGTTAAATACTGTGTTCATTAATCACAAATTCACAATTTTAAATTATGTTGCTTTTTTTAAATTAATATATTAGAGTGCATGATGTATCTTTAACAGGAAGTTAACTATTATTAGGATCTATGTATCCCTTAAGGAAGGGGTTAGTAATCAAATAAATATGTGATGTCCTACGTTCTTCAAAATTTGGCTCTGAAACTTTGATGACATTTATAAGAAATGCAGTTTGAATGGAGTAGAAACTAGGAGGCTATGGATTGTTCAAGGCCATGTAATTGCTTATCATAAATCATAATCTTTAGGGTTAGTTGCATTGATTAGATTAATAATTAAGCATTTTTTTAATGCTATATATACAGTGCAGATACAGGTCATTTGGCTCATTGAGTCTGCATCGACCCTCCAAAGAGCTTCCTACTCACACCTCATGCTATCCCTCTAACCCTGCATTCCCCATGGCTAATCCCTGTAGCCTACATATCCCTGGACTCTATGGGGCAATTTAGCATGGCCAATACACCTAACCTGCACATCTTTGGACTGGGGGAGAAACCCATGCAGACACAGGGAGACAGTTCCTCATTGTAATCCACTCTTTGACTGTGGGAGGGAATTTCACAGCCTGTTCTGAGTGCTGCGTAAAATTGTCTCTCATGCCATAAGCATTGCAGGTACTTGCTAACCTGTGTTCACAAAAAAGACATTAGTATCTTTCAACTATGTTTCTGAGTCATTTGTAACCTGGATTTTGATGCATCATTTCTACTTGCCTTTATATTTCCCAGTTGGTATCTTAGTTTATTTCTCTTGTTCTATTTTAGCCCTGACATTTTGCTTCTTTCTGTCAGACTGAGTCATAATGTTCTGTCTATTCTCATCTAACCACCTCAATTTATAACATTCTGCCTCTGCCGATCCATTGGCACAAATCCCTGTAACCAGCTGCCTGCCTTTCTAACATGGAACAACAAAAATAGATCTTCAGTCTCTAGTGGGCAGTAGTTACTTCGGAAGAATGTTGTATGAATTTCATTCTTTTCTAACACTAAGAGTTGGGACGGATTGAAAATAGTGGTATGTGAATGTAGCATGACTTTGCTAGTGTTACAATCAGTAGTGCATGCTGTAGTTACATAATGGCATTGAAAAACATTTACGCGATCTGGTAAGGAATGGATTATGGCAACTTCAGATGTTGTAATCAGTCAGATGCAATGACTAAATGTACACCATCCCAAATCAATCCTGCGAATCAAAAGTGCAATTGACATGATTGGTTTGAAGGTGCATTTGCTGGTTCACCTATCCCTTTTCCTTTGCTTTATTACATTAGTTTGCCTTTCTTTTCAGGTTTAACTCAGTGATTAACTGCATCACCTGGTGGTCATGGTGCCTCACAGACCAGGGAAGCTTCCCGCCTGAAAGCCTGGTCTGAACTGGCTTTTAGTCACAGCTGTGTCACCTGGAGTTTCTTCAATTTGTACAGGTTTGCTTTGGTGCAATTAACGGAAAAAAAGGCAAAACCAGCACAAAAGAGCATGGAATTTTAATGGAAAATTTCATTCAGGAAAATTCAAGTTCACACGGTTGATTTCTTTGCATTTGTTTGCAAAGCACTGGGTCAGATGCTGGCCACACCTACTAAACTGCCCAGATCCCGATTGAACTAATTACGAAAGTACACTTCTGCTAAATACACTCACTTACAGGCTTTGGGGGATGCTGGAGAAGAAAGGCTGATGTTTTATCTAGTGTATAAATATCTCTGTTGAAATATGGTCTGTACAAATGGATTTCCTCGTCTGCTATAATCACTGACCTCTGCCATGAGGCATTATAGACTGCAACTGCCAATTTTATAAGGCTTCAAGACATACGAAGCTTCTGTCCAGTGATGAGTATACAAGAGCTGTAAAAATGCACAGCTCCTGATGAAGCGAAAGAGAGAAATTTCGGAGATGTGAAAGCTGCTATAAACATTTAGGAAGAAACTAACTAAAATGAAGGAACAGGCTCCAGCTGAAACATGGCTGTAGTTTGTTTTCTTTCCAGCTGAAATTAAATGTGATGTCAAAAAAGTCCATTTTTTTCCCCATAGGCAATGGCAAAATTACAAAATAGCAACAGATCTGTTTAAAAAACCAGGGCAGCAGAGATTAACTGCATTCTTAACTCTGTAGGGAAGAGGCTGTTTCAGAATGTATTCCACGCTGAATCACTGAACAACAGAAGAAACAAACTAAAGGAAATTAAAGTCTTGAAAGTCTATTACTCTTTTCTTTCTCAAACAGAAAGTGCTAGAAAAACTCAACAGGTCTGGCAGATCTCTGTAGAGAAAGCAGAGTTAATGTTTCAGCTCAAGGGACCGTTCTTCAGAACTGATTCTAGCCAAGAAAAGTATATATGGCAGAGGAAGGGAGAGGAGTAAATGTTTGGTGGAGTTGGAGCCCAGAAAGAGAGAACAAAGGATAGACAAAGGAATGGGTAGAGGTCAGCCTGGAAGAATCAACAGCAGCTAATGGGGACTATTAATAGATGACAATGGGTTGTTTGTGGTAGCATTCCATGTGATGACAAGGCCAGGTGTGTGGGGGTGTGGAGTAAGGTGCTCAGGCTTAAAATTATTGAACTTGATATCGAGTCCTGAGGTGGCAAGGTTATCAAGCAGAAGATGTGGTTCCTTTCTTTCAGCTTGTGCTGACCTTCACTGGACCACTGTAGCAAGCCTGAGGCAGAGATGTTGACCAGGAAACATTGTGGTGCATTGCAGTGGCAGTTAACAGGAAGTGCAGTGCCTTTTTTGCGGAGTTATGTAGGTGCTCTGTAAAGCAGTTGCCCAGTCTGTGTTTCTTCTCACCAATGTAGAGGAGATCACATTGTGAGCAGTGAATACAATGGACTAGATTCAATAAAGTGACAGTTATGATTCCAACCAGTTTTCCCTCCATTCCAAATGACCCCAGTTTTGCTAGGGCTCTTTGATGTCACACTCAACCACATGCAGCCTTAATGTCAAGAGCAGTGTCTCTCACCTCACCTCATGTCATCACAGAGAAAGCCATATTCTCATTGCAGGAAGTCAAATCATTTTTGCACATAATTGTATGGTTAGAAAGGAGCAAAACAAAGAGGTCCAGGTTGCCCCGGAGAAATAACAGCTGAAGATTCTGACGCTTCATTGTACAATGTAACATGTAAGTTCAGTCAAAAAAAATAGGTGAGACATAATTAGTGACTGTTAGAATAAGGACTGCAGAAGGAGATCATCAGGTCGACATAGAAGTCACAGACAGTGTTGTGCCATACAACAGGCCTGTACAAAATGGCTAAGATGGTGTTTCAAAAATGAAGCTCTCAAAAGTAACACTGAGATGAAATATTAGCAACACACCCATGCTGAGAGGACAGATTGCTCTGTTGGCCCAATGCAATAACACTAACAAAGATAATTAATGGCAAGCAAAAGACACATGTTACAGCAGGAGCAAGTCTAAAGCTTGGGCTGTTAATCCTCTGGGTGTTGAAAGAGATTTGCAACATGTGGCAGCATACTAAACCATTGACCATGCAACAGATCCAAGAAGAATCCGAGGATGTGTTTCCAGTGTTAGGATGTCTTCCAGGAGAATATCACCTTGAAGTAGATGACAGTCTTAAGATCAATTCAGCATCTATTGAGGAAAGTTTCAGCTGTCCTCAAGGCCAAACAAGATAGAATAGCTTGAAAGGCAGGAACAGTCAAGAAAGTGGCAACTCCTACAGAATGGATCAGCACCATGGGAGCAGTGAAACAATTTGGAAAGCTCATCTCAGCCATTACAACATTCCTGGCAGCGTCAGGAGGTGGAGAAGTCGACATTTCAAGTGTAACCCTTCTTCAGGATATGCAGTTTTTTTGTCTATAACCAATTACAACATTCCTGCAGTGTGATGTGTAACAATGGCCTTCAGTTCATGAACGAAGAACTCAGCCACTTCAGAAATACTTGGGAAATTTAACACCACACATCATCTCCACACTATCCCTAATTAAATGAAAAGCTTGTATTGGCAGTGAAAATCGCCAAAGGAACATGTAAACCAAGTAAATCCAGGCGATCCTTGAGTGGAGAAACACACCAACTGAAGGCATGGTGAGCAGCCTAGTGCAAAGACTAAGTTCATGCTGCTCCCAAATCGATCTTCCAAGAGCAAAACAAGTTACTGAACCTAGAAATAGTAACAGGTGTGAATGACAAATCAAACAGCATAAATTCAAATTGCACTTTGACAAACTGCCAAATCATAACCAGAGTTGAGCAATGGACAGCCAATCAGGTTACAAATGTTCAAAACTCTCAACAAGAGTCAGTCCAAATGGCAACTTTTGACCTATGTGCAGCAGTTGTCACCTCAGTCATGCACAGTCGAAGTGAAGGTCACAACCACAGGCACATAACACAAGGGGAGAAGCTGTTCCTCAACTTTAAGCAGCTGATCAGTGAGATGTGAATGTACCAATTGTACAGTTCACAGATAAACCATCACAACCATAAGGTCAGATTGACACAACAATGGAAACAAAATAACAGCAGGTACCATGGCAACAACAAAGGACACAGGAACGACACTACCTGGAAAGGAATGACCAACAACACATGCACATAGCATGAAATGACCAATATAATTTGAAGACAATATGTGTGATGCATGTGCAGAAACTGACAAGAATGAAGGGCTTATGCCTGAAACGTCAACACTCCTGCTCCTCAGCTGTTGCCTGACCTGCTGTGCTTTCCCAGCGCCACTCTCTTCAACTCTGACTCTCCAGCATCTGTAGTCCTCACTTTCTCCAAGAATCACTGAAAGCACGAGAACAGTCATTTGTATATCAAACATGGGACCTTGCTGATGCTTGCTGCTTTGTGACTAATAGGTTTGTTCCTGATGATCTTGCAAACCACCAGGGCAATGAAAAATGACAACTTAGCAAGTTCCATAGAGAGTAAACACAACAGAACTACATTGAAATAGCTAACACTGAAGGCCAACTGGGTCAACAGGTCAGTGCCAGTGTTCATAATGTGCATTCGCTTCCTTCCACCTTATTTCATCTCACTGTATCATGTCAATATTTAACTTCCTCTTAAAGGTTTGGGGTAAGGACTAGTGTTGCAGCCTGATAAACTGAGCTATTCTTCAGATTTTGGGATGTGAGTTGCACCAATAAGGCAAAGATAAATAATTTGAAATCACTTGGGTGTTCACAACTGAAGAGATGTGAGTGAATTACAAGGACATCAGACACTTGGATAGAAGTGCTGCCAAATAGCACTGAGAGACCAAAATCAGAGAGAATCTATTTTAAAATGAGAATTCATTTAATGTGGTGCCTGTTTGGAGACCAGAAATGGAATCAAATGGCTAATACAAGATATGGTCCTTGTTCTAAAATATTTATTTAGCCATCTGTGACCTGATGAGAAGAAAGTCCTGATTTTGGAGTGAATCTGTTTTAACACTTTAGCAACTACAATCTATACTGCTCAATATAATTTCAAACTCCGACTTCACTGAAATGTTCAATAATTCAAATTTCAAAGAGAGGCGATGGAGACACTATATATCAGTTGAAAGATAAAGAGAATTTGCAATTAATTATCACTTTCACAATGACAATATCTCAACAGACTTATTAACTGTGCTCCATGTAGGAAACTTTAGAAGATCTGACTGCCAATTTGTACACAGCAAGGTCCGATGAACAGAACTGAGATCATGACCAGATTATCTATATTTATGTTGTTCTTGAAGGATAAATATGAAGGGAATTCTCCTATTTATCTTAAAATATTGCCCTTGGAAGTTTTATGTCCACCTAAGATAGCAGAATGGAGTGATATTGAGTCTGAAAAAGCGTCGTCTGACAGCATAAAATTCCTAGGTGCTGCACTGCAGTGCCAGGTTAGATTTTGTAGTCATGTCTCTAAGGTTGAGTGTGAACATACAACTTTCTTACTCAGGGGCTTGAGTAATAGCTATGGAATGGCATACCCATATCGGAATGGTCCTCACGCTCAGGTCAGTCTTCATGACGTGTCTGATCTCTAAAGTACCTTCTTCAGATACACCCAGAGAACAGCCAGGGAATTCCTAGAAGCATGGCACTCATCCAAGAATTCTATTAACAGACGCATCGACCTAGACCCTATATACCAGCCACTGCAACGGACAGCAACTGACAACCGGAAGCGGCAGATTCAAACCAGTATAAATGTTGGAGGAATCAGCACAGAAGCGCTTCACAGGAGGCTCCCAAGCACTGAAGATGTCACTTAGAAAGGGGACGAAACGTTTGCAAGAAAAACTCACAGCTCGGCGAACAGAACCACAACATGGTCAGTGCTAGAAACCTGTTGGGCTGACTATCTACTTGTGAATGCTGAGTGAGATAGGAAGATCAAAAATGGAGGTGAAACCAAAAGAGAAAATGCTGGAAAATCTCAGCAGGTCTGGCAGCACCTGTAAGGAGAGAAAAGAGCTGACGTTTCGAGTCTAACTAACCCTTTGTCAAAGCTTTGACAATATCTCAACAGACTTATTAACTGTACTCCATGCAGGAAACTTTAGAAGATCTGACTGCCAATTTGACAAAGGGTCAGTTAGACTCAAAACATCAGCTCTTTTCTCTCCTTACAGATGCTGTTAGACATGCTGAGATTTTCCAGCATTTTCTCTTTTGGTTTCAGATTCCAGCATCCGCAGTAATTTGCTTTTAAAAATGGAGGTGAGTTCATTTTGCTTCATGAGCTTTCAAAATTCAAAATTGACAAGTTACCTGCAGAAGAGTCATACTATTTTTGAAAGTTATTTCCCAGTATCCAGCATCACTGGCAAGGCTTTTACAATTTAGCGTGGACTAGTTGTCCATAGCTCTTTTTTAAAAGTGGTGATACTGTGGAATTACTTGCTAGTGACTTAGAGGGCACTTAAGAGACAGCCACCTTGGTGTGGGGCTGGAGACACAAAGTGGCCAAACCTGGTAAAGACGGTAGGCTTCCTTCTCTAAATGATATTAAATCAGTTGACTGTTAAAACACAACATGGCATCTTCATGATTGCTTTTACTGATGCCAACTTTGTCCAATCAACTGACTTCAAATTCAAAATGTCATGGTGCAAGTTGAATGAAAAATGTCCCGTCTATTAATGTCCAGTAACATAAGCCTCTTCTACCCATAAGTTTGCTAGAAGATTCATTAGAACGAAATGGGTTGACATGCACTTCCAATTTCCTTCAATCTCCCCAGGAAGTGCATCACCCTCTCCGAGCAGTTCAGCTATAATAGAAGTTATTACTCCTCAGAATTCACTGCATACAAAATTCTGAGGGGTATTACTGTGAGAGATAATAAGATACTAAATGATACAAGCCTTTTCAAATACCATAAAAGGTCATCTTGGCTGTTCTATTGGGAGTGAATGTAGACAGATGTTGTAATGGAATTCGCTAGTGATATGATGCATATATCTCTACAACAAGAACAAATTTCCCTTCTGTTAGAAAGTTCCATTAATAGCAATTCCAGCTGATGCTCTCACTCTGCTAAAAAGAAACTTTATTGGCATGAAACTGTGATAGAGACTGCTTTCTTTAAAATTAGAACATGGACAGCAAAAATTGGAATGCATTTCTGCAATGGTGGAAGCCCAGTATTACAAACATCTGTCCTCCCTCAAGGAAAAAACAGTCCAAGAAAACATTAATACTTGGAAATCAATACAATGATCAAAGTTGTTCAATTTGAAGTATGCAAGACACATTAGAATAGTATATGTCATTGGCCAATGGTTTTTCCTTTTGAGTCAATGTCTGACATTCTGAACGGCAGCTACTCGCTCAGGATTTGATGCTGAAATGGCCAATGTAGACGCTGCATTTATCTCCACTTCCAAGGATAATATGCAGCAGAGTAGAATATATAGAAATTCTTCTGTATTTCAATGGTATTAATTAACATTAAGGAAAAAGAACATTAAAAAAAATCCTGGCTAGATTTTGTGCACCGAGCACTAAGTGTGAGCATCCTCAGATGTGGTTACTTTCCTGTCCCCGTCAGTGAGAAAGTCCTGTGGTGCAAACTTCAATCTACCAAATAGATAATCTATCAATGGGCGGCAAACCTCTCCATCTAGCACCAGCCTGGACACTGGAGTCTTGCCCCACTGGGAGCTGATGGTCCATCAGAGACGGGCACCTTCTGGGACTTGGAGTTTGAGGTTGTGCAACAAAGGATTGTAATAGTGAGAATGGTGAGTGGATTTATTTTAGGACACCACAGCCTGGAGGTCATGGGGAATTTAGGAAATGATGGAGATATGCACTGGGTCATGAGTTTCAGCAGTCACCAAATTGCACCACCCCCAATCCGTGCTAAAGATAGAGCTAATGGAGTCCCTGTCTCACCCTCAACCCAGTAGGCAGGCTGCCTGGGTCTCTCTATTGAGAAGGTAGCCACCTTTCTCATCTTCCAAGAAGGCAGGTAATTGGACTGGGTTGAGGCCCTGGTTGACCATTTTTAGACCTTCACTGGTGGATACCAAGGAAGTCACTCAAGTGGTAAGAAGGGGTTGGATATTTGGCATTATCAACTCACTCAATTATTTACCTTTCTCATCACATCTAGGGATGGGAAATTCCTGCTATTTATTTCATTCCTAAACAGCAATCATAGAAGACTACAACTTGAATCAACATTGAGGGTTTGGAAGAGGGGTTGGCCATTCAGCACCTCAAGCCTGCCCTGTCAAATAATTAGAATATGTTTGTCATGTACCTTAACTCCCAATGCCAGCCTTTGATTCACATCCCTTTGTAGCCCTATCTAACTAACTGCTAACTAAGTTCCAATTTGCCCAGATTCCAGAGTCTTTGGAAGAGCATTCCAGATTTCCATTGCCTTATACAAAAAGAACAGACACAAGATAGTATAGCAAGAGAGAGAAGAGACATCAGATAAAGCAATGAGAGGTAGAGAGTGGACACCAGTTAAAGTGGTGTGAGAAAGTTAATCAGATAAAATAAGTCAAGAAGAAAAAAACTCAGGTTGACATCACATCAATGCTGTGAGATGATTGATTGTTAAGCAATAATATAAGGAACTGAGTTTCAACTCCACTAAAGAAAATGTAAATTTCTAAACTAGCAATGGGGAGTAATTTACAAGCACAGGCTGATTTGTGACTATCTATTTTCTATTATTCTCCAATTTATACATATTGGGAGAAGAGAAAGACTAAAGCAAGCAAAAGTAACAAAAGTTAAAATTAGTGAAAATTTAAATTAAAATTTAAGATTAAGGTACGGCAGGGCAGTTTGACCAAATAGAATGCCCATCCTGTGGCTTATAAAGAGTTGTGGACACTTTTAAAGACTTAAATGGGGCGACGTGAGGTGGTACCACCAGCTACATAAATTTCATTTTGAGGTTTTAAAGTTTGAGCAGTGGCCACTGAGAGACATCTGAGAGGTAGAGAACTATGATCATAGTACATTCATTGAGATGGTCAGACAAGTTAGAATAAATTAATGTCAAGTATTCCAGGATAAACAGGCAGGAAATACAAGAGCTCCTTTCCTTTCCTGCACATTAGTGAGGATGGATCCTCGGAGAGATGAGACAAGAGCCAAGCTTATGACACAAAGGGTGGCTTAGCTGTACAGTATGTAAGAAAGAAGAATGATAGGGTTGTGCTGATAATGTTTCCTTTTGCTCGGAGAACAGACAGATGTTTCTGCAGCTATCAACATGACTCCAGGTGTGCTGCACCCACCATCTCCCCCGATGCAAAGGTCAATTACTTCACAGAAAAGCTGCAGGACATTCTTCTAGGTAGGGTGAATAGCCATAAGTTGATCTCTTCATTACAGAGGAACTTTGATTATCCGAATGACATGGGCGGGGGAGTATTTTGCTTGAATAATTGAATGTTCAGATAATCGAATGCCAGATAACGCAGTTTAACCAAGCATGGGGACCTCGCGATCTTGTTTGATAATCCGAAATTCGGATAGTCAAATGCCGGATAATTGAGGTTCCTCTGTACTACTAACAACTCAGTAGGGAAAGGGGATGTGGTCCTGCAAGTATAATGTAGGCAGGATGGTATAATATTAGCAAACAGAGGCTTGAAATATCATTCCCAGTGTCAAATGCACGGGAGTACAGAAAAAGGAGGATGAAAGGTAGATTAATGTGTGTCTGAAAAGATGATGCAAGAGGGAGGGATTTAGTTTCTTCAAGGCCATTTCTGAACAAGCTGAAGATTTTTATCTGAACAGAACTAAGACTGAGTTCCTTGTGGGATTTTTTGCCAGTGTTATTGGGGAAGGTTTTAACTAAGCCATCAGGGGTGTAGCAAGCCAGGAAAGAATAAGATCAGAGTGCACAAAATGCACAAGATATAGACAGCACCAAAATAGAGGATATTAAGTTAAAATGTGAAGTTGGAATAAGGGGGAAAGTAATAAGATTTAAATCAGGGTTACACTGACACGTGTGAATACAGAGTATTGTTAATAATAAAATTGGGAGTTACAGGTGCAGTTACCTTATGGGATTATGATGTGTCAATATCAGAGACCTGGCTAAAGAAAGGGGAAATCTAGGAATTAAATATTTCTGCCTAAAAGGTGTTCAGGAAAGATAGCAAAGAGACTGCGGTCCTGAATTTAAAAAAGGAAATTCCGTCTATGAGTTGTGAGCTAGCTATGATAAACCGGGATCATTAAAGGGATGATGGTAAGTAGACAGTGGCAAATATTTTAACAGTGCCTGGACAACCTGCAAAAGTTATTCATTCCATTAAAATAAACCAAGAAATGTAGTCAGGCCATGGCTCAAAAGGGAGATTAGGGATTTGTATTACATTCAAAGAAGAGGTATACAGATTAGCCAAAAGAAGCAAAAGACCTAAGGATTGAGAACAGTAAGGGGAGACAAAGAAACTGATTAAGATGGGATAGTGGAGTGTGACAGCAAGTTTTCAGGAAATATACAAACTAATAGTGAAAGCCTATATAGGTATGTTAAGACAAAAATATTAATAAAGACAAATGTAGGTCCTCTACAGTCAGAAGCAGGGACATTTATCATGGGAAACAAAGAGACGGCAGACTAATTAAACATATATTTTCACAAAGAAAGACTAAAACATCCCAAAATTACGGGGCGAGCTCAAGGTTGAATGAGAAGGATGAATTTAAAGAAATTACTATTACTAGGGAAATGTTATTGGGGGAATTAACAGGAGTAAAGACAGACAAATCCCCAGGGCCTAATGTAACTCCACTATTTAAGATAAGAATCAGAGAGAAAACAACAAATTATAGTCTGGTTAGCTTGCCATTGAGAGTGGGAAATATGCTAGGGTCTATTAAAAAAGATGTAACAGCAGATCACTTTAAAAATTGCAACAGGATTGCAAAGAGTGAATATGGTTTTATGAAGGGGAAATTGTGCTTGGCAAACCTGCTAGAGGTTTTAAAGACCACCCCAACTGACCCATTGTTTCAGCCTGCCCCTGCCCCACCAAACACAACTCCACCTACCTCGATACTGTCCTATCCCCCAGTCAAGGAACTTCCCACATACGTTCGAGACACTACCCACGCCCTCCACCTCCTCCAAGACTTCCGTTTCCCCAGCCCCCAATGCTTCATCTACACCATGAACATCCAATTCCGCTACACCTCCATCTGCCATGACCAGGACTGCCAAGCCCTCTGTTTATTCCTCTCCCGACGTCCCCAACAGTACTCTTCCACTGACACTCTCAGTGGAACTGGTCCTCGCCCTTAACAATTTCTCCTTTGAATCCTCCTGCTTCCACCAAACCTATGGGCCCCAGCTATGCCAGCTACGTAGAACAGTCCATCTTCCGTAGTTACATCAGCACCACTCCGCTACATTGACGACTGCATCAGCGCCATCTCGTGCTCCCACGGGGAGGGTGAGCAGTTCATCAACTTCACCAACACATTCCACCCTGATCTTAAATTCACCTGGACCATCTCTGACACCCTCCCCTTCTGACACCTTCCCCTGCCATCACAGGAATGGCAAAACCTGCGCCCACACCTCCTCCCTCACCTCCATCCAAAGCCCCAAAGGAGCCTTCCACATCCATCAAAGATTTACATGCACATCCAGCAATATCATTTATTGTATCCGTTGTCCCGATGTGGTCTCCTTTACATTGGGGAGACTGGACGCCTCCTCACAGAGTGCTTCAGGGAACATCTCCGGGACACCTGCACCAATCAACCCCACCGCCCCGTGGCCCAATATTTCAACTCCCCCTCCCACTCTGCCGAGGACACGCAGGTCCTGGGCCTCCTCCACTGCTCCCTCACGCCTAGAAGAAGAACGACTCATCTTCCGCCTCGGAACACTTCAACCCCAGGGCATCAATGCAGATTTCACTTTCCTCATTTCCCCTCCCCCCACCTTACTCTAGTTCCAAACTTCCAGCTCAGCACCATCCCCATGACTGGTCCTACATGCCAGTCTTCCTTCCCACCCATCCACTCCACCCTCCTCTTTGACCTATCACCTTTATCCCCACCCTATCCACCTATTGTACTCTTTGCTACCCTCCCCCACCCACCTCTCTGACCTATCACCTTCATCCCCATCCACATACTGTTACCTTCTCCCCAGCCCCACTGCCCTCCCATTTATCTCTCCACCCTGGGGGCTCCCTGCCTTCAGTCCTGATGAAGGGCTTTTGCCCAAAACCTCGATTTCCCTGCTCCTCGGATGCTGCCTGACCGCTTGTGCTTTTCCAGCACCACTCTAATCTAGCTCTGATCTCCAGCATCTGCAGTCCTCACTTTTGTAAAAACAATGACTGCAGATGCTGAACACCAGATTCTGGATCAGTTGTTTTTACCTTGTTGAACCACTGATCCAGTCCTCACTTTTGCCTGCCACATTTATGAACCAGCCCTCACAATTTAACACTCGCAAGCCTGGTATTTCTAGTAAATTTGTTGGATCATTATTTTCTTAAAGGAGCAACCATTAGAAAGAAGGGTCAGTCTTCTTGTGGATAATAGTCAAACACTTAATGTGATTGGATAGTTTGTACCAAACCACACAGAAAGGTAGTGTTATGTAACATGATGTAGTGAGAAAGGGAATGTGTATATCCACAAATCACTTAAGTTTGAACAATTTATTTTGATGGACTATAAAGCATCCTTCAGATATTCAATCAGAATGTATTTGTTTTGTTGACCTCACGGCAGGTGCTAAATGTTAATTATTAGTACAGTACCTGTATTTGTTCAAATGGAATTTCAAAGCTGAATGATTCATTGTAGTAAGGGTTCAGTGTGTTTTTCTTAACTGTTGTTTTCTTTTTCTTCAGTCGTTTTCCATTCTGCAGCAGATGTATCTTTACGTAAGGATCTGGAAGAAATAATATCTGTCACTTAGTAATCAATTCACAAATAAGAAGGTAAAGCAGATTAATATTTGAAATAAAGTCTTATGACACAGTGGTATGTTTCATAGGATGAACACTCGCTTCTCTGATTCCTTATATGACAATTCCTAATCTCAATTCTGCTAGAGATGACAGGCTGGGCAGCACAATATTAGCCTATAGGTCATGTCTCCTCAATCTATTCTTGTGTATCATGCTTCAAGGCAATGTTTTCAACCCAGCCATTGACAGCTGCTTCATCAATGGTCCTTCTCCAACTTAAGAGCAAAGTTAAGGACTTGCATTTATGACTGGACCCTTGTTAGTTGGACTTGCAATTCCTCTGATAATGAAGTGGATTGGGACAACATATAGGCTTGAGCTGATGAGTAACATGTAACATTCATGTCTCACAAGTGCCATGCAATGGTTATCGCCAACAAGAGAAAGTCTCTATGAAATCTGTCATCCCCTAGCATCAACAAACTTCAGGTCACCATTGACCATAACCAAGCATATTCTGTAGAATAATAGAATCCTTATAATGTGGAAGCAGGCCATTCAGCCCATTGAGTCCAAACAAACCCTCTGAAGAGCATTCCACCCAGACCTACCCCCATATCCCTGTAGCCCTGCATTTCCTATGGCCAATCCACCTGGCCTGCACATCCCTGAACACCATGGGCAATTTAGCATGGCCAATCCACTTACCCTGCACATCTTTGGACTGTGGGAAGAAAGTGCAGCATCCAGAGGAAAGCCACACAGACACGGGGAGAAGCTAACATCACTTGTGCACACGAGCAGGAACATATACTATCCACATGATGCACAGTAGCAATCTGCCACAGCCTCCATCATTCAGATGAACGAGGGCAGCAACGAGGAACACCACAACCTGCAAGTTCTGCTTGAAGTCACAGGCTAGCCTAGTTTGGAACTGTCTCCTTCACTGCTGCTGATTTCCCCTTTGGCACTGTGGGTGCACTTATACAACACACAGACTGCAGACTCAAGAAGGCTACTCCATGACTGAATGACAATAATCATTTGCTTCAAACTCAGCATTCAGATTGTTAAATTCTCCAATCTGTGACTTTGTCAATGGTGTACAGTGGGCTACAGGAAGGTTTTAAGTGGGAGTGGAGATTGGAATGAAATAAATAACTAAAATGAAACAGCTTTCAAAATGCAATTCCAGGATATATTAACATGTTGACATTTATTGTAATATGAGAAACATTTTATTCATATGACTCAAAAAGGAGCCAGGATTGTATGAAAATTCCATGATGCAATGAGTTGTGATCTGGAATACACTTTTTGAAAGGCTGCTGGAAGCAATTTCAATAGTAACTTTCAAAAGGAAATTCGATATGCATTGTAATTGAAATTTTCAAGGAGTGAGATTAATTAGAAATATCTTCCAAAGAGCTGGCACACATTGCCTCCTTCTGTTGCTTGTTTCTATTGGTTTATGCTGTCAGGAACATTCATAATCATTTCATACATTTCTAAAGCTTGCATTTTCATTCATGCTATTCCTAAAATACCCCAACTTGTTAATCAGCTCAAATTTGTACTTTCAACATTGCTTACGTTTCTTTCAAAGATATCCCCTGTGAGGATAGTGTGTGACAACCAGAGCAACATACATGGTCCGAGCTGTGATCATCTGGAGGGGTGTGTTTAGATTCCCTACAGTGTGGAAACAGGCCCTTCGGTCCAACCAGTCCACACCGACCCTCCGAAGAGTAAGCCACCCAGACCCATTTCCCTCTGCCTAATGCACCTAACACTACGGGCAATTTAATATGGCCAATTCGCCTGACCTGTCCATCTTTGGATTGTGGAAGGAAACTGGAGCAAACCTACACAGACAGTTGCCCGAGGCTGGAATCGAACCTGGGACCCTGGAGCTGTGAGGCAACAATGCAAACCACTGAGGCACCATGCCATCCTGACTGAATTTGTGTTTGAGGGGGTCTATCTGGCCCCCTCTGGCTCGCCCCTCTCAAAGTTCTTCACTTTATCAATTGCCCGAAATTTGTTCCACCAATAAATGGTGACATGTGGCTACCCCTCCTATCCCATAGCGCCAGGGACCCGGGTTTGATTCCAGCCTTGGGCGACTGTCTGTGGGGAGTTTGCACATTCTTCCACGGTCTGTGCGGGTTTCCTCTGTGGGGTCCGCTTTCTTCCCACAGTCCAAAGATGTACAGGTTAGGTGGCTTGGCTATGCTAAATTGCCCACACTGTGCAAGGTAGGTGGATTAGCCATGGATTGGGTAGCGGGGTGGCTCTGGGTGGGATGCTCTTTGGAGGGTCAATGTGGACTCAATTGGCTGAATGGTTTACTTCAACACTGTAGAGGTTCTATGCTTCTGACTGCTAACTTTGAATGACAGGCACTCCTGGGGCTTAAAGACTTAGCCATCTGCTTTTGAAATGAATAGTTTAAAGCTAACACCAGACAGTCACTGAGGTGCATAGAACTCAACTGTGTGTGAGGAATGACTCTCTAGTTGAAACAGCTGGATTGCAAGCTTCTCTTCCCTGGATTATCCCTGGAGTAATGCTGAGGATCAGTCTTATATAGAAAACAAACCTGCAAGCTGAAGTGTTGCAGTTCAAACTACTTTGATTAACTATTTCAGGAATTTCCAAACAGCAGTCGTGACTAAAAAAAAACAAGATTCCGCTGAAATGAAATATTGTATGCCAGTTTAGCAGAACACTGAGGATTCTTGAAATCTGCACCAGAAACTGCTAGAAATGCTCAAAAGGTTATCTGTGGAGAGAGACTTTTCATTGACCTGAAATGCAAACTCTATTCTCTTTCCACATTTCCTTCAAAAGACGTACAAAAAGTTTAGCATATCCTGGGAATCCTAAAGCAGACTATAGTGTTGGATCAGTAGAAATATTTACAGTTCTTGGTTCAAAGCCATGCAGTATATATCATCTCCAATGCTTTTGCAGGTACTTTATGAATGTTATAGTAGCTCTGCCTCTGTCACCATCTCTGCCAGCAGTTTGCAAACCCTTCTGGCTGAAATCATTTCTCATCCGCTCTCTATCATATCTATTAATCAAAGCCCCCTTGGTATTTTACCTCTCTGCTAATAACAGTAGGTATTTCCTACCTACTCTAAGCCCTCATTATTTTATTCACCTCAATTAAATCTCTCAGCATCTTTTGTTGCCAAGAAAATAAACCCAGCCTCTCCAATCTTTTCTGCTCATTAAACTTCTTCAGTCTGGACACATCCTTGTAAATCCCTCTGGGTGGCATGGTGGTATAGTGGTTAGTGCTACTGCCTTGCAGTGCCAGAGACCCAGGTTCAATTCCCACCTCAGGCAACTGTCTGTGTGGAGTTTGCACATTCTCCCAGTGTCTGCGTGGGTGTGCTCCGGTTTCCTCCCACAGTCCGAATATGTGCAGGTTAGGTGAATTGGCCGTGCTAAATTGCCTGTAGTGTTAGGTGGAGGGGTAAATGTAGGGGGATTGGTCTGGGTGGGTTGCTCTTCAGAGGGTCGGTGTGGATTTGTTGGGCCAAAGGGCCTGTTTCCACACTGTACAGTAATCTAATCTTAAAAAAAGTCAATTGTATCTTATCTAGTGTAATCTCATCTATCATGTGGTGACCGAACTGTATGTAGTGTGTTAGTTATGACTCAATTATTGTTTTAAACTTTTCTAATATATCCTTTCTGCTTTTTAATTCAATGCAATGACCCTGCATACCATTTTAACTCTCTTACATACCTGTCCTGTTACCTTTAAACGTCTGTGCACATGCACACCCAAATGCTCTCTCTGTTCCTCTCAGTATCTTGCTATGCTTATATTCCTCAAGTAACAATATTTGTGATTTAGTTTCTGATTGGTTGATCTCATAACTTGATTTCCAATGAATTTGAATGATAACCTTGTTGAGTTTGGGTTCAATCATTATGTTTCTGATAAAGGTCCTTTGTTGGGGCTCTTCAAGACCCATTGTTGTTTATACACCAATGTGAATAAAACAAAAATCAGTGTTTAGTATTTAGATTGATTAAGTATTGCTACCATTTGAGAACAATGGCAAATTGTCTCAAATTGTGATGCCAACACTGATTTCAGTTAATAATCCATGTTGCCAAGTACTCTGTACTCAGCTTTAATTCACTTCAACAGTATACACATACCAGCCAAACCCCATCGACTAACAATACATCCTCTTCCCCATGTTCAGTGTATATTGGCCAACTCGAAGGTAGTTTTTCCATTAAGTAATTAATAAATTTCTAGAACATTGCTGTGTTATTGTAGTATCCATATTTCTTGTGGTAGTGCAGTTTGGCAAAGACAATTTCCTTTGAGGTTGTATGTTTACAATTAAATATACTCAGGATGCTGTGTAATTGTTGTAGTCTTTGCAACAGCTGATATTCAAACACTCTCTCGAGGCAATGCTGTGCTGATCAATGTGAGGCAGGTTTGGTGTACTGGGGCTGTGATTGCTGCACTGCGTCATAGGCAGGAGCTGACAATGTTATAAGCTAGCCACTGGGGCTGACTTCTTACCAGTTAAATTGGCTGTGTGGCTTTTTGCAATCAGTGCACTGATTAAATAGTTGTTTGGGCTAGCGATCTTTGGGCTCTTTCCCACGTTAATTATCCTGAAGGCTCGTGATTTGCGTCCAGTCCAGTGGAACTCATCTCCATCAGGAAGAAACAAATAAAGTGGGATTGACTGCCTTTAGAGAGAAATGCTCTCTTGCCAACCATTGGAAAACCTTCTGTCTCATCCTCAGCCAATTCCTAGTCAACTGTTTTAGCTGGATCGTGAAGAGTAAGTTAGGGATATGTGATTGCACACAGTAAACTGACTTAGAGAATGAAATCCTGAGGGAGTTAATTAATAAAACAAATGAACAGCTCTAGCTTCAGTAAGATAGTCTGTTTTTAGTTGCAAACCTTTGATGCCATACTGTTTACTCATGAAATAGCACCAGAGATGAATTTAGTTTCATTTCCCTGGACTGTAGTGTACCGAATAACATAGACAGTTGCTACCAAGCATCCAAAACCTTCCCAATGAAACTAAACTGCTCCAAATCTCAGTTGCTTGGCTGCTTAACTTTCACAGTAAGCTGTTTCTGATAGAAATGCAGCAAAGCATCACTATCTAAGTGTTTTGTAGTATACTCATGCATTCAGAAATCTGAGGGAGAAAGTTCCATTAATGGAAAGAACTGAATTCTCAAAATCTTTTTTCCTCCCCACCTCGCTTGGAATTGTTTCCTGAAATCAATGTATCATATAAAGTATTGAAAGAGGAAGTGGATAGACTTTTGGAATATTGAGGGCTTTGAGGAGCTGGCATGAAAGAGGATTTGAGGCCTGGAAACAAAACGTGCTGGAGATCACAACTGGTCTTGCAGCATCCATGGAGGAAAAGCAAGCTAACATTTCAAGTCTAGATATCTAAACTCAAAACATTAGTGTGGTTTCTCTCCGTGGATCCTGTCTGACCCACTGTGATCTCTCACTTTTTTTTCCCCAGTACAGATTTCAGAATTGTATTTCAGATTTAAGGCCTGGGACAGATCAGGCTGGAGGTGATGAATGTCCTGCTCTCATTCCTATTTCTAACATTCTTATATACTAACCCCTGAGGCACCAGCAACTTTATGGACCATTCACAAGTGGTAATCCTCTGTAGGTAAACCTATATATTGACTGATGACAGATTTTGTTTCCTGAAACTTCCATGGACTAGAAATGTTTCTTTCTAAAAAGGGCACTGCTGCCCTAAAATGGTTGCAGTGATCACTGGGCAAGCCCAGCCAACCTACATGAAATATATAAATATTTGATTCACTGAAACTCAGTGAGGTACCAAGAAATTCAAATCTTTTGTTTTACTCACACTTCTGTAATAACTACATTTTGGAGATGAAAATTTACCTGTGGTGTGTGCAGAAAAGACAATGGAGCTAGACTTGAAATATATGAATGGGCTGTACTTCAGTAGCTCACTTTGAGTAATAAAGAGTGAGAAAGCAACATGGACTGAATGCAACAAAGATACAGAAATCTCTACTCTCCCCTGTCTAGCTCAATTTCAGCAAACCAGTGCTGATGGAAAAAAACTTAGAAAACCTCCATTGTTTGAGTAAAAGATATGTATGAGCTCTGCCACTTGTGAGGAAATAGGGCATCAACTAAGCAGCTAGGACTTGTGTTTCACTCTCACAACTTGAAGTCTCTGAAAAACTGTCAACTGCAACAGCCTTTATTTGCTATTGTGTGGAAGATCACCCAGCGCTCTGAGAAAATTACCAGGAGACGCAGAAAATCCTGAACAAAGTGAAACTTTTATTTGCAAACAAAAGCTGTGACAGTCAGAAAATGTCTTCCCTGTCTGTCTACACATTCTTGGGGTCTCTCCAGCTTATACTTTTCTCACCTGTGCGTATTTGGCGTCATTAGCATTACCAATCATACTAGTTTGCTTTGTGTTTCTAAACTAATCATCTTCTGCCACACTGCTTGGCTACTTTACACTACTATTGTCTTTAGCATTAGCTCATCTATCACATTATTTAACTAGCCTATCATTGTGTGTTACCATTATCTGTTACATGAGTCCAGCTATTGCTCATCTGTAACATGATCCTATGTATGCATTACTCCACTAAGTTAACTACATAACAGCCAAATTAGCTTCCATATATTCCATACTGGGTAAAAACAATGACTGCAGATGCTGGAAACCAGATTCTGGATCAGTGGTGCTGGAAGAGCACAGCAGTTCGTTGCTGCCTGAGATAAAGAGAATCCTGAGAAAGTATTTTCCTGTTAGCCTGAAAGGAAAGGCTGTTAGGTATAGGGAATGCTGGATGATGAAAGAAATTGAGGGCTTGGTTAAGAAAAAGAAGGAAGCCTATGTCAGGTATAGATGTGGATAGATCGAGTGAATCCTTAGAAGAGTACAAAGGAAGTAGGAGTATACTTAAGAGGGAAACCATGAGGGTGAAACGGGAACATGAGATAGCGTTGGCAAATAGAATTAAGGAGAATCCAAAGGGGTTTTACAAATATATTAAGGACAAAAGGGTAACTAGGGAGAGAATAGGGCACCTCAAAGATCAGCAAGGTGGCCTTTGTGTAGAGCCACAGAAAATGGGGGAGATACTAAATGAATATTTTGCATCAGTATTTACTGTGGAAAAGGATATGGAAAATATAGACTATAGGGAAATAGATGGTGACATCTTGCAAAATGTCCAGAATACAGAGGAGGAAGTGCTGGATTTCATGAAATGGGTAAAGGTGGATAAATCCCCAGTACCTGATCAGGTGTACCCGAGAACTCTGTGGGAAGCCAGAGAAGTGATTGCTGGGCCTCTTGCTGAGATATTTGTATTATCGATAGTCACAGGTGAGATGCTGGAAGACTGGAGGTTGGCAAATGTGGTGCCACTGTTTAAGAAGGGCGGTAAAGACAAGCCAGGGAACTTCAGACTGGTGAGCCTGACCTCAGTGGGCAAGTTGTTGGAGGGAATCCTGAGGGATAGGATGTACATGTATTTGGAAAGGCAAGGACTGATTAGGGATAGTCAACATGGCTTTGTGCATTGGAAATCATGTCTCACAAACTTGATTGAGTTTTTTGAAGAAGTAACAAAGAAGATTGATGAGGGCAGAGCAGTAGATGTGATCTATATGGACTTCAGTGAGGCGTTTGACAAGGTTCCCCATGGGAGACTGATTAGCAAGGTTAGATCTCATAGAATATAGGGAGAACTCGCCATTTGGATACAGAACTGGCTCAAAGATAGAAGACAGAGGGTGGTGGTGGAGGGTTGTTTTTCAGACTGGAGGTCTGTGACCAGTGGAGTGCCACAAGGATCGGTGCTGGGTCCTCTACTTTTTGTCATCTACATAAATGATTTGGATGCAAGCATAAGAAGTACAGTTAGTAAGTTTGCAGATGACACCAAAATTGGAGGTGTAGTGGACAACAGAGAAGGTTACCTCAGATTACAACAGGATCTGGACCAGATGGGGCAATGGGCTGAGAAGTGGCAGATGGAGTTTAATTCAGATAAATGCGAGGTGCTGCATTTTGGGAAAGCAAATCTTGGCAGGACTTATACACTTAATGGGAAGGTCCTAGCGAGTGTTGCTGAACAAAGAGACCTTGGAGTGCAGGTTCATAGCTCCTTGAAAGTGGAGTCGCAGGTAGATAGGATCGTGAAGAAGGCGTTTGGTATGCTTCCCTTTATTGGTCAGAGTATTGAGTAGAGGAGTTGGGAAGTCATGTTGTGGCTGTACAGGACATTGGTTAGGCCACTGTTGGAATATTGTGTGCAATTCTGGTCTCCTTCCTATCGGAAAGATGTTGTGAAACTTGAAAGGGTTCAGAAAAGATTTACAAGGATGTTGCCAGGGTTGGAGGATTTGAGCTAGAGGGAGAGGCTGAACAGGCTGGGGCTGGTTTCGCTGGAGCTTCAGAGGCTGGGGGGTGACCTTTTTGAGGTTTACAAAATCATGAGGGGCATGAATAGGATAAATAGACAAAGTCTTTTCCCTGGGATCGGGGAGTCCAGAACTAGAGGGCATAGGTTTAAGGTGTGAGGGGAAAGATATAAAAGAGACCTAAGGAGCAACTTTTTCACACAGATGGTGGCACGTGTATGGAATGAGCTGCCAGAGGATGTGGTGGAGGCTGGTACAATTGCAACATTAAGAGGCATTTGAATGGGTGTATGAATAGGAAGAGTTTGGAGGGATACGGGCCAGGTGCTGGCAGGTGGGACTAGATTGGGTTGGGATATCTGGTTGGCGTGGACAGGTTGGACTGAAGGGTCAGTTTTCATGCTGTACTCTCTAGAAAATACTGGCCCCAGCTACCTGCAGGAAGTTGGATACAAATTGTAAAATCTCACTCGGCCTTCACTTATTTGACTCTAAGTTATTATAATGAGCCATGCTAGTTACCTTCTACATATGGGCAGATAGACTTGCTTCTCCCACGGCACTCCACACCCTGCAGAAATGGCCCAGAGACACACAGACAGGATGGGATGGGTGACGGGGTATTTTTTGGCTTCTGTATACCTCTGATCTCAAGCCTCGTGGGGGCTGTAAATTCTACCCCAGTTTCATGATCCGTGATGGTCAGTAGTGAGTGGGAATATGTTTATTGGATAATGAGCTTTCAAACCCCACCTGGCCTGCTCAGAATGAATTTGTGTGTTTTTTGCCTATTTTAGTTGCAATTATTCATTTTGGTATTACTGGATAACTTGCTTTTCACCCAATACCCTGAGTTTCCTATCGGAGATGTAAAGTTGTATGGCACCTTCCAACTGACAGAGAATCCCACATGAAATATTGTACTTCCAAAAGGCCTTTGATAAGGTGCCACACGGGAGGCTGCTGAGCAAGGTGAGGGCCCATGGTGTTCAAGGTGAGCTACTGGTATGGATTGAGGATTGGCTGTCTGACAGAAGGCAGAGAGTTGGGATAAAAGGTTCTTTTTTGGAATGGCAGCTGGTGACAAGCGGTGTCCCGCAGGGTTCAGTGTTGGGGCCGCAGCTGTTCATGTTGTATATTAATGATCTGGATGAAGGGACTGGGGCATTCTAGCGAAGTTTGCCGATGATACGAAGTTAGGTGGACAGGCAGGTAGTACTGAGGAAGTAGAGAGGCTGCAGAAGGATCCAGACAGTTTGGGAGAGTGGTCCAGGAAATGGCTGATGAAATTCAATGTGAGCAAATGTGAGGTCTTGCACTTTGGAAAAAAGAATACAAGCATGGACTACTTTCTAAACGGTGAGAAAATTCATAAAGCCAAAGTACAAAGGGATCTGGGAGTGCTAGTCGAGGATTCTCTAGGTTGAGTCTGTGATTACGAAAGCGAATGCAATGTTGTCATTTATCTCAAGAGGGTTGGAATATAAAAGCATTGTTGTGCTACTGAGACTTTATAAAGCTCTGGTTAGGCCCCATTTGGAGTACTGTATCTAGTTTTGGTCCCCACACCTCAGGAAGGACATACTGACACTGGAGCGTGTCCAGCGGACATTCACAGTGATGATCCCTGGAATGGTAGGTCTAACATACGAGGAACAGCTGAGGATCCTGGGATTGTATTCATTGGAGTTTAGAAGATTAAGGGGAGATCTAGTAGAAACTTACAAGATAATACATGGCTTGGAAAGGGTGGACGCTAGGAAATTGTTTCCGTTAGGCGAGGAGACTAGGACCTGTGGACACAGCCTGATAATTGGAGGGGGTAAATTCAGATCATAAATGCGGAGACATTTCTTCAACCAGAGAGTGGTGGGCCTATGGAAATTATTGCCGCAGAGTGCAATGGAGGCCGGGACGCTAAATGTCTTCAAGGCAGAGATTGATAAATTCTTGATGTCACAAGGAATTAAGGGCTACGGGGAAAATGCGGGTAAGTGGAGTTGAAATGCCCATCAGCCATGATTGAATGGCAGAGTGGACTCGATGGGCTGAATGGCTTTACTTCCACTCCTATGTCTTATGGTCTTATGGTCTTAAGTTGTGAGTAGGAATTTTTGTTAATGGTTTGAATCCTGTCTATATTATATTAGATAGGCCTCAGGCAGCTAAAAAAATGCCTTTTACCTTTTTTTTGTGTAGTGTCCTATTCAGACTAACAAATGAAAGTCACTGCCTTTGAAGAAGAAAAGAACAATCCATTCAGTTCAGAGAAGCTTTGTATTTGCATTTCATAGCTATCAGTGAGTTTAAAAGACACATTTAAATTTCTTTTGAGGCATATTTTTAAAAGTATTGCTCAGCCTGCCTCTTGTAAATTAAGTGTCTGTTTGAATACATCAGTGAGAGGGAGATAACTCAATAGGTTGATAAAGGCAGACTATAACATTTGGCATTCATGGCATCAGTATGTGGTTAACTTTATTCCACAAATTAGCACAGCAGACACAGTTGTTAATGAACTACAGAGTACACTAACAGGATAACACCGTGTTTATCTTGTGCACATTTGAATGGATATGTGTGAACTAAACTAAGGAATGTGTTGTTTGAAAGAATTTCCAATTTATTATCCCACTTTATGAGCAAGTGTCCAGCCTTGAAAGTTTAGAAACAATTATGCTAATTAACTTGTATTGTATATCTAAACCATAAATGCAGTAATAATATCACTGGTGAATTGTTTAACAGGTAGGAAATGTTATCTGTGAGGAATTCTGCTATAGGGCACTTTGGCAGCCAATTTTCTATGCGAAAAGGATGCATGACTGTACTGTACTGAACTGTTTACTGGTGGCACTCAGAGCAGCACTAATGAATTAAGACTGCAGGGTTCCGTGTTACTAATGTGCACAATATATTCATTTTAACAGCTCAGTTTTCAGAGGGAGGGAGGTAAAATCTGCTTGTTATCCTTCTCAAACGTGACAAAATATAGATATTAAATATTTTAAATATAGGTAAGGTAGAAAGGTACTTAGAAAATGCAAAAAAAGTTCAGGTATTTATACATGAGAGCTGCAAAGTACAGATATTGTGTGTTGCTAACATATTGACCAATGTAGTGTGAATGTCACACCCCAGAGTTTTTAAAAATCTCTAGCTTGAATTTAAGTGTTAGATTTATAATCTGGAAATTCTGTTGTTGAAATACAGATATGAGCTTACATGAAGTCAAACCGGATTTAGATATTTTTAATCTTGAAATATCAACACAATGTGAAGTAGGATTTATGAGATGACATCTGACCTGGAAACAATACAGTGGAATCTGTCATTGATTTTTATGAATATTTGGCAGGGCTATTTAAGAGTATGCAATTTTACAAATTTACTCTTGGGATATGGATATCACTGGCTAACCAGCATTCATTGCCCACCTGATGGTGCCCTGCAGGTGACCTGCCATTTTGAGCAGCATTTGGAGTGTAGATAATCAAGAATGCTGCTCGGAAAGGAGTTACAGGATTTTGACCCAGCTACAGCAAAGGAGCGAGAGTATAATCACAAGTCAGGATGATGTGTGGCTTAAAGGGAGAAAGCTAAAAATCACACAAGACCTGGTTATAGTCCAACAGGTTTATTTGGAGGTGAACAACCTGATGACGAAGCAGTGCTTCGAAAGCTAGTACTCCAAATAAACCTGTTAGATTATTGTGAGATTTTTAACTTTGTCCACCCCAGTTCAACACTGGCTCCTCCAAATCATGGCCACCACCATGATGCATAAGTGTTGAAGGAAGTGAAAGTTGAAGTGTCAATTAAGTGGACTGCTTTTTCCTGGATTGTGTGTGAGCCCTTCTTCAGGAATCCTGAAGAAGGGCTCATGCCCGAAACGTCGATTCTCCTGCTCCTTGGATGCTGCCTGACCTGCTGCACTTTTCCAGCAACACATTTTCAGCTCTCATCTCCAGCATCTGCAGTCCTCACTTTCTCCTCTTTTCCTGGATTGTGTCAGTCTTTAAGTGCTTTTGAAACTGCAGTCAGCTAAGCAAGTGGGGAGTATTTCATTACACTCCTGACTTGTGCCTTGTTGGATAGGCTTTGGGGTGTCAGGAGGTAAGTTACTCGCTGCAGTATTCCTAGCCCTTGTGGCCATAGTACTTATTTAGCTGCTCCAGTTCAGCTTCTGATCAATGGTAACCCCCAGGATGTTGACCACAGTGGGATTCAGTGATGGGAATGCCAGTAAATATCAAGGGACAGTGGTTAGATTCTCTTATTTCAAATAGTAATTTCTGATACTTCTATGTCATGAGTGTTACTTGCCATTTTATAGGCTCAACCTAGATGTCCAGGTCTTGATGGATATAGACATGGATTACTTCACTAAATAGTGTCATATTGTGCAATGTAATGTGAAATCATCAGGCATCTCCACTTCTGACCTTATTATGAAGGAATTATCATTGAGTTGCTGAAGATGGTTGAGCCTAGAACACCACTCTGAGGAACTCCTGCAGAGATGGCCTGGAGCTGAAATGATTAACCTCTAACCAGCACAACCATATTTTTTTGTACTGGATATGATTCTAACAAACAGAAAGATTTTCCACTAAACCCTATTGACTCCATTTTGTTTGGCTCCTTGATGTCACATTCAGTTGAAGTCTGCCTTAATGACAAAGGCAGTCAGTCTTGGTTAATCTCTTAACTTCAGCTCAGTCTTGCCTAATCTCTCGAGTTCAGCTCTTTTTTTCAATATTCAGACAAGACTGTAGTGAGATCAGGAGTTGAGTGGCCCTAGTGCAATCCACACTAACCAGATTATTCTCTTGTAAATAACTTTTGATAGCAGTGCCCATGATCCCTTCCATTATTTTGCTGAAGATGAAGAGTGGAGTGATATCATAGTAATTGGTAGGTTGGAATTGTTTTGATATTTTTTGTCTATAGAATGTACTTTCATAATTTTCATATTGTAGGGTATATACCAGTGTTGTAGCTATACAAGGGCAGTTTGGATAAGGGAACAGCTTGTTTTGGAATCTAAATCTTCAGAACTATACCCTTTGCAGTATGAGTGCATTCAGTCATTGCCTTTTATCTTTTGGAGTGAATGGAATTAATTCAACATCAGCATCTGTGATGTTAAGGGCCTATGAAGGAAGTCAGGAAGGATCATCTACTTGGCATTTCCAGCTGAAGATGGTTGCAAGTGTGTCAGCATTATCTTATGTGAATATCTTTGTGGATCATCCATCTCCAGTGAATTTATTTTAAAATCCTAGACACTTTTCACAAATGGATGTGGCAGGACTACAGAGTTTAGATCTGATTGTTAGTTGTGAGATCATTCAACCCTGTCTTTAACAGGCTATATCTCATGTTTGGCACAGGCAACACTGTCATAGCTTCCTTAGGTTGACACTTTTAGGAATACTTGGTGCTGTTCCTGACATGCCTTCCTGCACTCATCATTGGACCTGGATTGTCTTTTAGATTGATAATAATGGTAGAGTGGGACATTTGTTAGCCATGAGGTTATAAATTGTGCCTGAATGCAAGTTAGCTGCTGTTAATTGCTCACTAGTGCCTCATGCATCCCCACTGTAAGTTGCTAGATTTGTTCAAAGTCTGTGCCATTATGCGCAATGGTAGTACCACACAACATGATGGATTGAATTCAAAATGTGAAGACAGGATTTTGTCCTCTCAAGGATTATGCAGTGACTATTCCTATTTATACTGTCACAGATGGACATATTTGTGATAGGTAGATTGCTGAAGATAAAGTAAATTGTTCACTCATATTTGTTCCTTCACCACTCCCACAGACCTTGTCTATCAGCTATATGCATGAGGAGACAGCTAGCTCAGTTACTAGCCCAGTTGGTGATGGCCACTGAAGTCACTCACTCAAAGTAATTTTGCATCCTTGCCACACACAGTGCTGCCTCCAAATGGAATTCAACATGAAGGAGTACATACTCAGCCCAGTGTTGGGGATGGGCATTTTTGGTATCAGCAGGAGACTTCCTTCCACATCTTTGACCTGATGCTGTCAAATTTAATGGGTTATGTAATAGTCAAGGTTGGGGACACCCAGGGTGACTCCTTTCTCACTCTGTACCACTGTGCCACAAACAGTGGATTTGGGATAGAACAGAACCTGGAATGCTGCTGTTGGTGTTTGGGGCACTGTTTGTATGATTGTATAAGTATGACAATGTCAGGCTTGACTAGTCAATGAGACAGTACTTGTATTATTGTCATGAGCCCTCCCCCCCCCACACACACACACATTGTTCAAGAGGATTTTTAGAGCTGTTCTATGCTGTTATCATTTCGTGTGCCTTTCCAGTTCTGATCCTAAGTGGTCCATTTGGTTTGGTTTTGTTCCTTTCTTTAGACTTTGTAGCAGTTTGATGCAACTGAATGACTTTCTAGGCCAGTTTGGTAGGTAGTTAACAGTCAACCACATTGGCGTGAGTCTGGAATCACATGTACATAACAAACAGAAGCAGAGTAGATCATTCGGTTCTCAATATTGCCCCACCATTCAACAAGATCATGGTTTATCTGCCCCAGGCCTCAACTCCTCTTCCATGCCAACTCAATATAACCGTAAACTCCCTAATATTTCATAAATCTAACGACCTCCTTTCTAAATACTTTCCGTGATCTAACCTCCCTACTCTCTGGGATAGACATGACAAACATTCACTACCCTCAGAATAAATTCCTTTGCATATCAGCTTTAAATGGGTGTCCCTAATTCTGTAACAATGTACCCATTTCAAATATCTCACATTAGGAATATCTTCTCAATATTTATACTGTCAAAGCCCTCAGAATCTCAAACATTTCAAAGAGATCACCCTTCATTCTTCTAAACTCTAATAAATAAAGGCCTAACCTGTTTAGCCATGATTGAAAAGTCAACTTCTTCATCCCCGGAATCTGGTGACTTCTCTTCCGACCAATGACAACAAGTCCTTTTTTTAAATACGGTAACCAAAACAGTACGCAGTATTCCAGGTGTGGCTTCACTAACACCTTTATACAGTTTTAACAAAACTTTGCAATCTTGTGCAATAATCTTTTATCTAGCATCTTATTGAATGTCTTCTGAAAACACAAATACACAACATGTTTCGGTTCCCCTTCATCAACTCTGCTGGTTATATCCTCAAGGTGCTCCAACAAATTTGTCAAATGTGATTTCTCTTTCACTGAACAAGTAAAGAAGTGTTCTGAAGAAGAATTACACCCAGACTTGAAATGTTAACTCTGTTTCACCCTGTACAGATGCTGTCAGACATGCTGAGTTTCTCTAGTATTCTATGTTTGCTTCAGAATTCCAGCATCTGTAGTATTTATTTAGTTGATTGAGTTGAGGTCTTCATAAATTCCCTGCTATTACTTCCTTAATGGATTCTAATATTTTTCCAGTGGCTAACTGGCTTTCCATTTTTCTGTTTCCCTCTGTTCTTGAAAAAGGGCATCATATTAGCAGTTTTCCAAGATGCTTGAACTGTCCCAGCATATTTTGATCAATTTCTCAATTATCTCTGTGACCACTTCCTTTAAAATCCTTGACGCAGGCCATTAAGTCCTGGTGATTTATCCATCTATAGCTTGTAAATACTTTGTCCCCCATGATAGAGACTGTCACAACATCTTCCCTCCCATTATGAAACTTGCTTATGTGATAACTTTGTGATGTTTATAGTGTTCTGCATCATGAAGATCAATGCAAAATATTGATTTAACTTATCATCTTTTCCCTGTTCTCCATTACCATTTTCTAGTTGTATCCTCCAGGGGTCCTACATTTTGGTTAGCTACTCTCCTTTTTTATATAGCTTGAAAAGGCTCTTGTTTGTTTTGACATTTCTTGCTCATTTACTTCAGAATAAATTTTCTTCCTCTTTATTCCAGCTGTAGCCTTTGGCCTACCACTGGTTTTTGCTGCTTTGTGTGCCTTAGCCTCTGGTTGGATACTCTCTTTGATTGCCTTTGTTAACCATGGTTGGTTCATCCTTTCTGAGCATTCTGAAATATCTGTTAAATGTCTGTCACTCCTCATCCACTATCTTTCCCCTTAGTTGATCTTCCCAACCTGCTTTTGACAGCTTTCTATCTGTCTTCTATAACTACCTTTATTTAAAGTAAGGACACTGGTTTGAAACCCTCATTGCTCACCCTCAAACTGATTGTAAACCAGACCAGATAGGGATGGCAGATTTCCTCCCCTAAAGGAAACAGATCAGTTTTTATAACAGTTTAACAATGGTTAGAAGGTTACCATGAAACTGACTTCTCACTCCAGATTTAACCAAATTCAACTTTCACCATCTACCATGGTGGGATTTGAATCTAAGTGCCAAAAACATTAGCCTGAGATAGTAACTTATTAATTTGTATCTTAAATATCATTTACCTGTTAATCTGTGTTTAATTTACAATAATTCTGATTCATGTTGAAGAAAAAAGTACAAAAATTAGAATTTCATTGGCAACTGTTTCATTTGAGGGTCATTTAGTAAATTTGATTATTTTGATTAATGAGTTCCCTGCTGGGATCGTAACATTCGGTATCAGTTGCTCAGAATGGAAAGAAGCCAACTCTGCTTACAGCTTGATTTATTTTAAGACCTCTTTTAAGGAAATTATTGGAAACCCTGGAATAAGAAGCACAAGTTGAAAGATCCCAGTGGCATTAAAATATGCTTACAAGTTGCAAATTTAAAATATATTGTACAAAGGAGCTCTATAATGTACTATTGCCTCAAAACAAGCATACATTTTTGGTAATCATATTTAGTCACTGGTTTTATGCTTTATCTGGTTTTGAAAGCAGGCGAAAATGAAATCGAACCTCATTTAATTTGAAAACCTCAAATACAAGTTATTTCTACTTAAAGAGCTTAGGATCAATGTGATCTGATGGAGGTTTTTTAAATTATGAAGGTGTTTGTGAAGGTAGATGTGTAGAAAATGTTTCATATTGTAGGGAACTTCAAAACTCCGTGTGGTAAACATGAAAGTCATCAATAAATCCAGTAAGGAATTCACTATTCCGTGGAGTGACTAAGACAAATAAATTTAGTGGTGCTTATCCTTCATACAGGCTGTCCTCCAAATACTGTGTTGATATCCTGATCCCATATCCACTTATCAATTTTCTTTCAATCTCCTTTCCAGTCTACTTGTATATGTTGATATGGTTTCTGCTTCAGTCATAAACTTTGATACTGAATTTCACAGCCTCGTAATCTTTTGTTGTAGTCTGCTTCTCCCTGTCCTAAATATTTTGCATTTATGCTGTATAGAGTCATAGAGCTGGACAGCACGGAAATAGATCTTTCGGTCCAGCTCATCCAAGCTGACCAGAAATCCTAAATTAATCGTGTCCTATTTGCCAACAGTTGGCACATATTCCACTAAAGCCTGCCTATTCATGTACCCACCCAGATGCCTTTTAAATTTTGTAATCGTACCAGCCTCAACCATTTCCTCTAGCAGGTCATTCCATACATACACCATCCTCTGTGTGAAAAAAGTTGCCTCCTGGGTCTCTCTTAAATCCTCCCCCTCTCACCTGAAACCTCTTGCCCTCTACCTTTGGACTCCCCAACCCTGAGGAAAAGATCTTGGCTATTCACCCCATCCATGCCCCTCATGATTTAAAAAACCTCTGAAAGGTCAATCTTCAGCTCTGACACTCCAGGGAAAATACGCCCAGCCTGTTCAGCTTCTCCCTACAGCTCAAACCCTCCAATTCTGGCAACATCCTTGTAAATCTTTTCTGAACCCTTTCAAGTTTCACAACATGCTTCCTATAGCAGGGAGACCAGAACTGAACGCAGTATTCCAATAGGGGCCTAACCAATGTCCTGTATATCACATCTGTCGTGCTCTGCTCTAGACTTCAACTTAATTAGAAAATAACCAGTTTCTATTTCATTCTCATTTTACTTTGTTGTGATTTTAATTACCATTATAAATTACTGTCTAATTTTTACTGTTCTAACAAGAACAACCACAAATTTTCAAGTTATATGTATTTGTATTACATTCTACCAGTTATCCTTGTAATGAATTAAAACAAAGAACTGCACATTTGAAACTAAAACAGAAATTGCTGGAGTAACTCAACAGGTTTGACAGCTTCTGTGGACAGAGATATGGTTAATGTTTTGAGTCTCGAGGTCATTTCTTCAGAATTTCATAATAAATCTGTGCTTCTAAAATTTCAAATACATCAGCCAACTTCCTATAATCTCATTCCCAAATCTACATGTGTCCTTCATGCACTGTGGCTCTTATTATAGTTATATGGAATCACCATTGCACCTTGATTTACATCTTGCCATAAAATCTAATCTTAGGCTAGGTTCTTAATGATCTTTTCTACTTGATGAGTGCTTTTAACGTCTTGAAAACTCATTCATAGAATCTCCATTCTTTCATTAAAATCTATATTGTATATGAATTCAAATGTAAGAGAGCTCACTGTTGCCCTCACCAATTTCCATGGCTTTAGTAAACTTTAGGGGCTGCAAGAAAGCAAACTGTTTCAATTTTAAACATGCACAACCACCTGTTAATAAATACGTTCACTGAATATTCAAGATCGTTCTGCTGATAAGAGTACACGAGAGGGAAGAATCCTTCAGCTCCATTATAATTATCATAAAATTTACAGTACAGAAGGCCATTCATTGTGTCTGCAGCAGCTCCTGAAAGAGCAGCCTAGCCAGTCTCATTCTCCAGCTCGATCTCCGCAGCCCTCTAAATTAATCACTTTGAAATATATATCTAGTTCTCTTTTGAAACTTGGTAAAGAATCCACCTTCACCATTCTTCTAAGCAGCATATTCCAAATATCAACAACTGAGTAAAGACGTTTCTCATCTCATTCGAGCTTTCGCTGACAATCCTGAAGTTGTGACTCCTTTTGACTGACATACCAACTAGTGGAAACAGAACATCTTTCTTTATCCTGTCAAAATTGTTCATAATTTTGAACACAGTCAGGAAACAGAGTGTGAGGGTGTATAGCCAAGAAAACTATGGGAGTTTGTGGGTTTGTAGTGGATATTGCTTGCCTATCCCCAGAAATGGAAACAGATGTCAAGAAAGAGAAGGGAGGAGGCAGAGGAAATTGGAAACGGAATTGAAAAACCTTTCAACGTTTGGATGAAAACAGGAAGCAGCTCTAATGATGTCATCAACATACCAGTGACAGAGTTGTGGGTGAGGGCCAGAGTAGTACTAGAAAAAGGGATGTTTCACATATTCCACAAAAAGCCAGGCATAACTGGGGCCCATGCAGGACCCAATGGCCACACCTTTGACCTGATGAATGTGAGAAGAGTTAAAGGAGAAATGGTTCAGAATGGGACGAGCTCGGCCAGACAGAGGAGGAGAGTGGTGGTGGCTGGAGTCCGCATACTGGAAATTTTGAAACTATGTAATGTATCAGAGGAAGCGTGGATGTTAGTAATGTGGGATTGGAGAAGGGGAGAAATCAATCAAGTTGAGGTAGGGAACAGGAAAAGGAACAGGTAAAAACAATGGTCTGCTTGGCCAGTCCTGTTTGGGGATTTTGGGAAGAAGGTAGAAGCAGGCTGTGTAAGTTTGGGAGACTGCAATTGGAGGTAGTGAGGGGCGGGAGATTACCAGATAGAACATAGAACATTACAGCTTAGTACAGGGCCTTTTGGCCCTCGATGTTGCACCGCCCTGTGAAACCAGTCTGAAGCCCATCTAACCTACACTATTCCATTCTCATCAATCTGCCTATCTAATGACCATTTAAAATGTCTGTAAAGTTGGCAAATCTACAACTGCTGCCAGGCAGTGTGTTCCACAGCCCTACTACTCTGAGTAAAGAACCTACCTCTGACATCTGTCCTATATCTATCACCCTTCTGTTTGAAGCTATGCCCCATCATGCTAGCTATCGCTATCCTAAGAAAAAGGCTCTCACTGTCCCCCGATCTAACCCTCTGATTATCTTGTATGTCTCCATTAGGTCACCTCTCAACTTCTTCTCTCTCATGAAAACAACCTAAAGTCCCTCAACCGTTCCTCGTAAGACCTTCCCTCTACCCCAGGCAACATCCTAGTAAATCTCCTCCAAACCCTTTCCAAAGCTTCCACATCCTTCCTATGATGCGATGATCAGAACTGCACACAATACTCCAAGTGTGGCCACACCAGTGTTTATACAACTGAAGCATGACCTCATAGTTCCAAAACGCAATCCCTCTCCTAGTAAAAGCTAATACACCGTATGCCTTCTTAACAGTCCTATCAACCTGGGTGGCAACTTTGAGGGATCAATGTAGATGGACACAGATCTCTGTGCTTGCCTACACTACTAAGAGTCTTATCATTTGTCAAATGCTCTGTATTCCTGTTACCCATTCCAAAGTGAATCACCTCACACTCTTCTGCATTAAACTCCATTTGCCACTTCTCAGCTCAGCTGTGCAGCTTATCTATGTCCCTCTGTAACCTATGACATCCTTCAGCACTACCCACAATTGTACCAACCTTAGTCTAGTCTGTAAATTTACTAACCCATCCTTCTACGCTCTCATCCAAGTCGTTAATAAAAATGACAAAGAGCAGTGGACCCAAAACAGATCCTTGCGGTACACCGCTAGTAACTGAACTACAGGATGAACATTTCACATCAACCACCACCCTCTGTCTTTCAGCTAACCAATTTCTGATCCAAACCACTAAATCAGCTTCAATCCCATGCCTCCATATTTTGTGCAGTAACCTACCATGGGGAACCTTATCAATGCCTTACTGAAATCTATATACACCACTTCAGCAGCTTTACCCTTATCCACCTGTTTGGTCAACTTCTCAAAGAAGGTGAAATCAGCTGACAAACAACATGAGAACAATTCCAAAGTCCTGGAAAAATCCAAATAAGGTAAACATGAGAAACATAAACTGTGATTTGTTTAATTTAAATGGTGTGGAAATCTGGTGGATAATTTGTTGGCTCCATTTTTGGGCATTTTCCATTCACTCCAATGACTCCTATGATTATGTAATAAATTGGACAAAGATTTTAATTGGAAGATGAAACAAGATTTTTTTCCCCAGTTTTGGTGGCATCAAATTTTGATCAATCTTTTTTCTGTTCAGCCTCAAATCTTTTGGTGTATGCCCAAGTCCAGTGGCTAGTATTCTTGCCCAAGTTAAAAGGCTCCAAGTTCACTTCTCACTCCAGGCTTGAGTATAAAATTTAAAGCTGGCAATTCAGTGCAGTACTGAGAGGAGTTGTGTTATTGGAAGTGTTGTCTTTTAGATGAGATGTCAAACTGCAGTCCTATTTGCTTGCCTCAGTGGATGGAAAATATCCAATAGCATTATTTTGAAGAGAGTGGAGGAGCTATTTTCAGTGTCCTGGCCAATATTTATGTCTCAATCAAAATAACAAAAACAGATTATCTGGTCATAGCTATTTTTGGGAATTTGTTTACATTGACTGAGTTTCCTACATTTACAAGAGTGACTACACTTCAAGAAGTACTTCACTAACATTTGAAAATATCTGAAAGCAATGAAAAGCACTCTGTAAAAGTACTCAGTCTGTTGCTTTTTATTTTGCCATTACCAATGTGCAGGCATGTTTGTGAAAAAGTAATAATGCCTAACTTTTGAGAGCACACCAAGCACTTTGAATAAAATTATAGAGAATTTAAATGTCCCCTTAATAACTTTACTATAAGAAGTAACTGTCAGCAGTTGCTAAACATCATTGGATGTATGCAAGGGCTAACTTGCTGTGCCAAATCTGTGTCATGAGGCTCCTTTTTTTTGTAGGCTTTCTTTGAATGTTGACAAGATGACCACATTCAGGAATAGCAGAACCTTTAAGTTGTGATGTTATCCTTTTTTTGTTTTTATCATAACTTTTTTTTTCTCTTTGACTTCATTATAGTCAGAGTCTTGCAGCAGACCCTTTAGTCCAACTGACCATAATCCTAAACTAAATAGTCCCATCTGCCTGCACTTTATCTAAATGATTTTTAAATGTTGTAAATGTATCCGCATCCATCACTTCTTCTGGATGTTCATTCCACGCACGAACCACTCTCTGTGTAAATAAATAAAATTGCCTCGTACCTTTTTGTAAATCTTTCTCCTCTCACCTTAAAAGTATGCCTTCTAGTCTTGAAATTCCTCAAATCAGGGAAAAGACACCTGACATTCACCTTATCTTTCCTCCTCATAACTTTATAAACCTCAAAAGTCACCTCTCAAACTCCTACGTTCCAGTGAAAAAGGTGCCAACTTATCCAGCCTCTCCTTATAACTCATTATTTACTGTAAGAAATGTAGAAATCCATCTAGGAATAAGTTGGAATCTCAGGAGCTGCGGCAAGATTCATACTACTCTGTTACTTTTGTAACAAAAGATTGTAAAGAATCAAGAAGGGGTTTCAAACTGACAGTGAACCAACAGAATATATACAACAATTAATCAACCTGTGCATCAGTTGTGGTGTGTATTTGTATATCTATCCTAACCATATTAAGCTGAAGAAATCACAGGGTTTAATTTGCCAGGAAATATTTTCTGATTTTTACATATTCTCCATACTTAAGATTGAGGGGTTACATTGCAAATGGAGTCTGTTTGCAGCTTATTTGATTGCAATCGTATGCCCACTTTCTTGCTGCCCCTTTACATACCACCTCTCCCCCATTAAGCCTTAACTCGCATTATCAATCAAATATCTACTCAACTTAGTCATGAATACACTACTCAATCCTAATGCTTCCTGACATTAATGGTTGGAATTCTATCCTCTATTTTGATCTGGTCTTTATTTTTAATCAGAAACTATTTGTTTTCAAATTAAGTTAATCAAATTTATTGTAATTTGTATAAAGAATGCTGACTTTTATACCAGCCCAAAGAAATTAATCTAATTAAAAAGGATGATCCTAACATTTTTCTTATTGCAGATCTCTAATTTGTACCCCATCATAGAACTCCAAACTTAATTACAATCATTTTGCAGACTAATTAAAGAAATGTATAGAAGGACAGATTTTGCTTTATTCTCGTGTGTTACTTGAAGGAAATGTCATTTTGGTCCCACTTGATTTGTGAGAAATTCAACGGCAGCATTTGAAGTGTTCAGATAAAATTTGCCATTATCTGTGAAGAACAACGTGTGACCTTTTCAGTCTCCGAGCAACACCACTAATAAATGGTGACTCTCTTTCTGTTCACCAACAGTATTTTCAGAAATAGAAATGAGTAGTGAAAGGAAAAGTGGGTTTGAGAACATATGACACCTTTCAAAAAATGAGTGATAAGAAAAGTTAATTGGGAAGCAAAGCAACATGGAATCAACAAAGAGCAAAACAAAGTAGGCTACCAATGACACCACTGGGGGAAAAAAAGACTGAATCCTTTTCATTATCTATCTTCTGTAATTTCCCCAATATTTTATGTAGTACAACAAAAAAACTAATGTACAAATCCTGTTTTTTAATAGGCCATTATAATTCAATCTGCAATTTGTGCAGAGCAACTAATGAAAGATCTCAGCTGAACCAAAGCCACACTTGAGCAAGGGGCCTGAAGCAATCTATGCAAAGTTAGTACAAGACCAAATTTAATGTTTGATGTCAGTGATTCCACTGTTCTTTCCTACCATTAAAATTTAACTGTTATTGTATGCTAGTGAGCACAGGTAAATATATGGGTGCATGATATATGGTCAGAACATCACTGAAACTGTGGAGAAAACAGTAGGAAACTTTGCAGTATTACTCAGGTCTGCAGCTCGGTGTCACACTCTGTAGGTAATCTTTGTAAATTACCTAAAGAATAATGAGGCAATGCTGCCAAAGAGACTTTGCCCAAATCCCCTCACACTCCTATGTATAGGAACTACCTGAACAATATCCATTATCATATCCTATCATGGAACCAATCATTACCTGCTAGTGGAGGGTTGCCACTAATCGCTATTTCTGCACTGAGAAAAGCCATTTGCCTTAACAAGGTGCAATTTATTACATGATAGCAATATGTACAAGTTCTATTGGCTTCTTAGACATATTAACTAAGAGAATTATTGGCTACGATGACACATTTGATTCCATCAGGAGCTCAAGCAGTCTTTCTCTTTCTTCATCCAAAACTGTATGGCATCATCACATTGGGTACAGTTTAATGTGATCTTCAACATGAATCATTTCAGAAATCTCATCTTGTACAATATCTCTGCTAAGCTCTCTTTATGCCTATAGAAAATACTTGGACATTTGCCACCACCACATCTTTCTCTAAATTTCCAAAATTGTCCAGTGGTTTCACATACCTTCTGGAACTCATTCTCTTCAGCTTTTGAAGATTGTCAGACTTTGGCTTGAGGAATGTTGACCTTGGTTTTGATTACAATCTTGACTGGTTGTGAATCATTTCTCTCCTGGAAGGTCTTTCTTCTCTTGGGGATTCTTTGTGCAAGATGTATCTTTGAAACTCAATAGTTAATCAATGACCTTATCTGGGGGACTTTTAGTTTCCTGTGTTTCCTTTGCAGAGGAACTTCTCCTTGCTAATGTAAGTAGTTCCCATGAAATTATCTGGGGATCTTTCATGTCTTGAATGCCCATCATGGAAGAAAGCTGCAATATGGAAACAATTGCTTTCCTTTTGCAGTATCGTGGATTTCTAAGCAAAGTAATTTCTTTTTAATCAACGCTGAATTTGTGAATGTTTGTCTGGCTTCCATGGAGTTGTTTGTAGCTCATCTTCATTTTCTCCAAGCATATATTCATTCTCAAATTGTGGATATATGTGTTGAAGTGTGCAAGTGCTTTACTTCAACTTGTTGAGTAAGTTGGATGTCTTTATTCCATCTCTATGCTGGTCTTCCTGATGAACTAAACATTTCATGCCTTTAGTTGTGTTGCTGAAGGACTGCTGCTTGCTTAGCCATACTTCTGTTATTGTTATAAATGAATCTTCTTTGGAAGATGGAGGATTGAATTGTTGCTTTTGAACTTCTATTGTCTCATCATCTCTCATTGATTTGGTTTTTTCTGCATTAATTTGTTCACTATACTACTCAGTGGACAAGTTCAGTAAGGGTGGCACGGTGTCTCAGCGGTTAGCACTGCTGCCACACAGTACAAGGGACACGGGTTCGATTCTAGCCTCTGTTGACTGTCTGTGTGGAGTTTGCACATTCTCCCCGTGTCTGCGTGGGTTTTTTCCAGGTGTTCTGGTTTCCTCCCACAGTCCAAAGGTGAGGTGAATTGGCCATGCTAAATTGCCATAGTGTTCAGGGATGTACAGGTTAGGTGCAAGAGTCAGGGGTAAATGTAGGGGAATGCATCTGGGTGGGATATTCTTTGGAGGGTCGGTGTGGACTTGTTGGGCTGAAGGGCCTGATTTCACACAGTAGGGATTCTGATTAATAATTAATTAAAAGTTTATGATTGAGCTCAAAGGAGTTGAACATCTCATTCCATTCCTTCTCATTCTCATTTTCTCTCAAACCTCACTGTTTCTGGATTTTCTTCTTTGTGATATTATTTTGCAGTCCTGACAATCCTGCGCAATCACAGATTTAACAAAATGTTTTGTGATATTCAATCTTTCTTGATCTCTGGCCACCAGACTGCTGACTGAGCCCTAGCTTGACACTGGGCAATGCCTACGTATCCCCGATATATGTTTTCTGAGAAATCCTCCTGAATTTCAATTACTAATCTTTTACCATCCACTCGTAAGTCATCTATGATTGTGAAATGATATTAGTCCATGGTCAATTTGCTGAAACCTTAGTCTGGCCAAATGCAATATCCCTTACCATATAATTCCATCTTCTGTTCCTTAGCATGTCTTGAATCAGGAGTGACATTCACCTTGTATGAAGCTTAAAATGAATTGGCTCTCTATTGACAGATGCAGGTTCCATTAAATTTGAGATAGTTGAATTCCCAGTTTCCCCTAAGAATGCCTTGGATACCTTTTTCCAATGGAAATGATACTATTGTACTAACATGTTTGCATGAGTCAATGTTTGGCTTTTTGCTGTCCTAAAACTATGTCCTATATCTATACAAATTCTGGACATGATCTATAGTTTTATAAACCTGACATTCGATTAGATTACAGTGTGGAAACAGGCCCTTCGGCCCAACAAGTCCACACCGACCTGCCAAAGTGCAACCCACCCAGGCCTATTCCCCTACCCCTAACACTACGGGCAATTTAGCATGGCCAATTCACCTGACCTGCACATTTTTGGACTGTGGGAGGAAACCGGAGCACCCAGAAGAAACCCACACAGACATGGGGAGTATGTGGAAACTTCACACAGTCAGTCACCTGAGGCGAGAATTGAACCTGGGCTTTGGTGCTGTGAGGCAGCAGTGCTAACCACTGTGCCACCGTGCCGCCCACCATAGCACAGTTTGTGTCTGTCTAAATTTATTGTTCCACAACACTGACACTGAGTGTTAGTATCTTGCTGTTTGACCTTCTCTTTGTATTGGCTTGACTGATTATGTCTTTAGATTGTTAATATACTATAAAATGAATGGATACTGCTGTGGTACTGTGTTGAGGTTTTCTTCTCTCAGTATTTTCCGTAAGTCCTTTTCTGGTTCAAGGACAATTTGGATAGTTTCATCAAAAGTCAAACAGTCATACAGATATACAGACTCTTTGGTCCAACTCGTCCATGCTGAGCAGATAGCCTAAATAAATCTAGTCCCATTTGCCAGCATGTGTCCATATCCATCCACACCATTCCTACTCGTATACTCATCCAGATGCCTGTCTTTTAAATGTTGTAATTGTACCAACTTCCGTCACTTCCTCTGGCAGCTATTCCGCACACGCACAACCTTCTGTGTGAAAAAGTTGCCCCTTAGGTCCCTTTTAAATCTTGCCCCTCTCACCTTAAACCTATGCCCTCTAGTCTTGGACTTCCCCACCCAAGGGAAAACACCTTGTCTATTTATCTTATCCATGCCCATCATGATGTTATGAACCACTATAAGGTCACCCCTCAGCCTCCAATGCTACAGGGAAAATATCCCCAGCATATTCAGTCTCTCACTATAGCTGAAATCCTTGTAAATCTTTTCTAAACTCTTTCAAGTTTCACAACATCCTTCCTATAGCACAGAGACCAGACTTGCACACAATATTCTAAATGTGGCCTGACCAATGTCCTGTAAACTGCAACATGACCTCCCAACTCCTGTACTCAATGCACTGATCAATAAAAGTAAGCATACCAAATGCTGCCTTCACTATCCTATCTACCTGTGACTCCACTTTCAAGGAACGTTGAACCTGCACTCCAAACTTTCTTTGTACAGCAACACTCCGCAGGACCTTACTATTAAGTGTATAGTCTTGCTCTGATTTGCCTTTCCGAAATGTAGCACATCCCATTTATCTAAATTAAACTCCATCTGCCACTCCTTGACCCATTGGCCTATCTGATCAAGATCCCATTGTACTCTGAGGTAATCTTCTTAGCTGTCCACTACTCCCCCAATTGTGGTGTCATCTGCAAATTTACTAACCATACATCTGACATTCACATCCAAATCATTTATGTTAATGACAAAAAGCAGTGGACCTTGTGGCACACCACTGGTCTCCAGTCTGAAAAGCAACTCTCCACCACCACCACCACCTGCTGCCTTTTTACCTGTGAGCCAGTTCTGTATCCAAATAGCTAGGTCTCTGTCTATTCCATTTGATCTAATCTTAAATCTTGTTTGGATTGTAATAGTTCTGATAATCATTAACAATTCCAATAACACGTTTATCTCTTGTGAATTCTGATTTGAAAGCTCCATATTCTGTCTTCCATTAATCTGTAGACATCATTAACTAAATTATCTTCAGATTTCCCTGGATGCTGAACTCTTCTGTTAACCTTAACTCTTTCAAAAATTTTGCTTGTCCTCAGATTAAAGGAGTTATCAAAGAAATTCTTCAAAACTATCTTGCTGGATCAGTTGCTAATTTTAAATCAGGTTTTTTTGTGAAACAAAGGAATATGGTCCAAGGGCAGTATATGGAGTTAGGCCACAAATCAGCCATAATGTGATTGAGAGGGTGAATAGCCTAATCCTGTTCCTATATTTGTGCCATTTTTATATTTTTGCAACTTATAATGTCATCATTAGCTACAGCTCCTATTGAATAAAATTGTGCATTTACTTGCTCAGATTTAGATTTAATTTTCTCCATTGATTGCTGATCATCTTCATTTTTTTGAGCTGTGGAACCAAGCATTACCAGATAATGGTTGGGGTAGAGTGCTGCCATAAATCTGCCTTTCTGTACTGAGTTTAAAGTCCTAGTTGGTTAACAGTGGTAGATGATAAACCAATATTGGGTCCTAAGCAGAGGGACTTGTCTGACAAATACCTAGTTTATTTCATGAAAGGAGATAGTGTAAATTGCATTGGCTACTTAAACATATGAACTTAGACTGTCAGGACATTATTACACATCTGTTACCAACAGAACCTTGAGTTAGATGTCTCTTTTCATCACTGTATGGAACTCAATGGCATCTCCATTGAGCATTAACCATTTCAAAACTAAACATTTTAAAAACCCCTCCCTATTTTAATTTTAACTGCATCCATTATGAAAATATTGAAATTTCAGGGAAAATGGATGTATTATGTTTTTTGACCTATTGATCTCTGCTCTTTGTCCTATCATGTGTGCTTTTTCCAATTAATGCCGATAACATTATAATGCACAGAGATACATCTGCAGGTTCACCCTCAACCCTCAAATTTTACATTTACCTTAACTCCTACATTGAAACCCACATCTTTGGACTGTGGGAGGAAAGCAGAGCACCAAGAGGAAACCCATGCAGACACGGGGAGAGTGTGCAAACTCCACAAAGGCAGTAGCCTGAGGTGGGAATTTAACCCAGGTCTCTGGTGCTGTGAGGCAGCAGTGCTAACCACTGTACCACCATGCCTCCCAGGATTGGCAAAGTTATTGAACTCTTTGTTTACTCTGTATCTAGGCTGAAGTCTAATTCATTGTTGTTTGCCTTTGACTCCATCTCAGACAATTCTGTTTATGCCATGGTTTCATTATCATTACATTATTGACTGCTTTTCTTCACAGTGAACATGGAGTTGGGAGACAACCTTGCATTTAAGGACATTGAGGAATAAAGAGAGGCTGACAGTAGAGAACAAAAGGACTGAAGGTAGATTGAGGTGGTGATGGGAGCCATGGTTTTAGCAGAGGTTAGATACTGCTGAGGCAAAGAGAACTAGTCATAAATATCAAGAAGAATGAGACAAAGAAGGAGTTGAGACCCCAAAGGACGGAATTGGAAGAGCAGGTATTTGGCATCATGGATGCGAAGAGCTTTGAATTAAATGAGGCAAATGTAATTGAAATGAGAGAAGATTTCAAGTCTGGAGTATGATAGGAACTAGGGATGGTTTGGCTAAGTGGGTGAAGTCAGTAAAATGAGTCTGGTGACTCCTGGCAGTTTTGAAACATTTGATTAATATTTTACATCCTCCAGGATCATGTGGAACTTCATGGCAATCAGGCTGTGTCTGCTGAAACAGCAAATCAGCCGGAAACATAAGCCTTTATGTTATCACCTCAAGAGCTTACAGACTTGATTTGATTTCCTTTTGTATGAAATACTTTAGCTGTAGCAATTTATTTTTTTTCAAAACAGAACTATTCTAAACGTGTCAACCTGCATGACCACAATCTTGAAATTTGCTCAGCGTGAATAGTGAGGTGTATGTGAATTCAGAACAGTGCCAAGCAAAGCAATTTCTGCATCTTTGATGAAACGTCACATTAAGGTAAGGGTTTATTCACTTTCTAAACACATGTTAACAGCACAGCTCGGTTTACAAACCAGAAACATCTGCTCTTTCACATCAACTGTTCTTCTAAATAACAACAAATTCAAACTGCAAATAACAGCATGTCAACATAGAGGATAGCTTATCTGTCATAAATGAGAGAATTCAGTAGACGTGTACACATTGACTTGATGTATGCAAGCTTGACAGCATTGGTTTCATTTGTCTGTGACTTCTCCTTTGCAAATTTAAGGCAGATCATCTGCTTATAATTGTACCATGTAGATTTTTTTTCTGGATTTACTAACATTTTAGCAATAACAACTAATACTCTAATCTCTTGATGCTTGTGAACATACAGTCAAATGACAAATTGGTGAATGATAGATACAAAAAGGAGTAGACTTTTTTATGGGGTAATGGGTTTGATTGGCTTCAGGTATGCAAGTGGAAAATTGGACTTGTGACATTTAAATGGGGAGTGATGACATTGAAGGTAGTGTCTCATTAAGAATGAGGAAATAGATATTTAATCATAAAATCCCTACATTGAGGAAGCAATGATCCTCTGAAGAGCATCCACACCCCTACTGTCTCCCTGTAACCCTGCATTTCCCATGACTAATCCACCTTGCTTTCACAACCCTGGACACTACAGGCCAATTTAGCATAGCCAATCCACATAACCTGCGCATTTTTGGACTGTGGGAGGAAACCAGAACATGCAGAGGAAACCAGTTTCAGCATTGTGAGAATGTGCAAAGTCCATGCTGACAGTTGCTTGAGGTTGGAATCAAACCCAGGTCCCTGTTGCAATGAGACAACAGTGCTAGTCACTGTGTAGCTTATGTGTTTTACTTCTGGAAAAGTTCCAACACTGATCACTACAGACCACCACCAGTTACGTATCTCCATTCTGAAAAGCACCTTTCCTCCGCTTTTCTGTCTTCTGTTACCAAGCCAGTTTTGTATCTGTCTAGCCAGCTCCCATGACACTCTACCTTCTGTACCAGCCTGCCATAAGATATCTTATCAAATGCTTTAGTAAAGTCCAAGCAGACAACATCCACTGTCCTTCCTTCATTAATCATTATTATAACCACTTCAAAACATTATATTAATGAGGGTTGAAAGATATCTCAGATGTCTCATTAATTGCCATTTGCTGAGTTAAAAGGGAAAGATAATCCAAGACATTTCAGTTAGAGGTGAAGAAAAAGTTAAAAAATTGTACAGAGTTACCTCCATATCTCCAATGATATAATCCTCAAACTTAAAGTTGCAAGGAGGTGCAGCCATGTTTCGGGTGACAGATAACGTTTATTTATTATCATTGTTTTTGCCATTATTTATAATAGCCTTAATCTACTTGATACCTGCAGTGTCTTTGCAGGAGTTGGCACAGCTTGGTGGCTGGATTTCTGCTTTCTCATCTTTGGGAGACGTGTCCATCATATTCCTGACATCCCTCCGGCTATGAAATCTTTGCAGATAAAATCAAACTGAATATAACTGACTACTCTTCACTTATCTCACGAAGCACTGCCTGAAAACAAGGCGTACTGTGATGGAAATCATGCAACATTGCAAGATCTGAGCATTTTGTTCTCTGTTGGGGAGGTCTGAATAAAGGTGGTTCAATAAAAGCTGAAAGATATATCACAGAAAAATGGCTGAAGCTGGGATAGAGTTTTCTTTTACTTATCAGTTGAGAAATTAAGGACTGAAGAACACTCGCACATTTTTGGACCTCCTGAAGCTGCTTTTGAGGACATCTGAGCAATTCTAAAGATTGTTCCATATTCAGGACATCAGCATGATGTGTAATTGAAAAAAAATGGTCCTGAAGGCATATCTGGAGAATAATAAAGGAATTCAACCTGAACAAAACTGTTTGGTGTAACTATGGAAAAAGATTGCACATTTGATTGAAAGCAAGTACGTTAGGAGATAAGGATTAAAGTAAATGTTTTCCTCAACATAATGGGCCAGGTGCTTTTGAGTTTATGTCTAATCAAAGATGCATTTTAGGCCCCAGTACTATAGACTTTTCGAATCTAATGAGATTCTGGATGCATACTAAGGCAAAACCAAAAATGAGATGATACAGAAAGTAGCATTTATTAAAAGGAATTAATTACCAAGTGTAACTGTGACATGTAACATTCTAGAATTAAAGAAAATCTCTCATTACTTATAAGAATAGCGCAAGATTAGAAATTGATGTTACAGACACATTTGTGGGAGAACCAAAGAACAATGAAATCCAAACCAAGCTTTTAAGCAAAGGCAATGAGCTAATGTGGAAGGAGAGTATGAGGTCACAACCACGGAAATAGCAGAAAGAGAGAGTTGCAATTTGTAAGAGTGTTTTTTTTTCTGACCCTAGTAGAGAAGATCCAAAGATTTCCAGGCCATGGCAATCAAGGTGACAGTTTCAGTCAGAAGTTTAGATGCTACCATTACCATGGCATCCACAAACTATCTAAACGCCCCTATATCCAATGAAAGTTTAAATGCTTTGCCTGAGGGAAAGTCAGCCACATCCTGACAACCTGCAGGAGTAAACAAAACTGTAATTCTCCAAGTCACAACCATCGTCCAGCTTCACGTCTTGGTAAGTTGAAATCTAACTCTACTTTGGAAATTCTCAGATGCACATATGATAGATGTGAAAACCGATTTTGCTTTTATTGAGCAAGATAGTTAAAAATAATGCTTATTCAGAGTAAGGAACACAGCAATGCGAGATGGGAACAATAGAGCTGAAGATGAAATTCCAATGCCTCAGCAGACAGGAAATTTGGAAATTTACAAATTACTTCATCACTGATGTAGCTTCAGCCATGACTGCAATCTCTAAGCCACTTTTCATTCTGGAAAACTGTTGGGAAACTGACAAGTTTATTTCAATAACTGCATTCCCATGTGAGATCAAGTTGGTGTTAAAGTAAGATATGATGAAGCGCTGTATTATTCACCACCAGTAGTAGAAGGACCGAACAATCTCCCATAAGAAAATATAGTTAAAATGGACTATCTCATACACTGGAGGCACCAGTAAGGGTATGTTTGACATTGCAAAAATGTTAAAAGAATAACGTGGTGCCTAGTTAAACAGGACAAAATGGTAAAGTCATGCATCACAAAGTTGAAGTCAAGATCTATGCAATACAGAATTGAAATTTTACAAGGCCAGACAAGTGACTTATGATCAGGTAGAAGCAATGAATAAGTAGCTCACTTGATTGGCCATATTTTTCCTAATCACAAGAAACGTGTGGAATGAGTACATTTAGATTGAAGTATTTTGTTTTGGTTGATAGCTAAAACAAGTGGATAAATTAAGTTGAATCTATGCCCTGTGACACTTACCAAAACTACTGTGGTTGGAGACTTGGTTCACAAATTATGAATCAACAGGTATGTTGCTGTTAGATAACGTCCGATTTAAGAATCCAGTCAAGTACACACTGACGCAGTCATATCACTCAGCCTCAAATGGTGTTACAGAAAGAAGTGTGTATGGATTGAAAAGAGAGCCTTGCAGAAATATTTGCAAATTAATAAGTTGGGCAATAGTCTTTTCACATTTGGTTTGGAACAGATTGGATGACTTTCTGATGAGACAGAAGCTGTTTGGGTCTCAAACTGCTCCAGCATTCAACAGGGTCATGGCTGATCTGACATTCCTCACATTCACTTTTTCTTGCCGTTTCCCCGTAACACTTGATTCTCCTACTGATCAAGAATCTATCTATTACAGCCTTATGGACATTGCCCCCTCAGCTCATTGTGGAAGCTCTCCCTCAGAGAAGAAATTCCTCCTCATTTCTTTTACTTTGGGACTGTACCCTTTGGCCCTAGACTTTCCCATGAGAGGAAACATCCTCTCAGTATTGACTTTGTCAAACTGCTTAAGAATTCAATATGTTTCAATCTCCCATTCTTCTTAACTTCTATGAGTAGAGTCCCAAACTATTTAACATTTGTTCATAAGTCAATCCCTCCAAACTGGGATAATCCTATCGGACCTGCTTTGAATGGCCTCCAATTAAATGATATTTCCCTCTTAGATAAGGGGACCAAAACTGCTCACTGTACTCCAGATGTGGTCTCACTAGCACCTTGTACAGTTGCAGTATGACTTCCTTATTCTTATATTTCAAGTAAAAAGCGAGGTCTGCAGATGCTGGAGATCAGTGCTGAAAATGTGTTGCTGGTTAAAGCACAGCAGGTCAGGCAGCATCCAAGGAACAGGAAATTCGACGTTTCGGGCCAGAGCCCTTCATCAGGAAACCCCATGAAACATTCCATTAGTCTTCCTGATAACCTGCTGCACCTATGTGCTAGATTCCTGTGTTTCATGTACAAATTCCCCTAAGTGCCTGTGTTTTGCAGCTTTCTGCATTTAAACAATAGTGTTCTTTTGCTCTCCCTTCTAAATGGATATTCACATTTTCCCACATCATACTCCTTTGTTCAGCTTTTTGTCCACTTACTCAACCTATCAATATCTCTCTGTAAACTGTTTGTATCCCTCTTGCAACTTTAACTATTCCATCTATCTTTCTGTTGCCTGCAAATTGTTTACAGTATATTTGCTTGCTTCCTCCAAGTCATTAACACATATCTTTTACATAATAACTACAACTGCTCACTAAATGTATGGATTAGTCCCTGGACAAAGTTTAGCTGCCTTATGCCTATTGTCAACAACAAAGTCAAAGTCATGCAAGATAACATGAAGTCAGTCACGAAGCATGAGTATTAGAGTTCAGCGCTGGATAGAAGGTCATGGTGAAAAATCATCAAGGTCATGAGGAGAAGTATGTGATTTGCGCCGTTTTTTTTTTAAACAGATAAGTGCAATCATACATTTAGTGAAGTTTGGGGTCTCCGCCAGTGTCATCTAAATCATTTGTTCAAAAGTGGAAATCTGACTAAAAAGATGAGTATGAGAAATCACCAAAAGACCAAAGTATTAGAAAACAAAATTCAGCCAGAGTTTTACTATTAACTATTGGGTAGAAAGATCATCATTTGTGTCTTTTCCATTTTTGGTAGTTCAAAACAAACTTGCTACCAATAGCAAGTAGATTGGTCACAGATGTTTTCAGTGATATTTACAAAGTGCAATTCTTTATTAGTCCCTGTTAAAATAGCTGAAGTTTGTACTCACTCCTGACTTTAATAGGTCATTCGCCTGAAGAAAATTGGAGTTGGACACTGATTGTTTCCTCAATTTTAAAGGATGTAACATTTACTATTTAATTCAACTGTAATGTAGAATAAAAACTTCTGAGATTCAAAACATATGCTATTTATTAAAAAGCTATTTAAAGGGACCACTTGCCACTGTCACTTATGCAGGCAACTCCATAGCAGAGCTTTCTGCACCCAACTAAACTAGGCTAGGTAAGGAGTAAAGTACCATCCTATTAAACATATGGTATCATCAAATATATTTTTTGACTCTGGCTTTGCACTAAGAGATGGTATTCTCACTTATTGCTTGGAAATTAACTAAGTAATTCTTCGGACATCATGAAATGAAGTACATAGATGTAAGCTCTATTTTTCATTAATATGGTTCTGACAATGATATTTATTGCAAACTAAAGCAGAAATTGCTGGAAAAGCTCAACAGGTTTAGCAGCATTTGTGGTTCTGAGGAAGGGTCGCTCGACCCAAAATGTTAACTCTGATTTCTCTCTACAGATGCTGCCAGACCTGCTGAGCCTTACCAGCAGTTTCTGGTTTTGTTTCTGATTTACAGCATCTGCAGTTCTTTGCGTTTTAAATGATAATTATTGGGTTGTTTCAGTATCCATAATCCATGATGCGAATCCAAAAAGTGCATGAGAGTGAACAAGTGGAAGCATTTTTGTGTTAGTGACAGATTTGAGTTTACAAATTTGTTTCTGTGAGTAAACTGTAATAGTTAAACAATATTAAAAATTAAATTACTGAATTTGGAATATATTATGTATGTGTGGAGAATGTTGTTTCAACTATTTGATCCAAGTCTTGCTTTGAGACTAATTCTGTGCTCTGTCAGTCTATTATAAAATAAATTTTAAAATGTGAAATCTAGAAACCCAACAAGTACATAATTTGAGTTACTAATCACTTAAACAAGAACTAACATGTTTTCTGATCTTTTTGATTTATTTGGTCATCTAAGAAAGTTGGTAGCATCCTCGATACAGTTTCGCGCAGTTCACTTGGGGTTAACTTCAGAGAGCAGATGGGTGCTGGGCAACGTGATTTGGCTTCAGCCATCACAATTAGTCAAATGCCACCTCTCATTTATATTTCAACTTATTTAGTAAGCCAGAGGCATTGTGGCATATTTATCATTTTATTTGGGTTAAGGAGTGTTACGGAATGAAGGCTAAACAAAAGTACCACAAATGTTGATCCTTTTTAAAATCATAATTGGATGAGTAATCAGTTGGTTTATATTAATATAATAAAGTGCTTAATTTCTCCAAAGTGTTATTAAGTTTAATGTTGAATGATTGGACACAACACTGTATATTTGGAATTACAGAGCCTAGCTTGTATAACAAAGTGCGAGCTGGATTCTCGGACATGGAAACTATCAAACGACCCACATTTTGGACAGTCAAAGCAAGCTCTGTCTACTTTTGACCGGAGTCAGCTAGAAAGCTTAAAAATGTCTGGAATGTGCTACTAGGGCTTGAGATACACCATCAGTTTGTTTACAGCATGTAATTTGGGGGGTTCTGCTTGCAAATCTAGCACTAATATTATTCAGTTTCCTGCACAATGAATAGTTTAATCCAGTTATTCTGTCACACACTGAGTTTGGGTCGGCAGATTGCTGCTTTCAGAGAATGTACAGTGCTCACACCCCCAATTTTAAAATGTACGTGGTACTCATGCTGTTAATTTCACTGAACAAAAAGTGGTCATTACTACTGATTTTATGGAAAGAACCATAACATCAAAATATTTGGGTGAACCCACTGGGTACAAAGGGTAGCCATGGGCACCCGCATGGGCCACAGCTATGCCTGCTTCTTCGTAGGATATGTGGAACAGTCCATCTTCCGCAGCTACACTGGCACCACCCCCCACCTTTTCCTCCGCTACATCGATGACTGTATCGGCACTGCCTCGTGCTCCCACGAGGAGGTTGAACAGTTCATCCACTTTACCAACACCTTCCACCCCGACCTCAAATTTGCTTGGACCGTCTCAAACTACTCCCTCCCCTTCCTAGACCTTTCATTTCTGTCTCGGGTGACCAAATCAACATGGACATTTACTACAAACTGACCGACTCCCACAGCTACCTAGACTACACCTCCTCCCACCCTTCCCCCTGTAAAAACGCCATCCCATACTCCCAATTCCTTCGTCTCCGCTGCATCTGCTCCCAGGAGGACCAGTTCCAATATCATACAACCCCAATGGCCTCCTTCTTCAAAGACCGCAATTTCCCCCCAGACATGATCGACGATGCCCTCCACCGCAATTACCTCCACTTCCCGCTCCTTCGCCCTTGAGCCCCGCCCCTCCAATCTCCACCAGGACAGAACCCTACTGGCCCTCACCCACCACCCCACCAACCTCCATATACATCGTATCATCCGTCGTCATTTCCGCCACTTCCAAACAGAGCCCACCACCAGAGATATATTTCTCTCCCCTCCCCTACCAGCGTTCCAAAAAGAACACTCCCTCCGTGTCTCCCTCATCAGGTCCACACCCCCCACCAACCCAACCTCCACTCCCGGCACCTTCCCCTGCAACCGCAAGAAATGCAAAGCTTGCGTCCACACCTCCCCCCTCACTTCCCTCCTAGGCCCCAAGGGATCCTTCCATATCCACCACAAATTCACCAGCACCTCCACACACATCATTTATTGCATCTGCTGCACCCGATGTGGCCTCCTCTTTACTGGGGAGATAGGCCGCCTACTTGCAGAATGTTTCAGGGAACACCTCTGGGACACCCAGACCAACCAACCCAACCACCCCGTGGCTCAACACTTCAACCCCCCCCTCCCACTCCACCAAGGACATGCAGGTCCTTGGATTTCTCCATCGCCAGACCATAGCAACACGACGGCTGGAGGAAGAGCGCCTCATCTTCCGCCTAGGAACCCTCCAACCACAAGGGATGAACCTAGATTTTTCCAGTTTCCTCATTTCCCCTCCCCCCACCTTGTCTCAGTCAAATCCCTCAAACTCAGCATCGCCCTCCTAACCTGCAATCTTCTTCCTGACCTCTCCGCCCCCCCACCCCCACTCCGGCCTATCACCCTCACCTTGACCTCCTTCCACCTATCGCATTTCCAACACCCCTCCCCGAAGTCCCTCCTCCCTACCTTTTATCTTAGCCTGCTTGGCACACTCTCCTCATTCCTGAAGAAGGGCTCATGCCCGAAACGTCGACTCTCCTGCTCCTTGGATGCTGCCTGACCTGCTGCGCTTTTCCAGCAACACATTTTCAGCTCTGATCTCCAGCATCTGCAGTCCTCATTTTCTCCTAGGAGTACTTCATGCTCAACCAGTCAGCAAATATTCAAATTAAAGTCTCACTCTTAAAAGGTATGGAGACTGATGAGGTTGAAAGAGACAGATCTGGAGCAAAAGCAAGATTTGTCCTAACAGATATTCCTGTGTCTTTACTGTGGACTCTGCTCCAAGATTCAGCGAAACACCTATGAAGTTGGCACAACAAATTTATACTTGTATTCGGAGTAAAACTTAATAGTTTGACAGGGCTAAACTTTACTATTTTGGAGAATTTGAATTGTTTTGATATCTTTGAATAGTTTCTTACTGCAAAGCCTAATGTGTTTTCTTGTTGCGTCTTACCAAACTCATCTCATTAAATATCTACAATAGCTACGACCCACTATTGCTTTCAATGCCATCTTTAACCTGTGATACCACTAACCCTGCATTCAACTCTATACTACCTGCTCACTCACATGAGAACCACCTCCACCAGCAGCAACAGTAGTAGTTAAGCCACCCACTTTCGTCCTTCATAATACTGGCCTCTCTTATGTTCCAGAGGAAAGTAGTTCACAATACAGTGTAAAGAGCCAAGATTAGTGGTAGTGTTGCCTGATATTTGGAGCTTCACTCCTTATGAGATGATCCTGATTCTGACAAGACCTGGTCTTGACGTGATGGCTGCCTTTGGTTCACTGTGCTGGGAACTCCTGAGCAGCTATCCCCCCTTGATGAAGGCCTTTAACAAGCTACCTGGAGTTGTCTGTGCTAAATGGTACAGCAAGATAGGATTAATATGGACCTCATTTTTTTTCTGGATGGAAAACTTCAAGGCAATGCAAGGCCTGGGAGCACACAGGTAGAGTCAAAGTAGGTAAGTGGTATCGTAGTAAACAAAGAGACCAGAGATGCAGTTTGGTCCAGTCCATAAACTAGGTTTATGACCCTAACTGCGCAATGTCCTTGTAGGGGTATTACAATGATAGTTAAGAAGTGCAGAAGTGTCCTGTATGTGGATTGAAGGTGGACTATGAGAGTCCTTAGAGGCTAGGAATGTTAGATGCTGTGGACATGGAGTATGTGCCTGGTGCCCATGGACTAGGCCCTGAGAAGTTGGTGCTTGGTTTCTAACATGCAGGTCATTCATGTCAAGTTGCAAGCTGAATCCAGGAGCTCACTTTGATTTCCTTTGTTGAGTGTCACTGGATTAAGCTAGTTTAGTAAGTGGTTAGATGGGAGGCTAAATATTAGTGAGGTAAGTTGTGCCATCAATAAGGTGTTGAATAACAGTTAATCCTTATTAGTTGGTATCTTGAAACTGCCAAGCTATTTTCTCACCATAAACAAAACAAATTGCTGAAAAAAACTCTGATCTGGCAGCTTATGTGGAGATAGAGCAGAGATAAGGTTTTGGGTTCAGTGACCCTTAAGTCACGAGTCTTGGAGATGTACAGCATGGAAACACATCCTTTGGTCCAACTCGGCCATGCCGACCAGATATCCTAAACTAATTTAGTCCCATTTGCCAGCATTTGGCCTATATCCCTCTAAACCCTTCCTATTCATATAACCATCCAGATGCCTTTTTTAAGTGGTTTGTAATTGTACCAGCCTCTCCCACTTCCTATGGCAGCTCATTCCATTACGTACCACCCTCTGCATGAAAATGTTGCCCCGTGAGTCCCTTTTTAAATCTTTCCCCTCTTAGTTTAAACGTATGCCTCTAGTTTTGGACCCCCCTGCCATCGCTCCTTATCCTATCTATGCCTCTCATGGTTTTGTGCACTTCTATATGGCCAGCCCTCAGCCTCTGATGGTCTAGGGAAAGTGGAGTTTCTGAACTCTTTCAAGTTTTACAACACTCTTCCTATAGCAGGGAGACCAGAATTTCAAAAGTGGCCTAAACAATGTCCTGTACATGATACGCTAACTCCTCTACTCAATGCACTGACCAAAAAAGGCAAACCTACCAAACACCACTTTCACTTTGAAGCAACTATGCATCTGTGCTCCGAGGTTTCTTGTTGGCAGTATTCGCAGGACCTTACTATTAAGTGTGTAAGTTCTACCCTGATTTGTTTTCTAAAATGCAGCACCTCACATTTATCCAAATAATTCCAATTGCCACTCCTCACCCTAACAGCCATTCTGATCAAAATCCCATTGTACTCTCAGGTAACCTTCTTCGCTGTCCATTAACGCCTCCAATTTTGGCGTCATCTGCAAACTTACTAACCATACGACCTGTGTTCATATCTAAATCATTTATATAAATAATGAAAAGCAGTGGACCCAGTACTGATCCTTGTGGCCCACTGCTGGTCACAGACCTCCAGTCTGAAAAGCAATTCTCCACCACCACCCCCGTCTACTACCTACAACCCAGTTTTGTATCCAATTGGCTAGCTCTCTCTGTAATCTGTATGATCCAACTCTGCCAAGTAGTCTACAATTAAGTGTCAACCTTGTCAAAGGCCATGCTGAAGTCCATTTAAAACAAAGTCCACCGCTCTGCCTCCATTAATCTTCTTTGTTACTTCTTCAAAAACTCAATCAAGTTCGTGAGACATGATTACCTACATACAAAGCCATGTTGACTATCTCCAATCAGTCCTTGCCTTTCCTAATACATGTAAATCCTGTCCCTCACTTCTCTCCAACAACTTACCCACCAGGGATGTAAGGTTTGCTTGTCTACAGTTCCATGGCTTTTTCCTTACCACCTTTTCTTAAATAATGGCACCATATCAGTCAACCTGCAGTCCTCCTGACCTCACCCGTGACTATCGATGATACAAGTGTTACATCGAGGAGCCCAGTAATCACTTTCCCTGCTACAGAGCTGAAATTGATGGTAGCTAGTGAACTTATAGTGAATTTAAATTCAGTTAATAAAATACCTAGAATGTGAAGCCAGCACAAAGAAACTATTATAAAATCCATCTTCTTCAGTATTGCCCTTGTTATCTGGCCTGTACGTGACTCCTAATCCACGGTAAGGTGGTTGATTCCGCTGCATTCTAAAGTGACCTATAGAGATGTACAGCATGGAAACAGACCATTCGGTCCAACCCATCCATGCGGACCAGATATCTCAACCCAATCTAGTCCTACCTGCCACACCCGTCCCATAACCCTTCAAACTCTTCCTATTCAATATACCCACCCAAATTCCTTTTAAATGTTGCAGTTGTACTAGCCTCCACCACTTCCTCTGGCATCCGTACATGAACCACCCTCTGTGTGAAAAAATTGCCCCTTAGGTCCCTTTTACATCTTTCCCCTCTTGCCCTCAACCTCTGCTGTAGTTCTGGACTCTCCCACCCCAGGGAAAAGACTTTGTCTATTTATCCTATCCATGCCCTCATGATTTTGTAAACCTCTATAAGGTCACCCTTCAAGCTTTGACGCTCCAGGGAAAACAGTTCCAACCTGTTGAGCCTCTCCCTATAGCTCAAATCCTCCAACCCTTTCACAACATGTTTCTGATAGGAAGGAGACCAGAATTGTACACAAAATTCCAACAATGGCCAAACCAATGTCCTTTGCTGCCGCAACACGACTTCCCAACTCCTGCACTCAATACTCTGACCAATAAAGGAAAGCATACCAAATGCCTTCTTTATGATCTTATCTACCTGTGACTCCACTTTCAAGGAGCTATGAACCTGCATTCCCCAAGGTTTTTGTTCAGCGACACTCCCAAGGACCTTCCCATTATGTGTATAAATCCTGCTAAGATTTGCTTTCCCAAAATGCAGCATCACACATTTGTCTGAATTAAACTCCATCTGCCACATCTCAGCCCATTGGCCCATCTGATCAAGGTCCTGTTGTAATCTGAGGTAAACCTCTTCACTGTCCACTACACCACCATCAGCAAAATTACTAACTGTACCTCTTATGTTCACATCCAAATCATTTATATAAATGTCAAAAATAAATGGACCCATCATCGATCCTTGTGGCGCTCCACTAGTCACAGGCCTCCAGTCTGAAAAACAACCCTCCACCACCACCCTCTGTCTTCTACCTTTTTGAGCCAGTTCTGTATCCAAATGGCTAGTTCTTCCTGTATTCATTGAGACCAATCTTGCTGACCAGTTTCCCATGGGGAATCTTGTGGAACACTTTACTGAAGTCCATGTAGATCACATCTACCACTCTGCCCTCATCAATCCTCTTTGTTACTTCTTCAAAAAACACAATCAAGTTTGTGAGACATGATTTCCCATGCACAAAGCCATGTTGACTATCCCTAATCAGTCCTTGTCTTTCCAAATACGTGTAAATCATGTCCCTCAGGATTCCCTCAAACAACTTGCCCATCACCGACGTCAGGCTCACTGGTCTATAGTTCCTTGGCTTGTTTATTGTTTTAAACAGTGGCACCACATTAGCCAACCTCCAGCCTTCTGGCACCTTCGCTGTAACTATTGATGATCCAAATATTTCAGTAAGAGGCCCAGCAATCACTTCCCTAGTCTCCCACAGAGTTCTAGGTACACCTGATCACCTGCATCCACCTTTATGCGCTTCAAGACATCCAGCACTTCCTTTTCTGTAATGTGGACATTTTTCAAGATGTCACCATCCATTTCCCTACATTATATATTTTCCATGTCCTTTTTCACAGTAAATACTGATACAAAGTACTCATTTAATATCTCCGCCATTTTCTGCAGCTCTACACAAAGGCCGCTTTGCTGATCTTTGAGGGGCCCTATTCTCTGTTGTTTCCCTTTTATCCTTAATGTATATGTAAAAACCCTTTGGATTCTCCTTAAATCTATTTGCCAAAGCTATCTCATGACCCCTTTTTGCCCTCCTGATTTCTCAGGTATACTCCTACTGCCTTTCCAATCTTCTAAGGATTCACTCGATCTATCCTATCTATACCTGACATATGCTTCCTTCTTTTTCTTAACCAAACCCTCAATTTCTTTAGTCATTAGCATTCCCTATACCAACCAGTCTTCCCTTTCACCCTAACAGGAATATGCTTTCTCTGGACTCTCATTATCTCATTTCTGAAGGCTTCCCATTTTCCAGCCATCCCTTTGCCTGCAAACATCTGTCCCCTATCAGCTTTTGAAAGTTCTTGCCTAATACAGTTTAAGGGCAATGAATGCTGGTCTTGCCAATAATACCTATATATTATTTTTTTAAACAACGTTAGTTGCACATTGTCTGCACATTTCAATGATTTATGCATACAGTCCACCTGTTAATTGCCTGCATTCATTAATAAGGGGCAATATTGTTACTGCTTGTTTAAAGTCAGTCTGCATCTCTTAAAGGGGGGGTTGGTTGTAAGTGCTAGTGATTATGTGTTCTTTTCAAAGAAGCTATAGTGGCTGATGTTGGAAGAAAATGTGGACCAGGATTTTGGATGCTGCATCTTTGTCATGAAGGAAGTGGAAGTTGGATATTTGTCTTGTTCGTCTTATGTTTGGGGGTGCGGGAGGGACGTGGAGGTTCTCAGTCCCTCTAGCCCCATGTTTAGAAAGCAAGAGTTAATGGAGGAGGTCAGTGCCTGGGATTTACCTTCAAAGAATTGCTGTAGTGCAGGAAGACATTTAATGATCTCATATGAATTATCAAAGTCAATGAGCAGATTTTCATATGCCTTGATCTTTCAACTACATTACTAACCTCATTCACTGCTCAATTCACAACATTTGCATTACCACCCATCAATAAGCTCTATCAGTAATGACACATAGCTAACATTCATATGTTTTATTGAGCTGTCATTTGCTGATGATGCCATCATCATGGATCAGATCTCAAACAACAATGAGACAAAGTACAGGAAATAGGGAGCTTAGTGGCACGCTGTAAAGACAATCTCGCCCTGAATGTCAGCAAAATGAAGGATCTTGTCCTCAATTTCAGGACATGGTGTGGAGGATTTATCACCCACAATCTGTCCAGCTCCATCCATGTTGATGCTATAATCAAGAAAGCACACCAATATTTCTACTTCCTCAGAAGGGTAAAAAAATTTGACACATTCACAATAACTCATGACAATACTCGTAGATGCACCATAGAAAGCATCCTATCTGGATGCAGCACAGCTTAGTATGGGCAACTGTTCTGCCCAAGACCGCAAGAAATTACAGAAAACAGCCCGGTCCACCATGAAAACCAGCCTTCCATCCATCGACTCCGTCTACACTTCCCACTGCCTCAGGAAACATCCAATGGAATCGATGAGCCCTCCACCCCTGTTAAACGCCCTTCCATCCTCCTCCATCAGGCAGAAGATACAAAAGTTTGAATTGAAGATTCAAAAACAGTTGCTTCCCTGCTGTTTCAGTCTTATGAATAGATTTCACATGTATGATGATTGAACTCTCTCTGCACCTTCTTTGTTGCTCTAACATAATATTCTACATTCTGTTCTAATACCCTGATGTACTTCATCTAAGGTGTGATTTATCTGGATTGCATGCCAAACAATACTTTTCTCTGTATCTCAGTACATGACAATAATAAATCAAAACATTGTAGCAAGCTTCACGCTCACGTCTTGCACACACCAACATCTCTTCAACTGTGATCACCACATCTTACAAACATGTTGCTCAACACTCACTGACATTTCCTCCTTTCATTTAGAAGGTGGCATGTATTTGGAGAGAGCAGGAATTAATAAGGAAGATGAGTTGGTGAGGTTCCTAAAGAAGGACTTATGCTCAAAACATTGATTCTTCTGCTCCTTGGATGCTGTCTGACCTGCTGTACTTTTCCAATGTTATACTTTTTGACTCGATTTCCAGCATCTGCAGTCCTCACTTGCTCTGAGTTCATGAAGGGGTTGTAGTGTAATATGCAGACATATTTGAATTTATCAGCAACATTCATTAATATTTTAATCACTGAAACAATGTTCCTTAACTGTAGTTATTGTCAATTTTATATTTAGAATTCATGAGGCTATTCTGCAAAGATTATTTAAATTTCATAATTGCAAATCCATACTCTACTACATGTATCTTGACAATTTGCTTTTTTCTTAATTATAAAATGTAATTGTGATCTTAATAATATGGCTTCCAGTCCCCAAGAATCACTTTATTAAACTAATAAACTGCAATCATTTAATGTACTTTCCACCTATTCATCTTGCGCATTTATTACTTAATCAATCTTTCCGACTGGGAGAGAAAAAGTATTCTTATAAATAACCTTCCACCAGGTTCACTATCAGAGAGGTACATCATTTGTCAGTTATATTGTGGTTCGTTATTATATACATGCACCGTAGTTAATAGCATCTTGAAAAAATACTTTCAGTTTTACAAATCTGTTTTCTTTTGAAGCTTCAAACCAATGACTAATGTATTTATAAATTCATTTGACTATTTATCAATATGTAAATCAAAATGGGAAAACTTTAAAAAGCAACAGAGAACCACAAAGCAAGCAATAAAGAAAGAATTGATAGATTATGAATGCAAACCTGTACAGAATGTAAAAAACAGGAAGGAAACATCTTTATAAACATATAAAATGGAAAAGAGTTGCTAAAGTGGACATAGGTTCCTTGTAGAATGAGAAAAGGGACTTAATATTAGGTAATACTGAAATGGCGGAGGCCATGAATAACTATTTTGTGTCAGTCTTCACAGTGGATGATGTGTCTAACATGCCAGAGAATGATGTTAAGGATATGATGGGAGGTGAGGACCTCAATTCAATTGTTATCATTAAGAGGGTAGTGTTGAGCAAACTTAAGGGTCGAAAAGTAGATAAGTCCCCTGGTCCTGATAAAATGCCTGCTAGGGTGCTGAAAGAAATGGTGGAAGTTATAGTAGATGCATTACTGGACTCCAGGCAGGTCCTGGTGGACTAGAAGACCATGAATGTCACACCTTAAAGGTAAAAGGCAGGCAAATATAGGCCAGTTAGCTTAATATCTACAGTCTGGAAAATGCTGGAGGCTAACATTAAAGAAGAAATAGTGAGACATCTGGATGGAAAGAGTTCCATCAGGCAGATGCAACATGGATTCAGGAAAGGAAAGTCATCTTTGACAAACTTACTAGAGTTCTTTGAGGATGTAACAAGGGCGGTGGATAGAGGAGAGCAGGTGTATGTTGTATACTTAGATTTCCAGAAGGCATTCGATAAGGTGCTGCATAAAAGACACTTCCATAATATAAGAATGCATGGAATGTAATAGCATGGATAGAGGACTGGTTAACCAATAGAAATCAGAGAGTTTGGACACTTGGGTGTTTCTCTGGTTGGAGATCAGTGGTGAACAGGGTGCTGTAGGGGTCGGTGTTGCGCCTACAACTGTTCATCGTATAAACGATTTGGAAGAGGACACTGAGTGTAATGTATTCAAGTTTGCTGATGACACTAAATTGAGTGGCAAGGCAAACTGTGCTGAGGATGTGGATGGTCTGCAGAGCGATTGAGATAGGTTAAGTGAGTTTGCAAGGTCTGGCAGGTGAAGTATAATGTTGGTAAATGTGAGGTTATTCCAATTTGGAAGTAAAAATAGTAGGTCAGAGTATTATTTAAATGGAGAAAAATTGTAGCATGCTGTTGTGCAGAGATACTTAGAAATACCCGTACATGAATTACTAAAAGCTGATTTGTAGGTACAACAGGTAATCAGGAAGTCAAACAGTATATTGGCTTTCGTTGTGAGAGGGATTGAATTTAAGAGCAGGGAGGTTCTGCTGTGATTGTATAAGGTTTGGTGAGGGCGCACCTGGACTATTGTATGCAGACCTGGTCTCCTTACTTGAGGAAGGATATACTGGCTTTGGAGGCGGTGCAGAGGTGGTTCACCAGATTGAATCCGGTGATAAGGGGGTTACCCTTTGAGGAAAGGTTGAGCCACCCAGCACTGTACTTGCTTGAATTTAGAAGAATAAGAGAGATTCTTATAGAAACATATAAAATTATGAAAGAGATCAATACGATAGAGGCAGGCAAGTTGTTTCCACTGGTGGGTGAGACTAGGACTAGGGGACATGGCCTCAATATTAGGGGGAGAAGATTCAGGACAGAGAACAAAGAACAAAGAACATAACAGCACAGGAACAGGACCGTCAGTCCTCCAAGCCTGCACCAACCCAGATCCTCTATCTCAGCCTGTTGCCTATTTTCTAAGGATCTGTATCCATCTGCTCCCTGCCCATTTACATATCTGTCTAGATTCATCTTAACCGATGCTATCATGCTCACCTCTACCACCTCCGCTGGCAACACATTTCAGGCACCCACCACCCTCTGCATAAAGAACTTTCCACACATATTTCCCTCAAACGGTTCCCCTTTCACCTTGAGCTCATGACCCCTAATAATTGAGTCCCTCACTCTTGGGAAAAAAGCTTCTGTCTATCCACCCAGTCTACACCTCTCATGAATTTGTAGACCTCAATCAGGTCCCCCCTCAACCACCGTCTTTCTAATGAAAATAATCCTAATCTACTCAACCTCTCTTTACAGCTAGCAGCCTCCACACCAGACATCATCCAGGTGAACCTCCTCTGCACCGTCTCCAAAGCATCCACATCCTTTTGGTAATGTGGCAACCAGAACTGTATGCAGTATTCCAAATACGGCCGAACCAAAGTCCACAGCTGCTTGCTACTTACAAACCTTGAAAACTTTTCCGAGGCTACCTTCTTCATATGGTGTCCTTTTCCTTTCTACCCCAAGTGGGCATTGCTGAACAGCCATATAGTCCGGCCAATTTCAAAAGCTGCCCATCACCCTTAACTAATGAAGGTCCCAATAGCCAGTTCATTCTCGCAAACCTTCCGAGTCCTGCTGCTTCCACTTGTGGGTCTGACTTACAAATGGTGCAATGGGAAAAACATTCCAATCCATCGATTTTGCATTGCAGAATCACATTGATTTCAAATAGACATTTGATGAACATAAATGTAATCAATCTGTTTTGTCTTGATTTTCATTCTCTTAATTTCTGACTGATCTACCACTCTGCACTATAAACTGAAGTGGATATAAATAATTATAATTGAGATTCAACAGAATGGAAAAAGTAAGTTTGCTCCATCCAACTTCTGATGCACTTGGTGTATTGCCAAACATCAACTATGTCCCTGCAATGACCTTTTGAAGTCACTGATTAGCATATTAGAAGTATACATGCTTAAAACAAAACCTCCCTATAGGATATCAAGATTGTCATAAAAGGTCAGACTCAGCACAGTGCGTGGAATATTAATGAGAATTCAATCTGGTCTCCGTTATGAAGACCTAGTCCTCTGTTCAGGTTGAAAGTGACCCATTTGTACAGATAGATTAGATTCTGTACAGTGTGGAAACAGGCCCTTCGGCCCAACAAGTCCACACTGCCCCTCCCGAAGAGAAACCCACCCAGACTCATTCGCCTATCCTATATTTATTCCTGACTACCACACCTAACACTGTGGGCAATCTAGCATGGCCAATTCACCTGACCTGCTCATCTTTGGATTGTGGGAGGAAAGTGGAGAACCCGGTGGAAACCCATGCAGACACGGGGAGAATGTGCAAATTCCACACAGACAGGTGGGAATCGAACCCAGGTCCCTGGTGCTGTGAGGCAGCAGTGTAACCACTGAGCCACCGAACTCTATTCGTTTTCAGTGAAGCACATTCTATTTTGTTATAAGCATGCTGTAGCAAATACAGTTGGTCAACACTTATGGTTATTGAATAAATTCATCTATATTTTACCATAATAACCTATTGTCACTTTACTACAAAAAACAGAAAATAGAACAAAAGCATGTTGTTAGCCATTATTAGGTTGGACTTCTTACCAGGAAACGTGCAGGTTAAAAGTTATGGGATCTTTGACATTTCTATCTATCTCCTACAACGTTAGCAAGATTATTTGCTACTGTAAATGAAAAATGACACCACTGTGGTCATTTTTAACATCTACCTCCTGTAACTAAGCAGAGATCCATTCTGTTTTCAGCTGATAAGACTTTTTACATTATTAGTGTCTCTCTAAGAGGTGTGATACAGCAGTTTAAAATTGGCAGTGTGAGTTGTCCAGATAAATATCTCAATGAGGTTCTGTGAAGGATCAAACAATACACAAAAAGTCAGAAGTAGCTCTGGGGAAAAAAAATTTTCTGCAATTCTTACTAATTGCTTGAAGGCAGATCCCTCAACCAAAACATAGCTGGTTGAAGCAGATCTCATTTTACATTGGGAAATTATACTGTGGAAGAAATGATCCATCTAGGCAATTGATTGACAATAGCCTTGCATGGGGAAGAGGGACAGGACTAAATACATCTTTACTTAAAGTGAATTTACAAAATGAGACAATTGGACCAGGAATGTGTTGAAGTTGTTCTGTTTAAACTCAGGGCTGAATCTTTCCAGCCCCTGAATGGTGTGGACAATGGCAAGTCTCCATTTTGGCAACATTCCCACATATCTCCATGGACAATGGCTGCTTTTATCTGTTGTCCATGGATATTGACATTAGGTATACTACCCCCACTGCATCATCATGGCACATCTCCCAATCATATTTATTCTTGTTCACTACTTCAATACTGCACTTTGAACCCCGACAGCACCTTGCATTGTAATGTGGCTGCCTGGCCTTTGTGCACACAGGGACTGGCATTGGAGCAGTGCATATCTCTGGGCTGTTCATTTGTTTTCTTAATGCTCACTTTGTGCCTAATTGGATGCTTACAGCATCTCAGGCTTGCCTAATTGTTCATTGCCACATTATTCAGAACATACAGGCTCACAGTACCCCGATCTTGCCCTGCCTTTTAGCACAAGCTCGTATGAAATCAGACGGACCAGCTGGCATCGACCTAGGCACCGGGAAAGACAACAGCAGAAACAATCTTTTTGACCCTGCAAAGTCCTCCTTACTAACATCTGGGTTCGAGTGCCAAAAATTTGGAGAGTTGTCTCATGGACTAGTCATGCAACACACTGACGCGGTCATACTCACAGAATCGTACTTTACAGACAATATCCCACACACCAGCATCACTGTCCCTAGATACCTTCTGTTCCACCAGGAGGACAGACCCAGCAGAAGTGGTGAAACAGTGGTATACAGTGAGGAAGGAGTCCTCCACATTGACTCTGGACCCAATGACATCTCATGGCTTCAGTTTAAACGCAGGCAAAGATTTCCTTCTGCTGGTTACCATCATCCCATCATTGATGAATCAATGCTCTTCCATGTTGAACAACAGTTGGAGGAAGCACTGAGGTAGAGCAGGCAACAAATATACTCTGAATGGAGAATTTCAATATCCATAATCGATAGTGGCTTGGCAGCAGTGCCACAGATCAAGCTGATCGGGTCCTTACAGACAAAGTTGCTAGACTGGGCATGCGGCAGATGGTGAGGGAACCAACCGAAGGGAAAAACATACTTCACCTCATCCTTACAATCTGCCTGCTGCAAATGGATCTGTTAATGACAGTCTTAATAAGAGTCACAACCACACAGTCCTTGTGGAGACAAAGTCTCGCCTTCACATACAGAATACCTTCCATTGTGTTGTATGGCACTGTATTACTGCATTGAATGGGACAGACTTTGAACAAATCTAGCGCCACCACACCAATACCCTCCCTGCTCCCAGACCCTCCCACATTCCTGCTCCATTTGAAAGGCCAGATATCTCATGAGGATAGCTGCTGGAAGTCAAGTTTTCAAAGGAGGAAGGTCAGAACATTAAGCAGAAGGGACATTACCTATACTACGATTGAACAGTTGTATCATTCAGTACAACAAAACAATGACATCAATGTGAGTTGGGTGAAGCCATCATTGTAAATTTCTTATTGGTCAAAAGTGAAGCAGCCTATGTTTAGTCCCAGAATCAAATGCTATATTTTTGTTTGTTATTCTTCTGCTTTTCCTGTTCTATCAAAGTGAACCTTTAGAACTGTTTGAAAGCTTTACAAAATGTGTATGGTTTTGGTTTCCTCACTTGAGAAAGGATGTACTGGCACTGAAGGGGTACAGGCCATGTTCACTAGGTTGATACTAGAGTTGAGAGTTGGCGTATAAGGAGAGATTGAGTAGACTGGTGCTATACTCAATGGAATTTAGAAGAGTAAAGGGGACCTTTTATAGAAACATAAAATTATGAAGGGAATAGATAAGACAAAAGCAGGGAGATTGTTTCCACTGGCAGCTAATACTAGAACTAAAGGGCATAGCCTCAAAATAAGGGGAGCAGATTTAGGACAGAGATGAGGAGGAGCTTCTTCTCCCAAAGGGTTGTGAATCTGTGGAATTCTCTGCCCAGTGAAGCAGTTGAGGCTACCTCATTGAATGTTTTTAAGGCAAATGTAGATTTTTTTAACAGTAAAGGAGTTAAGGGTTATGGTGAGTGGGCAGGTTGCTGAGCTGGGTTCATGAAAAGTTCAGCCATAAACTTAGGGAATGGTGGAGCAGACTCAAGGGGCCAGATGCCATACTCCTGCTCCTATTATGTTCTTATGTGCTGCTCACACATTCAATCATGATAATATCTTATGTTCTGCTGGGTGTTAGGTAAAGAGTAGCACTCCTTCAGATAGGTATAATGCTTAGGCTTCAGTGTGTCTGAAGTTTGATTCTTGTAGCTGCCCGTGTTAGAACAGTCGATCAGACCTGGCGATGATGGAAAGTGGCAATACACTAATGAACCTAATCTTCCGTTTCCAATGATGTGTCACCTGTGCCTCATATGTGCTCTCGGAAGCTTTTCATTTCCCTCCCACTACGTGTACTGTGAGGGGCTATTTCTATTAGTAGTGTTTGATCTCGTACATGGCTAGGCTTTAAATATGGTGCCACAGACAGGAATCCCACAAGGACCTGAGATGGCAAACCCTTCTGCTACTGGTAAGTGTGCAATAGTGTGAGTATGGCACTGGAAAGGCATGTGCCCATGATAAGGTGAACACCGGGGAATTGTATGAGAGAACTCAATGGAACTCTGAGAGAAAATCTCCAGGAAACTCCTCAGAATTAATACCACCAACTTTGGTAACATTCAGCCAGATTCTTCTTCTTATGTTTAGAATGTAAATTCCGATGTTCTGATGTAATGTGAAAACTACTGGTAGTAATATGAGTTTTCAATCATAGTAGTAGTTCATGAGAAAAAGGTAGCTTCCCTACTTCGCCAATATGGGGTAATGGCAATTGAATACCTTTGCTCCCCTCAGCAGTTCTCAGTTTCCTTGTGTTTGGTTCCTTTGCCAACCAGGGGAAGCTATAAACAGGGTTTGTGCCACTAGAACTGGAGAGAAATCTGGCATTGCTGCAGCAGCACGAGAGATGGGAACACCCTCTGAGGGCCAAATATCTCTAAAGAAGAAAAGGGATTTTGGCCATGTAGGCTTCCAAAGAGATCAAGGCCTAGAAGGGAAGAAGCTGAAAAATGTGTTGCTGGAAAAGCGCAGCTGGCCAGGCAGCATCCAAGGAGCAGGAAAATCGACGTTTCAGGCAAAAGCTCTTCTTCAGGAAAGGGAAGAAGAAAGCAGACAGAGGAGCTTTATTCTAGCTATGTTGCAATACCCAAAGATTTACTGTCACCTTTTACTGGGGAGTCTTGGAGATTAATTATAATAGGATCAGCAAGGAGCAGGCTAGGCTCCATACCCTCATATTTTGACGTAGAGAAGAGAATCTTGATACCTGTTTTTTGAGCTTGGGACAATGAGGCAGCATTACAACTTACTGCTTCATTTCCCCACAATTTCAAATAAACAGAGAAAGAACTCAATCTGAACTGACCTTTGTGCTGTGAAAGAGAGGAAAACACTATCAAACCACAAGACACAATTTTGTTGAAGATTTCATTATGATAAGTTAACTGATTCTCTGACGTTGCTTGCACTGAATACTCTGTCCCCTTTGAATTGGACTTTTGTAATCTATCCAACACCATTTGCTATTTGTGTGCAGAAATTATTTTCCAACTAATCATCATGCTTGTAAAATCAACTTCCCAATGCCCAACCGGGAAAGTTTAATTCCCAGGTTCACTGCGGCACAACATTTGGAAAACAACGTCATTGTTTTCTTGCCAAAAGGTACAATCTGTTTCAGAATGCTTAACAGAACTTGGCCTGCAGCCTTACTCAAGGATTTCAAAGCTACTGATGCTACTTAATTTAAGGATAGAGGCAGCAGAATAGAACAGAATTTTTAAAAAAATTCTCTTTTAACTCAACAAGGATGATTTTCTGAGTTTTTGCCGTTGTTGGGGGACTTTGCTCAAAGTCTTTGTAGTATGCCACACATGCCAACGATTCTCAATATGCAAGGCTTATCTTTCTGTCTCCAGGGAAAATATAGAACAGCTCTATTGGGATTTTCATCTTCTTTCAATGATTTGTATTCATATACTACCTTTTTTTGTAGCAAAATGTTTCAATATGCTTCATAGAATTATTGATAAACTCAGGAGACATTAGGACAGGTGAACGAAACCCGAACCAAAGAGGTGGGCTCAAGGAAGATTTTAACAGAGGAAAAAAAATGTACAGTTGACTTTTCTCAATAGGAGACCACATAGTTTGCTACAATAATTGGCATATGCTGTGGGTGTGACACTGACAGTGCATAGTGCCACACAGAGACAAATGCTGTTTAGTCCTCCTGCATTATTAAGCTCCCTCTGCACTAAAAGGCAACATAAGCCTCAGCGACAGGTAGTTGCCAAGTTAGCACAAAGTGAGTGAATGGTACTAAACCAATGCTTGGATGAAGAATGGAGGAGGATTCAGGGATCTTGTGGTGAAGACAAGGTTGACTAAAGACTTGTAGAAACAAGCGATGGACCTCTCTGACTTCCATTTAGGAATTGGTGCCATCTGGTTTCTTGGGAAGGAGAAAGCAATTTGAAGCCAGTTGAGTTAATAATGAGATACAAATGCATGGAAGTAAGGTAACCATCACTGAGGAATGGGATTCTAAACTCATCATTTGAACCACAAAGGAAACATTTCTTGACGTAGGAATTCTGATTACTTTTCATTTTCAGTTTCTCACCAATTGCCAACAGACAGTTCTACCCTATATGTTCATGTGTTTATGCATTTAACTATCCAGAGTATCACTCCTACATTACAGTCCAGGTATTGGACCAACAATGTATGAGCTTGCAGCACATGGTGTGATCTAAGAAATACAGTCAGTGACGTTCCACCGTTTTGGTCCAAATGTGTGAATAGAAAAAGTACAGCACAGAATGGGCCCTTTGACCCATGATGTTGTCAATACTTCAAATCTCTGGAAACCATGAATAGTGACAGCAATCAATGGAGCAATTGCAGCTTCTATATTTTAAAACCATATATTTTTTGAGACTTCTATTAAAGTACAGAGCTGAGTGAACCTACTAAAATGAATGGTTTACTAAACCATGAGGCAATGGGAATATGGTGAGAGTGGGAATTCAATGCAGCGGGACAAGGGGAAAGGGACTGCCAAATAACTAGATTAGATTACTTACAGTGTGGAAACAGGCCCTTCGGCCTAACAAGTACACACCGACCCGCCGAAACGCAACCCACCCATACATTTACCTCTTCACCTAACACTACGGGCAATTTAGCATAGCCAATTCACCTGGCCTGCACATCTTTGGACTGTGGGAGGAAACCGGTGCTCCCGGAGGAAACCCACACAGACACGGGGACAATGTGCAAACCCCACACAGTCAGTCGCCTGAGGTGGCAGTTGAACCCGGGTCTCTGGTGCTGTGAGGCAGCAGTGCTAACCACTGTGCCATTGTGCCGCCCACTAAATATATTTAAAGGCCTGAGACTCAAATGAACCAAGTACAGAATGCCAACCTCTGCTGGAGGAATAATTCAGGAAGGAGTGTTTCAGATTTTGTGGACTGGGGATAAATTTGAGACTGATGGAACACACAACGTGGATGGGCTGTATCTCAATAAGGCTGAAACCGAAGTGTTTGCAGAGTGAATCAAAATGGTATAACTTACAGACTATGTGCCAAGAGCTGGTAAGTGTGACTAGTCTGGACAGCTTTTTCTTAGCCAGCATGGCTGTGATTTGTTGAATGGGCCCCTAGGTACCATACATTTTCTATATTTCCAATGCGTGATTGTCAACAAATATTATGGTACACCAAGAAATGCAGAATTGCATATTTGTTTCCTTATTAATTATTCTTCTTAAAGAATCAAAAACAACTTTAATATTTTTTGTTGAGTGTTGTTTTTGATCAAGCTTTATCAACCACAGCAACTCTCACTTGTATTTGTAAAGCACGCTTGTTTGGAAGAAAGCACCCCAATATGCTTCACAAAGAAATTATGAAGCAATGTTTGACACCAAGTCACAGGACGTAACAAAGTAGGAGATGAAAAGCTTGGTTGAAGAGACAGGTTTTAGAGAAAGTCATGTCGGAGAGGAAATTACAGAGCTTTGGGCCTTATTAACCCAAGGAGTAGCTGAAGGTTATGGAGTTAGGGAGTGACTGGCTTGAGGACAAATTTAAAAATGAGGCGAGAATTCTGAAGTCGAGTGTTGCTTAACTAGATAATGAGTGGGTGACATAATTTTATCAAACCTCATATTTATCAGCTTGGATTGAAAGTATTATTTAGAACAAAGTTGATATTACTTTTGTGTCAAAGGCCCTACCCATTATTTTCTCTAAAGATTTTGTATCTAAAACAGAATGTTTACAAAGATCTTCTTAATATCAACTGTTGGCTATTAATATTTTCCTGACAGTAACCGGTATTTCATTTTGATCAAATGATTGTCTAGAAAGTGAGGGATAAGAATTCAAGGGCTCCTGAGGGATCTACTCAAGGATTATATAGACTGCAGTTGATTTTTCTTTCATGGAGAGCTAGTGATACATTGCTGAATGCATGTGTGCTTAATGCAAATTCTAATGCCCCTTTTAGGCCTTGGTACTTCCAAAAGAGCAGTTGGACTGAGTCTTAGATTATTTTAGGTGAAGGCAAGGTTTTTAGGGGCTTTGTCACTGAGGTACAGGGAGTACTCTCATCCTGTATTACCTATTTGCCTCATTAATTGTCTGTCACGTCCCTCTGGAGACTCTCACACCCTTTTTTCGCTCTATCTCACCATGCTCCATTCTCACAACAACTAGACACTCAGCAGATATCACAGAATTCATCGGCATCCCTTGTATCTATGCCATCTTTAAAAGCCTGTTGTATTGCTGGATAATCACAGCCAGCATAGACCTGCCCTGCATGATTCCTGAAGCTTGTCCTGAACTTGGCAGACTGAGGAATTCAGCATCCCATTGTGTGGCGACATATACCAGGAGGTCCAGCTGGATAGAGTGGTGCAGGTGCAGGACTTCTCTTACACCATGCACCAGCATTAGAAACCACAGTAGCATCCTATGACAATTGTATGCTCTGAGGTTGTTATCTGAGTTAAAGCTGTCTTAGCAATCTGGAGAGATACCCAGCTCTGTAGGAAGAAGACCAATGTCCTTCTCCACTCCATTAGAGTAAGATCCACCATCTCTACTCCAATACCTCTCTCTCACTCTATCTCTGCTACTGTACCCACTCGCCTCATTACTCTCTCAATTACTGACATCATCTTCCTACTCACTCTCACCCAAGTCAACCTCCAACACCACTAACACTGCATGCCTTCTCTGCTGCCTACTCACTTGCTTGGGACACCTCCTCAACTACACCAATATTAATAGCTAATCCTTCACTTTCTTCTCTTGTAATACCTGCCTTTCTCTACCTCCAAAAGGAAAACAGCCCACAATAGGGCAGAAAGACTCAAGACAGGTGATTTGCATCTCTTTTGAGGAGAGGATCCTGATTCTTACCACTTTACACCAGGCCTAGAACTGGTATCGAGGCTGCTCCAGTGTCTCAATCTAGTCTACTGGATTCATTGCTCATAATGTGGTCTCCCCTCCACTGGGGAGACATAAAGTACACTTGGTGTCCACTTTGCAGAACACCTATGTTTTGTCCATAAAAATAACCCGAGCTTCCACTTTAACACACTACTGTGTTCCTACACCAACATTTCTTAGTGAGCTATGAAAAGATTTGTAGCTCAGGTTAAGGTTTTGGATGTAGGTTTGCTTGCTGAGCTGGAAGGTTCATTTCCAGACGTTTGGTTACCTTACTAGGTAACATCTTCAGTGGGCCTCAGGTGAAGCAATGCTGAAAATTCCTGCTTTCTATTTATGTGTTTGGGTTTCTTTGAGTTGGGTTGGTGATGTCATTTCCTGTGGTGATGTTGTTTCCTGGAAACATCACCACAGGAAAAGACATCACCAACCCAAAGAAACCCAATCATATAAATAGAAAGCAGTAATTTTCAGCATTGCTTCGCCTGAGGCCCACTGAAGATTTACCTAGTAGGGTAACAAAATGTCTGGAAATGAACCTTCCAGCTCAGCGAGCAAACCTACATCCAAAACCTATATTTCTCTTGCAGGCCTGCTGCAGTATTCCAGTGAGCCTCAGGGCAACATCTCACTGTCCACTTGGGCACCCTACACCTCAACATGGTGTTCAATATCTTTAGAACCTGATTTAATCATTCCACGTTTTTACTAACTCTTCACCTATTCCTATTAAGACATGGTTCAGCTTTATTCACCGTGCCAGGATCTCGTAGCCAAAGAATGTCCCATTTGATTGAGGCTGTTGACAACTATGACAAGGTTCCTGACTCAATATCTTTGCTAAACTTCACAGAATCTTATCCGTGCAGAAGGAGGCCATTCATCCCATCTGTACCAGCTCTTCAAAAGAGCGTCATTACCAAGTAGCAATTTTCCAAACTTTTCCCATACCCTTCAACAATAATTCTGTCCAAATAATTATTCAGTAGCACCTCAAATGCCTCAAATGAACCTGCCTCCATAACATTCCCAGGTAGTGCATTCCTAAGCCTCCACAATACTCTTTTTCACATGAATTTAAATATATGCCCTCTCTTTTTTGTTCCTTCCTATCTATTCTATCCAGTCCGCTCCTGATTTTGAAAACCTCTATCAAATCTCCTCTCAGCTGACTGCTCTCCAAGGAGAACAGTCCCAGCTCTTTCAATCTAACCTCATAACAAAAGTTTCTCATTCCTGGAAGCATTCTTTTAAATTGCACCTGCTCTCTTTCCAATGTATTCACATTTTTTAAATATAATTTGCTACAACTGTACACCATTCTCCAGCTCAAGTCAACAAGTGTCTTACATAAGTTCAACACTGCCTCCTTTCACTTGTACTTAATGACTCTATTAATAAAGTCAAGGACACTGTATGCTTTATTAACTGCTCTCTCTACAAGTTCTGGTGCCTGCAATGATCTGTGCACACTTACTACCAGGCCAAACTTGATGCCATACAAGAAAGGGTATAGCTACCCTTTGGGTCCCTCCTATCTTGATTGTATTCCTGAAGCCAAATAGGAACTTAGGGTAAGAATAGGCTATTTTGACCTTGGATCTTTCAGTAGGTTATGGCTGATTCTCAACCTCAACACTATGTTTCGACTTTGTCTTCATACTTGTTGAGGCGTTGAATATCTAAATAACTATTAAACTCTTTCTTGAATACACTAAGTGACCTGAAATTCTTTTTGGTAGTAAATTCTACAGGTTGACCGCCCCTCTGAGTGAAGAAGTTTTTCCTCATCTCAGTTCCAAATTGCCTACCCTGTGATCCTGAGTTCTAGACTCCCAAATTAGAGGAGGTATCTAGTCTGCCCAGTTAGAATTTTATATGTTCATCCTGTCTTCATTTTATTATTCTAAACTCTAGTGAATACAAGTCCAGTTGAACCAATCTATTATTGTATGACAATCCTGCCATCTCCAGTATCAGCTTAGTGAACCTTCATTGCTTTCTTTCTATGGTAAGTATATCGTCATAACGAGGACAGTCATAACTGCACACCATACTCCAGTTGTGGTCTTATTTACCCAGGCCCTGTATAATTTTGGTAAGCCATCCCTACTTTTGGACTCCAATCCTCTTGCATTGGAGGTCAAAATACCATTTGTCCTTCTAGTTGCTGCACCTCCTTTCATTAAACAGCAAGGCAAGACAGTAATAATACAAGTCTGGTATCTCTGGTGAGTGAGTCAATGATAGCAAATAAAGACCCTCGTATACAGCTTGTCCCTGAGCATATTTGTGTCTCCTTGCTGCAACATTACAATGATAGTTGCCAGTACAACCAGAGACAAAGCATTGAAGTGTAGAAGTGACCTGTATATGAATCAGGAGATGTGTCATGGAGGTTATAAGAGGCTGGTATTTGTTGAATACCAATATCTGTGGACATGGTGTGTGCTTGGTTAGTGTCCATGGAACATGCCCTCCGATGTTTGTGCCTGGTTTCCAACAAGGAAATCTTTTGGAGCAAATGGCAAGTTGAATCAGTTAGGTACTTGCTCTGGTTTCATTGTCAAGTTTTCTTGACATCTAGCTTGTAAAATGGATTACTAAATATTAGAGAGGCAAGTTGTGGCATTAACAAGGTATTTCACAAACAATAATGACCATCAGTTGGCACATCACTATTACAGAGTGACAATCTTTCTTTTCACTATTTGTGAAAGGTATAAAAGATGGAGTGAGATGATGTTGATGTCGAAATAGACCTCACAACACATGTCACCTGATTCTGTTACACATTTTGCCATAGCCCATATCTCCAAGACCCCTATAAGATTTAACCCATTGTCCTGTATACCTGAGAGTCCTCCCACGTCCATTTTCTTCAGGTTCTTTGCTTCCAGGATGCAGACAGTGAGTTTCCCTGCCGTTGGAACATAGCGCAAAGAGGTGCAAATGTCTCCCAGTTTCTCCGGCTGCAGGGAAAACCAGCAATATTTGAATCACGTAACTATCACAATCTTTGCAGGTTATAATGCAAGAACTTATCTTACCAGTGAAACAGGGCAGCCAACAGGGCAGACATCAACAGATTTTGATGTAATTCCACATCAAAATCCAAACATTATTTAATGTTTTACCTGTTGCTAAACTGACAATTTTGAAAGCTAATCTTTGTACTTATACTGTTTGGATGCAAGATTTTCAGCATTAAATCCTGAACTTACTTTATAGCGCATGACTATGTTCCAAGATTTTGCAGTTGTGCAACAGTATCTATCACTTAAAACTTTGTTGAATGAGATGTCACTAAGTTTTTAAACAATGATGAACATTTCAATTGTTTTTTTACAGTGAATCTGCATAAATCTGTGTAAAACATTGAAACCCATGTCAAATTACTGGTGGTGCTAATTGCACCTGTCCTGTGGGCAGCAGGCAACACTGATAATTTCCAAATGTCCATATTTAACTGTCCATTCACTGATATCAGAAGCTGCTGTCAGTTTCATGCAGTAGTGACCACCACTGTAAACAATTTCAATGTCATTATAATGGAAAATTCCAGGCCATACCCTTTCCTTTTCAATTCTATTTTGATTCTCTGGTGTGCCACTGTATGGATATTAGGCAATTTCAGGATCCTTAAAGCCTACCTCTTCCTTCTCAGCACTCTCGAGGTCTCTCCATTCTTCAAGCTGTTGACCAAGGTCCACCTTTGTCATTAGTACCAACACTTGACCAATGCAGTCATGTTTGGAAAATCGGTCAAAGTCATAAACGGCCATCACCAGGGTCTTTCCACCCAGCTCTTGATAAGGAACCTGCAGAGAAAGTTCAGTTAAAGGGAAGATTAAATGTCATAAATCTGTCAATCTCCTTCCGTGTTTGCTGTCTGTTTCCTAATGCATGGCCACTTTATTGTTATCAGTTATAAATTTACTTACCAGGCAGGGACATTTGATAACTTTTGAAATATGCTTAAAGGAATGTAGAAATCTCTGAATTGTAGTAGGAAACATTTTGAATAGTCAGTGGTATTAATAGAGATGAAATGTGTACTTTGTAGTGATTTGCCAGGTATTTTAAAAACTCCATCATTGATAACACAGCTAAAGCATTGCTTTTGATTTGCCTCAATACATTAGTGAATTACTGAGACGTGGCTTCAAATGGACAGGGCCTGGGAAATGAATATTCAAGGCTACATGTGCTATCGTAAGGACAGACTGACAGGCAGAGGGGGTGGGGTGGCCTTGTTGGTAAGGGAGGATATTCAGTCCCTTGCGCGGGGGGACCTAGAGTCAGGGGGTGTAGAGTCAGTGTGAATAGAGCTGCGAAATACTAAGGGTAAAAAGACCCTCTTGGGAGTCATCTACAGGCCCCCAAACAGTAGTCTGGATGTCGGATGTAAGATGAATCAGGAGCTGAAATTGGCTTGTCGCAAAGATGTTACTACAGTTGTTATGGGGGATTTTAACATGCAGGTAGTCTGGGAGAATCAGGATGGTATTGCACCTCAAGAAAGAGACTTTGAGGAGTGCCTCAGAGATTGATTCTTAGAGCAGCTGGTGCTGGAGCCGACCAGGGAGAAGGCAATTCTGGATCTGGTATTGTGTAACGAACCAGAATTGGTCAGAGACCTCAAATTGAAGGAGCCATTGGGAAGTAGTGACCATAATACATTAAGCTTCAATCTGCAATTTGAGAGGGAGAGGGTACAGTCGGAAGTGACAGTACTTCTGTTGAATAAAGGGAACTATGGAGCTATGAGGGAGGAGCTAGCCAAAGTTCAATGGTGTAATACCTTATCAGGGATGACCGTGGTGGAACAATGGCGGATATTTCTGTGTATAATGCAGAAGTTGCAGGATCAGTTCATCAAAAGATCCCAAGAGATGGCATGGGCGGCGGTGGCAGACGAGGAAAGTTAAGAAACATATAAAGTTAAAAGAGAAAAAGTATAACATAGCAAAGACAAGTGGGAAAACTGAGGACTGGGAAGCTTTTAAACAGCAACAGAGGAATACAAAGAAGGAAATAAGCAGAGGAAAAATGAGGTACGAAGATAAACTGGCCAATAATATAAAGGAGGATAGTAAAAGCTTTTTAAAGTATGTGCAAGGCAAAAAAATGGTTCGGACTAAAATTGGGCCCTTGAAGACAGAAACAGGGGAATATATTACGGGGAACAAAGAAATGGCAGAAGAATTAAATGAGTACTTCAGATCTGTGTTCATTGGGGAAGACACAAGCAATCTCCATGAGGTAACAGTGGCTGAAGGACCTGAACTTAAGGGAATCTATATTTGCCAGGATTTGGTGTTGGAGAGACTATTAGGTCTGAAGGTTGATAAGTCTCTGGGGCCTGATGGTCTACATCCCAGGGTACTGAAGGAGGTGGCTCGGGAAATCGTGGATGCGTTGGTGATTATTTTCCAGAGTTTGATAGATTCCTGAGGATTGGAGGGTGGCTAATGTTATACCACTTTTTAAGAAAGGTGGGAGAGAGAAAGCAGGAAATTATAGAGCAGTTAGTCTGACCTCAGTGGTGGGAAAGATGCTGGAGTCTATTATAAAGGATGAAACTACGGCACATCAGGATAGTAGTAACAGGATAGGACAGAGTCAGCAAGGATGTAAGAAGGGGATATCATGCTTGACTAATCTTCTTGAATTTTTTTAAGGATGTAACTCTGAAGATGGACGAGGGAGATCCAGTAGATGTAGTGTATCTGGACTTTCAGAAAGCTTTTGATAAAGTCCCACACAGGAGGTTAGTGAGTAAAATTAGGGCGCATGGTATTAGAGGCAAAGTACTAGATTGGATTGAAAATTGGTTGGCTGATAGGAAACAAAGGGTAGTGATAAATGGCTCCATTTCGGAATGGCAGGCGGTGACCAGTGGGGCACCGCAGGGATCCGTGCTGTGACCGCAGCTTTTTACAACATATGTTAATGATATAGAAGATGGTATCAGCAATAACATTAGCAAATTTGCTGATGATACTAAGCTGGGTGGCAGGGTGAAATGTGATGAGGATGTTAGGAGTTTACAAGGTGACCTGGACAAGTTAGGTGAGTGGGCAGATGCATGGCAGATGCAGTTTAATGTGGATAAATGTATGGTCATCCACTTTGGTGGCAAGAACAGGAAGGCAGATTACTACCTCAATGGAATCAATTTAGGTAAAGGGGCAGTGCAGAGAGATCTGGATGTTCTTGTACACCAGTCAGTGAAGGCAAGCATGAAGGTACAGCAGGTAGTGAAGAAAGCTAATAGCATGCTCGCCTTCATAACAAGAGGAATTGAATATAGAAGCAAAGAGGTGCTTCTGCAGCTGTACAGGACCCTGGTGAGACCACACCTGGAGTACAGTGTGTAGTTCTGGTCTCCAAACTTGAGGAAAGACATTCTGGCGATTGAGGGAGTGCAGCGTAGGTTCACGAGGTCAATTCCTGGAATGGTGGGATTACCTTACACTGAAAGACTGAAGCGACTGGGCTTGTATACCCTTGAGTTTAGAAGACAGAGAGAGGATCTGATTGAGACATATAAGATTATGAAAGGATTGGACACTCTGCCAGCAGGAAACATGTTTCCGCTGATGGGTGAGTGCCGAACCAGAGGACACAGCTTAAAAATATGGGGTAGACCATTTAGGACAGAGACGAGGAGAAACTTCTTCACCCAGAGAGTGGTGGCTGTGTGGAATGCTCTGCCCCAGAGGGCAGTGGAGGCCCAGTCTCTGGATTCATTTAAGAAAGAGTTGGATAGAGCTCTCAAAGATAGTGGAATCAAGGGTTATGGAGATAAGGCAGGAAAAGGATACTAATTAGGAATGATCAGCCATGATCATATTGAATGGTGGTGCAGGCTCGAAGGGCTGAATGGCCTACTCCTGCACCTATTGTCTATTGTCTGTTGAATTCATGTTGCTTAATATAATCAACATATCAAAGTATCTTGAGACTACAGAATCAAAACAAAATCATGAAACCCTCAGTCACAGTTAAAAACTCATAGCATCTAATAAGTTTTGACAAAGCAATCTATTCATTAATTGAAAATATCTTGCAGCACTAAATAGGGTCGACAGTTTCCCAACATCATCTTTGTAAATTTGCTAGTGACTCTCAACAACACCATGCTTCAGTTTGAAAGAAAGACCTTGAACCTGATCAGACATTTGACGGTAAGAAAACAATAAAGTCTTTGTTTTTACTGCAACATATGAATGGAACATTATTTGATGTTACGACCTGTAGGAAGGTAATTTATTTATTGCCAATAGGGAATAGACTCCAGTATTTAAAAAAAAATACCTTTCGTACTGATTATTTATATTTTATATGATGAATTCTGTAGTCAGATTTTGCTACCACAGTCTTTGTGACATGATTCAAGGAAGCTGGTTCCATGTGATGGCATCTTTGGGAGCTAAAAGATGAATAATTCATGAACAAACCAGACAGCGGATACTGGAGTGAATCTTCATTTTTAGTTCTACCAGTGCAGAACCTCCCCCACTGGGAATACATATCAAAAATGTGAGTGTATGCCTCATTAATTTTCATGGATGGGAAATTACAACCTCACACATGAGCTGAATTCCCACTATGTGTGCCTGGTGTGTGAAATTTTGCATGGAAGTCTGAAACATGAAAAGTTTCCCCACTATGTGGCCAGGAAAAGACTTAAGTTCAGTCCTTCCCTTGCATTAAGTTGGCCAATTTTAGTGGAGTTAATGATGTGAATGATATGTCTTTTTCTTACCATTTCTGGGCTGGGGGAAGGTTTGCCAGGGTTAGTAGTCTACTTGCAATCTAGCAATTCCTAGAGGAATTCTGTATAAGGGTGTTTAAACTGCTAGGTTATTATGACTCCTTTCTTTAATTGGCCTGTCAACATTGATTGACTGCCAAAATTCAATGAGTTAGAGTGCTAGCACTTTTGGAACAGCTTCACAAAATTTTTCCATCAGGAAGAAGGACAAGGTGTGAAGGAGGGGGCAAGAAATCACAAAAATAAATTGGGAGAGTTTGAAAAATTGTATTCAAGGTAAAATAAACTCGCTATACTTCAGGTACCAAAAGTACATCTTGGACTTTTTACTGAAATGAGATAGCATTCTCTATTGGGAACTGCATGGTGAGATTGTAACTGGCCTGTCTGAATGGAGATTATTGCTGCAATGTCATTGAGCTGACCTTAGTTAGATTTTCCAACGTAATCAACATGTGCTAGAACTACGTGTTTCTGATCTCCATACACAGCAATAATTATTTTTTTAAATCAAACTTTGAGTAAAAGGCAACAAGATTTCTCATTTTAAGACTTCACTGTTTCAAAAGGTTAACAGCACTATTAGCTAAATACTATCTTTGTAAACATTCTATTGTGTAAACACACAATGGAATATTCCGCTTTTTGCACAACTGAATACACACTTCATTCATATGCTTCAAAGTGCCCTTCAAGTAGACATTCAATTTTCCTGAAATCCTCCCAAAGTGATTCTTAGCTCCCAAGGATTTACTTCCATCCTTTTCTTTCTCAGCCTGGGAACTTCAAAGCGTAATTTTTCATGCTGAAATTTATTTCCCTGAAATTCTTATTTAGCACATGCTAGTAAAACTTATAGCCTTCCTTTAATTCTTCATGTATTCAGCCTTATCAATTCAAACACTAGCTCCCACCTGTGGTTAAAGATGCCGTCTCTTTCTCCTTGATCCTGGCAGAATACCTAAGCTGAGAGTTTAAGGACACCTCAGATCCTCCCTTCTTCTCCATGGCAACATGAATCATATGGGCCTCGTATCCAGTTAGAGATGTTAATTACCACTATCCTAGACACCTCAACTGTTTTTTACCTTGGAAATAAGTGAATAGCTTAAAAGAGAGCTGATTACAACCTGACGTCCTCAACATTTTGCTTAGTTTTTGAAGGCTGACAATCTATCCACTATTAGCAAAATTCTGTTTGCTAATGTCTCTAAGTATAAAAACCTTGCACCCTCTTCTACTCAAAATCATCTGGACCCACTTTGATCTCAAACAATCAAACCACTCAGACTTGCCAACAGGCAGACTTCTTCAACAGAGATACAGTACCAACATATAGCAATCTTACAAACTTCATCAAATTTGAGTTTCAACGTCACACTCTTTTATTACCATTTGTGTTTATTAGGTATATAGGTTTATTAGGTTTATAACATGGATTAGAATGGTAAAATCATATTTGCGTTTATACTAGATAGTAAGGAAAAGAGTGGAAAATTCATTGATCTTTTGGAAATACTGTAAACCATCTACTTGGCATTTTAAATTTTCATGATGTTGATGTGTTCTATCCTGACCAACAGGGAATTCTTATACATTAAGATTTGCTTCACTAGTAACATAATTATGAATATAATCCTCATTTTTCAAAAGCCTCCTGGAAACTGTGCAGTGACTGAACATGTTGATTGAAACATTGTTTGCAAACAGTTCCAGTTATATAAATCAGTTTGATAACTGCATCTGCATTATTCATTTTTGTGAGGCCTTTCATTCACTCGACTTTATCATTGTTGGATTGAAATGGCTCTGATGAAATTATTCAGCTAAACTGATGTGAAGCGTCTGATTGGAGAATACAGAGTTTAAAGCTTAGATAAATTTTCAAAAGAGGAAGAAATTGTCAATTGATTTTGCAGAATTTTGAGAGGCATGTCCAGGAGAAATGATAATGGGGAGTAAGGAAATGGTATAGGTATTAAATGAATACTTCCTATCTGTCTTCAGAATAGGAGATATTGAAAATATTCTGATGATAGCGGGGGGATAATGGATTTAGTGAGAACGAGGAACTGAAATTATTTGTACAGAAATTAGACAGGAAAAATTGTGGCTATGTCTGATAAATCAGTTGGACCTGATGGCCTGCATTCTAATGCTTTAAATGACCGGATGCAGTGATTATGCATACTGGTTTAGATCTTCAAAAATTCCATAGTTTCTAAAATAGTTCCTATGAATTAGCAGGTATAAAATGGAACTTTTCTCTTCGATGTATGGGAACCAAATGTCAATTAGTTTGAGTCAGTAATACAAAAATAACTCAATTTCATTATTAGGGGTGTGTTTGTATGACCCTTTGAAAATCATAATGTAACTGGGAAGCATCAAACATGGATTTGTGAAGTTGGAATCATCTTTGAAAAATCTTTTTGAGTTTTTTGAGGTTGCAATAGGGAATCCATAACAGTGAATCATTGGATTTTGTTTTTCAAAATGCAGTTGATGATGCACAGTGAAAGGTTATTACACAAGGAAGTGTGTGTGTGTGTGTGTGTGTTACAGTTAAACGGGGCTGAAAGCCAAAGGCAGACTTAGAGCAGGGATTATGACTGGCAATTTTACCACTGCTGAGTTTTGTCAAGCCAATCAGACTATTTAACAGGCTTTGTCAAAGAGATTGAATGAAGGAGTTTGGGGAATCTATGCCATCAATACTCTCATGTATCAAGCTAAGACATTTCTGTAGGAGTGTGCAGGTTAAGTATTAAACATTATCAGAGAACTTTGTTAGAATACAGCTACAGTCATACAATCATCGAATTGTGCAGCACAGAAACAGACACTTCGGTTCAACTTGCCCATGCTGAACAGATAACTTAAATTAATCTAGTCCCATTTGCCAGCATTTGGCCCATTTCCAAGTCTTGGAGCAATTTAGGAACATAGTTGAGAGAGATCATGTATATCAGTAGCTGAGTTAGAAACCTTTAGAAACAAACATATGATGCAACATAGCTGTTAGGTGTGCAGGGGTGTTTGTAGCCAGCTGAGATAGATACATTTTTGTTGTATTGACTATTTAAAGTTTTTTCATTTAAGGTATCATTTGCTTGTTCGTTCATGTTTAATTCATATTGGTTTCAATTTGTGTCAAAGAAAAAAGCTACAAATCATGGAAACTTGTTTGTAATTTATTTAGGGGCCACTCAGTAATTTCGGCTCCTATTTCCTAAGATCAACTGACAGAGTTTCAATGAATATACTAAGCATTATGTACTCAGCAAAGGCCTTAGTATTATCCCTCTGCCTACCAATCTTGATGAATTTCAGACATGACACAATTCTCTCATCGCCTTCTCTAGTATGTTCAATAAATTCATGTTGCTTTAGTAGTTAGTTTTCCTTTCACATGACAGGAACATAAACTCAATGTAACTTTGAGGGCTTTATTTTTAACTTTTCATTAAAGTAAGCAGAAATTCCTGGCTTTTGGCAACACATTTCATTTAATCAATGTGAAAATCTGCTGTTTCAGCAAATGTTATACTGCTTCATACAGAATGAGGAGTTCTAAGCCTGTTAATTTTGAATAGTAAAGCAAGGATTCTGAATCAAAGTCTTTCCAAAAAATATCCTTACAGGTTTTCAACGGCATTTGCTGTGGATGAAATCACATTCACAAACCCTGAAGGATTCATATTGATCTTCCAAGTACATCATCATGGTTTTAATGATATGTCTATTATATGAGATAACCAATGTTCATCACTGCAGTAATGTTTCAGTTATTTATTGTGATAATGACTCAGATCAAATGGTATTCTCAAATGTGCACATCATATATAAAATAGTTGAAATTATTAGAACATCATATATAAAATGAGTAATTAAGGTTCAATATAATCTAAAAGAAATCTACCAGAGGTAAATGAAGTCTATTGATAGATTATCACTTTTTAATCTCATACAATTTAAATCATTTGCCTTTTGTGGCCTGTGGATAACCCTTCACAGCCAGAGAGGTGCTTTTAATTTGAATTCATTGCTGTAATGTAGGCAGTATGGAAGTCCATTTACACATGCCGACAAATAGAAATGAGATAATCCATTTTTGTGACATCAGTTGAATGATAATTGTTGGTTAGGTTATGGAGCTTTACTTCCTCAAAACTTTGACATCCTCGATAAAAGTGGAGGGCTTATAGGGCCTCAGTCTAACATTCATTTAAAAAGGTGCATTGCAACAGTGCAGCACTCCCTCAGAAAAGAACCCTGAAAAAAGCATTTACTCTGGACTGAGCATTCAAATTATTCAGGTCTGTTGCTTTCCTGTATGTAGCATTGAACAGAAATTAATTGGACTAAACTTGCACGTAAACTAAAAGCTGTTTAAAGAAAGGTGCAAGCAAACCTGACACATCTACTCTCTTGACTTTGGTGGAGAGGTTTCATCATGAATGGAAGGTGTAACAATAATCCAGCCAAAAAAAGCACTTTAACTTTGTACTCCATACAAATGTTATTTTATGTAAACATTAGTGAGGAGAAACTTGAATGGTCATGACTTGAATTTATGATCAGGCCTAGGCAGATGACCAACAAAGAATAGTGTTGGGTGTTGAAAGGCCTGGAATAGGTGAGAAGGATCAAGTCGTATCATTTACTGGGAGGAAAGGTTAATTGGGATTTCATCCTCTATTCCTCTGAATAAAA